>NC_141554.1:104387500-104987500 GCF_021556685.1 Rattus norvegicus | reverse complement strand
TATCCTCTTCCCCCTTCTCCTCCTCCTTCTTTGCTTACAACAACTATGTTTCCAAGTAAAGATGTCTCTGACATCACGATTTATGTCCCTCTTCCAAATTTATGCACCCACTTTGATTCCTTGTGTGTGTGTGTGTGTGTGTGTGTGTGTGTGTGTGTGTGTGTATGTGTATGGTTTGTAAGGCCTGGGCAAAACTTCAGAAGTAGGGGAGATTAGCTGACAAATTTATCAGTCAACTGTAGTCATGTATATATTTGAATTAAAACCATTTGTCTTAGAGACAGAGAAATCACTCAGGGCTTAAGAGCAGTTGCTCCACTTACATAGGACACACGTTCAAGTCACAGCACCTACACAGCACCTTTAAGTCATCTGTAAATCCAAGTTCCAGGGGATACCCCACCCTCTTTTGGCCTCCTCACATTTCAGGCCTGCACACAATTCACTTACACACATGGAAGCAAAACATTCATACACATAAAATAAACAGAAATACATCTTTTAAAAAACACCATCTACCCTCACTCATTTGCACATGGGAATGTCTTCGAACCATCACAAATATGTGTGGATTTTAGAATCTTAAACTTTTGCCTACAATTAGGCCAATACTTTTGGATAAAGATGGAAGAATAAAAATATATCAAGTAACATATATACTTATGCTTTTTTAGGGGAACCCTGAATGGGATTTGGTAAGTCATTAGGATGTTTAAGCAAGAGTCAGTGTTCTGCCTATTTGTGGATGGGTGATACAAAATGGCTTCTTTCTAGTTTCATGCCTAAATCTAACACCCAGCTATTGTAATTGTCCACACATAATCTTTTCCTATATTAGCCTTTTTTCTTTTCTCTTATTTGTTTTCTTCTTTTTCTTATGCAGTTATTATTTATTGATATCGATAAGGGGGTATTTTTATTGTGCTCTTCTCATGTTTGATAATTACAGTGAATTTCTTTGCTAAACCTAATTATGATTTGGAGGACATTTAGTCTGTCAGTATTAACCACAATTATACTTATATAGAAAATAGGTATAAATATTTTATGGTAGGTTAGACTTTATTTTAATAATATTGACACATTTAATATTATTGATTTAAGAGCAAAAAGAATAGAATGTCCATTGCATTCTGGATTTTTTTCCTGATAGCTTGTGGAGATTTTTGCTTTGATTGATACAAATGAAAGCCAACTATTGAACTGTGCTTTCATTTCTTTACCATGTGTCCCATCCCCCCAAAATCTGACACTCATTTTTATAGGTGTTATCTGAAGAATTATGAGATAAAGTTTTATTATTAGGAAAACTCAGAAGCTATAAATCTGGTAGTGCCATTACAACCCTAGGGCCTCCTAAAGAAAGCACAGAATTTAAATAAAACTGACATGAGGTATAGCTACTCCTTCATTCTTGTCTTTGGGGTTTATACAAAGGGTCTCCTTTGCATATACAAGCATATTTCCATTACTTTTTATTTTTTATGCCTCCCCATGAACATATGCATATTGAGTTGTGATCAGGTATTAGATGGCATCCTTTGGAGTTTATAAGAAAGGGGCAGAGAAAAGAGTTTGACAAACTCTTCAGGTTTTCACATGCATGGCTATTCATGCAGTCATGATATAAAACTGTGCTGGCATTTGAAGAATTGTCCTATATCTGGGGTGGGCTCTTTTCTTGTTGGTAATGATGCTTATTGTTATTGGCTTTCAATATGCAAAATTCTGAGTGCTTCATTCTTAAGCACTGAAATGGTTCAGAAAATACCCATATTAAAGATGTTTGTAATGATTTTATCCAAGTTTTTTTTTAGTCAGATTTTAAATAACTTAAATGAATCTATAGGCTGTGTCCACCATTGTCTTCAAATCTGGTCACAACACTGATAAAGTCTATGTCATCTAACTTCTTCCAGTGGCTTTTCTCTCCTGTGCCTTTTATTTGTATTTTAAAAAATTAAACACACACACACACACACACACACACACACACACACACACTCATGTACACACATATACAAGTGCATAGGCAGGTATGTTATCCATAGACACATTTCAGGCAAGCTCCTTATATGTTACAAAAACGAACTGACAGCATACAATTCCAAATTTCTCTTCTCTCTTCTCTCCCTCTCTGTTTGCATGATAGATATACCTATATTTAATTTATATGCATTCCTGTATGAATACCTTTTGTTTTTGTATTTCTTCTAGCCTTACTTCCTCCAATCCTACTCCAAGGTTTTGTTTTTGCAAATGTTAAGCTGATCATATTGTGAAGCATTTTTCAATATAATGAAAAATTTCATTAGGTCACCCTTACACATAAACATCAATTAAGCTGGGAAATTAGGGCTCTAAACAAAGCCATTTTAATACATGTTTACTCAGTGGTCAGGCAGATCAGGCAGATGTTAACCCTGCATCCACGCTTTTATAAAGCAATCTTTATAGAAAACTCCTCTGAGAGCCAAATAAAAGACTCAGTCCTCAATATACCTCAGCTAAAAATATAAAAATACGCTGTTCTAATAACTGTAAATTCTAACTATTGAGATCTTCTATGGTAGGATTAAACCAGTCAACAATTTTTTTTTAGTAGCATAAGATGGACTGTACATATTTCGAAGGTGAACTGTGGTATTTTAATATCTGTTTATAGCATGTATTATTTAAGTTGATATGATAAGCACTTTGATTTACTTCTCATTCCTTAGAGCCTTGAACTATTCTGCCTCTCCTAGATCCTCTCAAATGTACAATAGGTTATTGTACACTGTAGTCCCACTGCTGTGCACTAGAATAGTAGAACTTGTCATGCTTCTTTGCCTACTTCTGTCATCTCTGATCCTTGCCTTTCCTTGTGTCTAATGGCTACTTTTCTCTGTTCGTAGTTTCCATATATGAAGGACAACATGTGACACTTGCTTTTCCAGGTTTAGCTTATTTTTCTCAGTGTAGTTTTTCAATTTCATTTACTTCATCTCAAAGGATAGAATTTCATTTTTGTTTATGGTTATGTAATCCCAGTATTCTAGTAAGCATTTCTTTATCCACTCAACTGTTGACAGGTAACTAAGGTGATTCTGTATCTTGGCTAATGTCATACTAAAATAATATACTTGGTTTTGCAGGAATCCTTATGATTTTATTTTCTCTGAATATGTCCAGAAATGAGAGGTAGATTAGATAGTTTTTTTCTGTTTCTAATTTATTCCTGAGGAACATTCTATTTTGTTCTCTCTAATAGCGCTTATAATTTGCATTCCTACTAGCTATGTATATTTCATTAGGAACCAAATCCTTAATAAAAGTGAAGATTAAAGCAAATAGGGAGAAATTACTTATTTGTGACTAATTAAATGATCCCCAACATATAAGATGCGTGTGTGTGTGTGTGTGTGTGTGTGTGTGTGTGTGTGTGTGTGTAGGGCTAATTGAGGCTTGTGAGTTCTACTATACATAGTTTGTTTCTGTCAGGGAAATCTAATCATAGTGATGTCACAATTTTGACACCTCTTCAGTTAACAGAAAGAAATTATGTATTAGGTTTTCAAAGAGAATTTCATAGTAATCTAAATGGAAGCACCATGTATCACTGTATAAGGTGGAAAGTTGTGGATAGCATTTCTAAAAATTATGGATACATTTCTTTGATTAAGTGAGCATTGGATTCCCTACACTGCTTCCACGCTTCGGCTGGATGAAGTTTCAAACACAGGTGAATTTTAGCAGGAGCTGTTGATAAAATTGCTGCCTCTCCACACCTTAGCACTCAGGACAAATATTTAAAAAATATTTTTTCATCCTAACTTGTTTCTCTTTAGAATTTCTGTTTTGTTAGCAGTGTGAACAGCAAGCAAGGACAAAAAAAGCATTTAGAGAGAGATGTATATAGCTTTTAAAAAATCTATTTATTTCCACACTTGTCCCAAAAGACAATAAAGGACTATCCAATGTGCCATTTCCCAAAAGGACCTGTGGATTTTAAGAAACCAGAACTGAGTTGTTGCTGTGATTCCTGGGAAAAGCTGATAAAACTGACATCTTCCTTTTCTTGTTACAGACCAGAATGACGGATTTCATTGCAGGGAAGAGTGCCGGATTCTTGGCCACTCTGATAGATGCTGGATGCCCCGGAATCCCATGCCCACTCGCTCCAAGTCGCCTGAGCACATGAGGAACATCATCGCTCTGTCCATTGAAGCTACCGCTGCTGATGTTGAAGCTTATGACGACTGCGGCCCCACCAAGCGGACTTTTGCAACCTTCGGAAAAGATGTCAGTAGCCACCCAGCTGAGGAGCGGTCCATCCTGAAAGGCAAGCGGACTGTCGATGTGACCATCTGCAGCCCCAAAGTCAACAGCGCTATCCGGGAGGCGGGCAATGGCTGTGAAGCTATTAGCCCCGTCACCTCCCCACTCCATCTGAAGAGCCCTCTGCCTACCAAGCCTTCCATGTCTTACACCGTCGCCCTGGCTCCTCCAGCTCATGATCTGGATCACCATGCCAACACTGGCGCCTCTCGTCCTTCTGAAGCTGAGCCCCGTGGAGCCGACAGCGAGAAAGTCATGCACGAGGTCAATCCTATTCTGAAGGAAGGGCGTGACAAGGAATCTCCCGCCGTGAAGCGTCTGAAGGATATCATTCTCTAAGCCCATCTGGGTTCGAAGAAGAGAGAATGAAACCACACTGGCTAGTGAAGATGTGAAGATGTAGTAGCTGCTCATTGTAATTGCTCACCAATGGTTGGTTCTTGAGTGGCTGCATTGCAGAGCTTTCCCTAAATGTATTGTGTATAAGTGACTATCATTCTGTGACAATCCCTCTCGTTTCAGCAGGCAGTAGGGGTGTTCAGTTGGAGCAAATTAGCTTTGGCTTGAGTTGTTCACGGGGCCTTGATGTTGGGGAAACAGAGGCAAATTCAGTTGTGAAAAAGTATTATGTATTAAGTGTTTGAATTTATATATTTTTATATGTCGAAATGATAATATAAATTACCATTGTTTGTGAAGAGTTACATTTGAAAAAAGCAAAAAGCAAAAAAAAAAAAAAAAAGAAAAAAAAAAAGCTCTGGACACCTTTAAAAAGCTCGCCACTGTTTTTTGTAGTGTAGACAAGTTATCGGTCATTTATTGTGTACTATTCATTGATTCAGTGATGTGAAATCGAGCCCCCAAAAGGTTGTTTCTGAAGCTCGAGTACTTCCCAATGCCGCTACTTTGCTGTGGATGCCCCTGCTTTAAGAACCCTTTTGCTAGCTGTGCTGTTGTTGTATTTGATATTGCAAATTGCTATGTGTGTGGTGATGGCAAAAGGCTTTTAAAGGTTGATGTTTTCTTTTCTTAAAAAAATAATAAAAAATACATATAAAAACAAAATGTGAACAAGGAGGCAGCAAATGAGTGAGCGACACCACACCTAGAGGTTGAGGACTTGGTGGATGCTCACACAGTTTACTCCACGCTGTGATTGCTCACCGCCTTGCAGAGGATTTCTCCTGCCTTTCAGTCTTCTGCCTGGGTCTGTGCTAGATTATTGTAGAAAGTCATTTTTGGATTTGCTGCTATCTAATTTGCAGTTGTCAGAAATACTGTGCTGAAAATTTTATGAGATACATTATATTTTTTTTTCTAATTTTCAGGCCCAGCACAGGAAAAGTTACTCCTGAAGTTATCAGTTTTCAGACTGAGAAATTCCCTGTCTCCAATCATCTAAAACTCATATGCAACATGACTGAGTCTATTTTGAGATCTAAATTACCATCTCTTTAGACACACACTTCCTGATTCAGTGTTTTCCCAATCATGATTGGAATTAGATGGTAAAGTGCATCATGGGCTGGAATCAAGGGCTCCATATTGCTCTTTATCTTAGGCCTATAAATAACGATCGAGTAAGCAGTATGAAGTGGACACATAGGAAAAGGCAGGTAATAACATCACTAATCTAATTACTGTGCCTTCTAAACGGAGACACTCAGACACTTGAACTCGTCTTTTGATGACTAATACTTTTCGATTAAAAATGTGAACAAGAAATTATTAAGACAAAACTTCTTTAGATTTTTAGTTAACTCTTCTTTTTCTGTAGGCTAGGAATATGCCTTTTAAAACTAACAAACCGTCCATTCTTTTTGTTGTTATTGTTTTAACACTGCACAAATGCCCCTATTTTATCATGTCTATTAATATTCACTAGCCAACATAGTATTCTTGCAGCCTAAGAGTTTATTATTTAAAATAAACTAAAGAAACATGTCACCTTTCTTCTACCTTTGTCTTAAAAGGATTGTTTCTAAAGAAACAAGTTTTTTTTTCTTCTCTCTTTTGGAATTCAAGAATACTTAGAAAGAAAGGCTAGAAGTTCGAGCACTAGAATTCAAAAGAGAATTTATTTTCTTAAGTTTAGTAGATACAGTCAGCTTTTTGAAATGTTTTCCTTATTTTTGCTTGAGTTCCTAGCTTTATCCATTACTAGGAATACTTTCTTTTGTGGGAGGTGGGAGGGACTTAAGGGAGGGGGTGGGTAAGGCACTGGGCATGGGCTTAGGTAGGGGAGAAGATTTCTGG
Organism: Rattus norvegicus; assembly: GCF_021556685.1. Taxonomy (NCBI): domain Eukaryota; kingdom Metazoa; phylum Chordata; class Mammalia; order Rodentia; family Muridae; genus Rattus; species Rattus norvegicus. The sequence continues at coordinate 104,980,924 of NC_141554.1, read as the reverse complement.
AAAGAAGGTCACCTATATTCAAGCTACAAACCCATCCTTATTTCCTATTCTGTGCTCAATACTACCTCATGCAAAATATTGGCGGAGCTGCAAATTTCCCCGACACTGACACAGTTGAGATCGGTTGCCCTTCCATCTTCTTCTTGCCTCAGTTAAACTTCTCTTCTATATTTTCTCCTATTCCGATTTGCTTTATTTTACTGTAGTAGATTATGAATTAGATATTTCTTTTTCTTCCAGATGACTATTTAATGAACGCATTCAGCTTTTTACAAGTGTCCTTTAAGTTAGGATGACTGCCTATAGAATTTACACTGCTCTTCACCGTGACCCAACTGATAGTATCTTGTTAGCTAGTGCCTCAAGGTCGCTTTGTAGTCAGACTGGACGGTTTTCTACAGGTGTAATTCTTACTAGGGATTTTGAAAGATTATGGAAAATCGAAACGGAAGGTTGGAATGTAGAGCAGCCACTGCCTGCAATAGTCTTACCAGCCACTTAAAAACACAGTAGCAGTGGCAATGCCTTTGTTTTCTTTTAAAGCAAGTCAATTTCTTAAACTTTATCCCTAGAATTTATTTTCAAACTTTAGATTCATCTTTTTACCCAATCTAAAAACATTGTTTTCAGTGGGCAGTCAAATTTTTTTTGTTTTGTTTTTGTTTGTTTTGTTTTCAAACTAGTTACTGAGTATGTTCAGAGGATTTTTCTCATTAAGGAAAGTTTCCCCCTCCAACTGAATGGAAATGCAAGCACATCCTAGGAGGGCTTTGTAGACAGGTTCTACAGGCAGGCTGTGCTTGCAAAGAGGACTTTTGCACAAGGGTCTTCAATTTTCCACCAATTTGGGAATTCTTCCCCTCCCTTTTTAACAGGTGCGATGAAAGGCTACCTAGGCCAATGGGGCAAATATCTTTTCCTTTTTTTTTTCCCTGCAAACATGTTACACACTTAAACAAATGGGAACAATTTTAGTTCCCAAATCCAAGGGAATTCTATTTATTCTGATGTCCCTTGGTCATGAAGTGTGACATGCTTAAATTTTTTTTTCTGGCCAGGTAAATGTCTTTATTCAGTATAGGGAATCTAGTTTGCATTGATTGATTGCTTTCTCACAAACATAGAAACATGCTATTCAGTAAGAAATAGGGAGAAGTGATCCACCATGCCCTGTGGAAGCTTTTCTTTTCCCTATGCAGACTAGTAAATGAACCTGTTCAGAATGAAACTTAGTGTTCCATTGATCCTCTGAAGCCAGTAGAAAAAGTGAGGGTTTATCTTGGTACTGAATAGATAGTGGGCTTTGGAATTCAGTACTTCCTGCAGGACAGTGGTTTATGAAATACTGTCTCAGAGTAATATCACTTAGGAACTTGTTAGAAACGATAATTCTCTATCCCTGCCTAGAATGACTGTGTAAGAAATACTGAGGATATGGCCCAGAATCCATATGAGTCAGAGGCCCACTCAAGTTTGAGGGCTTGTTAAAGCACAGGTTTGGAGAGCCTAATCCTTAGAGTTTTTTATTCAGTTGTTTGGGGTAGGATTTCTTTTCCTATCTACAGATGCCTAGGAGATACTGAGGAGACAATGTTCCAGAGGAAACTTGCCTCATAGGACTAACTGCATCTAAAGTGGCCACTTCTACGCATTTGTTGATGTGGTGACCAACTGATCACTAATGAAAGATGTAACTCTGAACTCTGAAACTGGAAAGTACCCAGAGTGCCTTCCAGGTCCTGTCATCTCAGCATATGGCTGGTCGAGGGGAATTCAGATGACTTTTTCCTCTCCACCTACCATTTCACTCAAAAGCAAAGAGAAATGGTCCACTTGAAGTAGGAAAGACAAGGGGCAGTTTGGGGAGAGGCGCGGATGGAAGGGATAGCTTTTTTGGGCATTCAAGGTGGAGAAAGGATTATTACTGTACATAATCCATTTTATGGGGATCATTTTGATGTCAAATGTTCCCCCAAGGCACTCTCAGCAAGTCTGGTCCACTTGGCTCTTTTCACAGGGTAATAAGACCCTTCTGACTTTGACAAACTGGCATAAATGAGCTGAAGAAGTCCATTGTATACAGTCCTAGTGTTTGCCTTCTTGGTAAAATTACATTTTAAGGATGTCATTTCATGAGTCAAATTGTATCTGCTGACACTAAAGTGTATTGAGATGTTGTTCTTTAGTTTAAGTATGTATCAAAGTAATATTCAAAGGGGACGTATGGGGGTGGGACTGGGACTGGGTGGCTTTATATTGATATTGAAATATTCCAGAGCAAAACACATTGTCCTAATGAAGTTGTTACAGCTCTCTTTGTTTTCTTGTGAAGCTGGAATTGGCCTGTGGGTCACTTGTTGTGCAAAAGTGAATTAATTTCAAATAGGAATCACATTGCTTTTGTAAAACAAAGAAAATCAACCACCTTGTCTGAAGTATACGTTGTAAGGCGCTCTTGGTAAGGAACAACCCAGAAACACCTGACCTTGATTGGAAAGCATTGTAGGTCATTAGGGAAATCTGATGATGCTTACTGGTGTTCCAGCTGTGTTAGCAATTAAAGATGACCTTGTTACTAACTGAATGTTGCTGTCAACCTTAGCAAACAAACCAGCTAACACCTTTTCATCACCGGTTAAGTAGATGTTTCCTGGCACTGGTTGGCATTCGGCTGAGGAAGGCTAAGATACAGACTAGTGACCAAGAGCCAGACTAGGTCTAGCTAGAAATTCAGCAACAAATACCTCCTTGTGCTATTTGAATGCTAAGGTATTAGTTGCAAAAGGCTTACGCCTTCGCTCCTCTAGTGAGGGGAATGAGCCTGATGACACTATTACTGTTTACCTGTCAAACCAGGGTGGCGATGTAGAAGGATGCAAGTACAGTATGTCTCTTTAAGCAGTCTCTGTTGCTGATTATATGAAGATGAAATGGTTGTATATGCTGATCTGTATGTTATGTACATTTTCACAGTGATTGACTCATTGTAAAAACGAAAAAGACAAAAAAAGAATCACCACTGTGTCTATTTTATGAAGATGATAAAGCAGCTTTATTAAATTATTACAGTTCTGTTTTAAATGGTGTTACCTGCCACATTGTTTCCTTTTATCTGGTGGTTCTCTGTTTTCCTCTTAAATGTGTTTTCTCTGCTTCAAAAAGTTTAATGCATTTTAGTATTAAAGGCTATTATGGAAAAAGTATTGAGTTTCTGGTGAAATTTGTCTTGGAGAGTGTTTTTTTTCCCTTGACTGGGAGTGCATCTCAGAACTTGGAATCAACCAGTTCTTGGTGGAATTACTGATGTTTGGGCAAAGATTTTCATTGGCCTTTCCTATTTCATACAACATTCAACTTCCTAACAGAGGGGCTTCTTCCCAGATCCAATAAATCCAGTTATTTACATTGCAAGCCTCCTGCCAGTCTTATCGATACCATTACAGAAGGAGGGAGACCCATTTCACATTGGGGATGCAAAAGATTTTCCCACGTGCCACTTTAAACAAGCATACTAAAATTATTCTTTAAAATAAAACATTTCAGGAGCAACTGCGCAGTGGGACTTCTCTGTAGAATTAATTTTTTTAAAGGGCAAGCTATAGTTGAGGCTGTCAGTAGGGAAAAAGAGAATGTAAAACAAAGATGACCTGGCTGCCCCTTGATGCCTTCAGGTTTGAAAATGAAGCATCAGGAGTGGTTCTGACTTTGTACATAACAAGGCTGCAGAGAAAGCCCTGACAAGCACTCTTTATTCAAACAGTTATTCTGTGGAACTTAACACTTGGGCTGCAAGTATTCATTCTGGCTGCAGCTGGAGGGGGTGGATAGAGGAAGGGGGTGCACATCAGACTATTACAAATAGTGCCGTTAGTGGTTAAAGGCTAAATTGCTTCAGCATGACCTATTCTTTACAGACAATTAAAAGTGATCTCAAGGAAATCCACTGTCTTCCTGGATCTCCATCTTCCTATTATCTCTGCTCACCTGTATTAAATTGAGATTGTATCTTCTTCCCCAGAATTAGCCCTAGAGTCAAAGCAGTAGCAAGAGATTTGGTACTGCATTTTAATAGGTGTTTTTATCAGAATGCAAACAGACATGCTGGGGCACTGGGATTCCATAAACTGGTATATGGACAGATGTTCACATGGTCTCACAGATGGACAGACATATTGAAAAAGAGGCTGTTCTGTCACTGGCCTGGAAACTATTAAGACACAGGAGGTCAAGGAAATGCTTCTGGGTTAGCCTGCACCAAAAGCCCAAAGGAATGTTTCTTGCAGTGTTTTCCATTAAGATAGAAACCGGGAAAGGGAATAACACTCGAAATGTATATAAGAAATACTCAAGTTAATAAAAAAAAGAAAAAAAAGATAGATCAATAGATAGATAGATAGATAGATAGATAGATAGATAGATACAGATTGATTGATTGAAGGAGGAGGGGTAGAACAAAAAGACAATTCTTTCTTAAGAATGAAGAGAAAATTCCTCTCATGTTGAAGAGCCTTCACATGTATAACAAAGACACACCCAAAGTCATAACCATGTTCACTGCCTATCTATGGGAACTTGGCAATATTTTGTAAGCACAAACTCAAATACATTTACATATATAAACCAAAACAAACTAAATTTTTTGTTTCATAGTGGTAAAAAAAGTCTCCTTTAGGCACTTTATGTGTGTGAGGCACATGCTGTATCTGACATACATGAGAACTGATAGCTTTTAGAGTATTCTCTCCTACCATATGGAATCTGTACTGGAGACAAAAGAATGCACCTAGTCACTTTCAGTCTTTTCTTTTCATGGTGTAGACAGGAGTAAGGATGTCCTGTATGGCCATTTCATTACCTGGAAGGTAACAGCACCTCAAAACAAAATTCTCCAGCATAAGAGTAGATGCATGCTGTCTTTACAGTCTTAATCCTCTTGTATACTGGCAAATGGCTCTGAAACCTGCCTGATACTTTATTTCCTTAATCTTTCTTTGTATTTTATCTGCATATTAATTATACAAAACAACACACCATATATACATATATATACATATCTATACATACATATATGTACATATATATATATATATATATATACACATACTTTGACCATACTCATTTTTCTCCAAATTTTTCCCCCTTTCCCTTCCACGTACCTCCTGGATCCCTTTTCAGTTTCAGATCTTTTGTTTCTCTCTTCACACCTTCCACATGTGACAGCAAACAAGCAATACTTGTTTTTATGGGAGTGGTTTATTTCATTCAATATAATATATCTAGGTTCATTCATTTCCCCTAAGGATTACAGATTGTTTTTTCTTTATGGATAAGTAAATCTCTTATTATTTATATGTACCATATTTTGTTTACCCATTCGTTGCTTGGTGAGCCGTACTTTTGCCGTTGTAAATAGAGCCATGATAAATATGGGAATACACATTCCCATACTTTTCTCATTGCTGTGACAAAATCCCAACAAAGAGAAAATTAAGGAAAAATGGGTGTATTTAGGCTTATAATTCAAGGGTATCCCCACTTCACTGAGGCAAGGAAAACATGGCAGCAGGAGCAGATGTCTCCTGGTCACATTTCAGCTGATATCAGGAAGTAGAGAGTGACGATTAGCCATCATTAGCAGGTATTTCTTTTGTATGTTGACTTTGTATGATTCCTTATGGTATATACATGTTGGCTGATGCATGTGTCAGCAAACACACACACACACAGAGAGAGAGAGAGAGAGAGAGAGAGAGAGAGAGAGAGAGAGAGAGAGAGTTGTGACTTTTCTAAGTAAACTCAATGCTGGTTTCCATAGTGACTGGACCACTTTTAATGTGGAGAAGGAAGATGGATGGGAAGTGGTGAGAGATGATTCTCTCAGTTACCCACAGTTCTTGTTGGACTGCATTTACCTTGCATTTTAGAACCTTAACTTCCTCCAGATACCCAAAACCTTGACTTTTCCAGGTTCTCTAGTATGGATTTTTGTTCCAAGCCAGGGCTTTCCCTTTCTTATGTGTGTTTCCATTGTCTTCCCATCTACTTTCTAAAGTTTAACTGTGTCTGGATGTGCTCCAAGGACTAGCAGAAAACTACTGTGTGCCAGACACTTTACAAGCATTATCTTCATAGCAGCATTTTGGCTTAAGCATTTGTTTTTCTTTGTTTGCCTGTTTGTTTACTTCGGTTGAGAGGTTGTGTGTGTGTGTGTGTGTGTGTGTGTGTGTGTGTGTGTGTGTGTGTGTGTAAGTGTAGAAGCACATACTGAAGCTGGCACGTAACCTTTATAGGCAATTTGTGGGATTCAGTTCTTTTCGTTCACTGGTTCACTGTGTGTGTCTTGGTACTTGAGCTTAGGTGCTCAGGCTTGGTGGTAAAAACACTTTTATCTACTGAGCCATTTTCCCACTCTCAGTAGAGCATATTGTCCTCAACACAACCTTGTAGGGGAGATAATGATATCTCTATTCTATATACAAACCAATTGTGGCTCAAAGTACTTATGGGAGATTGTTGACAGTGACGTGAATACTAAATAGCAGTGCTAAGATTCAAAGCCATATCTGTCTACTACGGAAGTAGTATTGTTTTCAACTACTTTTTAGGGACCAATAAGCATCCCGTTAAGTTCTTCCTGGCTAGAATTTTGAATAGTAGGTGCTGATGTCTTAAGGCATTTATTTATTCATCCTAGAAAAAAATAAAGATTTTTTTTAAACAAATCTTTGGGAAGCCAATGTCATGGCTTTAAGAAGTGATTGTCACAGTGGGAATTTCAGGCCAGGGTGCTTTTGATCAGCCTCCCAGGCATCTCCCTACTTCTTCGCTACTCAGTTCCTCCCTTTCAAGTTGCATTAGTCATGCATGACAGGACTGTGGCTCTTTTTAGAGTCTGTGCACTCTAGCTAGTCAACAGCCCTTGAAATGAAGGTCTGGTAACCCTATATTCTTCTGTCCCTCTGGATTTCAAGCAATCTGTCAAAGATGTATTCATGTGTGTTACAGGTCAGCACAGCTGGAGTCAATCCCAATATATGTTCACAACATGCCTGGATTAATTTTTTAGATGCAGAAAGTTGGCAGAAGATGAGAGAAGTTAAATGCTAAAGCAAGGTCCTAGCAGTAATTGAGACAGAAGGCATATTTGAATAAGGAATTGAAATCACCAGCTCTTACAGGAAATGGCATAATAAAATAGAAAAATTAGTTGGAAAAGATGGACAATTCAGTTGTAAGCACTGGGTTATCAGAAACATGAATTCATTTCCATGCATGTGGAATTGAAGAGGTATTTACAAGTCCCCAAAGGTGTTTCCTTTTTTCTTGTCTAATTCTTGCAAGTCAGATGGGGTCCTGATATGGATCTAAACTAGGAAATGAGATCAGAGAAAGGTAAGTGGGAAGGAAAAAGAACTTTACAAGCCTTTGGGAATGACTAGAGCAGCTTCCTTAAAGGAGCTTCCTTAAAGGAGCTTCCATAGAAAGAATAAAAAACAACCTCATTTAATAGTTCCTGTTATTGATGTGTGCATATCCAGCATGCCTCAGTGCTGCATCACTTCCTCAGTTTTGAATATGGCCCTAAGAATGTGGTTTTTCCCAGCTGAGTGACACAAAATGCTAAGCACTGAGATGCTTTGTACATGGTATTACAAGTTCCTCTCTCTCTCTCTCTCTCTCTCTCTCTCTCTCTCTCTCTCTCTCTCTGTCTTTCTTTCCTTTTTTTATACATAGCAGAAAGATATGGATAGTGTCAGAGACTAAGATACAGGTAAGTTATGCCTCCAAATCAGCACCCAGGAATCTTCCTCAAAGTGTCATTCCCACTGTAACTGTTACTCTGCTCATCCGAGGCATCTGCATTCCTCATCTGGGTAGAAGAAATAATTCCTAACTTGTCTCTTCTCATTCTTCTTGTCTCTCTCTGTCACTTGTTCACACTGCAGCAGGAGAGATTTTGCCAAAATACTGCACCCGTTAAATCACACCTCTGCCTAGGATCTGTCAATGATTTTGCTAAGATGAAATCTAATTTCCTTAACACGGATTACAAGAGTGATTCTCAGTTATTTTGCCTATATCCTATAGTAAGAAATTCATTTTGCACCACGTTTGTAAGTAAAATGAACATTTCACAGACAATACTTATCTCTGTTACCTGAAATGCACTCTCAGATTTTTCTCTTCAACTCTGAACACCAAGGGTCAGCTTTTCCTGTAAAGGGCCAGACAGTAAATCTATCAGGCTTTCTGGTCTCTGCTGCTGCTACTATGCTTCATCATATTGTTGTTTATAACTCCAAGGACTTTGGTGAACCCTCCAAAGAAACATTGGCTCTCCAAGAAACACCACCTCTCACAGCAGAAAGCACCCTATCCTCCACCCTGGGTAGTGAATGCTTCAGAGACATGTCAGTGGCAGTCAGTGCCTTATTCTATGGTCCAGATAGTGGGCACTTTCACATCAACATCCCTTTTATATAGATACATCCTTATTTTAACGTTCTGGCTTTGAAATAAATGAAGCATTTTACATGGATTAGAGAGCCATGAGCTATGAAAGAATGTTTCCAATCACTAAAAAGAGAAGAAAATCAATGAGTCACCGAACAAATTATGTGTCTCTCTTTTTCTTTCTTAATATAGATAACATTTACATGAATCCATATAAATATGTATATCAGTTAGAGCACAATTTAACACAAAATGCAATCTCCATCTTCACTTCACAAGACTAACCTTTTCTAATAACACAACCCAGAAGGAGAAAATACTCATATTTCATAGCACATTAGCGTGACATTTTTAGATCATATTATCCATACCTTATACTTCTTGAAAGAGAATGTTGTAATTTGACTCTTTCTCTTTTGCTTTTTTTTTAAAAAAATCATTTTTTCATGAATCTTTTCACACTGATATTTAGCATTACATCTGGGATGTCAAGCCAATTATTTTCCTCTCCGATTCACATATCTTCTATCTTTAAGCACTGCTCTCTCTAACCTTCACAAGCAATATAGCTGTGCCCAGCCTCATTCTACTCTGATCTTATATGCCCTAATTTGACTTCCTTAGTCATGAACTTATTGCAAGTATTGCAAACTTCAAGGACATGGAGGAAAGTGACATTTCTCGATGACAGGTTTTGTGAAGAATGGATTTGTACAGAGGGTGGATGTAAGGTTTTTTATAATCTATGTATAAAAACTGAGGTCTTGAAGCAGGACAGTAATACTGATATTTAAAAACCCAAACTGGAGAGGTGAGTCAGTGGTTAAGAGTACTTGCTGCTTTTGCAGAGGACCTGGTCCTGTTCCCAGCACCTACATGATGTCTTGCACAGGGGATCTGATACCCCTTTCTGGCCTGTTCCATCATCACACACACCCCATGCACATACAAGGGTGCAGGAATCACTTATGATCATAAAAAATCTTAAACACACAGATTATGTTACTTGATTTCAAGAGAAGTTGGAAGATTGTGAAAAAAGGATTTACGAGTAGGGGAATTCATAGTTTGAATTGATGATATAATCTCATTTCCTTCCTAGGGGCTGAAGAGATGCCTCAGTGGCAAAGAGCATTGACTGCTCTTTCAGAGGTCCTCAGTTCAATTCCTAGCAACCTTCTCTAGCTATGATTTTATAATACCAACACACATGTATGTGTGTGTGCACATGCATGCACATGCACACACACGCATGCACACACACATACACATGCACACAAATGTGTGCTTGTGCATAGATACCCAACATATGTATGTGTTGTTGTTCCTAATTCATTCATTCATTTATTCAACAAATATTGAGCAGATATTTAGGTCCTTGCTAGCAGGTAGGAACTCTGAGAGGTACTGGAAATATAATAATAAACAAGATTCTTTGTCCTCATGAAGTTTACATTTTACTGTGGGAAAAACAGACAATAAATAAGATAAATGAATAGAAGACATTATGTCACATTGTGATATATGCTAAGGAAAGGAGAATAAACAAGCAGAAAATAAGACTATTAAATGTCTGAAGAGTTGCTGAAACTTTAGCTAGGATTTCCAAGGAAGGCTTGACTGACAAGGTAATTTTTTTCTTAATTTAATTTAATTTTTTGCAACAAGTTCATACATTAATAAAGAATTGTAATCCTTTTCCATGCCCCATTACTCTCTCTCATATTCCTCTGTTCCTCAATGAAATTGTTCACTCATAAATTCCTTCTCTACTTTCATGTCTTCTGTTATTTTAAACATATAAAAAATAAGGTATCTTTTATCCCCCACTAGCTCTACATCACAGTGCCCCAAGATATCTACTAGATATCTTAATTCTTAGTCAGCAAAGCCTCTCATCCGCTTTGCTTCATCCCATATCCTACTGCCGAAGGCCTCTCTCTGAGCCTGGCAGCAATCTCTCTACCTATCTAGGTCCCAAAGGCAGGTTTCCATGCCAGAAACACACATCCCAACTCCACAGTGGCCCAGTGTCTCCAGTAGCCGCATACTTTCCTACAATCAAACATCACGTAAAAGAGCACACAATACAATAACCTTTGACCCAATTGATAAGATATAATTGCCCACCTAAACATTCAAAGTCCAGTACACATCCTTCCCTTAAGAACATTAATAACACATTCAGAGCCTGCCCCACATGTGGCCCATACATATACAGCCACCAAAATAGATAAGATGGATGAAGCAAAGAAGTGCAGGCCGACAGGAACCGGATGTAGATCTCTCCTGAGAGACACAGCCAGAATACAGCAAATACATAGGCGAATGCCAGCAGCAATCCACTGAACTGAGAACGGGACCCCCGTTGAAGGAATCAGAGAAAGAACTGGAAGATCTTGAAGGGGCTCGAGACCCCCATATGAACAACAATGCCAACCAACCAGAGCTTCCAGGGACTAAGCCACTACCCAAAGACTATACATGGACTGACCCTGGTCTCCAACATCATAGGTAGCAATGAATAGCCTAGTAAGAGCACCAGTGGAAGGGAAAGTCCTTGGTCCTGCCAAGACTGAACCCCCAGTGAACATGATTGTTGTGGGGAGGGCGATAATGCGGGGAGGATGGAGAGGGGAACACCCATATAGAAGGGGGAGGGGAAGGGGTTAGGGGGATGTTGGCCGGAAACTGGGAAGGGGAATAACAATCGAAATGTAAATAAGAAATACTCAAGTTAATAAAGATAAAAAGAAAATAGAAATCTGAACTCCAGGCACAGTGAATATAGACATATATTTTGGAAATTATTAATAAATAAAAAATTTAAAAAATAACATTAATTAACAACCTATAACTGTAAATACACAGAGTGGAATCTTTTTTTTTTTTTTTTGTTCTTTTTTTTCCGGAGCTGGGGCAGAACCCAGGGCCTTGTGCGCTTCCTAGGCAAGGGCTCTACCACTGAGCTAAATCCCCAACCCCCACAGAGTGGAATCTTAATGTCAGTTTCCATTTTCTTTCCATCCTGGCTACTCTCTCTGTCCCTCCTGTCTCCTCCTCTTTCTGTTCCAGTTTCCTCTCTTCCTTCAAACTTTTCTTCCACGCATCCTTCCTTCTCATCCAATGACAGACTTCCTTCTATCCTGTACCTGCCCTCACCTGTATTTTACAAATTAAATGGGGAGAAGTTTATGGTGAAGTCACCTGACTGAGACTAGGCAGCCATCCTTGGGGCAGTGGAATTAGCATCAAAATACAGATAACTCCAGGGCAATGGCAACATTCTTTTGATACCTGAGACTTTGAAATTGGAGTTTTTGTCTAAGTATCTGTTGTTTATTGAAACATTAACATCTGATCAATGACTATACCATTGAACAAAATGACAACTCCCCCACTGGAGAAGCAATCAGTTGCCAAGATCCCTCAGAAAGGGGTGGAGTCTCCATTTGCCTCTCTCCAATCCAAGAAGAAATGTGGATGGAACCATTTTATACAAACAAGACTTGTACAGAAACCACAGCTGCAGCAAATGCATGAGTAAAAAGGTTGTCATATCCAGAAGAGATATCTTTGCTGTTTTCTTTGGCTCTTACATTCTTTTGTGCCCCCTTTTTCATGATATTCTCTAAGCTTTGGAGGCCATGAGATTAATGTGCCACTTGGGGTCAAGTGATCCACTCTCACTTATATTTGGCCATTTTACTAGCATTGACTGTTGTCCACTACAATATCAAGCTTCTCAGATGAGGTCTTTAAATATAAACATAAATATTTAGAAGGTAGTTTGACAACAAGCTCACTTAACAAAATGTCAGCGTGTTTCTTCATAGGTCCATGGCCTCTCCAAACATGGGCTCTTACCTCAGATTACAGCAGCAGGCATCTATTCTGTTTTGAGGAGTAAACTTCAAACCCATCAGAAAGCTATCCCATTAGTGTCATTACGATCACTAAACCAGATGGCAGGTATATCTTGACAAGACAATTTCTGTGTAAGAACCTAAGGTGAAATTCCTGGCCCAAGAGGAACCTGCCTAGTGCCCTCTTGGCACAGCAACCTAGGAGCAGTCAGAGGCAGGAGCCTTCCAGTTTCTGCCTGCGCCTAGAGCTGAAAGCCATTTGCCAGGAGTGCAGACACACCTGAGAGCAGATGTTAGACCAACTCTTCTCCTCCAAGAGACCCACCTGGTGGCTTCAAGGACACACAAAGGCAGGAGCAGTCTGGGACAGGACACTTGTGGTTTCTGCCTGCACCCAGAGCTGAACTGGTCTCAGAGCTCTCTGTACCCAAATCACATATGAGGGAGAGAGCTGGACTCTCAGAAGGTTGGACAATCCTGAGAGCTCAGGGGAGACTGCCACTTCTGCTCACATTCCTGGCCCAAGAGGAACATGCCTAGTGCCCTCTGGATACAGGAACCTAAGAGCAGTCAGGAGCAAGACCCTTCTGGTTTCTGCCTGCTCCAAGAGCTGAAAGCCAGTCTCCAGGAGCACTAACATACCTGAGAGCAGAGGTAAAACCAACTCTTCTGCTCCAAGCAACACCCCCTGGAGGCTTCAGGACACACAAACCTGGGAGAAGTCTGGGACAGGACACTTCAGGTTTCTGCCTACACCCAGAGCTGACCTGGTCTGACAGCTCTCTGTTCCCAGATCTGGCTGAAAGTAAACAAAACAGGTCTACAGGAGGGTCAAGCCATACTCAGAGACAGCAAGACAAACTAACACCAGAGACAACCTGATGGCAAGAGGCAAGCACGGGAACCTAAACAACAGAAACCAAGACTACTTGGCAACATCAGAGCCCAATTCTCCCAGCAAAACAAATATTGGATATCCAAACACACTGAAAAAGCAAGATTTGGATTTAAAACCACATCTCATGAAGATGATAGAGGACTTTAAGAAAGACATAAATGACTCCCTTAACGAAATACAGGACAACTCAGGGAAACAAGTAGAAGCCCTTAAAGAGGAAACACAAAACCCCTTAAGGAATTACAGGAAAACACAACCAAACAGGTGAAGGAATTGAACAAAACCATCCTGGATTTAAAAATGGAAATAGAAACAATAAAGAAATCACGAAGGTAGATAACCCTGGAGTTAGAAAATCTAGGAAAGAGATCAGGAGTCATAGTCACAAGCAACACCAACAGAATACAAGAGATAGAAGAGAGAATCTCAGGGGCAGAAGATACCATAGAAAACACAACCTTCAAAGAAAATGGAAAATGGAAAAATCTCCTAACCTAAAACATCCAGGAAATCCAGGACACAATGAGAAGACCAAACTTAAAGATAGGTATAGAAGAAGGTGAAGACCCCCAAATGAAAGGACCAGTAAATATCTTCAACAAAATCATAGAAGAAAACGTCACTAATCTAAAGAAAGAGATGCCCATAAACATACAAGAAGCCTACAGAACAGCAAATAGATTGAATCAGAAAAGAAATTCCTCCTGTCACATAATAGTCAGAACACCGAACACACAAAAACAAAGATAGAATATTAATAGCAGTAAGGAAAAAAGTTCAAGTAACATATAAAGGCAGACCTATCAGAATCACACCAGACTTCTCACCAGAGACTCTGAAAGCCAGATCTTGGGCAGATGTCATACAGACCCTAAGAGAACACAAATGCCAGCCCAGGTTACTATATCCAGAAAAAATCTCTCAATTAACATAGATGGAGAAACCAAGATATTCCCTGACAAAATAAAATTTACATAATATATTTCCACAAAACTAGTCCTACAAAAGATAATAAATGGAAAACAACACAAGGAGGGAAACTATACCATAAAAAGCAAGCAAGAAATCTCCTTGCAACGAACCCAAAAGAAGAAAGCCACACAAACATAATTACACCTCTAACAACAAAAATAACAGAAAACAACAATCAGTATTACTTAATATCTCTTAACATCAATGGACTCAAATCCCCAATAAAAGGACATAGAAAGAGAGACTGGATAGATAAAGAGAACCCAGCATTTTGCTACATACAGGAAACATACTTCAGTGACAAAGACAGACACTACCTCAGAGTAAAAGACTAGAAAAACAATTTTCCAAGCAAATGGTTCCAAGAAACAGGCTGACATTGCCATCCTTTTTTATTTACAGTTCAAATGTTATTCCCTTTACTGGTTGCCTGGCCACAAGCCCCCATCCCATCCCATCCCCTTCTGCTATAAGGGTATTCCCTCCCCCACCAACCCCGCTTCCTGCTTCCCCCTTTTCAAAATTCCTGTATACTTGGTGTCCAGCCTAGGCAGGACCAAGGGCTTCTCCTGCCATTGGTACTCAACAAGCCCATCCTCTGTTACTTATGCAGCTGGAGCCATGGTTCTGTCAATGTGTTCTCTGGGTAGTGGTTCAGTACCTGGGAGCTCTGGTTGGTTGACATTGTTGTTCTTATGGGGTTGCAAGCCCCTTCAATCTTCAATCCTTTCTCTAACTGCTCCCCGTTCTCAGTTCAATGGTTTGCTGCTAGCATTCACCTCTATATTTGACATGTTCTGGCTGAGCCTCGAAGGAGACAGTAATATCAAGCTCCTGTCAGCACACACGTCTTGGCTTTATCAATATTATCTAGTTTTGGTGGCTGTGTATACATGGGCTGGGTTCCCAGGTAGGGCAGGCTCTGAATTCTCATTCCTTCAGTCTCTGCTCCACATTTTGTCTCCATGTCCCCTCCTAGGAATATTTTTGTCCCCACTTCTAAGAAGGACTGGAACATTTGCACTTTGTTCGTCCTTCTTCTTGAGCTTTATGTGGTCTGTGGATTGTATCTTGGGTAATCCAAGCTTTTGGGCTACTATTCACTTATCAGGGAGTGCATACCATGTGTGTTCTTTTGTTACTGAGTTACCTCACTCAGGGTGATATTTTCTAGTTCCATCCATTTGCCTATGAATTTCATAAAGTCGTTGTTTTTGATAGCTGAGTAGTACCCCATTGTGTAGATGTACTTCGTTTTCTGTATCCATTCCTCTGTTGAAGGGCATCTGGGTTCTTTCCAGCTTCTGGCTATTATAAATAAGGCTGCTATGAACATAGTGGAGCATGTGTCTTTGTTGTATATTGGAGTATCATTTTGGTATATGACCAGGAGAGGTATAGCTGGTTTCTCAGGGAGTGCAATGTCCAATTTTCTGAGGAACCTCCTGATTGATTTCCAGAGTGATTGTACCAGTTTGCAATCCCAGCAACAATGAAGGAGTGTTCCTTTCTCCCCATCCTCACCAGCATTTGCTGTAACCTGAGTTGTTGATCTTAGCCATTCTTACTGGTGTGGGGTGGAATCTCAGGGTTGTTTTAATTTGCATTTCCCTGATGACTAAGGATGTTGAACATTTCTCATCCATTCCTTATTCCTCAGCTGAGAATTCTTTGTTTAGCTCTGTACACCATTTTTAATAGGGTTATTTGGCTCTCTGGAGTCTAACATCTTCAGTTCTTTGAATATATTGGATATTAGCCCTGTATCAGATGTAGGATTGGTAAAGATCTTTTTCCAACCTGTTGGTTGCCATTTTGTCCTAAGGACAGTACCCTTTGCCTTACAGAAGCTTTGCAGTTTTATGAGGTCCCATTTGTTGATTCTTGACCTTAAAGCATAAGCCATTGGTGTTTTATTCAGGAAATTTCCCTCAGTGGCCATGTGTTTGAGACTCTTCCCCACTTTTTTCTATTAGTTTTATTTGAATGTATCTGGTTTGATGTGGAGGTCCTTGATCCACTTGGACTTAAGCTTTTTACAGGGTGATAAGACTGGGTCGATTTGCAGTCCTCTACATGCTAACCTCCAGTTGATCCAGCGTCATTTATTGAAAATGTTATCTTTTTTCCACTGGATGGATTTAGCTCCTTTTTCAAAGATTATGTGACCATAGATAGGTGTGTGGGTTGCTTTCTGGGTCTTCAATTCTGTTTCACACTGTTCTACCTGCCTGTCTCTGTATCAATACCATACAGTTTTTTTTATTATTATTACTGTTGCTCTGCAATACTGCTTGAGGTCAGGGGTGGTAATTTCCCCCAGAAGTTCTTTTATTGTTGAGTATAGTTTTTGCTATCCTGAGTTTTTTGTTATTCCAAATGAATTTGCAAATTTTTCTTTCTAACTCTATGAAGAATTGAGTTGGAATTTTGATGGGGATTGCATTGAATCTGTAGATTGCTTTTGGCAAAATGGCTATTTTTGCTATATTAATCTTGCCAATCCATGAGCATGGGAGATCTTTCCATCTTCTGAGGTCTTCAATTTCTTTCTTCAGACTTGAAGTTCCTGTCATACAATTTTTTTTCAATTGCTTGGTTAGAGTCACATAGAGATTTTTCATGTTATTTGTGACTATTGAGAAGGGTTTCATTTCCCTAATTTCTTTCTCAGAGTAGAGGAAGGCTTTTAATTTGTTTGAGTTAATTTTATACCCAGCTACTTTACGAAAGTTGTTTATCAGGCTTAGTAGTTCTCTGGTGGAACCCAGATGTCCTTCAACAGAAGAATGGATACAGAAAATGTGGTACATCTACACAATGTAGTACTAATCAGCTATCAAAAACAATGACTTCATGAAATTCATAGGCAAATGGATCGAACTAGAAAATATCATACTGAGTGATGTAACTCAATCACAAAAAACACACATGGTATGAACACACTGATAAGTGGATAGTAGCCCAAAAGTTTGGATTACCCAATATACAATCCACAGACCACATGAAGTTCAAGAAGATGGATGACCCAAGGGCGGATGCTCCAGTCCTTCTTAAAAGGGGGAATAAAAATATTCATAGGAGGAGATATGGAGACAAATTTTGGAGCAGAAACTGAAGGAATGACCTCTCAGAGCCTGCCCCAATTGGGGACCCAGTCCCCCCTCTCCTCTCCTCCTCCTCCTCCTCCTCTCTCTCTCTCTCTCTCTCTCTCTCTCTATATATATATATATATATATATATATATATATATATATATATTCACCAAACCTAGACAATATTGATGAAGCCAAGAAGTGCATGCTGACAGGAGCCTGATGATATACCTTCTCCTGAGAGGCACAGCCAGAGCATGTCAAATAAAACAGGTGAATGCTAGCAGCAAACCATTGAACTGAGAACATGTTCCCTGTTGGGGGAATTAGAGAAAGGATTGAAGGAGCTGAAGGGACTTGCAACCTCATAAGGACAAGAATACCAACAACCATAGCTCCCAGTTACTGAAGTACTACCCAAAGACTACAGATGGACAGACCCATGGCTCCAGCTGCATATATAGCAGAGGATGGCCTTGTTGGGCACCAGTGGGAACAGAAGCCCTTGGTCCTGCCAAGGTTTGACTTCCCAGTGTAGGGGAATGTCAGGACAGGGAGATGGGAAGGGGGTTGTTGGGAGAGGGAGAACACCCTTATAGAACACAAGGGAGGGGGATGGGATAAGGGGCTTAAGGAAGGCAAAGAGGAAATAGGAATAACATTTGAAATGTAAATAAAATTATCCATTAAAAAACAAAAGAAGAAAAAGATAAAAATTCCCTGAACCAGCAATTGAAAAAAAAAAGAATCTAAGGTGAATATGAGGTCAAGGAAAAAGAGGAATCTTCATGTTTTCAGCATGACAGTGAGATGATGCAGATTTTTCCCTTTGTGTTGCTAACACACAGTAAATCTAATACATACAATAATCTAGGCAGATATGATAAGCTGAACCAAAGTGGTGCTTGTTTGGGGAATGGGAAAGTGTCCAAGGTGGCTATATTTTCATGACTTCTTTGTTACCACGGATGCTGATGGTGTTGTCTGCTATCTGTAGAAATACTGACAGGATTTTGTATGATGACTTGCCCTTGTTTTATAATTTATCAGGCCCTTGATGCAGGAGGATCTCTTGAAGATAGGACTTTGAGAGTAGGTTGAGTAGCATGTGATAGGCAGCTCTAGAGAGACAAGAAGGGAGGGAGAAAGGAAGGGAGAGCCAGAGGCAGCCATTAGTTAACCTCTAGGGAGGCTCAATGTCCTGGTGTGTAAAACAAAAATGGATAACTGGAAGGTGAAGAAAGGTATTGTGAGAAATGGTAAGAGGCCTATATGTAGAGGCTATGAATTACAGTGTATTTTAAAACCATGTTTTTAGTGTCAAGTCTTGCTGATAACATAGATCATACCATCATGTGCCTTTCTCTTTACCTGAAGTCATATAAGAAAACTTGATTTGCAGCATTTTGAATAATGAACTTGTTCTCTTTTGTATTTATAGAGTAGAGAGATACTTGTTCTTCTCCAAGCTCAATGAGGCAAAAGGAATTTCTAATTGGTTTTGGGAAAATAATTAATTGGTTAGCACAGCCTTGTCCATATTTGGAATAGCACTCTCCACATGAGTGGAATATGGCCAGGTCTCATTTCTGCTCTGCTTTCTGATTACCAAGGCTGTGATACCTATTTGTGAGGCTAAAGTATCTATGGGTAGATGGCAGACTAGAATTTCTTTCCGTTATTAGAAGGCTAGCAACAGTCAAGTAGTTTCTGAAAACTGGGCCTTAAGCTTTTAAAGTTTATTTTGAAAAAGTCTGTGTAAAGAATGAAATATTGTTAGAGAATGGTATAATATATGTGATGCATCCACACATAGAGTTACTAATTTTCAGTAAACTTAGGAGTCTTGGCTGTCACAGAGAAAAGGGGGGAAGAGGACTCTCTGGATAAGTCAGCATTTTGGGTTTCTGACATTTTGATCACCCCGTGTGCTGGTTACTGCTTTGTCAATGTGACTCAGGATAGAACCATCTGGGTGAAGGGAACCTCAGTTGAGAAAATACCTCCGTCAGATTTGTACTGTCCACTGTCCCACAGGATTGGTCTGTAGGAAAAGCTTGTGAGATTATTTTATGTTTAATGATTGATGTGGTAGAGTCAAGTTTACTGTTGCCACCCCTGGGGAGACATTTTAGGGTTGTATTTTTTAAATGCAAGTTGAGTAAGTCATGAAGGGCAATCCATTAAGCAGTGCTCTCCATGGACTCTGATTTAGTTACTAACTCCAGGTCCCTGTTTACAGTTCCTATCCTAGATTCTCTTCATGATGGACTGTAAGGTGTAGGGTGACATAAACTATTTCTTCCCCAAATGTCTTTTGGCCATCATGTTTATCAGAGCAAGAGAAAGAAAACGGAGGACACCCTAGTCAGAAATCCAAGGGTAGAAATAGAAGACAACTCTAAGTTTTGACACAGGGTGATCAAAATGTCAGAAACCCAAAAGGCTATCTTACCCAAAGAGTCCTCTTATCCCTTTTCTGTGTGACAATCAAGAGCACTTAGGAATAGAGAAAATGAGAATGATAAAATTTGGAATTAAAAAAAAATATCTACCTGGGTAAACTGCAAAATACTTGGCTCCTGGCATACGCCCATCCTAAGGTTATGGGGTTGGCACGGTATGGTTAATTACTTTTCCCTTAAATATTTCAGCTTAGTTTGCTCATTCTACCAAAGAAATTTTATTCTTTCTACCTGATAAAATTCTAGTCATTATGGTTCATCATTAAAAATCCATGGGGAAAGTCATCTGTTTTGCCAATGGTTACTTTACTCTCTATTTTTCAATTCACTGATTTTCAAAGTCCAAGTTCTATTATTTTTAAATGATGTAAGGTTTTTGAAATTTTCTATAGTATTTCCTCATTCAATGACACACTTAACTTTGTGCCATTTCCATTACTCTTAACCCTGGATATTAATTTTGTTGGAATAAAAGAGGTATTCAAATATGTTTGTTTATTTGGTTTGTGTGTGTGTGTGTGTGTGTGTGTGTGTTTAGACCATGTTTAGAATATTTTGAGAGAGTGTAGATAAGAAGTAATATGAAAAATATTACTTTTTAAAAATTTGGGTAGTAATTATTAATTAGTGACCCCACTGATAAATCTGGTATAATTTTGCATTGGAAATGCTGAGGCTACTTCAAGAATGGACCTGCTTATTTGGGCCTTGCGAGGTGATGTAGAAGGATATAGAACCTGTACCTGGGTTGAGCTTGAGTTGAATATATGTCAGTTTTTTATTTTTTATTTTCAAATTATTATGTAAATATTTGACCTGTGCCAGTCCTTCCAGAGGTCTTGAATAGCAGCTGACAATGACTCTTTATAGCTGTAAAGTATCTCTACTTGGCTTTGACAAACTAAGGAGCAAAGTGATCAAAGAGACTGTGCCTTGGTTAGAAGTCAGGGAAAATCTACCTTTCCAGGTAATATTAGTGGTGACTGGGGGTACTGGGGATTTCTAAAAAATATGCCATAGGTAAGAAAAACTATTCTTTTTGGAGACCAAGGGTTTTCACATTTTATCTAAGAAATCTGACATAACTAAAAGGAGGCAAAATCCAATGCATGAAAGAATAGGGTTGATATGCAGAGCACTTTTGCTTGATATCCATAATTAAGACCTGGACTTACAGGTAATAAACTTTCTTTTATTATTTTTTCTTTGATTGGATTTTTAAAATTTACATTTCAAATGTTATTCCCTTATCTGGACATAAGCCCCCTAACCCATCCTTCTCCCCTTCTTCTATAAAGGTATTCCTCTCCCCATCTACCCCCTTTCCTCCCCCCTCATGTTAGGATCTATAGATCATGCGGGACAGAGTAACAGTACTAGAATATTATTAACTGATGAGCATTTAATACATTTAATATGTGCTTAGTATCTTTGAATTATACATATATATAATGTATCTATGCACACATACATACATATTTATACACAAACAGATCCCTACACAGACATCTTTCTTTTGTTATAGAGGAAATGGGCAGTATAGAGACTCTGAATTGATCAGGTTTCAATATTTGTCAAGTACTACAAATGGGGTTCTCATACCATTAGCCTAAGTTAAAACTCCATGATTTTTAATCAGCCTATTATATTTCATCCCCCAAGTAGAAGAGACTTTAAAGTTATTAATACCCTAATTTTACAAATGATAGAAATGATCTGAACAGAAGGGAAATGACCTATATCTCTTTGAGGGCACGGATCATAACTATTTTGTTTACTATTGTGGACTCTATTACTATCACAGGGTTAAAACTACAGTAGACACTTAATAAAAGTTGTTGACTTAAATATAAAATAATACAGTAAAATAAAGGACTTTGATTATGAATCTATGAGATTTCTTATATGTCTGCTGAGGATTTTTACATTTATATACTATGTAATATAATATAATATATATTATGTAATAATATAATATATATATATTATTTACTATTTATATACTACATAAGTGATGGGTCATTCTGGGATCTCAGAGACTGAGCTACCAACCAAAGAGCATACTTGGGAAGGACAGAGGCCCCCAGCACATGTGTAGCAGTTGTGCAGCTCGATCTTCATGGCTGCCTTGTCTGACTTCAGTGGAAGAGGATGCACCTAATCCTGCAGAGACTTGCTGTGCCAGAGTGGGGTAGATAACCAGGGGGTGCCCATCCTCTTAGAAGAGAAGGGGAAAAGCAATGGTGGGAGGGACTCTGTGAAGGGCAGAAAAGATGGGGTAGTGCTTGGGGAATAAATAAATAAACAATTTTTTAAAAAATGTTAGGGAGTCATGTACGATCAAACTTTACTAACAGTGTATCATGAAGGAAGGCTGGCTTAGACTAGGGGGACAAATTTTCTGCAGTCTATGTGCAAATATTTCTTGAGTGCATAAGCTGTGTGAAGCACTGTATCCTCTGATGGAACAAATAATAATAATAGCTCATTTTTTCAAATTAGCTAATTTGAATTTCCAGGGTCTGGTGTTCATCCTCTATATATGGCCATTCAGCACATTTGTATTGAGTACTTATTGTGTTCTGAGTCCTGGGATTGCATTGTTGAACAAAACAGAGAAAATAATTTCTTCATAGAATGTATCTTCCAAATTCTTATAAACACATGTATGAATTTGATTGCATTATTAACACTGTTGTATAGATCAGGAAATGAAGAAGAGGGATAAATATCTCACTGAGCCTGAAGAACAGAGTCAAACTTCTAGCTCTGTAGTATAGTTACAGAGAGTATTTTTAATTATTATACTTTATGGCCATAATGGCTCTCAATATAACTGTGGTAGAACATTTGCATGGCATGTACACAATTTTGAGTTTCATCTTCAGATGCACAGTGGTAGTATATGTCCTTGGGACTCAGGCTTAAGAGACAAATGGACTGTTTGAAGAGCTAGACAAGAAAATTAAGCATTATAACAAAATAAAAATAGCAGTGTCTGACACTTTCTGAGTCTCTAATGTGTTCTAGTCCTTGTGCTAGTAGTTTGATCTTGGGCGGACTAGATGCCACAATGGGTAAAGGTGCCCAATGCCAAGTCTGACAGCCTAATTTTGATTCTTTTGACACACACGATAGTGGAAGCAGAGAGACCAAACTTCTGATGTTATCTCATGACCTTCACATGAACATCCAATCATGCATACAAAATAAATGGATAAAAGGAAATCCAAAATTTAAAAAGAGTTCGCTATGCTTTCATTCACTCATTTCTTCTTCCTATCAACCCAATGGGATTGATCTCATTGTAGTTTCCATTTTAAATCTGAGCTGAGTTCCATGTTCTTCACCATTACAATGTTATGTTTACTAAATAATGATTTGAAATATATACCCAACTACACAAATGCATAATTAATCTGAGAGAAAAAACCAACTTGTAATGTCCCTCCCTATTCCTGGCCTTTATTTTCACTTACTTTAAAGCCACTAATATAATTTCCTCCATCTGTTGTATTATGTCCACATAATAGGAGCTATGTGCTTTGCTGGTAAGGTTTTGAAAGGCTAATCAGGCTGCATAGTTTCTCAAATATTATAAACCACATGTTTCCAGAAGCACTGTGCTGATGATACAGGCTGTTTTTGTAATGTTTTGAGGAAGCTGGCTTAGTGGCTAAATGCTTTATCTTTACTTAGATAGCCCAGAATTCAAATCCAGCATACTCCTTCCTTCTGACTGAGTGCCCCTGGGACACTTTCTTAGCATTTATTGAACTTGATTTCTTAGTACACACACACACACATGTGCACACATAAGCACACGCATACACATCCTAAAGGGTCTAATATGAATGAAATTTGGAATTGAACAAAGTTTAGAACTGCTTATTTTTGATTATTTATGTTTGTATTTTATTCACATTTAAATATATACATGAAATATATATACACATTGTGTTTATTTACATATAATTCATTTATTTATGTATTATTTTGATCATTTGCTCATTTATGTATGATTGTGTCTAATTACATGTGTCCATGTATACATGCTTCTGTGGGTGTGAAAAAGTAGACTTAATCTAAGTGTTTTCCATATTGTCATATAAATTGACTACAATATTCGAAGTGACCCTTACCATTCATTGCTTCTAATTTTCTCTTCAGAAGGTGTCATGGAATAAAATTCCATACAAGGCTATGTTTCATATCTATCCTGTAATAGAACTTCACTCATGACCACCACATTTGTTAAGATTAAATCAACTGTCAATTGCGGAAATAGTTTGCTATTTACTGTCAAATGTTAGCCAACTTTACATTCACCTCTAGTTGACATATGACAATTGAACATTAATATTTATTGCTAGATGTTGCCATTATACAGAGCCCCACTTAAAATGTTTGGTGCCCCCACAATCTGTTGGCACAGAAACTGTAACAAAGCAAATGACAGGAAAGCAGACTAAAATGGAGTCTGGTGGTTCATGTTTAAAAGGGAAACTTATTTCCAGAGAGAACATCTGCTCCCAATGGAGAGTGTGGGGCTATAGCTGGGGCTGCTATAGTTTCAGCAGATGGAAGTGATGTGGACGAGAAATTCAGACTGTTAGACACTCAAGTTTGTCACCTCACCAGATTGCTTCCTGGATAATTTCTTGTCTGGCAGCTTCAAACCTGCTAATGTAGAGTGAATACACATTGTCATCCGAGTAAAATAGGACCCACCCATGTGTCAATTTCAACATGAATCTGTTCACAAGACTCAGGCAGCTACATGTTTTCCTGGACTGTATGCATGGAAATATCAGAGTTCATTTGTCTGGATTCATTAGAATGAACTGAATGAGAAAGTTAAGGCTATAGAATCAGGAGAACCTATCAGGTCAATGAACCCACATTCTCTTAACCTTTGCAGCATTTCCCTTTTAACAATCGGTCTGGCATTTGTCAACTTCCTTTTTTCTTTTTTTTCACATTTAAAAAATTTATTTATTTATTTTTACACTCCAGATTTTATTCCCCTTCATGTCCACATGCTCCCCTCCTCCCCAGGGTTCCACATTCCATACCTCCACCTACTCCCCACACTCCCCTGATCCCCATCTCCACAAGGATGTCCCCATCTACCCACCCCACCCCACCTTTAAATTCCCTGGGGCCTCTAGTCACTTGAGGGGTAGGTGCATCTTCTCTGACTGAATCCAGACCAGGTAGTCCTTTGCTGTATGTGTGTTGGAGGTCTCATCTCAGCTGGTGTATGCTGCCTGGTTGGTGGTCCAGTGTCTGAGAGATCTCAGAGGTCCAGGTTAATTGAGACTGCTGGTCCTCCTACAGGGTAACCCTCCTCCTTAGCTTCCTCCAGCTTTTCTCCAATTCAACCAGAGGGGTCAGCAGTTTCTGTTACTTGGTTGGGTGCACATATCTGCATCTGACTCTTTCAGCTGCTTGTTGGGTCTTGTTGGGTCTTTTGGGAAGCAGTCATGGTAGGTCCCTTTTTGTGAATGCCCATCACTTCAGAAATGGTCTGGTCTTGGGGCCTCCCCTTGAGCTGGTTCCCACTTTGGGCCTGTCTCTGGACCTTCTTTTTACTCAGGCTCTTCTCCATTTCAATCCCTGCAGTTCTATCAGACAGGAACAATTATGGGTCATAGCTTTGACTGTGGGATAGCAATCCCATCCCTCACTTGATGCCCTGTCTTTCTACATTCAAAAACTCTGACCCAGAATTGTTCTTGTCTAAAAGAACTTCAGGGTCAAAAATGGAGAAGAGCGTGAGGTAAAGGAGGCCCTGTAGATTGCTATATCTGTAGGTGAAGGCAGGCGAAAGATAAGGCTAGAGCCTGTGATTGGGCAGTGGAAAAAGAAGGCAGGCTGAGAGTTTTAGAGATGAGTACAGAGAGACAGAGAGACAGAAGGAGAGACAAGATGGAACCTGTAAGAGAGGAAGAGGAGCCAGAACCACGAAGTCCTAGGAACCATAACTATTGGGGATTCTTAGATTATTAAACAATAAGTACTATGTGTTTGCCCCATCCAGGTGTGTAGCTTCTGCTTATAACAGTTGAGTTTTGAGTTCATTATGTGGTCATTTTGTGGATTGAAAATTTACTAAATAAATCTGACTGATAAATTACAAGCCTGTAGAGTTTTGATTTTACTGGGTTATGGGGATTTGTGACAGTTAAGCACAGGAGGCAGATGATTGGGAGTGTGGGCAGGATCTGAGACAAGAGGTTGGGGACCATGGAGACCCTAGAGGTGGAGAAACTGCAATACCAAGAAGTTAGCCAGTGCTAACATGGATGCCTTTTTGTTTTGTTTCATTTTTATTTTTTTAAAATATATTTCACACAACAAGGTCCAGTGACAGGTCCAAAGTGGGATCCAGCTCAAGGGAAGGCTCCAAGACCTGAAATTATTACTGATGCTATGATGTGCTTATAGACAGGAGCCTAGTATGGCTGTCCTCTGAGAGGCCCACAAGAAGCTGAAAGAGTCAGACACAGATACTTACACCCAACCAATGACAGAAGCTGGGGACCCCTGTGGTTGAATTAGGGAAAATCTGGAAGAAGCTGAGGAGAAGGGTGACCCTGTAGGAGGACCGTATAAGACCAGCAGTCTCAACTAACTTGGTCCCTGAGATCTCTCAGACACTGAGCCACCAACCAGGCAGCATACACCAGCTTGTATGAGTCTCTCAACACATATACAGCAGAGGACTGCCTGGTCTGGCCCCAGTAAGAGAAGACACACCTAACCCTCCAGAGACTTGAGGCCCCAGGGAGTGGGAAGGTCTAGTGAGGTACAGGTGGAGGGGTGGTGATGTCCTCTTGGAGACAGGGGAGGAGGTATAAGATGAGGAACAGTCAGAGGATGGACTGGGAGGGGGATAATGACTGATTGTCAAAAAAGATTAAAGCCATGTTTGCTCTTCCCCCAAGTCTCTTCTATTTATTCTCCTTTTAGTTACTCAAGCAGTGTTGGGTTTGGGTTCCTACTCATGGAATGGGTTTATGTCACAGTGAAAATCGGTTACCTCCTCCCAAATGTTCTATGCTACCATTGCACTAACATATTTCGAAGTCAGGAGAGATTCAGGTCAAAGGTTTTGTGGCTTGTTTGGTGTCCATATTTCTGTTTCTATAGTCTGCAGAGTACTTTCTCACACCAAAGAGAATATAAGAGTTCAGGCTCCATGTGGCACCAACTCGACTTCTTCATGTTCAATGAATTGTGTGAGAGTGGGGTCCTACTGTCACTTTGCAGAGAGTACCTCATTGTCGTAGCATCAGCCTGGATTGTCTGTGGATTTCTATGGGGCTCTGTTGGCCAAAAACTCATTTATAAGCAAGCCTTTCCTGGCTACAAGAGATGGCCAGTTGAGACTCCGTATCTCCCCCATTATTAGGAGTACTCATTAGGAGCATGTTCATATATTCTAGGAAGTTTCCACTGCACTAGAATTCTATATCACCACCAAAGTGTCCCAATTGCAAATATCGTTCCATGCACTCTCTCCTTTCATCCCATCTCCCATTATACCCAGTGCCTTCCACTTTCATCCCCACCTGTCTTCCTCCAGTCCACCAGAAAATCTATTCTATTTCCACTCTCCAGGGAAAGCCAAACATCTCCTAGAGCCCTTCTCTTTATCTAACCTCCCTGGATTAATAAATTGTATCTTGGTTATCATTAAAAGATACTATCCACTTATAAGTGAACATATACCATATTTTACCCCCTCTGGGTCTGGGTTCTCTACTTAGGACGATTACTTCTAGTTCTAGCAAAGTAAATTTATTTTTTTAAAGGAAAGTCATTTGTAAATTTCTCTTTCACATAATTATCATTATCCTCCTAACTGCAACATATCTTTTTTCCTTTTTTAAAATTTATTTTTATTGGATGTTTTATGTATTTACATTTCAAATGTTATCTGATTTCCATCTTCTCCCATTCCCCTCCCCTTACCCGTGCTTCTATGAAGATGTTCATATTCCTACCCACCCACTCCCACCTCAACACTCTGGCATTCCCCTACACTTGGGAAATGAGCCTTCACAGGACCAAGGGCTTCTCTTCCTATTGATGCTGGACAATGCTATCCTCTGCTCCATATGTGACTGGAGCCATGGGTCCCTCCATGTGTACTCTTTTGTTGGTGGTTTAGTCTGCAAGAGTTGGGGGGGGGTCTAGTTGGTTGATATTGTTATTGTTCTTCTTATGGGATTGCAAACCCTTCAGATCCTTTGGTACTTTCTCTAACTCCTCTACTGGGGTCCCTCTGCTCAGTCCGATGTTAGCTGCAAGCATCCTCATCTTGTATCAGTAAGGCTCTGGCAGAGCCTCTCAGGAGACATCTTTATCAGGCTTCTGTGAGCAAGCACTTCTTGGCATCAGCAATAGTGACTGGGTTGGGTGGCTATATATGGGATGGATCCCCAGGGGCGGCAGTCTCAGGATGGCCTATCCTTCAGTTCCTGCTCCAGTCTTTGTCCCTGTATTTCCTCCTGTGAGTATTGGGTTCCCCCTTCCAAGAAGAACTGAAGCATCCACACTTTGGTCGTCCTTCTTCTTGAGCTTCATGTGGTCTGTGAATTGTATCCTGGGTATTCCAAGCTTTTGGGATAATATCCACTTATCAGTGAGTGCATACCATGCATGTTCTTTTCTAACTGGGTTACATCAGTCAGGATATTTTTTATTTCCATCCATTTGCCTAAGAATTTAATGGAATCATTGCTTTTAATAACTGAGTAGTATTCCGTTGTGTAAATGTACCACATTTCCTGTGTCCATTCCTCTGTTGAAGGGCATCTGGATTATTTCCAGCTTCTGGCTATTATAAATAAGGCTGCTATGAACATAGTGGAAAATATGTCCTTGTTAAATGTTGGACCATCTTTTGGGCATTTTGTAAATTTCTCTTTCACATAATTATCATTATCCTCCTAACTGCCCAGGAGTAAAATACTGCCCAGGAGTAAAAAGCTCAGGGAACATCATGGAAGAGAGGCAGAAAGATCATAAGAGCCAGAGGATCAGTGAGATTGTGTCTGTTAATAGCATAAGAAGCTACATCCATAAGTCTCACTAATATGTCTTTCCAAACAAGAGCTGGACAAAGACATTCCAGTTCAAACAGAGAGGGAGAAACAAGTGACAAGGAAGGTTCATAATTCACTTGAGGCAAAGCACTACAGGCAAATAACAATGGGAGATGGGGAGGTCTTCTCCCAGACTTAATGAAATCCATTGTGTTAAAGCGTTAAAGGATCTACAAGTAAAATCTTATATGATAATGCCTTGCTGAAATAACTTTAAGTGTTAGCAAGTTTCTATTGTATTAAGTTACTATTGTGGTAAAAAGTTGAAAATATAGAGCTTTTGAATAATCAAGCTACTTTCTTGAAGTGCTTTGCTAGAAGTTTATTTTGATGGTTAGATGTAACAGTATATTCATGTTTTGTATGACAATCAGATTTGATTTGGGTCTTCTTAAACTTTGTGCTGAAGTGATATTCTTATCTCTACTTGTAAAAGACTATATATTGAATACATGTGGCTTAATATGTAAGGCTGATGGGCTAATGGACACTAGAAATATGTAGTGTGATAGATTTAGATAAGAGAGGCTAGTGATTCATGCCCACTTATCAAATAATGTTTCATCCAGAGTTATGAAGATGCCATCATATACATACAGTTATGATTTGTAGTAGAGCATCAATAAAAGAAGATGAATGAGTGGTTAAAAAAAGCAATAACTAGAAGTGTTCCAAAAATTATTGTAAGTAAAAGTCTTTTCATTTATGTTCCCTTTGTGTCTCTGCAGATGAGGAGTTTTTTATGTTTACTTTCCTTTTAAGCAATAAAACTTACAGCAAAGGCTCCGGTAGTAAATATCCCACACCATAGGCATATATGAACTGTTCTGGAGACACAGAGACATTATATTATTTGATAATCACAAAGTCTTCATTATCTACATACCATGTAGAAAGAAATATGCTAGGTAACCTTAGAGAAATGAACAGGGAGTTCAGTTTTAGAAGTATTGCCTAAAAAAGACAAGGGTGCCTTGCCCAGTGTGATGCTCCTGATGCCTTTTGTATTTTATACGATTGAAAGCTCATCAACTTGTGCAAATCTGAAATTCTAAGGCAAACCAAAGGAGTTGCTTTATAGCAACAAGACTTCAGTCTTAAGAGCCAAGCAACAGTGCATATATTTATGGCACAAAACTTGTTTCTTGATAATAGTACTCCCATGAATTAACTTGTCCAGCCAGGCTCAAGAACATAGACATCTGAAGTGCACTGTTTGTGTTTACAGAAGAATAATAACTGGGGTCCTCAGATGTGGATTTGGGTACAAGAATAAATAGAATCATTTCTATGCTGTTTGTTTCATAGCTATAGTCACATATTATTAATGTTCTAATCATTTAGATGATAGATTTTTTTCCCTTTGCACGTTGTATTTTAGTAATACGTTGATGATCAAAATAACAGGAATAATGGTTATAATATTATAATGTTTTGGCATTGTATATATGCATGTATGTGGATTAAAAGACATTTCTCCAATTGGTTGCTTTTACTCATGGTTGATGTTTCTGTTTTTAAGTAAAAAAATACAAAACAGGCACAAAAAATTCCAGCCAGCTTTATTTGATAAATCCTGCTTTGAAAGTGGCTTTCAGTGTTCTTACAGAACTTTTTCCCCCTAGAAAATGAGATTTAGTCAACTCTAGCTAAGGGTAAAAATAGTTTGCAAAAAGGAAATACTTAGATAAAATTCTTTTAAAATTTATTTTTATTTCTTGAAATTAAAACATAATTATACCATTTTACTCCTTTTTCCTCTTCCCCAACCTCATGTATCTCCTTTCTCTCTCTCAAGTCCATAATCTCTTCTTTATCATTATTGTTATACATGTAATTATACACACACACACACACACACACACACACACACACACACACACACACACACACAAATTGTTCAGTACATATTGGTACAGCACACTGACTCACCTAAGATACAGTGAGTATTATGGAAGAAGGAGTAGAAATATCCCAAGGACCAGAAAGTTTTCTATGACACTGACTCCTCCTAGAAATGTTCGGGAAGCTACAACCACCAAGTCCCATCGCCATGATTAACTAAACATAATCTTTCATGGGTTTTAAAAAATAATCTCTTCTGTGTCATTACAGTCCCATGAATAGCAGTATGCCACTGATCCAGTTTTTTTTTTGTTTGTTTTTCAACTAGAAATCAAGGATGGAAGAGTTGATCAGAAAAAAAATAAAAAAAAATAACAGCTGAGAGTATTATGTATTTACTACTCCCACACTTTGCTTTGATTGATTTATGGGATTTTCTCTTATGTTCCTCTCAGTACCTCTGAGGATTTAGGTAATATTAATTCCTGTACTCTGCATTTAAAACAGCTGGGGACCCAATATACTAAAAAACTTGCCTACCAACTAACTTACGGTCTTAAGTGGCAAAGTTGCGTGGATGGCCCAAGCAGTCTTTCTGATTTTGGGATCCAATACAGTAACCCCTTGTTTCAACTGCTCACCCTCTGGAGAGTTGTGGACTTTTCATAGGCATTGAAAAAAAAATCTCTCAGTCTGGGTTGGGGGTGGGGGACAACTCTGATCAGCTTCTGGAGGTCACATGCTCTATTTGAAAGCAGGCTGACCTGGATTCTTTGAAAAAGAGCCAGCGCACAGGTCTAAGGAGAAAAGGGAAGCAGACAGCAGTGATACTCATGAGGCATCTGATGATAAACACCCACCATATGGTCAAAATGATTCCCACTGCCTCCCAGTGAGGGAAGCAGACACTTTGAGTATGAAATGCACTGTTTATTTTCTTGTGCAGAGGTTTCAGTTCAAATTAAATGTTTCACGTCAGACAAGGAGCTAATAACAAATGATCTCCTCCCTCAGTGGTGCAGTAACAAATATGTAGTAATTTGAAAGCTGGGAAGAAAATTATCACTCCCAAAGATGCAATAAATATACGGTATGTTTAGAGAGTCCTTTGATGAAATGAACACTGAAGGTGCTGCTAGCGGTACTTCTCCTTAAGAAAAAAACCCAGTCAAAATAAAAAAAGAAGCAGCATTTAAAAATGCTGTCTGATCTGTCAACATTTTGTTAACATGTAATACCTTAAGGACACAACTTAGAAGTAGAATCTTCAGTGAAGCAAAAACTCATTCCTTCACATCACAGAAGAGAAAGCCAGCAAGAAGAACAGTCAACCATAACATTTTACAGTTTGAAAGTAACTTGGTAAGACTGGTTGCTTCTGTCCCTTTTCTTATTTTGGTTGGTTTCAGTAAAAGGGCAATGGTCATTTGAAGGTTTACTTCAGTGAGTTGCCCTCATGCCTGCCCTCAAGACCCATTTCTATTCCACTCTCTTAGCCCTCACTGTATCCCAGGAGATTTGTTATTTCTGACTCTCTGCCAGGCTTCCTGCTTCAAGGACTTCAGCCCTTATATTTGATTGTATCTGGCCCCATTCTAAAGCATTAGCTGAAAGAAGAATGAAGTCTAAGGCTTGGTGTAGTGACTCCTGCTAGTACCTGTTCCTAGGGTGAATCTAAGGTTATGTCCCTGCAAAGGAACTTGCATGCTTAAGCATTGGCATCTTTCTTCCTGTAGCCTTGGGAGCTGGATGCAATGGGAAAAACAGACCAACACGCTATGTTAGAAACAGGCTTTCACATCAACTGTATTTTAGTTTGAAATGTCATAGATTCACAAGAAATTGTATTAAATGCACATTCACCATTCACCCCCCATTTCTACAATACTATCTATCACCTTGGATGCTATGGGATATTATTATAAAGTGTGTATATAGCTCTATAAAACTCTATCACATACATAGCTCCATGAACTCTCATCACAGTCAATATAGAGAGCTATTTTGCTACCGTAGGCTAACCTCATGTTGCCCTTTTGTTGCTAAACCTAACCTGGAATTTTAATCTCTGTTAATCACTGTTTTTTCCTATTTACATATCACAATGCTTTAATAACATCATATAAAGACTAACAGAGTGCATGAACCCTTTTTGTTTGGCATAATTCATTTGAGATTCATCTAAGATGTTTCATGTATCAATATTTTCTTTTTTTTAATGCTTGGTAAAATTGCACAACATGGATTTACCATAGCATATTTAGCCATTTTGAAGAGCATCTTGTTTCCAGGTATTATTGTCCGTTATAAGTAAGGTTTATATAAAATTGCTGTACAAGTGGTACTAAGTGCTGCCTATTTGTCTGTCTGTCTGTCTGTCTGTCTGTCTGTCTATCTATCTATCTATCTATCTATCTATCTATCTATCTAGATGTTTTGCCTGCATGCATGTATGTGCAATTCATGCATTCAGTGCCTGCAAAGGCCAGAAGAGGGTGTAAGATGCTTCTGGACTAGACTCACAGACAGTTGAGAGCCGCTATATAAGTGCTAGGAATCAAACCCAAGTCTTCTATAAGAGTAGGAAGTGCTCTCAGCTTCTGCACCATCTCTTCAGCATCCCTTCTCAACTTTTTATACTTAAAAGAAATCTACTGAGTTCACTTAGTGTTTCCCATGTGCTCATGTATTTGGAACTGTCTACTGGGTCATGGGCAATATACTAGTGGCCATGCCTCCAAAGAAAACTGACCTTTCCTCCTCCATCAGACATCAAGTACTTCTAGCTCCTCTGCTAGCTGTAGAGCCTCCGTAGACCCTACCTGCTTCATGCTAGGATTCTGAATGGCTTTGTCTTGCACAGACAACTATCACAGCAGTCAATTCTTACATGCCCCAGCTATATCGTGTTCACAAGGCAGGGTTTCATTGTCTATAGTTACTTTACACATGGTTGTCTAATTGTCCTATTACTATTATACCATTTGTTACAAAGACAGTCTTTCCTCTATTGACTTACTTTTGCAGTTTTGTGATAAATTGGTCAAGAATTTTTGTGGGGTTTATTTCTGGAATCTCAATACCCTGTGAATTCCTCCTTATCTTGATTACTTTCTTGTTGTTGTAAGTCTTAACAGCAGGAAGAATGATTTTTTCCTTTCAATATTTTTTGAAGAAAATTTCAATTTTTCACTATTTTTTCTTATTCCAATCAAGAATACACTTATCAGAAATTTTCTTACTGGTAGTCTGGCTCTGGCTGAGAGTTCATTCCATCTCCTATGAATGAAAAGGATATTGAGAGAGAACAGTGGTGATGATTTAATGTTGGGAATTGCCAAGTGCACAGCTTAATTTTTCCTTGGGGAAGAGAATGATGCAAATGGAAGGTGTATTTGGACTTTTTAATTCCTAACTCTTCATAATATACTCCCATATACCTCAGCCTAAAGCCACAGACAATTTAAAACATCAAAAATATCCAGTTTGAACTGTCCTGATTGTGATGAAGGAGAATCTCCAAGGAGAGGTTTTTGCCTGTTTTAAAATCCTTCAAGTGAAAACTGAAGACAACAGGGGTTAAGCCATTAGTCTAATTAAGAAAAAAAAGGTATACTTCTCCCATAATAATACCTTTACCTCTCTAATAGGGTCTAGAGAAAAACCAAAGGAACTATTATTTCTTGTATGTATAGCATAATTTAGTGAGTACAAAGAGGTCAATATGGTCTTTAGTGTTTCTCCCCAATCACTAACCTTAAGTAAATGCTTAAATCTCTATAATATGTATGCATTTCTGAGAGGGCTAATTCTTCCAAGATAGTTTTATGGTTTGTATTTGTGAATATGTATACTTTATCGACTATAGAGGTTATTATTATAATGATAAGGAGAGGAATGAAAGAAAGCTTGTGATGATACAGGGTACTGTAAGCTTGAGAGGACCTAGGGATGACCTAGAACGGAGAGGTCAGTGCTGATGGAAACAAACTTTGTTTTGTTTATAAGCCTTTCTAATGCAAACTTCACATTAGTATTTCTTTTTGTTGTTGTTGTTGTTGTTGTTGTTGTTGTTGTTGCTGCTGCTGCTGCTGCTGCTGCTGCTGCTGACACTGTTTGGTACCAATGACATAATTTTCTTTTTCTTTTATTTACATGATTATCATTATAAAGACAAACTACCAGCTCTTTGTTTTTCATGGATGCTGTATTGCATTGATCATATATTTATCCTCAATTTGTCTGGGGAAGTTTGAAAAAGGACACTTGGAAAGCTGCCATATATACAAGAGGAAAGACCCCACTTAATAAATCCAAAAGAATTGAATTCTATTCAACTCAGTTCTATTATATGTGGCTTAGTTTGATTCAGTTCAATTTTGTCCATCATTTATTGTAAGTTAAGTAAATGCTAAGCTCTGAGCTCTGGTGCTAAGTGTTTGTTTTAAGACAAAATAGAATCATTTCTATGACATGGCACTGACTTCTGAGTTATTCACTCTGTTCATACCAGGCCAGGAAATTGTGTCTTAAAAATAAAGACAAAAGGCAGGAAAATGATCAAATGAGGACAAAAGGAAGATTTCTGAGTAAAATACATCTTTTTGTGTCAAACTTCTACAAGTTCCCTTGAGGGCAAGACCATAATTTCCTGACTGTTCCTTGTCTGACGTGTCAGCGGTGGATCAGTGGGCTGCTGAGAGGAGTGGGCTGAGACATGATAGTCAGCCTAAGATAGTATGGTAATTGTGCATTCAGCCTCAGAGTAAGCATCTATTAGAGGGGTTTATTCCTGAGGAAGGCTGTGAGTTGATGCCTCCATTATAAGCCTCATTCTCTTGATTTTAGTGAGCTGTATAACAGAATGCCCATTATGTTTTAAAAAGAGATGCAAGCTTGTGCTCACTTTATATCAAGCTGGGGAAGTGCAAATGGGCTAGAATCTTAAAACACGTTCAGTGGCTTTTCCTGTCATGTTGATCTATTGTGTCGCCTGGCTAACACAACAGTAGCCTTGCTTTGGAAAATGATGCTAGCTAGCTCTAGGATCCAATTATACTTTGAAAAGTAAGCAAGAAGAATCTATATCGAACAAATGAATCTCCACATTATATGCCAAAAGCTGCCAACCGCCAGATGCCTGGATGATTTTCAGAAGTCACCTACCCTCCAAACCAGCAATAATTGAAGCAAAGTTACCTCTTTCATTCATGAATGTGTGGTTAGCCTTGACCTGTGACCACTGTGACAAACTTGGCATCTAAAACTTTCTTGGGAGTGGCTAGGTATGGCTTAGGCTGCACAAGTGGAAACCAATAGAGAGGTTGCCCGAGACTCTTTCCTGGCTTTTAAGACATAGACATTCACTCAGGAGAAGCTACACATCTCCTTTACACCATTTGCAGCATAGAGTGGTAAGTCAGAGAGGTCAGTCTAAATCCCACTCCTGGACATGCCTCTGACAACTGTGTGGGTGTGAGGTAGGTGAGGTGAGAGACAGGTGCGAGAAATGTCAACTTGATGCATAAAGACTTAGAGTGTGTCTCGCACTCCTTGTAAATCAAGAGGCTTCTTAGTGGTAAGGAAAGTTAAAAGCAACCACGATGAGTGATTTAAGTGCCTATTAAACAAGATCTTCTAAGTTGAGGTTTCCAAAGCAGGCATTCCTTGGCTGTTCTTTAATCAGCCGCGTACAGGTTATGTTTATGAAACCCATAGGCAGTGGGAAAGAACTTCACTCCCTTCTCTCCCAGAGGTAGTTTCATCAGTAACTGAAATGATTATGGAGTACAGACTTGGAAGCAGGGAACACTGTGGGAAGAAGAGCCCCTGGCCAAATATTTGCATAGTAAAATTACTTAGACGTCTGAAGCATTTCTTGGGTACTATTTTGGCTTCCTTTCTCTGAAAGGAATGTGTAAGGGGGACATGATCTACAGTGTCTCGGATCAAAAGACTCAGTAAGACCACATGGAAAAAAATTAGCTTCTTTAATAATCAAAGAAGTGAAAATTACAGTATAGAGTCTCAAGGTCCACCCAAACTAAAGCAGCAAAGACGGGAAAATGAAATTATGCGGAGTTGACGAAGACAAGATAAAATAGGCATGTTCACATGCTGTGGGTGGGGCTATATGTCGTAAAAATGGCAGCATACAAAACTTTTGATGTAATGATTTGACTTCTGCATATCTTCATGGAATCATATTAACTACATAAAGTTTTCAGAACATATATACTCACTGTGATTCATTAATTTTAGTTAAATATCAGACAAAACCAAAATGCCTTAGTGTGGGAATACGTTTAAGTACATTATGGTTTATACACATTATTTGCTACAAGGCAGTCATTAGAAATGTGTTTACAAGGAGCTTTTAATAACATGAGAAAATACTTATGTTGCAACTTTAAATGGAGAAAATAAATAGCACAAGTCTTACATACAGGGTGAATACAATTAAAATTTTTTTTATTAACTTGAGTATTTCTTATATACATTTCGAGTGTTATTCCCTTTCCCGGTTTCCAGGCAAACATCCCCCTCCCCCCTCCCCTTCTTTATAGGCGTTCCCCTCCCCATCCTCCCCCCCTTGCCGCCCTCCCCCCAACAATCTAGTTCACTGGGGGTTCAGTCTTAGCAGGACCTAGAGCTTCCCCTTCCACTGGTGCTCTTACTAGGATATTTATTGCTACCTATGAGGTCAGAGTCCAGGGTCAGTCCATGTATAGTCTTTAGGTAGTGGCTTAGTCCCTGGAAGCTCTGGTTGCTTGGCATTGTTGTACCTATGGGGTCTCGAGCCCCTTCAAGCTCTTCCAGTTCTTTCTCTGATTCCTTCAACGGGGGTCCTATTCTCAATTCAGTGGTTTGCTGCTGGCATACGCCTCTGTGTTTGCTGTATTCTGGCTGTGTCTCTCGGGAGAGATCTACATCCGGCTCCTGTCGGCCTGCACTTCTTTGCTTCATCCATCTTGTCTAATTGGATGACTGTATATGCATGGGCCACATGTGGGGCAGGCTCTGAATGGGTGTTCCTTCTGTGTCTGTTTTAATCTTTGCCTCTCTATACCCTGCCAAGGGTATTCTTGTTCCCCTTTTAAAGAAGGAGTGAATCATTCACATTTTGATCATCCGTCTTGAGTTTCATTTCTTCTAGGCGTCTAGGGTAATTCAAGCATTTGGGCTAATAGCCACTTATCAATGACTGCATACCATGTGTGTTTTTCTGTGATTGGGTTACCTCACTCAGGATGATATTTTCCAGTTCTGACAATTTGCCTACGAATTTCATAAAGTCATTGTTTTTGATAGCTGAGTAATATTCCATTGTGTAGATGTACCACATTTTCTGTATCCAATCCTCTGTTGAAGGGCATCTGGGTTCTTTCCAGCTTCTGGCTATTACAAATAAGGCTGCGATGTACATAGTGGAGCACATGACTTTTTTATATGTTGGGGCATCTTTTGGGTATATGCCCAAGAGAGGTATAGCTGGATCCTCAGGCAGTTCAATGTCCAATTTTCTGAGGAACCTCCAGACTGATTTCCAGAATGGTTGTACCAGTCTGCAATCCCACCAACAATGGTGGAGTGTTCCTCTTTCTCCACATCCTCGCCAGCATCTGCTGTCACCTGCGTTTTTGATCTTAGCCATTCTCACTGGTGTGAGGTGAAATCTCAGGGTTGTTTTGATTTGCACTTCCCTTATGACTAAAGATGTTGAACATTTCTTTAGATGTTTCTCCGCCATTCGGCATTCCTCAGCTGTGAATTCTTTGTTTAGCTCTGAACCCCATTTTTAATAGGGTTATTTGTCTCCCTGCGGTCTAACTTCTTGAGTTCTTTGTATATTATGGATATAAGGCCTCTATCTGTTGTAGGATTGGTAAAGATCTTTTCCCAATCTGTTGGTTGCCGTTTTGTCCTAACCACAGTGTCCTTTGCCTTACAGAAGCTTTGCAGTTTTATGAGATCCCATTTGTCGATTCTTGATCTTAGAGCATAAGCCATGGGTGTTTTGTTCAGGAAATTTTTTCCAGTGCCCATGTGTTCCAGATGCTTCCCCAGTATTTCTTCTATTAGTTTGAGTGTATCTGGTTTGATGTGGAGGTCCTTGATCCATTTGGACTTAAGCTTTGTACAGGGTGATAAGCATGGATCGATCTGCATTCTTCTACATGTTGCCCTCCAGTTGAACCAGCACCATTTGCTGAAAATGCTATCTTTTTTCCATTTGATGGTTTTGGCTCCTTTGTCAAAAATCAAGTGCCCATAGGTGTGTGGGTTTATTTCTGGGTCTTCAATTCTATTCCATTGGTCTATCTGTCTGTCTCTGTACCAATACCATACAGTTTTTATAACTATTGCCCTGTAATACTGCTTGAGTTCAGGGATAGTGATTCCGCCTGAAGTCCTTTTATTGTTGAGGATAGTTTTAGCTATCCTGGGTTTTTTGTTATTCCAGATGAATTTGCAAATTGTTCTGTCTAACTCTTTGAAGAATTGGATTGGTATTTTGATGGGGATTGCATTGAATCTGTAGATTGCTTTTGGTAAAATGGCCATTTTTACTATATTAATCCTGCCAATCCATGAGCATGGGAGATCTTTCCATCTTCTGAGGTCTTCTTCAATTTCTTTCTTCAGTGTCTTGAAGTTCTTATTGTACAGATCTTTTACTTCCTTGGTTAAAGTCACACCAAGGTACTTTATATTATTTGGGTCTATTATGAAGGGTATCGTTTCCCTAATCTCTTTTTTTTTATTTTATTTTATTTTTTTTTATTATCTTGAGTATTTCTTATATACATTTCAAGTGTTATTCCCTTTCCCGGTTTCCGGACAGACATCACCCTCCCCCCTCCCCTTCCTTGTGGGTGTTCCCCTCCCAAACCTCCCCCCATTGCCACCCTCCCCTCATAGTCTAGTTCACTGGGGGTTCAGTCTTAGCAGGACCCAGGGCTTCCCCTTCCACTGGTGCTCTTACTAGGATATTCATTGCTACCTATGGGGACAGAGTCCAGGGTCAGTCCATGTATAGTCTTTAGGTAGTGGCTTAGTCCCTGGAAGCTCTGGTTGCTTGACATTGTTGTACTTTTGGGGTCTCGAGCACCTTCAAGCTCTTCCAGTTCTTTCTCTGATTCCTTCAACAGGGGACCTATTCTCAGTTCAGTGGTTTGCTGCTGGCATTCGCCTCTGTATTTGCTGTATTCTGGCTGTGTCTCTCAGGAGCGATCTACATCCGGCTCCTGTCGGTCTGCACTTCTTTGCTTCATCCATCTTGTCTAATTGGGTGGCTGTATATGTATGGGCCACCTGTGGGGCAGGCTCTGAATGGGTGTTCCTTCAGTCTCTGTTTTAATCTTTGCTTCTCCCTTCCCTGCCAAGGGTATTCTTTTTCCTCATTTAAAGAAGGAGTGAAGCATTCACATTTTGATCATCCATCTTGAGTTTCATTTGTTCTAGGGATCTAGGGTAATTCAAGCATTTGGGCTAATAGCCACTTATCAATGAGTGCATACCATGTATGTCTTTCTGTGAGTGGGTTAGCTCACTCAGGATGATATTTTCCAGTTCCAACCATTTGCCTACGAATTTCATAAAGTCATTGTTTTTGATAGCTGAGTAATATTCCATTGTGTAGATGTACCACATTTTCTGTATACATTCCTCTGTTGAAGGGCATCTGGGTTCTTTCCAGTTTCTGGCTATTATAAATAAGGCTGCGATGAACATAGTGGAGCACGTGTCTCTTTTATATGTTGAGGCATCTTTTGGGTATATGCCCAAGAGAGGTATGGCTGGATCCTCAGGCAGTTCAATGTCCAATTTTCTGAGGAACCTCCAGACTGATTTCCAGAATGATTTTACCAGTCTGCAATCCCACCAACAATGGAGGAGTGTTCCTCTTTCTCCACATCCTCGCCAGCATCTGCTGTCATCTGAGTTTTTGATCTTAGCCATTCTCACTGGTGTGAGGTGAAATCTCAGGGTTGTTTTGATTTGCATTTCCCTTATGACTAAAGATGTTGAACATTTCTTTAGGTGTTTCTCAGCCATTCGGCATTCCTCAGCTGTGAATTCTTTGTTCAGCTCTGAACCCCATTTTTTAATAGGGTTATTTGTTTCCCTGCGGTCTAACTTCTTGAGTTCTTTGTATATTTTGGATATAAGGCCTCTATCTGTTATAGGATTGGTAAAGATCTTTTCCCAATCTGTTGGTTGTCGTTTTGTCCTAACCACAGTGTCCTTTGCCTTACAGAAGCTTTGCAGTTTTATGAGATCCCATTTGTCGATTCTTGATCTTAGAGCATAAGCCATTGGTGTTTTGTTCAGGAAATTTTTTCCAGTGCCCATGTGTTCCAGATGCTTCCCTAGTTTTTCTTCTATTAGTTTGAGTGTGTCTGGTTTGATGTGGAGGTCCTTGATCCACTTGGACTTAAGC
Organism: Rattus norvegicus; assembly: GCF_021556685.1. Classification (NCBI taxonomy): domain Eukaryota; kingdom Metazoa; phylum Chordata; class Mammalia; order Rodentia; family Muridae; genus Rattus; species Rattus norvegicus. The sequence goes on along the minus strand of NC_141554.1, from coordinate 104,939,769 downwards.
TTTGTACAGGGTGATAAGCATGGATCGATCTGCATTCTTCTACATGTTGCCCTCCAGTTGAACCAGCACCATTTGCTGAAAATGCTATCTTTTTTCCATTGGATGGTTTTGGCTCCTTTGTCAAAAATCAAGTGACCATAGGTGTGTGGGTTCATTTCTGGGTCTTCAATTCTATTCCATTGGTCTATCTGTCTGTCTCTGTACCAATACCATGCAGTTTTTATCACTATTGCTCTGTAATACTGCTTGAGTTCAGGGATAGTGATTCCCCCTGAAGTCCTCTTATTGTTGAGGATAGCTTTAGCTATCCTGGGTTTTTTTGTTATTCCAGATGAATTTGCAAATTGTTCTGTCTAACTCTTTGAAGAATTGGATTGGTATTTTGATGGGGATTGCATTGAATCTGTAGATTGCTTTTGGTAAAATGGCCATTTTTACTGTATTAATCCTGCCAATCCATGAGCATGGGAGATCTTTCCATCTTCTGAGGTCTTCTTCAATTTCTTTCCTCAGTGTCTTGAAGTTCTTATTGTACAGATCTTTTACTTGCTTGGTTAAAGTCACACCGAGGTACTTTATATTATTTGGGTCTATTATGAAGGGTGTCGTTTCCCTAATTTCTTTCTCGGCTTGTTTCTCTTTTGTATAGAGGAAGGCAACTGATTTATTTGAGTTAATTTTATACCCAGCCACTTTGCTGAAGTTGTTTATCAGCTTTAGTAGTTCTCTGGTGGAACTTTTGGGATCACTTAAATATACTATCATGTCGTCTGCAAATAGTGATATTTTGACCTCTTCTTTTCCGATCTGTATCCCCTTGATCTCCTTTTGTTGTCTGATTGCTCTGGCTAGAACTTCAAGAACTATATTGAATAAGTAGGGAGAGAGTGGGCAGCCTTGTCTAGTCCCTGATTTTAGTGGGATTGCTTCAAGTTTCTCTCCATTTAGTTGAATGTTAGCAACTGGTTTGCTGTATATGGCTTTTACTATGTTTAGGTATGGGCCTTGAATACCTATTCTTTCCAGGACTTTTATCATGAAGGGGTGTTGAATTTTTCAAATGCTTTCTCAGCATCTAATGAAATGATCATGTGGTTCTGTTCTTTCAGTTTGTTTATATGATGGATCACGTTGATGGTTTTCCTTATATTAAACCATCCCTGCATGCCTGGGATGAAGCCTACTTGATCATGGTGGATGATTGTTTTGATGTGCTCTTGAATTCGGTTTGCCAGAATTTTATTGAGTATTTTTGCGTCGATATTCATAAGGGAAATTGGTCTGAAGTTCTCTTTCTTTGTTGTGTCTTTGTGTGGTTTAGGTATAAGAGTAATTGTGGCTTCATAGAAGGAATTCGGTAGGGCTCCATCTGTTTCAATTTTGTGGAATAGTTTGGATAATATTGGTATAAGGTCTTCTATGAAGGTTTGATAGAATTCTGCACTAAACCCGTCTGGACCTGGGCTCTTTTTGGTTGGGAGACCTTTAATGGCTGCTTCTATTTCCTTAGGAGTATGGGGTTGTTTAACTGGTTTATCTGTTCCTGATTTAACTTCGATACCTGGTATCTGTCTAGGAAATTGTCCATTTCCTGAAGATTTTCAAGTTTTGTTGAATATAGGTTTTTATAGTAAGATCTGATGATTTTTTGAATTTCCTCTGAATCTGTAGTTATGTCTCCCTTTTCATTTCTGATTTTGTTAATTTGGACGCACTCTCTGTGTCCTCTCGTTAGTCTGGCTAAGGGTTTATCTATCTTGTTGATTTTCTCAAAGAACCAACTTTTGGTTCTGTTGATTCTTTCTATGGTCCTTTTTGTTTCTACTTGGTTGATTTCAGCTCTGAGTTTGATTATTTCCTGCCTTCTACTCCTCCTGGGTGTATTTGCTTCTTTTTGTTCTAGAGCTTTTAGGTGTGCTGTCAAGCTGCTGACATATGCTCTTTCCTGTTTCTTTCTGCAGGCACTCAGCGCTATGAGTTTTCCTCTTAGCACAGCTTTCATTGTGTCCCATAAGTTTGGGTATGTTGTACCTTCATTTTCATTAAATTCTAAAAAGTTTTTAATTTCTTTCTTTATTTCTTCCTTGACCAGATTATCATTGAGTAGAGCATTGTTCAATTTCCACGTATATGTGGGCATTCTTCCCTTATTGTTATTGAAGACCAGTTTTAGGCCGTGGTGGTCCGATAGCACGCATGGGATTATTTCTATCTTTCTGTACCTGTTGAGGCCCGTTTTTTGACCAATTATATGGTCAATTTTGGAGAAAGTACCATGAGGAGCTGAGAAGAAGGTATATCCTTTTGCTTTAGGATAGAATGTTCCATAAATATCCGTTAAGTCCATTTGGCTCATGACTTCTCTTAGTCTGTCTACATCTCTGTTTAATTTCTGTTTCCATGATCTGTCCATTGATGAGAGTGGGGTGTTGAAATCTCCCACTATTATTGTGTGAGGTGCAATGTGTGTTTTGAGCTTTAGTAAGGTTTCTTTTACATATGTAGGTGCCCTTGTATTTGGGGCATAGATATTTAGGATTGAGAGTTCATCTTGGTGGATTTTTCCTTTGATGAATATGAAGTGTCCTTCCTTATCTTTTTTGATGACTTTTAGTTGAAAATTGATTTTATTTGATATTAGAATGGCTACTCCAGCTTGCTTCTTCCGACCATTTGCTTGGAATTTGATTTCCAGCCTTTCACTCTGAGGTAATGTCTGTCTTTGTCTCTGAGGTGTGTTTCCTGTAGGCAGCAGAATGCAGGGTCCTTGTTGCGTATCCAGTTTGTTAATCTATGTCTTTTTATTGGGGAGTTGAGGCCATTGATATTGAGAGATATTAAGGAATAGTGATTATTGCTTCCCGTTATATTCATATTTGGAAGTGAGGTTATGTTTGTGTGCTTTCATTCTCTTTGTTTTGTTGCCAAGATGATTAGTTTCTTGCTTCTAGGGTATAGCTTGCCTCCTTATGTTGGGCTTTACCCTTTATTATCCTTTGTAGTGCTGGACTTGTAGAAAGATATTGTGTAAATTTGGTTTTGTCATGGAATATCTTGGTTTCTCCATCTACGTTAATTGAGAGTTTTGCAGGATACAGTAACCTGGGCTGGCATTTGTGTTCTCTTAGTGTCTGTATGACATCTGTCCAGGATCTTCTGGCCTTCATAGTTTCTGGCGAGAAGTCTGGTGTGATTCTGATAGGTCTGCCTTTATATGTTACTTGACCTTTTTCCCTTACTGCTTTTAATATTCTTTCTTTATTTTGTGCGTTTGGTGTTTTGACAATTATGTGACAGGAGGTGTTTCTTTTCTGGTCCAATCTATTTGGGGTTCTGTAGGCTTCTTGTATGCCTATGGGTATCTCTTTTTTTAGGTTAGGGAAGTTTTCTTCTATGATTTTGTTGAAGATATTTACTGGTCCTTTGAGCTGGGAGTCTTCACTCTCTTCTATACCTATTATCCTTAGGTTTGATCTTCTCATTGAGTCCTGGATTTCCTGTATGTTTTGGACCAGTAGCTTTTTCCGCTTTACATTATCTTTGACAGTTGAGTCAATGATTTCTATGGAATCTTCTGCTCCCGAGATTCTCTCTTCCATCTCTTGAATTCTGTTGGTGAAGCTTGTATCTACAGTTCCCTGTCTTTTCTTTTGATTTTCTATGTCCAGGGTTGTTTCCATGTGTTCTTTCTTGATTGCTTCTATTTCCATTTTTAATTCCGTCAACTGTTTGATTGTGTTTTCCTGGAATTCTTTCAGGGATTTTTGCGATTCCTCTCTGTAGGCTTCTACTTGTTCTCTAAGGGAGTTCTTTATGTCTTTCTTCAAGTCCTCCAGCATCATGATCAAATATGATTTTGAAACTAGGTCTTGCTTTTCTGGTGTGTTTGGATATTCCGTGTTTGCTTTGGTGGGAGAATTGGGCTCCGATGATGCCATGTAGTCTTGGTTTCTGTTGCTTGGGTTCCTGTGCTTGCCTCTCGCCATCAGATTATCTCTAGTGTTACTTTGTTCTGCTATTTCTGACAGTGGCTAGACTGTCCTATAAGCCTGTGTGTCAGGAGTGCTGTAGACCTGTTTTCCTGTTTTCTTTCAGCCAGTTATGGGGACAGAGTGTTCTGCTTTCGGGCGTGTAGTTTTTCCTCTCTACAGGTCTTCAGCTGTTCCTGTGGGCCTGTGTCTTGAGTTCACCAGGCAGGTTTCTTGCAGGGGAAAAGTTGGTCCTACCTGTGGTTCCAAGGCTCAAGTTTGCTCGTGGGGTACTGCCTAAGTCCTCTCCGCTGTGGCACAACCGGGAAGATCTGCGCCGCTCTTTCCAGGAGCCTCCGTGCACCAGGGTTCCAGATGGCGTTTGGTGTTTTCCTCTGGCGCCTGGATGTGCACAGAGTGCAGTCTCTTCTGGTTTCCCAGGCGTGTCCGCCTCTCTGAAGGTTCAGCTCTCCCTCCCATGGGATTTGGGTGCAGAGAACTGTTTATCCGGTCTGTTTCCTTCAGGTTCCGGCAGTGTCTCAGGCGCAGGGGTCCTGCCGCTCCCGGGCCCTCCGCTATGGGAACCCAGAGGCCTTATACAGTTGCCTCTTGGGCCAGGGATGTGGGCAGGGGTGGGCAGTGTTGGTGGTCTCCTCCACTCTGCAGCCTCAGGAGTGCCCACCTGATCAGGCGGTGAGGTCTCTCTCCCACGGGGTTTGGGAGCAGGGAGCTGCTGCTTTCCCTAATTTCTTTCTCGGCTTGTTTCTCTTTTGTGTAGAGGAAGGCTACTGATTTATTTGAGTAAATTTTATACCCAGCCACTTTGCTGAAGTTGTTTATCAGCTTTAGTAGTTCTCTGGTGGAACTTTTGGGATCACTTAAATATACGATCATATCATCTGCAAATAGTGCTATTTTGACTTCTTCTTTTCCGATCTGTATCCCCTTGACCTCCTTTTGTTGTCTGATTGCTCTGGCTAGAACTTCAAGAAGTATATTGAATAAGTAGGGAGACAGTGGGCAGCCTTGTCTAGTCCCTGATTTTAGTGGGATTGCTTCAAGTTTCTCTCCATTTAGTTGAATGTTAGCGACTGGTTTGCTGTATATGGCTTTTACTATGTTTAGGTATGGGCCTTGAATTCCTATTCTTTCCAGGACTTTTATCATGAAGGAGTGTTGAATTTTGTCAAATGCTTTCTCAGCATCTAATGAAATGATCATGTGGTTTTGCTCTTTCAGTTTGTTTATATAATGACTCACGTTGTTGGTTTTCCGTATATTAAACCATCCCTGCATGCCTGGGATGAAGCCTACTTGATCATGGTGGATGATTGTTTTGATGTGCTCTTGGATTCGGTTTGCCAGAATTTTATTGAGTATTTTTGCGTCGATATTCATAAGGGAAATTGGTCTGAAGTTCTCTTTCTTTGTTGGGTCTTTGTGTGGTTTAGGTATAGGAGTAATTGTGCCTTCATAGAAGGAATTCGGGAGTGATCCACCTTTTTCAATTTTGTGGAATAGTTTGGATAGTATTTGTATGAGGTCTTCTATGAAGGTCTGATAGAATTCTGCACTAAACCCGTCTGGACCTGGGCTCTTTTTGGTTGGGAGACCCTTAATGACTGCTTATATTGACTTAGGCGTTCTGTGGTTGTTTAACTGGTTTATCTGTTCCTGATTTAACATCGGTACCTGGTATCTGTCTAGGAAATTGTCCATTTCCTGCAGATTTTCAAGTTTTGTTGAATATAGGCTTTTGTAGTAAGATCTGATGATTTTTTGAATTTCCTCTGAATCTGTAGTTATGTCTCCCTTTCCATTTCTGATTTTGTTAATTTGGACGCACTCTCTGTGTCCTCTCATTAGTCTGGCTAAGGGTTTATCTATCTTGTTGATTTTCTCAAAGAACAAACTTTTGGTTCTGTTGATTCTTTCTATGGTCCTTTTTGTTTCTACTTGGTTAATTTCAGCTCTGAGTTTGATTATTTCCTGCCTTCTACTCCTCCTGGTTGTATTTGCTTCTTTTTGTTCTAGAGCTTTTAGGTGTGCTGTCAAGCTGCTGACATATGCTCTTTCCTGTTTCTTTCTGCAGGCACTCAGCGCTATGAGTTTTCCTCTTAGTACAGCTTTCATTGTGTCCCATAAGTTTGGGTATGTTGTACCTTCATTTTCATTAAATTCTAAAAAGTTTTTAATTTCTTTCTTTATTTCTTCCTTGACCAGATTATCATTGAGTAGAGCGTTGTTCAATTTCCACGTATATGTGTGCATTCTTCCCTTATTGTTATTGAAGACCAGTTTTAGGCCGTGGTGGTCTGATAGCACGCATGGGATTATTTCTATCTTTCTGTACCTGTTGAGGCCCGTTTTTTGACCAATTATATGGTCAATTTGGGGAAAGTACCATGAGGAGCTGAGAAGAAGGTATATCCTTTTGCTTTAGGGTAGAATGTTCTATAAATATCTGTTAAGTCCATTTGGCTCATGACTTCTCTTAGTCTGTCTACATCTCTGTTTAATTTCTGTTTCCATGATCTTTCCATTGATTAGAGTGGGGTGTTGAAGTCTCCTACTATTATTGTGTGAGGTGCAATGTGTGTTTTGGTCTTTAGTAAGGTTTCTTTTACGTATGTAGGTGCCCTTGTATTTGGGGCATAGATATTTAGGATTGAGAGTTCATCTTGGTGGATTTTTCCTTTGATGAATATGAAGTGTCCTTCCTTATCTTTTTTGATGAATTTTAGTTGAAAATTGATTTTATTTGATATTAGAATGGCTATTCCAGCTTGCTTCTTCTGACCATTTGCTTGGAAAGTTGTTTTCCAGCCTTTCACTCTGAGGTAGTGTCTGTCTTTGTCTCTGAGGTGTGTTTCCTGTAGGCAGCAGAATGCAGGGTCCTCGTTACGTATCCAGTTTGTTAATCTATGTCTTTTTATTGGGGAGTTGAGGCTATTGATGTTGAGAGATATTAAGTAATAGTGATTTTTGCTTCCTGTTATATTCATATTTGGATGTGAGGTTATGTTTGTGTGCTTTTCTTCTCTTTGTTTTGTTGCCAAGACGATTAGTTTCTTGTTTCTTCTAGGGTATAGCTTGCCTCCTTATGTTGGGCTTTACCATTTATTATCCTTTGTAGTGATGGATTTGTAGAAAGGTATTGTGTAAATTTGCTTTTATCTTGGAATATCTTGGTTTCTCCATCTATGTTAATTGAGAGTTTAGCAGGATACAGTAACTTGGGCTGGCATTTGTGTTCTCTTAGGGTCTGTATGACATCTGTCCAGGATCTTCTGGCCTTCATTGTTTCTGGCGAAAAGTCTGGTGTGATTCTGATAGGTCTGCCTTTATATGTTACTTGACCTTTTTCCCTTACTGCTTTTAATATTCTTTCTTTATTTTGTGCATTTGGAAAATTTAAATATACACATATAGTAAAAAAGATTGGAGGAAATCATGATTTTGTGGATTCATTGGTTGGGTTTACATGATACCATTAAGACTTTACATTTTGGGGGCCTTTACCCCCTATTTTTTTACACTGTATGTGGATTGCTATTTTTTCTTTTTTGGTGGTAGAACCTCAGTTATTTTATTCTGGTCTTGAACTCACTCTGTACCTTGAAATTTCTGATCCTTCTGATTTCACCTACTCATTCTAGGCTTCAGGATGCACCACCATTATGAGTTCATCGTATTTTGGGATTAAGGCCAAAGGTTTGTTTCATTAATTTTAGACAAATACTCTACCAACTGAGCTACACCTTCAGTCCCTCCATGACTGTTATATTTGGAAAACTTTTCATTGCATGTATACAGGGGCAGGAATAGTTAGAACTTGAAACTATTAAAAAATTAAATTTGGTAGATTGTAGGGCTTTTATTTAGCTACGTTTTTTTCCCTATTTCTCTTAATTCCAGGAATTGAAAAGTAATTATATTTGACTCTCTGGCAATGTGACCCTGTCAACATACTCTATAGTTTTTTTCCAACTCTGTATGCAGCAAGCAATTACCTAGGATATACACAGAGAAATGAAGAATGTACACTAATAGTTTTCTATTATTTAGCATTTACTGAGTGCTCAGAATTAAGTGATATACTTGGCATTCATTATTTCATTTAATACTCAGCAAACATTTTAAGAGAGGTTGTGCTATTAGGATCATTCTATTGACCTGAAGCTTGAGTCATAGAGAAGTTAGACAACAAACTCAAAACATATGGCTGGTCAATAGTAGGCTGAAAATTCAAGCCAAACTTTACCTTAATTATTGTAAGTTTAATATGATTCTTGCCTTCCATAAGCAAGTGGATAATAAAGCATATGATTAATGTTTCATATTGGATACTTTTACTCAATGAAGCTAAACGTGGAGGTAGATAATTTTCACTGTATAATGTTTGGGAACAGGGTAGCCATACCTGAAACTCTTTTAGCTTCTTCAGTTTCATGGTGGTCAAGTATAAATTCAGCACTGTTGTCTCACTTGCAAATGCTTTAAGCAGGAGGATAGCCAGGAGCTCTAATTGCGCCACATTTTCTTTTAATTATGGTTAAAAATTGTTCACAAAAGCCTCCAGTGCAAATTTCTTTTTAATGTCTCTGTTAGGAAGCAAGTTTCCAGGGGCTTCTTACACTTCATCATGTCTTATGAACAAAGATGATGACGTTTTTATTCTGGAATACTGTTCACTAATACTTGTTTAATTAATAGCTTGGAAAGTTGAAGTAATTCTTCTAGTGCAAAGGACAGGCATGGCTGCTGTGCCTTATGAAGGATTTGGTTTTCCTGTACTCAGTGTTCCTCTCCTGTGCTACAACCCAGGGCATTTCAGGTACCATGCCTCTTTGTATCAACATTCGAGAGTTGAGGTCTGGAGAACAGATTCAAGAAATCATTGCTATACCTCTCTTGGGCATATACCCAAAAGATGCCCCAACATATAACAAAGACACGTGTTCCACTATGTTCATAGCAGCCTTATTTATAATAGCCAGAAGCTGGAAAGAACCCAGATGCCCTTCAACAGAGGAATGGATACAGAAAAAGTGCTATATCTATACAAAAACAATGACTTTATGAACTTCATAAGCAAATAGATGGAACTGGAAAATATCATCCTGAGTGAGGTAACCCAATCACAGAAAAACACATGGTATGCACTCATTGATAAGTGGCTATTAGTCCAAATGCTTGAATTACCCTAGATGCACAGAACACATGAAACTCAAGACGGATGATCAAAATGCGAATGCTTCACTCCTTCTTTAAAAGGGGAACAAGAATACCCTTGGCAGGGAATAGGGAGGGAAAGATTAAAACAGAGGCAGAAGGAATACCCATTCAGAACCTGTCCCACATGTGGCCCATACATATACAGCCACCCAATTAGACAATATGGATGAAGCAAAGAAGTGCAGGCTGACAGGAACCGGATGTAGATCTCTCCTGAGAGACACAGCCAGAATACAGCAAATACATAGGGAAATGTCACCAGCAAACCACTGAACTGAGCACGGGACCCCCTTTGAATGAATCAGAGAAAGGACTGGAAGAGCTTAAAGGGGCTTGAGACCACATATGAGCAACAATGCTAACCACCCAGAGCCTCCAGGGACTAAGCCACTACCCAAAGCCTATATAGGGACTGACCCTGGGCTCCAACCTCATAAGTAGCAATGAATAGCCTAGTAAGAGCAGCAGTGGAAGGGGGAGCACTTGGTCCTGCCAAGACTGAACCCCCAGTGAACGTGATTGTTGGGGGGGGGCGGTAATGGGGGGAGGATGGGGAGGGGAACAAAAAAAAAGAAATGTAGATAAGAAACACCCAAGTTAATAATGATGAAAAAATACAAATCATTGATAATTTGGTTATTGCTGTTATGTGCAATACTGTCCTTTCTGCCCAAAGATTTATGTCTTCTGCTAGGATTCATAACATGAGACAACTAACTTATTAGTTTGTTAGTAAGATAAAATCCAAGGCTCTTCATAATCCTTTAGTCTCACTGATCAAATATGGTCACTCCTGTCTACGAAATATAGGGTGAAATACAGACTGTAGAGCAAAGGAAAATGGAACATTTGACTTAATTAAGTTACAACATATTGCTGGGTAAGATTGTACTGCTCCTTCTGTCAAGGTTTCTTTATTAACTAATTTTTATGAAATTTATTCTTTGACAATTTCATTCATATATGCAGTACATTCAGATTAATGGCATCCTAGCCCTCTTTGAAACCCCCAGCCCTCTTATCCTACTTTATCCCCACACTCATGTCTTTCAATTTTGTTTTGTAACTTACTGAGTTAACCAGGGACATCTTTGTGTCCATGGATTTGCAGTTAGTAAGTGTAGAAAGTTGGTGAGTAGGAACCAACAGGGCTTGTTTCGAGTGTCATCATAACACATTTCTCAGTTGAAGACTATTAGCTTAAGAGAAGGCATCATTTTATTTCAGTGCTCGGTATTAAACATGATTTGTGGCACAGAAGTCAGAATTTTGCTAGATGAGAGTGGTGATGTCTTGACTGGTAGGAAAATGTCCCAGGCAAAAAAATTAATGCATTTCACAATATTGTATGAAGAGATTAACATGTGCAAGGTACTGATTTCTATCTCCAGTACCACAAATTAAAAAAGGCATAGTGTGAAACAATCCCAGTATATTTAAAGCAGTAAAGATGACTTAATTTTTCCTATAGTGTCCAATCTTTTAAATAGTCCATACAGCAAAGATAGAATACTCAAGTATAGAATGAGCTTTGTGAATTTGGAAAAAAAATAATTTCATCAATGTCCTATAATAATTTTGGGGCAGTGGGGTCCAGGACTAAAGTCCTGAGGCCAAGCAGAAAGAATGGAAAAAAGCAGCCTTGAGGGGTAGGAGGTAGAGGAACCCTCTACAATATACAGGAGACCTGGGAGGTGAGAGGCTCTCAGGACTCAAAGAGAGGAACCTTAGTTGAAATATCCTACAGTGGAGAGAGGGAACTTGTAAGTCCACCTCCAGTAGAAAGACAGAGCATCACGGGAGGCCCCGACACATACACAGTAGAGGACTCCCTCGTCTGCCATCCTACAGTCAAAAGATCTGATCCAAAATGGCTCCTGTCTGAAGAAACTGCAGGGACAAAAATTGAGAAGAGTCTGAGAGAAAGGAGGTCAATTGAAAGGTCACAATTGGGATACAGCTCAAAGGGAGTCCCAGGGCCCTGACATTGTTATTGATGCTGTGGTGTGCTTGCAGACAGGAGGCTTTCATGGCTGCCTTCTGAGAGGCCCAACAAGCAACTGAAAGAGTCAGATGCAGGTATTAGCACCCAACCAATGGACAGAAGTGGGGGACCCTTGTGATTGAATTAGGGAAAGGTTGGAAGAAGCTGAGGAGGAAGGTGACCCCATAGAAAGACCAGCAGTCTTAACTAACCTGGACCCCTGAGAGCTCTCAGACACTGGGACACCAACCAGGCAGCATACACCAGCTGCTAATAGACCCCAACACATACATAGTAGAGGACTCCAGGTCTGGCTTCAGAGAGAGAAGATGCACCTAACTCTCTAGAGACTTGAGGCCCCAAGGAGTGTGGAGACCTGGTGGGGTGGGGATAGGGGGGTGGGAACATCTTCTTGGAGACAAGAGGAAAGAGGTATGGGAGGGGAAGCATTTGGGGGACAGACCAGTAGGTCGATAAAGTCTGGACTTTAAAAAAATAAAGAATAAAAATAAATAAATTTAATAAAAAAATCATACTACATGCTGCATGTCAAAGTATGATGCATTGTTTAATTCAGTGTCATGGTAAATAATTATATGGTGATGCAGGATTTACATGGAAGTAAAATAGTTAAGATATATCATAATATATTATATGAAAAATGTTTTTTTTTTTGGTTCTTTTTTTTTTTTTTTCGGAGCTGGGGACCGAACCCAGGGCCTTGTGCTTCCTAGGTAAGCGCTCTACCACTGAGCTAAATCCCCAGCCCCCTTGAAAAATGTTTTACAACTTGAAAATATGTATCAATACTACAAATTTTGTGATTGAGAGCAAATCAGTTGAGAACTCTTGTAAGTAGCCACCCTACTGCAGAGGGGAAAGAGACAGGAGAAAAAATCAGAGGCATGTGTTTAAGAAAGGATGTACTAAAACCCTCTTTTTTGCATTCAGTTGCAACTTGATGTGCCAAGGCAGATACCCACCAGGAGGCCTCCCCTTCTCTGAGGACAAAGGGAGAAGCAGATGGGCAGAGGAGAGGTGAGAGTGAGGAATGGAGGAAGCGGCCATGCTCCTACCCACAATGCATCTGTTGTGGATCTGTCACGCTGCCTGGAGAAACCTGCCAAGTATGATGACATCATGAAGGTGGTGAAGCAGACATCTGAGAGCTCACTAAAGGGCATCCTGGGCTACACTGAGGACCAAGTTGTCTCCGACTTCAACAGCAACTCCCACTCTTCCACCTTTGATGCTGGGGCTGGCATTGCTCTCAATGACAACTTTGTAAAGCTCATTTCCTGCTATGACAATGAATACAGTTACAGCAACAGGGTGGTGGATCTCATGGCCTCTATGGCCTCCAAAAAGTAAAACTTTAGACCACCCACTTCACCCTAGCAAGGATATTGAGAGCAAAAGAGAGGTGCTCAGTTGCTGAGGAGTCCCCATCCCAACTTGGCTCCCAAGACTGAGCATCTCCCTCATGATTTCTGTCATAGACTGCCATAATAACAGGAGGGGCCTTGGGAGCCCTCCCTACTCTCTTGAATACCATCAATAAAGTCTGCTGCATCCACAAAAAAGAGTTACCTTTAATCATATAGAAGTGATTTTTGCCTTGATCATTATGTCCTTTTCCATTTAACAGACATGCATACCACATACTAGTACTGTGATGTATAGATAGGCTAAGACAAAACTTTTGATCTAGGTTAATAGTCTCACCTCAAACTTGTGTTGACAGTATGCCTTCCTTATTCAGTTCATTTTTAGTTGGCCCTGGTATGTGCCAAATTATTCTTCAGTGGATGTGGATGGAAATAGGAAGGAAGAGGGAATTATGAATCACAAAGTCCATAGTTTCAGAACTGGCATTTAACTTAATAACTGCCAGATTATTTCCTTATTTCTATGAATTTAATTAAGGTGAAGAGTTACTTCTAGATTGTTTACCTACCTGCATTTTAGTGCCCTATCAAGTTCAGTATCAATTTGTAGGACTTGCGATTGCTTCTTTACTCACAGAGGCGTTAGGGCAAGACCAAGTGCATGCAGAGAAATATCCAAGTTGTTATCTTTTATTTCAGGGCTAGTATTTGTCAATCCCTTCACAATTCTGTCACCCAGGAGTGTTCCTGCAGTTCAAAAGTGTGGGATGAAGCTCAATCTCTTAAAAACCTCTAATTCTTTATGCCTTCCTTTGTGTGATAGATAGAAAATAGCAGTGGGCTAAGTTCTGAGAGCCTAGCACAGGAGTCCATTGAGAAATGCATCTAATATTCAAGCTGAAGCCTTGGCGGGGGTTTCTACTCCACACCTCATATAACTCTTACCAACCTCAGAAATTAGCCATGCCAGTTATACTGCCTCTGATCTACTGTGCATCTATTGGTTTTAAGCATGCAAGATGAGAAGGAAGGCTAAAAGACTTGGTATAAGTATCTTGGTATGTGCTTTATTAAAGGAGTATTTGAGTTGAAATGCCTTACAATGTCCTCTGCAAAATAGCACGAGTGCAAATTAACATGGGGCAACTAGAATAGGAAAAAGCTGAGGAAGCCCAGGATGCAATGTTCTGGGTGACATTTCACTCAGATGTTGTTGCACTGGTTTCTCTAAATATAAGAGCTGATCATAGTATAAAGCAGGGTTAATAAGAAAAAGCTTTCCAAAGGATACGAATTTTTAGGCTAAGTTTTGAATGATGAAGGTTCATAACACATTTAACACATTGGTCCTGGTGCCATTTCCTTATTCAGTTAAGTATTTATCCACCATCTGCTGTAGCATAGAACTACACAGCATGCATTGGAGATGCAGGAAGGTATTAAGCTTCTTTAAATCAGGAACTTTAGGTCTTCTAAGGAGGTTCACACGTTCTCCATTCCTGAGTAGACACAATACAAATACCATTATAATGTCATGTGCTATTTGTGTTTGTTGAAAATAGGGTCTGTGGGTAAGGAGGCCTTCCTTACCCTCCTATTGGGCATTAGACTGGATCCCTGGTTCTACAATGGGGAGAGAGGGAAAGAGGAAACAGCAGAGTATTAAAAACATTGTACCTTTGAAAGGAGTTAAATAAAAAAATTCATATTTCATAGGGACTACAATTGTTTATTCCATAGAATAAACTAGAGTAAGAGCAGAAAGGAAGAAGCTCATTCATGAAGAAAGTCATTGCTAACTCAGATGACTGTCCCAACTTCTCTTGTCAACTCCTGCTGGATGTTTGCATGCTCCCAATTTGATGATGTTTCCTTTGTTTGTTCTCTCATTCAGGCTACCTGAGTGCTCTTTGCTAAACGTTGGCAGTTGCTGATGTGATAGTGTGTTTCCATTCATCTGCTACTTATGTCTGCCTGCCATTTGCTATTTACGTTTTTAATTTTGTCTGCTATATACTTAATAAGCACACTCATTCAAAATCCAAAGTATATCAATTGTAGACTTTTTAATTTTATTTTTCTTGGATATTTTATGTATGTACATTTCAAATATCCTCTTTCCCCCTCTCCTATACCCTCTCCCCCTCCCTCTGCTTCTATGAGGATGCTCCCACTCCCACCCACCCACTTCCACCTCAATGCCCTGGCATTACTTACATTGGGGAAATGAGCCTTCACAGGACCAAGGGTTTTTTCATTCTATTGATGCTGGACAATGCCAGCTGCAATGTGGCATTGTACAATCCTCTGCTACATATGTGGCTGGAGTCATGGGTCCCTGCATGTGTACTCGTTGGTTGGTGGTTTAGTACCTGGGAGCTCTCAAAGCAGCAGGTAATGCTCAGCTATGCCTTCTAGCGTCCATATGAAATCTAGTTGGCTTCTTTGCAGGAAAAACATGCCTTCTGGTCTGTTCCTGAATGCCTGAGATTTCTTGGAAGGCATAAATACCCACATGGGGGCGGCCTGCTAGCTTCTAGTACCACTTATGACTGGTGATTCTGTTAAGATGTTGGTATAAGAATTAGGAAACTTACCTAAGCTATATCTCTGATCCTAGATTTTAACTGTGGTCAATTAAGATATACTGGTATGAGTGTTTATTAGGCAACTGACTCAGAATTCAAAGGAGAGCTATTTATTCAAATTCCTTACCATTACCAGTCTACTAAGAAATATCGTACACGTTATGAAAAAAAGAAAATTTTCATAAGATGGTTTGGCTCTTTTAAGATGTACTTCTTGACTCTGCAAAGCCTGTCACCAATATAGAAAGGAAGACCTTTTGAGATGCTCAATATTTATAGAATTGCTTTCAAGCTGGCTCTGTTTCACTTGCTTTCAACTTCCTGGTTGTTGACTTTCACTCTCTTCCTCTCATTTCTGGCTTCTGAGTTCATGCGTTGTATATCAAATCGCCTGCTTGACATTTTCATTGGAGGATTGCACAGCTTTTCCCAGAGGTACTTGGCCAAAACTGAACTATCAAGTCCCCGTTACTCTAGTCCAACTTACACTTCCTCCAGTTCTCTCATCCAAAATGTTCCCACCATCTACTTATCTGCTCAGGCAAAAGGCAACACAACTATATTTGAATTATCCTTTGGTCATCAGCTCTTTTGACTTTTTCTGCATTGTGCTACTTTGACTGTGTGGCACAAAGTAAGACTTTTGAGGTATCTGTTGAATATTATGTTTTATTAATTAATCTCAATTCTAGTCTTTAAAACTTTTATCTTTCTTGTCAATACTCAGGTAGGCTTTGGTTCTTTGCTAGTACTGATAGATTGCTATAAGGATTTGAAGGAAGGGATTGGAGAAGGGATTCATGGAAGAATTAAAACTAAAAAAAAAAAAAGAAAAAGCAAAACTACAGGAGAGGTAGCAACAAAGGTATGAGGGATTTTAGTTAGGAGAACTGACTGAGGGAAATTGTAGAGCTAGGAAAATACTGAGTACTTTGGGAACATGGCCAGTAGACCAATATGAGAAGGGGTAGGAATTGATGCTACAATTGGGAAAGTAGGCTACTGGCAGTATGGGGAGATAAAAAGTTCTTGAAACTCATCTGGGAAATATGAACCTTCTTGGTAAAGGCATGCAATGTGAACTCTTCACTAAAACTGTTAAAGCGTAAATGAGAGCTGCATAGAGAGTATGAAATTAAGATCTGTTCCATTAAGTTATGACCAATTTCTCGGTGAGATGAGTGTAGCTTAATTTTAGAGAATTTTGTAGAAACATGCTACTTTTGACATTGTTAATACTTCTTGTTAAAATTCTTCACATTTTCACCATCCTCTTGAATTTGCTGTGAAATCCTGTAAGTGCAATTCCTGTCCTTGTCATCTTAGGAACACACATGTGTGAAACTCACCCACTCTGCGGACATTTCACTTTGTCCCTAGATATGATGGACACCTTCACCCTCAAGGTAGGGGACACAAGGTGGCAAAAGGGAAAGTCTCTGGTTTTCCTTGGGGCTTTTCAGTTAAGGAGCGTCTTCTGGACTCAGCATCAGAGAATGAGTAGTGAATGCTAAAAGTATTGTGAACTACTGTTCCATTTCAGGAAGAACAATTGCAGACCACTGGATAGATCCATGTACCTAGTTTGTTACTTGAAAACATTTGTATTAGATGTTCCCTTTTGTGAATTGGAGGCCACCCAGAAACTTTCTGCTTTTAGTGGTGATTGTTTCACCGGATCCATTTCTATCTTTTATTATATGGACATGCTTTCCCCTTTGGGTGGTCTATACTGAGACAACAATGTTCTATAGGTACTGGGGCAACACATGTTTTCCATGAGGCCAGAGGAGGAATGTGAAACCTCAAAGTACACAACACACATTAAGGGTTCCATGAATGTTGAATTTAAGATGTCTTATTATTGTTTAATTAATAGTTATGTGGGTGAATACATGTGTGAGTGTGTATGTGAGAGACAGAGACAGAGACAGAGAGACTGTGTGTGGATCAGAGAACAATTCTGCAGAGTCTGTTGTATTCTTATGTACATGTGAATTCCAAGGAATAATTCAGCTCACAAGGTCTCCAAACTTGTGTTCTATCTGTCTTCACCTGCCTGAGCCACCTCTCTGGCCCATAAATGGTATGAAGACTTGAGAGACTGTTTGCGAGAAGATTTGAGAGACCATAAGTCTTGGTACATAGTGTTCCCTGTGTGGTTTTACTTCATATACATGCAACATGCACAAGGCACAGAGTTCGCTTTGCTCTCAGATCCCTAGAATAAGAAGCCAAGTCAAGTATATGCAAAATCAACGTTTGGTATGGGTAAAACTATGTTTTGAGTTTTTCCACATCCTGGATTCCCAAAAGGGTGGGGATTATAGTGAGCTTAGGAAAAATTCAACAATGACAAAGGTTAGGGAAGGCTTTCTTCTGTAAGAAGAGAGAGAGAGAGAGAGAGAGAGAGAGAGAGAGAGAGAGAGAGAGAGAGAGAGAGAGAGAGAGAGAGAGAACGCACATGTCCTCTATGTGTTGTGTTTTTGGACACAGTTGTATTGGCACCTTGTACTAAAGCCATAAATAATTAGTTCAAACTGTGGAGAACAAACAAGTTTGTAACTAGGCAAGGGTTTGTGCATGAATTGATATTAGAAATAGCCTTTAAAACATGGACAGCATCAGATATCAAGGCCATGCTATTTATAGGTGCTCAGAGATTGGAAAGACATCTTGGAAATTAATGCATCCTCCTATCCAATGTATAAGTTCCCTCTGCCACCTCCATGACAGTTAGCCACTCCATGATTACAAATACTAGTGAAGCTACGGCAGTCAGGATGAATTATTATGTGCTTTTGGTAGGGATGTAAATTCAGTCAACTACTGTGAAATGAGCATAGTTTCCTTTAAGAAATGAGGGGTTTTACCTTGTCTTATTTTTTTTTATTCTGTGTCTTGTATGTCATGTAGAATAAGGTTCATTGGGTTCATTCATGTTGGGATAAATGATAGGATCTCTTTATCTCTTTTGTAAGCCTAGATAATCTCTATATCTCTTCCATAATTTTTAGCATTTGTCAAATGATGAAATTTGGTTGTTTGCATTTCTTAGTTTCTGTGAATAACACAGTAAATACGAGGATAAGATATCTTTGGATATATATATATATATATATATATATATATATATATGATAGTAGGGTTGCTGGATTATGTAATAGATCTATTTTTAAATTTTGAGGACTTGATACTATTTTCCAGGATATATGAATGAAATTAAATTCCTACCAACAGTGTGTAATAATGTCCTTTTCTTCTAGTATTTAAGTCTTTTGTCTTTTTAATAAGAATCATTCTTGCTGAAGTGAGGTAACATCTTACTGTGGTTTTGATTTGCATTTCCTTCATGATTAGTGATGTTGAACTCTTTGTTGTTGGTCATTTTGTTTTCTGGAGAAATAACTAGGTATTTAGCTTGTTTTTGAATTGGGCTACTTTTTTACTTTCTGATTTTTGAAAATAAATATCTTATTAGATATAGAGTTTATAAACATTGTTCTGATCTATAGTTTGATAAATAGGTTGTCATTTTTATCAATTTCTTATTTGCTATTAACAATATTTGTTTGATGCAGTTCTATTTACTTCTTATTGTATTATTGCCTATACTTTTTGTGATAATTAAATAGCATAGTCAGGACCAATGTTAAGGGTCTTTCAATTTTCCCATGTTCTCTTCTAGGCACTCTACACTTGATCTTAGCCAAAAGGCCGAGAAGCGATTCTAGGCACTCTCTATTCTCATATTTTACATGTGCATCTTTTATCCATTTTGAGTTCACTTTGATGTGAGCTTTGTATCCATTTCTATGCTTTGGGAAGTGGAATACAGTTTTCTTAGCATTGCTTATTGAAGACAGAATTCTTTTCTCATTGTGCCTTTTTGGTACTTTAATGGAACTTTAGGGGACTATATATGTTTAGATGTAGTTAGGGTAGTAGTATTTTTCACAAATGTTTGCCTGATTCAGACTCATGCTTATTCACTGCTCTGCTTTCCAGCCACACAATTCTTCATAGTTATCCAGGGACTGGAAATTCTCTGCTAGCTGAAGATTGTTTTATAATAAAGTTCACTTTTAAAGCTTCAAACTTGTCCATTAGGTTTCAGAAAATAACACAAGAGGCTTGATAGAAATGAAGATATGTGAACGTAGCAAGCCCACCAAAGTTACATTTTAATAAAAGTCTATCCCCAAGTAATACTAACTGTACTTCAAAAACCTATGCCTCTTTTATTTTGCATAATTTAAATTTCAGAACAAAGCAAAAATCCCCTACATAACACTCAAACCTGCTATCAGTGAAGGAGGGGATATTCCTGCCATAAGACATCAAGGACAGGATATAAGAAAATGAAAAGGCAGAGAACAGGTGGCCAGGGCCAGTGAAGGAAATGGGGTGGATTGAGAAAATTATAGAGGGATTGAGCTTCCAGGAGGATCTCTAGTCATCTTTATCCATGCAATATGCATCCTAGTTACCCTCAAGTAGAAGAATGCCAGTAAGAACAGCAGTGCTGGGCTCCACTTCTGTCACCATGTCTTCATCAGTGCCCAGGCCTAGTTGGAGAGGGTAATAGATGAAATTAGAGTGAGCCTGAAGATCCTCAAGCAAAAGTAGAGAAGAGCAGTTTCGAACAGTAGAGCACCTCCAGTTTCTTGACACCTTTGTCATTTTTGTTCTCCTCCACCTTCTGATGCAGGGTCTCCATAAAGAGATGGCTGGGGTTGATATCTAGGAGCTTTTTGGCCAGCATGTAGAGTTGTAGCATTGTAGAGTTGTTTCAAAATATCTGGAACTTTATGATTCATTCCATGTTGAATGTAGAGCCACTAGTGCTTCTCAAAATACAGCAGGCTGAAGACATGACATTTGGAGAGTGTCACCTCTATCTTTTTATCCAAGATCTCCTTCACAGGCCTACAGAGATTCTCAAACTTGCTTATTCTCTTCCATTTATTTTCTTTTCCTCCTTATTCTCTCTTAGCTCCCAGCTCTCCTTAGTGAGACCAAATTCTTTAAGCTGCTATACTTAGTTGCAGTCCATAGGCTCCGTCATAGACACCATTTCAAACCTCTACGTCTTCACGTGCTCCACAAAGGCAGAGTTTGCCACCTGCTTTTTGCTCTGGCCAGTGATGTAGTAGATGGCATTCTGTGTCTCTTTTATGTGAGACACATACTTCGGCATGGATGTCATCTCATCTCTAGATTGAGAAGGACGATGGTGTAAAAGCTCAGGAGGCATCACAGGGTAGAGGAATCTTCAAGGATTCCAAGCTTTAGATTCTTGTAGAACATGTCATAGAATTCCTTATAGTTCTCTTTGTCTTCTGCAAGGTGAGAGACAAGCTCAAGGCATTTCTTTAACATGTTTTTGTGGAGAACTTCAAGATTTTGCTTTTTTTCAGGATTCTTAGGGGTAGGTCTAGTCAATCAAACCACAGATACAGTTGAGGTACTCAGGTATCAGGTCATTGGTGAACACAAAATGGACATAAAGTGCAATGTTGCTTTCCTTGTTGTACTTAAAGAGGTTAGAGGGACCTGGCTGGGGCATGAAGGTCAATGTTCTGCATCTCAACCAACCTATCACAGAGAAGTACATGACTTCCGAGTGCTCTTCCGATTTATTGGTGAGGCTCTTACAGAGTTCACCATATTCATTTCTGATGAGGTCATCAGAGTTCCTGGCCCAAATATTCTTAGTTTTATCAAATTATTCTTGATTACTATATCACTCCTTAATCCTTTTGTTTTTCATTTTCCTTATTTTTCTTTTTCATTATCCATTTATCAGTTCCCACATTTTCAGTCTTAGCCTTCTCCTAATCCTTATCTGCCTCCTCTTTCCTATCTGTATTTTCCTTTTGCATCATCAACACTGATCTCTTTCTCTAGTTCTCTGAATTACAGGATAGCCTATAAGCTGTGCATATTTCTTCACTACTCCCTTGACTCTCTTACCCTTTATGTACTCTGCACGGTATTATTTGAAGTGAAGGACCATTTTTGTACCCTCACTAATAGGCTCACAGTGGTCTGCACATGTAGGGAAGAATCTGCCAGCAGAAGACTTCAAGAATACTTCTAGTCATGTTTTTCAAACACAATTACTTTCTTTGCCACCAGATAGGCAGAAGAGAATCCAACACCAATCATGGAGATGTTTTCACTGGCCTGGAGATTCTCCATGAGTACTTTTGTGCCATGCCTGGCAATGTATCCCAAGTTATTTATGAGGTCAGCCTTAGTCATGCCAATGTCTGGTCCACCAAAGTCAGCATATGTTACTGAGGGCTGGAGCTAATGTCAATTTTCAGATCTCTGCCATGCCCAACTCAAAAGGGTCTTTTAGGATGTCCTAGTCAATCTTGTTCAAGGCAATAGAAGCATTAGAGACACCTGAAGGAAATTTCCCTTGTTTGAATAGAAAGTACTGGTGATGAGGCATATGAGCTGAAATGTTTCAGTCTGAAAGGATTATTTCTACATAAAAGTCAAAGGTCTGTACCTCTTCTCCTTCATGGTGTACTTCTTAGGCATCTTCAAGGAAAATAACTAAAGAAGTACAGAACAGGGTGGTCAAGGACTATGTCTCACATATGGCAGCTGGGTGGTGAAGAGTAACTCCTGTCTGCACTTTTGAGAACCTAACATTATATGGTAACATTTTTACTTGTTTTCATTTCGCTATTAATAATGGCTAAAAATAATCCTGAGATTGATTATCAGTTGGTGCAGCTATTATCAATTTCTCTTCCACTCTCAGCTCTAGCACCAATGGATACAGTTGTCTTCTATTTGTAAGCCATTTGATCGATGCATTGTTTTTCCAGGGAACATCTGTGGAAGGCAGGTTTTCCCTCCATTGTAGCAGAAACTGACTGGCTGTCTTCCTAGCTTGTTCAAAATCAACAAAACAAGGAGTACCAGTACTAATTTTGTAAAGTTATAAAAATGTAATTAGCATTTTGTTTTGAGAATATATGCTATGAAAATAATAAATGGTGGTCTGGGACTGTTCACCCTTATTAAAGACCCGTTCTTTTTCTTCTAGGACCTACCGTTACTTTTTAGAAATGTTCCCATATTGGATGGACTATTGGCAACTAAAACTTTGTGCCTTGACGTACCCCTTTTACTTTGATAGTGAAACTGGATGTATACTGGCTCATGAACAATATAGGATTTCAATAACTGCATCTTGGAACTTGCATGTTCTTTTACTCAACTGTATTATAGGAGGGGAGATTATCTTTCACATGATCTTAATATAGTTCTTGGTCTTTGAAATCGAAGTGATTATTCACATTCATACATTATTTATCATGTTCCAGGTACTGGAGTAAATCCTTTATGTATTAATCACCTTGATTAACTTTTCTAAAAGATCCTTTTGGTCTTTTTTTGGTTTCAGGTTTGTATAAGGAAATGGAGGTTGGAACTCATGGGTTTTGTCCCAAAATCATAGTGCCAGGATTTGAATAGTCATGAAGACACAGCTATCCTTTTTGTTCTCAACCTGTATGCTATATACCTTATTGAAACAAGCATGCACTCTCTCAGGAGTCATATCTCAGCATTTAAATGGAGATTAAGAATTTACAAGTTGAATTGGAAGAAAAAGAGACTTAATCCTGTCAGAACTGCTCAAAACATAGTTTTCCTTAGCAGATGTCTTTTTTCTTTCATTTTATGTTAATAAAGCTATTCTAAATGTTTGTTTACTTGGTAAACAGTTAATGATAATGCTTTCCACCTGTAGTCCTCGGAAAAGGATTAAAAGTTAAAGTGCAATTACAATTAATGTGCATGAAAATGAAAATTGTCAAATTAACCCAGAGTATTACAGTGCAGAATGTAATGTGGCAACAGTTTCAGCATAAAAACAAGCATGGCTAACCAGGCGCCATGTCTGCATACTGAGGGGCCCATGGACTCACAGCCACTTTGTTCTTCATCCTTATATGGACAGCATCTCTGGAAGAGGTAAGAAAACAACAGTTTGAAATGTACTTGGATCTTAGCCTCTCCCTCCTTTCTCTACTTATCGCTCATCAAATTCATGAAGGACAGCCCCATTTCTTTAGGCATTTATTCCTTTTTTAATTTTTAGAAAGTTAAGTGTTTCAATAAAAAAACCCCAGCACATTATATCAGCATTTGTCAGAACCATTATGCAGTATTTCAAATAAACTATAACATTACCATGTATAGTGGAAAAGAAGATAGGTTATTATTTTGTCTCATAAATTTTACTTATTTATGTATTCACCTATGTATTTATTTTAATTAGCTTACAAAATAACAAGTTTACATATGGAATATTCTTAATGCTTGTGTTTGGTTGCCTCTCCCCAACTCCCTATCTCCCTACTCCCTTCTCCATCCCTGGTGTTCCCTTCTGTCTCCAATAGTTCCCATTCTACTTTCATATATCATGTGTTCTATTGCCTTCCCTACATCTACCCTTATAAATTTTTCTCTACCTATCATTTACACTTACTGTTTTTGTTCTTATTACCAACCATCTCTTTTGCATTTAAAATGTAATTTTACTCCTGTTTAAAAATTGAATTACTACAAAAAACAAACAGTAATGTTTTAGTGTTGTGAACATGACACTGTTTACAGTAGATTGAAAGAAGAATTTCAATTGCGAAATTGCCTAGATCAGATGGGCCTGTGGGAATGTTTGTGGAAGACTGCATTGCTTATTAATTGATGCACGAGGAGCCAGCCTGCTGTGGGCAGCATCATTCTTAGGTGACCTAAGGCTCTATAAGAAAGCAAGCTAAAGCCTTTAATTCCAGCACATGGGAGGCAGAAGGAGGCATATCTTTGAGTTCAAGGCCAGCCTGATCTACAGAGTGTGTTCTGTGACAACATAAGAGCCAGGGATGCATAGAAAAACCCTGTATCAACCAAAAATAGAAAAGAAAAGAAAAGAAAAGAAAAGAAAAGAAAAGAAAAGAAAAGAAAGAAAAGAAAAGCAATCACACAGGCTAATCCTGAGCCGGTGAGTGAACCATTAAGCAGTGTTCCTCTATGTTTTTTTCCTCATGTTTCTTGCTTTGAGTTTCCTCCACGATGGACTGTGACCTGAAAGTGTAAGCCAAGTTAATATTTCCCAAGTTGCTTTTGGTCAGAGCCTGTTATCACAGCGATAGAAATTAGAATAGATGAAAAGGAAAACTCTTAGTCTTTCATGAAGATTCACTGATACGGTTCCTTTGTATCTTTTTAGATACTTTCTGTGCATGTATAATGCTTGTGCATACACCTATACTAAATCACTAATTTTTTATTGGGTAATTTTTATTTACATTTCAAATGTTATTCCCTTTCCCAGTTTCCTGTAGTTAAGCCCCCTATCACACCCCTCCTCTTCTTCTATAAGGGTGATCCCCTCCCATCCACCTCCTCTTCCTGTCCCCCCGACATTCCTAAAATATTAATGCTGTTATAATTCTTTTTCAACCTGATAAGTGGAAAATGATATATTAATGTTTTATTTTATATTTAAGTATATGTCAGTTTGAGTATGCACTTGTATGTTTATTCGTAATTTCAATTTCTTATTCTGTCTTCTTCTCATTTGCTATTTACTTCATTTTCTCACTGAATTTTAATAGCTCTTTAAATATGAAAGAATTTATTTTTCTCTTAAGTGAGAAACAAATATTTTTAGCCTGTCATTTTCTTGTACATTTTTAGTAGTAATTTTTCCCATATAAAAGGTTTATTTTTTATATAGCCAAATTTATCAAATATTTCTGTGCAGATTCTGAGTTTTATATTCTCATTTTAACAGCCTCTTCCATTATAGTATATTTTTTAAAATTTTACTCATGCTTTTATTTAATCCTTTAAACTTTAAAGTTCTTATTTAGAAAGAAATATTGAAGAACTTAATGTGAATTAGATGCTATGAGTGTTCATTAGACATGTTGTGTATATGTTAATAAATTATAAGATTCCACCTACTAAATATGTAATTTAACCCTTAATTGTTCAAAAGATATTTCCAGGTTTGATAAGCAAAAGAGAAAGGAAGGTTAGAACACGTATTATGTATTTTAGGGTATATATTATTTTAATTGCTCTAGATACTCATAGAATCTGTGATTCTTGGCAAATATTTACTTTATGAAGTATCATGATTTCTGGATTCTATTTCTCTTTCGGCAGCTCTTTTTTGGGTGACTGAGGTTATATCAAGACTGAAACCCCAGTGAATGTGATTGTTGGAGGGAGGGTGGTAATGGGGGGGAGGATGGGGAGGGGAACACCCATATATAAGGGGAGGGGGAGGGGTTATGGGGATGTTGGCCCGGAAACTGGGAAAAGGAATAACAATCAAAATGTAAATAAGAAATACCCAAGTTAATAAAGATGGAAAAAATGCCATAAAAAAATAAGTATCTGAAGGAGGCAGATTCTGAGGTTGTATGTGATAATGACTGCTGAATTTTCTAATCAATATCCAAAAGGCAGCAGTGTTAGTGACACCTCAGTTCAGCAGATGATACTTATCTCTAGTGATGCTGCACTTTGGTCTCATCATTGAAGAGGCACAACAAGTTTGGAACTCCCTTCCATGATTAGCTATTTCCTTTGTAGTAGCCCCTGGAGCCTCTATGTATAGATAGATGTTCTTGTAATCTCAAAGCCTTGAGCTTTCCATCTCAGCAAACTAAATTATACCATATACTTTGAGTAAATGTGCACACATTTTCCATACATAAAGTATAATAAGAAGTGATTTCATGTATCCTTCAGAAGAATATTGAATTATACAGTTGATTACAGAGACTTAATTAGCAACTTGAGATTGTAGCATAGATATTTCCAGGGTAAGTACAGTTTTATCACTGGTTTGTTACATTAGAAAATCTCCAGTTTTTACAGCAGCGATTTATTGCTAAGAGTTAAATATTTAAAATAGAAATTACCTAGGTTACAAATGCTTTATGAAAGTAGATACATTTAAATATTATGATGATTATATCCAGGATAGTCTGGGGGTGTATAGATGTTTCAGGCCAGCCTGCGTTAGATAACAAGACCCAATTTTCAAACTAAAACAACAAAATGTAATTTAACAAAATGTGGAGTGGTCTGTTGATGTCCTCCATGATAGGCTTATTTATTTGAATACTTGTTTGGGGGTGGCACTGCTTGGGGGGATTTTAGAAGTTTTAAGAGGCAGATTCTTACTGGAGGAAGTATGTCATTAAAGATTGCAGGATTTTGAGAGTTTATAGTTATACGTAACTTCTACTTTGCTTTGTCTGCATGTCATGCCTAAATGCACATGTGACGTCTCAGTTTTTTGCTTTGGTCATCTGTTGTAATGTCTGTCCTGCCATGAAGGACTATCGCTCTGGAACTATAAGCCCAAATTAACTTTCTAATTTAAGTTACCTTGATTGTTATATTTTATCACAGTGACAATTGAGAATTGACCCACTTAGTAATAATTCATATGCTCTGTGATTTAGGAAGTTCATATTTTATTAAAAACCAAAAGACACTTCTTCAGATAGCTATTTGTGTAAGTTGTTAACTGAAAAATTTTAAACCTTAAAATAGTAGAACAATTACAAATGAACATGTAAAGAAAAGAATAGTCAAATCAATATTGATATAGTTCCATAATGTTGTAGTGTGCTCACTGTACCAAAGAGAAATGGAAACATTATTAGGAGCAAATATGAAAAACACAAATACTTACTTTAAAATATGAATATAAAACACGTTTTTTTATCTGTAGTTTATTATTAAAGGTTATTTATTTTTTTTCAGGTTCACATTTTATTTATTTATTTATTTATTTATTTATTTATTTATTTATTTATTTATTTATTTTTGGTTCTTTTTTTCGGAGCTGGGGACCGAACCCAGGGCCTTGTGCTTCCTAGGTAAGCGCTCTACCACTGAGCTAAATCCCCAGCCCCCCAGGTTCACATTTTATTTTATTTTTTATTTATTTTTTTTAAATTTAGAGAATACTTTATTAGTTTTTGTAATCAAACCCACGTAGATAAGACCTTACATATTTAATACAGTGTGTTACCCCTGTACAAATGGAAAAAAACTTAAGTTCAACATTTCTAGACCAATATGGCTGTTAATTTCTGTACAGTGCCAACTCAACACAGTAAACGGGGATACTTTTTTCCAAAGTTGACAGCACAGCTAAAGTTTCAAAAAATTCAAATTATATATCTGTATATATATATATATTTATATTTATATAAAAAGACCAATAATAGCAGTGTGTTATGCATCAACAGCAGCAACAGCTTTTCCGGGTTCTGCAGTCATCTGAACAAAACTGTAGAGACATCCAGCACACTCCATTAAAAAAAAAAGTAAAAAAAACAAAACCCGAGAAAACAGCACAGTTCTGTTACTCTTGTGGTACCTGGCACCATTTTTTTTAAATTAGCTTCTCAATCATCATCTGGAAAGAAAACATTCTGAGCAACATCATTAAAAACAGCTCTGATAAAGCACGGTCACTACTACGTATCATAAAGCAGGTACAAGCTATTTTACATCCTCAGAGGTATGATACAGTACTGTCCTACATCTATAATACTAGAGGATACAATTTAAAAGGCATTATTTGAGACTTGATTCTACTTTTCCAGCAGAGGGCCCAAAGGATGGTGTGACACAGCTTTGTAAAGAAACATACTCTAGACAGGATTTCCTTTCACTAGTGGCACAGTTCTAAGGATTCATTCTCTCCATGAATGTCAGCTAAAACTGTTATTAAAAAAATGAAATATCCCTAGAACAAAACCGTATAACCACCGGATTCACATGAAGATGACCTAGTGAAGACAAGCTGGACCTCACCTTACCAACAAGCTATCAAATCTGTTATGTTTAAACAGTGAGACCTCCAAGGAAGGAGATGCCAAGTAGTGCTTCAAAGCTTCGGACCACAATCAAACACAGCATCCTTTTCAACAGAAGCAGAAGCTCATCTGAATATGCTCAAGGATGCTGACATCAACATGTAATCATCTCCTCACTCATCCAGGAAGAAGGGGAGATCAGTTACTACTGTACTTTATTGTGTTCAACCAAATCACCATGTTACAAAAATAGCAAGCTGCCATAATAAAAAATAAGGCTCCTCTATCCAGCACCAGATAGCATCATTTTACTTTCAAGCCTAGAAATTGCACACTTGTATATAAACCAACCCAAGATGAGGATTGAGAGTTCATCTTGGTGGATTTTTCCTTTGATGAATATGAAGTGTCCTTCCTTATCTTTTTTGATGACTTTTAATTGAAAATTGATTTTATTTGATATTAGAATGGCTACTCCAGCTTGCTTCTTCTGACCATTTGCTTGGAAAGTTGTTTTCCAGCCTTTCACTCTGAGGTAGTGTCTGTCTTTGTCTCTGAGGTGTGTTTCCTGTAGGCAGCAGAATGCAGGGTCCTCATTGCGTATCCAGTTTGTTAATCTATGTCTTTTTATTGGGGAGTTGAAGCCATTGATGTTGAGAGATATTAAGGAATAGTGATTATTGCTTCCTGTTATATTCATATTTGGATGTGAGGTTATGTTTGTGTGCTTTTCTTCTCTTTGTTTTGTTGCCAAGATGATTAGTTTCTTGCTTCTTCTAGGGTATAGCTTGCCTCCTTATATTGGGCTTTACCCTTTATTATCCTTTGTAGTGCTGGATTTGTAGAAAGATATTGTGTAAATTTGGTTTTGTCATGGAATATCTTGGTTTCTCCATCTATGTTAATTGAGAGTTTTGCAGGATACAGTAACCTGGGCTGGCATTTGTGTTCTCTTAGGGTCTGTATGACATCTGTCCAGGATCTTCTGGCCTTCATAGTTTCTGGCGAAAAGTCTGGTGTGATTCTGATAGGTCTCCCTTTATATGTTACTTGACCTTTTTCCCTTACTGCTTTTAATATTCTTTCTTTATTTTGTGCGTTTGGTGTTTTGACAATTATGTGACGGGAGGTGTTTCTTTTCTGGTCCAATCTATTTGGAGTTCTGTAGGCTTCCTGTATGCCTATGGGTATCTCTTTTTTTAGGTTAGGGAAGTTTTCTTGTATGATTTTGTTGAAGATATTTACTGGTCCTTTGAGCTGGTAGTCTTCACTCTCTTCTATACCTATTATCCTTAGGTTTGATCTTCTCATTGAGTCCTGGATTTCCTGTATGTTTTGGACCAGTAGCTTTTTCTGCTTTACATTATCTTTGACAGTTGAGTCAATGATTTCTATGGAATCTTCTGCCCCTGAGATTCTCTCTTCCATCTCTTGTATTCTGTTGGTGAAGCTTATATCTACAGCTCCTTGTCTTTT
This sequence comes from Rattus norvegicus, assembly GCF_021556685.1. Taxonomy (NCBI): domain Eukaryota; kingdom Metazoa; phylum Chordata; class Mammalia; order Rodentia; family Muridae; genus Rattus; species Rattus norvegicus. The sequence continues at coordinate 104,910,243 of NC_141554.1, read as the reverse complement.
CTTTTGATTTTCTATGTCCAAGGTTGTTTCCATGTGTTCTTTCTTGATTGCTTCTATTTCCATTTTTAATTCCTTCAACTGTTTGATTGTGTTTTCCTGGAATTCTTTCAGAAATTTTTGCGATTCCTCTCTGTAGGCTTCTACTTGTTCTCTAAGGGAGTTCTTTATGTCTTTCTTGAAGTCCTCCAGCATCATGATCAAATATGATTTTGAAACTAGATCTTGCTTTTCTGGTGTGTTTGGATATTCCGTGTTTGCTTTGGTGGGAGAATTGGGCTCCGATGATGCCATGTAGTCTTGGTTTCTGTTGCTTGGGTTCCTGTGCTTGCCTCTCGCCATCAGATTATCTCTAGTGTTACTTTGTTCTGCTATTTCTGACAGTGGCTAGACTGTCCTATAAGCCTGTGTGTCAGGAGTGCTGTAGACCTGTTTTCCTGTTTTCTTTCAGCCAGTTATGGGGACAGAGTGTTCTGCTTTCGGGCGTGTAGTTTTTCCTCTCTACAGGTCTTCAGCTGTTCCTGTGGGCCTGTGTCTTGAGTTCACCAGGCAGGTTTCTTGTAGGGGAAAAGTTGGTCCTACCTGTGGTTCCAAGGCTCAAGTTTGCTCATGGGGTACTGCTAAGTCCTCTCTGCTGTGGCAGCAACCGGGAAGATCTGCGCCGCTCTTTCCGGGAGCCTCAGTGCAGCAGGGTTCCAGATGACGTTTGGTGTTTTCCTCTGGCGTCTGGATGTGCACAGAGTGCAGTCTCTTCTGGTTTCCCAGGCGTCTCTGCCTCTCTGAAGGTTCAGCTCTCCCTCCCACGGGATTTGGGTGCAGAGAACTGTTTATCCGGTCTGTTTCCTTCAGGTTCCGGCGGTGTCTCAGGCGCAGGGGTCCTGCCGCTCCCGGGCCCTCCCCTCCGGGAACCCAGAGGCCTTATACAGTTGCCTCTTGGGCCAGGGATGTGGGCAGGGGTGGGCAGTGTTGGTGGTCTCCTCTGCTCTGCAGCCTCAGGAGTGCCCACCTGATCAGGCGGTGAGGTCTCTCTTCCACGGGGTTTTGATAAAACATGTTTTAAGGTAGCATATAGAATATAATGTCATCTATACCAAATAAAAAACATCAGAAACAATAAGTTTCCCTTTTAGATCATACTATATGTGGTGAATTTTAAAACAATATGAGGAAGTATTCAAGTCCAAAATAAGGACACTAGATTGCTTGGAGTTAAGAGAATTGGAAGAAGGTTGGCAAAAGGATTAAAAAAAATTACCTCCGTGTGATTCTATCCAAGCAAATGAAAGATCTGTAAGACAATAACTTCCAGTTTCTGAAGAAAGTGAAGAAGATCCCAGAAGATAGAAAGATCTCTAATGTTCATGGATTGGCAGGGTTAATATTGTAAAAATGACCATCTTGCCAAAAGCAATCTACAGATTCAATGCAATCTCCTTCAAAATTCCAACTCAATTTTAACATCTTGAAAATTCATTTGGAATAACAGAAAGCCGCAGAGAGCAAAATCTATTTTCAACCACCAAAGAATTTCTGGGGGAATCACCATCCCTGAACTCAAGCTGTATTACAAAGCAATGGTGATAAAAACTGTACGGTATTGGCATAGAAACAGGCAAGTAGATAAGTGGAACAGAATTGAAGACTGAGAAATGAACCCACACACCTACAGTCACTTGATATTTGATAAAGGAGCTAAAAACCATCCAGTGGAGAAAAGATAGCCTTTACAACAAATGATGCTGGTTCAACAGGAGGTCAGCATGTAGAAGAATCCAAATCGATCCACCCTGTACAAAGCTCATGTCCAAGTGGATCAAGGACCTCCACATCAAACCAAATAACTCAAACTAATAGAAGAAAAAATGGGGAAGCAACTCAAACACATGAGCACTGGGGAAAATTTCCTGAACAGAATACCAATGGCTTATGCTCTAAGATCAAAAATTGACAAATGGGACCTCATAAAATTGCAAAACTTCTGTAAGGCAAAGGACACTGTCATTAGGACAATATGGCAACCAACTGATTGGGAAAAGATCTTTACCAATCCTACATCTGATAAAGGGTAATATCCAATCTATAGAAAGAACTCAAGAAATTAGAGTCCAGAGAGTCAAATAGCTCTATTAAAAAGTAGAGCTAAACAAAGAATTCTCAGCTGACAATATCAAATGTCTGAAAAGTACTTAAAGAAATGTTCAATATCCTTAGTCATCAGAGAACTGCAAATTAAAACAACCCTGAGATTCTGCCTTACACCAGTCAGAATGGCTAAGATCAAAAACTCAGGTGACAACAGCTGCTGGCAGGGATGTGGAAAAAGAGGAACACTCCTCCATTATTGGTGGGGCTGTAAGCTGGTACAACTACTCTGGAAATCAGTCTGTAGGTTCCTCAGAAAATTGGACCTGAGGACCCAGCTATACCTCTACTGGGCACATACTCAAAAGGTGCTCCAACATATAACAAAGACACATGCTCCACTATGTTCCTAGCAGACATATTTGTAATAGCCAGAAGCTGGAAAGAACCCAGATGTCCTTCAACAGAGGAATGGACACAGAAAATGTGGTACATCTACACAATGGAGTACTACTCAGCTATGAAAAACAAGACTTCATGAAATTCATAGGCAAATGAATGGAACTATAATATATCCTGAGTGAAGTAACCCAATCTCAAAAAAAGCACACATGGTATGCACTCACTGATAAGTTGCTATTAGTCCAAAAGCTCAAATTACCCAAGATACAATCCACAGACCACATGAAACTCAAGAAGAAGGATGACCAAAGTGTGGGTGCCTCAGTCCTCCTTAAAAGGGGGGACAAAAATATTCATAGGAGGAGATAAGAGGGCAAAGTTTCGAGCAGAGACTGAAGGACAGGCCATTCCGATCCTGCCCCACCTGAGGATCCAGCCCATATACATACAGCCAACAAACCCAGACAATATTGCTGATGCTAATAAATGCATGCTGACAGGAGCCTGATATAGCTGCCTCTTGAGAGGCTCAGCCAGAGCATGACAAACAGAGCGATGAATGCTTGTAGCCAACCATTGAACTGAGAACGGGTTCCCCATAAGAGGAGTTAGAGAAAGGATTGATGGAGCTGAAGGGACTTGCAATCCCTTAAGTACAGCAATACCAACCAACCAGATTTCCCAGGGCTAAACCACCATCCAAAGAGTACACATGGACTGACCCCTGGCTCCAGCTGCATATGTAGCAGAGGATGGCCTTGTTGGGCACTGATGGGAGGAGAAGCCCTTGGTCCTGCCAAGTCTGGACTCCCAGTGTAGAGGGATGTCAGTGCAGGGAGGCAGAAAGGGGTGGGAGTTTGGGGCGGGAGAACACAGTCATAGAAGTAGGGTGAGGGAGGATGGTAGGATGGGATATGGGGTTTATCATAGGAAACTGGGAAAGGTTATAACATTTGAAATGTAAGGGAAAAATCCAATAAATAAAGTGCTGACTAATATATATGTATTTCACGTATTTACACACACACACACACACACACACACACACACACATACACACACCACACACACACATAATTTGATTATCTCTATACTATTCTGTCTCACTGAAACATTTAGTAACTGAAAGGCAATAAAAAACTAAAGCCAATAAATACATATCTCTAAGCATACCAACTAGAGGCAAGTGTGAATATTATCCAGCATTTGTGTATCTGTTTATGTGCGACGTGTGTCTTTGAGTTAAAAGCAAGATGTTGGCAGGTTTGTGTTTCTGTGTAAATGATTTAGGGTAGAATCAATTTATATTTGCCCCCTTTAACCTCTTAGATTCTAGACGATGATTTTATTTCTTGATTTATGACCCCTTTTCTCTATCTCCAAACTTACAGCAATGCATTCTTCTGACGATTCTTTTGTAGTCATTTCTCTTTTGCCTCATTCTTCTCCCTTCCAAGACTCTAGGATTATATTGAATTCCACCTAGAAAATCTGTGATATTTTCAAGATGTTAAATTCTTTAACTTAAATCACACCTGCTAAGTTATTTTCATCACATTAATTTATTCATAAGTTTCAGAGTTTAGAGAAATTTTACCAGTGATCATTATTCTGCCCAAATCTACACAATCCACATCTACAAAACCCCACATTATATCAGTTTATAATACAACTCTCCTCCCTCCCTCTCCTCCCTCCCTCCCTCTTTCTCCCATCCCTCCCTCTCTCTCATATATATATATATATATATATATACACACACACACACATATATATGTACACACATACACACACATATATATGTATACATACATATATATATGTACATATACATATGCATACATACATACATATATATATATCCAATTAAGAAACAGCAACAGTAGCATTCAAACACATAGCCTACCCTTAATCTACTATAAGATTCTGCTTTTCTTGATTTTATTTCAGATATGTCTGTGGTGTCAGGTACTATGCACATGTGAACAGGGTTATTTATGTAGAATTTCTTCTGATCAAAGTTGAGTTAGACTGTTTGTAAAAGTAACTTTTATTCACTAGATGTGATTATTGTCTCACAGCCTTACTTCTAAATAAGCTTGCCCTTTCTATTTCTGCCTGAACTCTGGTTAGCAGGTTCCACTCAACTATTATGGCTCAAACTTTTCTCCAAGCTGACTGATTCAAATTGGCTTCTTTATGGCTTCTGAATGAATGGCTCTGTTTGGAAAGACTGCTTTAGAATACTATGAACTGAACTTCTCTGAACTTGACTGCTCTGTTCAGAACTGAACTCAACTGCACTCATCTGAACTCCATCAAACTGAACTGAGCTGAACACCACTGACCAAACTCAGTCGGCTTTCTCTCCATGCCCTACTTTTTTTTTTTTTCATCTTTATTAACATGAGTATTTCTTATTTACATTTCGATGTTATTCCCTTTCCCAGTTTCCGGGCAAACATCCCCCTAATCCCTCCCCCTCCCCTTCTTTATGGATGTTCCCCTCCCCATCCTCCCCCCATTGCCACCCTCCCCCCAACAATCAAGTTCACTGGGGGTTCAGTCTTAGCAGGAGGAAGGGCTTCCCCTTCCACTGGTGATCTTACTAGGATATTCATTGCTACCTATGAGGTCAGAGTCCAGGGTCAGTCCATGTATAGTCTTTGGGTAGTGGCTTAGTCCCTGGAAGCTCTGGTTGGTTGGCATTGTTGTTCATATGGGGTCTCGAGCCCCTTCAAGCTCTTCCAGTTCTTTCTCTGATTCCTTCAACGGGGGACCTATTCTCAGTTCAGTGGTTTGCTGCTGGCATTTGCCAATGAATTTGCTGTATTCTGGCTGTGTCTCTCAGGAGAGATCTACATCCGGTTCCTGTCGGCCTGCACTTCTATGCTTCATCCATCTTATCTAGTTTGGTCATGCCCCACTCTTAAATAACCTCTCTTTCCTGTTGCTTTGGACACTTTCTATCTTTGACTTATTCTGCCAAGTCCTCTGATCTATCACGTTGCTGCTCCTCAGTTAAACATCATTGTTAGGGAATAACAGTGTTTAGTGTGGGCATGACTGTATTCCAGATGGATCACACACACCTAGGTATTTAGATGTGATTCCGTGACAGAGTAGTCATGTTGCTGGATTACAATTTCTCTACAACTCTTACTACCAGAAGTGCAGTCATCTAGGTCTAGTTGTTCACTGCAGTGCAAAGAAAACCTGGCAATAAAGGAACTTCCTCAAGGAAAGCTGGAGAAGTACTGAAAACAGTAGAGTTTTAATGTCTTTCTGGAGAGTTTGCCTTTAATCAGCTTGCCTTCCATTTGACATCTTAGAAGGACTGTTATTTGCTGAAATCCTCTTTGAAAATAAGAACAGACAAATAACATTGTTGTTGAGTTTATCAAAAATTTTATCAGTTTAGTATAGCATATGATTGCACAATAATTGGAGTAGTTAGAAGGGAGAATTAACAAGCCGCATAAAGTTAGTCAAGAACTGGCCTTATATGTAAGGTTATAAACAACTGATGTTTAAGCCAGCTTTTAATTACTCAGGAATAACCATCCAGACTTTGACAAGCCAGACCACACCTCCCTTCTGCTGCATGCCTTCTGGGTATTTTTCTGGTACTTTGATAGCTGCTTGATGTATGGTAAAAGCATTGGTGGGAGAGAAGATTATAATGATTGGCTCAATACAGGTCTTGTTGCCATCTGTGGATATATCCTTTCTCCATTAGTTTGGCTAGTGAAGAAAGGGCCATTTGGTGCTGCGCCGAGGAGACACATGCTATGAGGGTAAATTAAATGTTATCTTTGCCAATAATTATCTTCATAGCACAGAATTGGGAATTTTTACTGGACTTTCATATCTAGGCACAGTTTTCTATATTTTTAACTTGTGTTGGGTTTGAGCAGCATGATTATTTGATGTTAACAAACAAGGAAACTGATTTCTCCTAGAAAAATCTGGGATAACCACTTCTAATGTTGTTGACACTGTTGAACCTGAACCCAGATGTTTGGGACTTTTAATGATTTAATCAACTTTTAAATGATTCCAAGTGGCCAGTGGTTAGTCAAGTGACCTTTTCTGGCAGAGTAGTTATTCTGATGAACTCTATTGACATGTTTGTTTTCTGAGCATACACTGAGATTGCTAGAAAAGTGGTTACTGCAACACCAGCTAGTAATGATGCCTTAATCTTTAGAAAGATTTCTTTTGAAAATACCCTAAGAGGTGGGGGACATTATGGAGGTCTCATTGATTATATCTTTTTATTTTTTTACAAGGTGCTCAGCTTCCAACTCTAGCAATCAAGTTGTACCCAAGGATAAGGTTCATGAGCATTCAACAGGCACCATTTGTATTTTGCTATAGGTTAGCTTAACAATAGAGGAATGAGTTGTTTGAGGGGTTTCTGACGAGAGAAACAGGTGATTTCTTCTGAGATCACTGAATCTTCAGTGGAAAGTTTTTGCCTGTTACATATTCTTTGTAATATAATAATGCAGTTGAATTGTTTACATAATTTTTATTCTGTGCTGTGACAGTTGTCTTTCTTAATCAATGGTTTTACATAATTAAAAACATTATAAACCTAAAATTAGAGACAAATTCAGACATCCTTGACTTCTCCTTAGAGAACATCTGGTTGTCCATGAACAATCACCTGACCTATTTCCAAGTTAGGCAAAACTCATAATTTTGACTCTCTGTTGTCAGCAGACAGAGTATCAAAGTCTTTTTCCAGTGAGCAGGGTCTGGGATTAAATCATCTACCCAACAACTCTTCCTCATTACAAAGGGGTCAGGGATGCCAGGTTGCTTGAAGATAGGTACAGGTCATACATTCAATACAACTACCGGTGCCTAACACTTCTGTACCCCCAAGTGTACAAATTTGAATTAGTCATTCTATTTCTACACTCTGACAATGGCTAAGTAGTCAAACATTGAATGTCATGCACTGTGTTTCTTCGTGGGAATACCTTCAGTGGGACTATCATCAGTTCCGATGAGCTGTTGCTTCCCTGTATAGCAGAGAGAAGCAAAGAATTCTATTAGAATGGGTGAAAAGAAAACTTACTACTCACTGACTATTCAGATAATATCCACTGTCTTGAAAGATAGTAATGAACAAAAGCCATTCTTTTTCTTTTTTAATTTAATCTTTTTTTTCATTTTAAAGACTTTCATTAAGAAGGGAAGAACTTATTATTTCAAATGTCTTTGAGTCAGAAAAGCAAGAACCTTTTCTTCTATAGAGATTATTTTCTACAGTACCTATCCATATTAAATGATTTAAAGTTGTATTGTTTTAATTTTTGCATATGAGTGGTTTGCCTATATGTATATATGTGTATCATAAGTATCCCTGGAGTCTGCAGAGATCAGCAAAGGGCATTGAATCCCCAAGAACTAGAGTAATGGATTGGTGTAAACCATCATGTGGGTGCTGTGAACTGAACATGGGTCCTCTGTAAGAGCAAGTGCTCTTAAGCATTATGTCATCAGGGTCCGATCCAGGTTTTGACACTCTTTTTCATTTGAAAAACTCATTGCCTCCAGCTATGAGGCAAATTACATAAAACTTAATAGAAACTATCTACATGTGAAGTGTTTCTGAACACATAATAAGCTCACTTGAGCTGTCATTGTAGTTAGTCACTGTTTGACATAGACTTAAATGCCATTCAGATTGATTCTTTTAGAAATTTATACATACATGCAATGTGATTTGATCATATCCACTACTCTACTCTTCTGCCTTGCTTCTCTAAGGTTCACCCTTCACTCTCCAAACCACTTTCCAAAATTCATGTCTCTGACTGTTTCTAACAATACATTTAGTCTAGTATGGACAATTGTCTGTGAGCTTCTGGGTATGGGTCTATGCACAGGAGCATGATCTTGACATTCCAATAGTCATACTCTTAAAGAAAACTGACTTTCCTTCTCCTCCTAGCCACTAACTGCCAAAAACTCCTCAGCCAAAAGTTGGAACTAATGGGCTTCTCCCTAAATTATGCTTGAATGTTGACTGACTTTATCTTGTGTGAGTTTTATACAGGCAACCTCCGGTGTTGTGAGCTCCTGAATACAGTGGTCCTTGTCATTTCTAGAAGATACATTTATACCTACATATTTCCTGACCTCTGACTCTACAATATTTTCATCCCCATACTATATAATAACCTCTGAACTTTGAGGAGAGACAGTGTGGTGGTATAGATGCAATATTTATTGCTGAACATGGAGTAATATATTTTAAAAATCTATTATCTGTGTACACATAAATGTGTACATGCATGATCATGTACATACACAGACAAAAACTACAAAAGATTCTTTTGGGAGGTACTTCTAAGAGTAAACCAGCTAGTTTATTTTTAAATGATAATTAAAATACGAATAATAATACCTATTTTTAGAACACTGGTTATTCTGATTTATATATACACTATTATATATTTTGACTATTTCTCATCACAACTTGCTTAGAAAAGCTCCAAAAAATATAGAAAGATCTCTAAGAACCATACACCATTGTATTTATATGATATAACGTGATTTCATATTATTTAATGCCATTGTGTATTAAAAAGGCAGTTGTTCTACTGTAATGATGACAAGATAGGTATATTTGGAAACTGGATGATATTTAGGACTGAGAAAGGGGAAACTTGCTGGGGGAAAGAGTTGTTTAAAGTTTATACTATTGAGAGACCAAATTTTTGGGTGTATAGAATGAAGTACCCTTGTCTGTGTCCTTTCGTGTGTGTGTGTGTGTGTGTGTGTGTGTGTGTAAGAAAGAAAAAGAGAGACAGAGAGTCAGAGAGCAAGAGATGAACCATAGTTGAATCTTTCAATTTGAGAGGTGGCCAACTTTCATGCAGGTGAGTTTGAGCTTATTAAAATTGAGTTGATAGAGTTAAAGAAAAATCATTAAACTCTTTGGAATACTTTTTAATTGCTTGAGAATTTTATGCTAACATATAATATGTTTTGACAAAATTCACCCTATTCCCTTCCTTACAAATCCCCTACCCCTACTGCTTTCCCATTCAGATTCATTGTACATATCCATTTGTAGTGTTTCTAGAATACATGCTACAAAAGAAAGTTCTTTTCTTTAAAAAAGATTTATTTATTTATTATATATAAGTACACTGTAGTTGTCTTCAGACACACCAGAAGAGGGCACCCAATCTCATTACAGGTGGTTGTGAGCCATCATGTGTTCGCTGGGATTTGTACTCAGGACCTCTGGAAGAGCAGTCAGTGCTCTTAACCTCTGAGCCACCTCTCCAGCCCCAAAAGTAAGTTCTTAAGATAAAATATTTCAATGTTGACACTAAAGAAATGAGGAAAACTGGATAATAGTTATAGAATGCCTAACCCTGGGGTTTTGAGAACAGATCTCAGAAAACATCTAAGTGCATTTTCCTATCCTTTCTATATGTAGTAGACAAGGTATTTATTTGTAGGTCAGATAAGCCTTGAACTTATAGCATACTTCTTTCCTCTCCCTCTCAAAAGCTGGAATGATAGGCATGAAGCACAGTCTTAGTTTCCATTCTTTTGATGGGATGAAATACCCTGACAGAACAACTAAAGGGAGAAAGGTTTATTTCAGTACACAGTTTAAGGTTACAATCCATGATTTCTGAGGAAGTCAGTTGCAAGAGTTTGAGGTGGCTAGTCACATTATGTCCATAGTGAAGAAAGAGAGAGCAATGGATTAATATCTATCTATATCTATATCTATATCTATATCTATATCTATATCTATATCTATATCTATATCTATATCTATATCTATATCTATATCTATATGTATATCTATATCTATATCTATATCTATATCTATATCTATATCTATATCTATATCTATATCTATCTCACCATTCTCTCCCTTAACTTTTTACTTGTAGTAAAACAAAACAAAACATTGAAATCTATCCATGAGAACTGATATAGGTTTGTTAGTTTTAATTTTTTGCCACTGGTGAAGTTAATTAACTAATATTTACTATTTCTATTACCACTATATAATAATAATAATAATAATAATAATAATAATAATATTTTTGGCTGAGATACAAAATACTAGACATCCTGGGGCTTTTTTTTTTTTGGTTCTTTTTTTTTCGGAGCTGGGGACCGAACCCAGGCCCTTGCACTTCCTAGGTAAGCGCTCTACCACTGAGCTAAATCCCCAGCCCCCATCCTGGGGTTTTTAAATGACTATTTTACCTCAATTTTGTTATATTTCCTTCTTGGTTTTGTTCAAGTACTATTGATATTTTGTCATAGTCTAGTGTTGATGGATCATAATATAGGAACAATTGTTTTAGTACAACTGTATTCATTTTTAGTTGAATCAAAGGAAGCCCAGAGAGGAAAATGTGGTTTCCAAGGAACCCATAGCAGAAATGAGGCTAGAAAATTGGTCTCATGAGCCTGGAAGATGATTCTCTATAGTGCTGGAATAGACTATGAAGAAAAGAAGAATCTATTTTTTTTCTATGAGAGTACATCTATTATGACAAACTTTATAAAAACCACGATGCTTTTCTCAGAATAGAGCAGATGCCATGACAAACAGTATGTTCATAAATTTATCTTGAGCATTGTTTGCAAGTTTAGGGCTGTGTGTGTCTACTGGTATACCGATGATTTGTGATACATAGCTGTTTGCCTACATTGATTTAATGTATTCTTCTATTATCTAGTTGTCTTTATCAAAGCAAGTACATGGAGAAGTTGAATATAAAGAATGAATATTTGAGTCAAAAGGTTGCAAAAAATGTTTAAATTGTATTACTGTCTGAACATGAAACTTTGCCAGTGGCTTTAGCACATGTTTTTAATCTATAATTTTTGGAGAGCCTGCCTTTTCATAATACTTCAAATATTTGTGTTGCTTTGGAATCAGTGAATCACTTTGCTTCAAATGTACGAGTTTTAATTGCACAATAAATAACTACATGTGCCATATTTAGCTGAGAAAATCATAAGGAAGAAAAATTGATGGGGCACATATCTTCCCTTTGTTATCAGCATCCAGACCACAATCTACAGATGGCTGGTGTCGCAGTATTCTCAGATACTAAAATTTTTAGGACTAGTTTATATAGCTAAGCATGCATATTTAGATACAGAATAGGATAGGGCTGAGTTCAAAGATAATTTTATTTTCAGAGTAGTCAGTCTAGGCCTATGTTGCTTATGTAATATTGTGTGAAGGAGTCCAGAAAGAGCTATGTCCCAAATAATGGTAAGCTTGTCCTTTACTACCTCATTCCTTTGGGATTAGAAAACATTTGTTCCTTATCATTAGACAACTCCCAGAAAAGAAAAGCGTAAGACACATACCGATGTTTAACACTTCAGCCTGTAATTTTTTTCTCAGTCTCTCTAAGAAACAGTTTTTTAGGGGAAAACCAAAATAACTCAGTTATTAAACTGCAGAGAAAGGAACAGAGACCCAAGAGATTTGTTTTGGAGGAAAGGAGGTCTCTCTGGCATTGTGATGCCTCTTGTAATCAGCATGGCGATAGTAGGAAAGGAATGGGACCCTTGTTAGTACTTGTGAGGATGGTCGTTAGGATTCTAAAATGACAGTCTACTAGACTGTACAGGGAGCATAAACTTTATATCATGGAATGATTTCCTTTCTATCAACATACCTTTAAGAAATTTCCTGCATTCTTACTTATAAGCAAGAGGAAGATAAAGTCTTATGTGACTCGAGCCCCTGGAGGAGTGTGTATTATTTGAGTGAGGTGGAGATTCATAGAGTGGGAGCATTGTTGACATTAAGGACAGCAGAAATATGTCACAGACGTAGACCAATGAGTTGACTACTATTCAGTACTTTACAGTTTGTGAAATTGTGGTGGTTTAAATGAGAATGTCCCACCCCAGACTCATATGTTTGAATTTTTGGTTCTCAGTGAAACATTTTGGGAAGGATTAGAAACTGTGTCCTTGCTGTAGGAAATGTATCACTGGGGGTGGGATTTGAGCTTTCAAAATCCCATGCCAGGCTCAGTCTCTCTACATCTGCTACTTGGAGATCAGGATGTAAATAAATCTCAGATACTGCTTGAACGCCATGCCTCCTTGTTTTCCACCATGTTGATTATTGACTAACTCTGTAAAATTATAAGCAAAGCCAACGTCAAATGCTTTCCTTGATAAGAGTTGCCTTGGTCATCGTGTTTCCCCACAGCAACAGAACAGTAAGGAAGACATTCTGAAAACCTGTAGTAAACCTCTCCACTCAATGTTATTTCATATGATAGCCAAGGTAGATATTATTCTTATCTTACAGATATAATATGATTGTTAATGTTTTAAAATAGCTGTTCTATGTACAAAGACTAAATGTAGTTAAACTGGATCTAGAACTTAGGTTTCTGAATTAAAACCCACTGTCCTCTCCATACCTACAGCTTCCTAGATTTCTGAGGGATCTTAATTTAAAAAAATGAATCAGGGACTCATTTTTCACAATCTTCTGTGATCCTCTTCTGCACTAAATCAGGCATGGAAACTCCCCTATAGACTACCCAGATTCTGCTGTCATGGAGTTCTTAAATAGTGCATGAAAAGTTGAGGTTAGTTGCTAGAGGAATATAATTCCTTGGATGATTTATGGATTCATGGATCTAGAAGGACATAGAATCACATCTTTGTAACATGCAATCTTCTCTAAGACCTAATTTACATTTCATTATTTTTGATAATCCTGATAAGAGGCTGTTTTTGTTTAAATATTACCAGTGGTTGAATGACCTTTCTGATTTATAAGGCAGTCTTTCTAATTGTTAGAGCACTTCGGGAATAATAATGTAATATTATTTCTAGAATTTCCCTTGTAGAACTCTTACTTGGCTAGTTTAGTTGTATTTCCTCAAGAACTCAGTCATCCATTGTTATATGTGTATTAGGCACACAAAACAGAATTTCTCAGTTCTCTGACTTTCACTGTATTTCCTGCTTCCTTTTCCCTTTCTAGAGATAGTGTTACATTATCTAATCAACCTTTTTTAATGTAAAAGACACCTAGGTCTTACAGGTAATATAAACTATATTTTCTGTATTCTCTTACTATTTTTGTTGATCTTTTTCAAACTTAATACACTTTGTAATTGGCTTTTTTTAAAAAAAATGGAAAACAACATCACAGATGTAGTTGAACTGAAACAGGGTATTTTCAGATGATTGCTTTTTGTGAAATGGACAAACTTCAGCTGTATTGGCATCTTTAACAGTGACATCTCACTGCTGGCTCATATTGATCTTGAGGCCAACTAAAATCCCCAGGTCTATTTCACACAAATGGTCATCAAATCTCGTCTCTCCCTATGCTGTACTTGTGAAATTGATATTTTGAAGCCAAGTGCTGGAGTTAGTGCATATTTTCGCTGCATTCAATCCTTTTGGTTTAAATGTTTCATCCTGGCTTATTGAAATAATTGTTAATCTTGATTTGGCCGTCCATCCTATTGACTACTTTTTCTAAATTTTTAAAAATATTAACATTTTATAGGTTCTTTGTTCATTCAAAATAATGTGAAGTTTCTTTTTTGGGTAAAGGTAATTCCAATCAGAGACATCATCATGGAGAATGTAAGTTTTGCCTTGTGGTCTGATGACAATATCATTTTGCTTTAAGACAATGAATGTTTCCTGAGGTGAAGAAAGTCTCTACAATGATCGATTTTCACCAATGAATGAATGATGCTTCTGTACATTTGAGACAGTGCTTTGCTGTATAGATCTGGCTAGCATTGAACTAATAGTAAGTCTCCTGCCTCAGCCTCCTAAATGCTATGGTTACAGATGTCTGTCATCACAGATAGTTTCATTTATTGACAAACTCAATAAAGAGCGATTTGCTTCATATCATAACTTCTACAGAATTAAATATGCTAGGGACAGAGTAGTAACCTTAACCATTATGATAACTGCATTGTGAAACTTACTCTTTAAATGCCTCATTTTAACATGTACTTTATACCATGTATATTACATTGCAAAGAAAGCTTATTCCCACCCGCGGATCCCGGCCCGCAGCAGCTCTCTGCCCCCAGACCTTGAGAGAGAGAGACCCAACCGCCTGGTCAGGTGGGCACTCCTGAGGCTGCAGAGCGGAAGAGACCACCAACACTGCTCACCCCTGCCCACATCCCTGGCCCAAGAGGAAACTGTATAAGGCCTCTGGGCTCCCGTGGGGGAGGGCCCAGGAGTGGCAGGACCCCTGCCTGAGACACCGCCGGAACCTGAGGGAAACAGACCGGATAAACAGTTCTCTGCACCCAAATCCCGTGGGAGGGAGAGCTGAACCTTCAGAGAGGCAGACCAGCCTGGGAAACCAGAAGAGACTGCTCCCTGCACACACATCTTGGACGCCAGAGGAAAACACCAAAGGCCATCTGGAACCCTGGTGCACTGAAGCTCCCAAACGGCGGCGCAGATCTTCCTGGTTGCTGCCGCCGCAGAGAGCCCTTGGGCAGTACCCCGCGAGCAAACTTGAGCCTCGGGACCACAGGTAAGACCAACTTGTCTGCTGCAAGAAAGCTGCCTGGTGAACTCAAGACACAGGCCCACAGGAACAGCTGAAGACCTGTAGAGAGGAAAAACTACACGCCCGAAAGCAGAACACTCTGTCCCCATAACTGACTGAAAGAGAGGAAAACAGGTCTACAGCACTCCTGACACACAGGCTTATAGGACAGTCTAGCCACTGTCAGAAATAGCAGAACAAAGTAACACTAGAGATAATCTGATGGTGAGAGGCAAGCGCAGGAACCCAAGCAACAGAAACCAAGACTACATGGCACCATTGGAGCCCAATTCTCCCATCAAAACAAACATGGAATATCCAAACACACCAGAAAAGCAAGATCTAGTTTCAAAATCATTTTTGATCATGATGCTGGAGGACTTCAAGAAAGATGTGAAGAACTCCCTTAGAGAACAAGTAGAAGCCTACAGAGAGGAATCGCAAAAATGCCTGAAAGAATCGCAAAAATGCCTGAAAGAATTCCAGGAAAACATAAATAAACAAGTAGAAGCCCATAGAGAGGAGACACAAAAATCCCTGAAAGAATTCCAGGAAAACATAAATAAACAAGTAGAAGCCCATAGAGAGGAGACACAAAAATCCCTGAAAGAATTCCAGGAAAACACAATCAAACAGTTGAAGGAATTAAAAATGGAAATAGAAGCAATCAAGAAAGGACACATGGAAACAACCCTGGATATAGAAAACCAAAATAAGAGACAAGGAGCTGTAGATACAAGCTTCACCAACAGAATACAAGAGATGGAAGAGAGAATCTCAGGAGCAGAAGATTCCATAGAAATCATTGACTCAACTGTCAAAGATAATGTAAAGCGGAAAAAGCTACTGGTCCAAAACATACAGGAAATCCAGGACTCAATGAGAAGATCAAACCTAAGGATAATAGGTATAGAAGAGAGTGAAGACTCCCAGCTCAAAGGACCAGTAAATAGCTTCAACAAAATCATAGAAGAAAACTTCCCTAACCTAAAAAAAGAGATACCCATAGACATACAAGAAGCCTACAGAACTCCAAATATATTGGACCAGAAAAGAAACACCTCCCGTCACATAATTGTCAAAACACCAAACGCACAAAATAAAGAAAGAATATTAAAAGCAGTAAGGGAAAAAGGTCAAGTAACATATAAAGGCAGACCTATCAGAATCACACCAGACTTCTCGCCAGAAACTATGAAGGCCAGAAGATCCTGGACTGATGTCATACAGACCCTAAGAGAACACAAATGCCAGCCCAGGTTACTGTATCCAGCAAAACTCTCAATTAACATAGATGGAGAAACCAAGATATTCCATGACAAAACCAAATTTACACAATATCTTTCTACAAATCCAGCACTACAAAGGATAATAAATGGTAAAGCCCAACATAAGGAGGCAAGCTATACCCTAGAAGAAGCAAGAAACTAATCGTCTTGGCAACAAAACAAAGAGAATGAAAGCACACAAACATAACCTCACATCCAAATATGAATATAACGGGAAGCAATAATCACTATTCCTTAATATCTCTCAACATCAATGGCCTCAACTCCCCAATAAAAAGACATAGATTAACAAACTGGATACGTAACGAGGACCCTGCATTCTGCTGCCTACAGGAAACACACCTCAGAGACAAAGACAGACACTACCTCAGAGTGAAAGGCTGGAAAACAACTTTCCAAGCAAATGGTCAGAAGAAGCAAGCTGGAGTAGCCATTCTAATATCAAATAAAATCAATTTCCAACTAAAAGTCATCAAAAAAGATAAGGAAGGACACTTCATATTCATCAAAGGAAAAATCCACCAAGATGAACTCTCAATCCTAAATATCTATGCCCCAAATACAAGGGCACCTACATACGTAAAAGAAACCTTACTAAAGCTCAAAACACACATTGCACCTCACACAATAATAGTGGGAGATTTCAACACCCCACTCTCATCAATGGACAGATCATGGAAACAGAAATTAAACAGTGATGTCGACAGACTAAGAGAAGTCATGAGCCAAATGGACTTAACGGATATTTATAGAACATTCTATCCTAAAGCAAAAGGATATACCTTCTTCTCAGGTCCTCATGGTACTTTCTCCAAAATTGACCATATAATTGGTCAAAAAACGGGCCTCAACAGGTACAGAAAGATAGACATAATCCCATGCGTGCTATCGGACCACCACGGCCTAAAACTGGTCTTCAATAACAATAAGGGAAGAATGCCCACATATACGTGGAAATTGAACAATGCTCTACTCAATGATAACCTGGTCAAGGAAGAAATAAAGAAAGAAATTAAAAACTTTTTAGAATTTAATGAAAATGAAGATACAACATACCCAAACTTATGGGACACAATGAAAGCTGTGCTAAGAGGAAAACTCATAGCGCTGAGTGCCTGCAGAAAGAAACAAGAAAGAGCATATGTCAGCAGCTTGACAGCACACCTAAAAGCTCTAGAACAAAAAGAAGCAAATACACCCAGGAGGAGTAGAAGGCAGGAAATAATCAAACTCAGAGCTGAAATCAACCAAGTAGAAACAAAAAGGACCATAGAAAGAATCAACAGAACCAAAAGTTGGTTCTTTGAGAAAATCAACAAGATAGATAAACCCTTAGCCAGACTAACGAGAGGACACAGAGAGTGCGTCCAAATTAACAAAATCAGAAATGAAAAGGGAGACATAACTACAGATTCAGAGGAAATTCAAAAAATCATCAGATCTTACTATAAAAACCTATATTCAACAAAACTTGAAAATCTTCAGGAAATGGACAATTTCCTAGACAGATACCAGGTATGGAAGTTAAATCAGGAACAGATAAACCAGTTAAACAACCCCGTAACTCCTAAGGAAATAGAAGCAGTCATTAAAGGTCTCCCAACCAAAAAGAGCCCAGGTCCAGACGGGTTTAGTGCAGAATTCTATCAAACCTTCATAGAAGACCTCATACCAATATTATCCAAACTATTCCACAAAATTGAAACAGATGGAGCACTACCGAATTCCTTCTACGAAGCCACAATTACTTTTATACCTAAACCACACAAAGACACAACAAAGAAAGAGAACTTCAGACCAATTTCCCTTATGAATATCGACGCAAAAATACTCAATAAAATTCTGGCAAACCGAATTCAAGAGCACATCAAAACAATCATCCACCATGATCAAGTAGGCTTCATCCCAGGCATGCAGGGATGGTTTAATATACGGAAAACCATCAACGTCATCCATTATATAAACAAACTGAAAGAACAGAACCACATGATTATTTCATTAGATGCTGAGAAAGCATTTGACAAAATTCAACAACCCTTCATGATAAAAGTCCTGGAAAGAATAGGAATTCAAGGCCCATACCTAAACATAGTAAAAGCCATATACAGCAAACCAGTTGCTAACATTAAACTAAATGGAGAGAAACTTGAAGCAATCCCACTAAAATCAGGGACTAGACAAGGCTGCCCACTCTCTCCCTACTTATTCAATATAATTCTTGAAGTTCTAGCCAGAGCAATCAGACAACAAAAGGAGGTCAAGGTGATACAGATCAGAAAAGAAGAGGTCAAAATATCACTATTTGCAGATGACATGATAGTATATTTAAGTGATCCCAAAAGTTCCACCAGTGAACTACTAAAGCTGATAAACAACTTCAGCAAAGTGGCTGGGTATAAAATTAACTCAAATAAATCAGTTGCCTTCCTCTATACAAAAGAGAAACAAGCCGAGAGAGAAATTAGGGAAACGACACCCTTCATAATAGACCCAAATAATATAAAGTACCTCGTTGTGACTTTAACAAAGCAAGTAAAAGATCTGTACAATAAGAACTTTAAGACACTGAGGAAAGAAATTGAAGAAGACCTCAGAAGATGGAAAGATCTCCCATGCTCATGGATTGGCAGGATTAATATAGTAAAAATGGCCATTTTACCAAAAGCAATCTACAGATTCAATGCAATCCCCATCAAAATACCAATCCATTTCTTCAAAGAGTTAGACAGAACAATTTGCAAATTCATCTGGAATAACAAAAAACCCAGGATAGCTAAAGCTATCCTCAACAATAAAAGGACTTCAGGGGGAATCACTATCCCTGAACTCTAGCAGTATTACAGAGCAATAGTGATAAAAACTGCATGGTATTTGTACAGAGACAGACAGATAGACCAATGGAATAGAATTGAAGACCCAGAAATGAACCCACACACCTATGGTCACTTGATTTTTGACAAAGGAGCCAAAACCATCCAATGGAAAAAAGATAGCATTTTCAGCATATGGTGCTGGTTCAACTGGAGGGCAACATGTAGAAGAATGCAGATAGATCCATCCTTATCACCCTGTACAAAGCTTAAGTCCAAGTGGATCAAGGACCTCCACATCAAACCAGACACACTCAAACTAATAGAAGAAAAACTAGGGAAGCATCTGGAACACATGGGCACTGGAAAAAATTTCCTGAACAAAACACCAATGGCTTATGCTCGAAGATCAAGAATCGACAAATGGGATCTCATAAAACTGCAAAGCTTCTGTAAGGCAAAGGACACTGTGGTTAGGACAAAACGGCAACCAACAGATTGGGAAAAGATCTTTACCAATCCTACAACAGATAGAGGCCTTATATCCAAAATATACAAAGAACTCAAGAAGTTAGACCACAGGGAAACAAATAACCCTATTAAAAAATGGGGCTCAGAGCTGAACAAAGAATTCACAGCTGTGGAATGCCGAATGGTGGAGAAACACCTAAAGAAATGTTCAACATCTTTAGTCATAAGGGAAATGCAAATCAAAACAACCCTGAGATTTCACCTCACACCAGTGAGAATGGCTAAGATCAAAAACTCAGGGGACAACAGATGCTGGCGAGGATCTGGAGAAAGAGGAACACTCCTCCATTGTTGGTGGGATTGCAAACTGGTACAACCATTCTGGAAATCAGTCTGGAGGATCCTCAGAAAATTGGACATTGAACTGCCTGAGGATCCTGCTATACCTCTCTTGGGCATATACCCAAAAGATGCCCCAACATATAAAAAAGACACGTGTTCCACTATGTTCATTGTAGCCTTATTTATAATAGCCAGAAGCTGGAAAGAACCCAGATGCCCTTCAACAGAGGAATGGACACAGAAAAAGTGGTACATCTACACAATGGAATATTACTCAGCTATCAAAAACAACGACTTTATGAAATTCGTAGGCAAATGGTTGGAACTGGAAAATATCATCCTGAGTGAGCTAACCCAATCACAGAAAGAAATACATGGTATGCACTCATTGATAAGTGGCTATTAGCTCAAATGCTTGAATTACCCTAGATCCCTAGAACACACGAAACTCAAGACAGATGATCAAAATGTGAATGCTTCACTCCTTCTTTAAATGAGGAAAAAGAATACCCTTGGCAGGGAAGGGAGAGGCAAAGATTAAAACAGAGACTGAAGGAACACCCATTCAGAGCCTGCCCCACATGTGGCCCATACATATACAGCCACCCAATTAGACAAGATGGATGAAGCAAAGAAGTGCAGACCGACAGGAGCCGGATGTAGATCGCTCCTGAGAGACACAGCCAGAATAAAGCAAATACAGAGGCGAATGCCAGCAGCAAACCACTGAACTGAGAATAGGTCCCCCGTTGAAGGAATCAGAGAAAGAACTGGAAGAGCTTGAAGGGGCTCGAGACCCCAAAAGTACAACAATGCCAAGCAACCAGAGCTTCCAGGGACTAAGCCACTACCTAAAGACTATACATGGACTGACCCTGGACTCTGACCCCATAGGTAGCAATGAATATCCTAGTAAGAGCACCAGTGGAAGGGGAAGCCCTGGGTCCTGCTAAGACTGAACCCCCAGTGAACTAGACTATGGGGGAAGGGCGGCAATGGGGGGAGGGTTGGGAGGGGAACACCCATAAGGAAGGGGAGGGGGGAGGGGGATGTTTGCCCGGAAACCGGGAAAGGGAATAACACTTGAAATGTATATAAGAAATACTCAAGTTAATAACAACAACAAAAAAAGAAAGCTATTCCCTAATCATAAAGTTGCGTTTTTGCTATGCCTAATACTACAAGTACATTAGAAGTTAATTGAGCAGGTATTTACTTACTAAGCCCTGTACTGGTCAGTGAGACATGATTGTGAAAAAGAAATGTGTTCTCTCTCCTTTAGAAAGCTTGCAGTTTACTGTGGATGAGTGGACAAGCAAGTGAGCAATTATACTAGCATGTGATATGACACTGGCTCTGAATTGTATCTCCTTTGTTCACGTATAGCAAAATCTATTGCTTCACACTGTGGAGATAGGTGGCCAGGCAAAAGTTCAGGGTAGAGTGAAATTTTAGAGATCAGATGGATAAATGTGAATCAAACAGATAAGGTTGCAGAGTTAGAATATGTTAGGAAGAATTAGGAGTTCATGTGAAGATTTGAAGAAAAGACAAAAAGATGCTACATTGGAAAAACTAGAAGGAATCTCAGGCTAATGTAGAGAGTGAGAATCTGAGAATTGGTCTTTCTTTTGTGTTTCAAGCAGCGAATTTTCATCATACTTGTCCCTGCCTCTGCCTCTCCCTAGGAAGCTGCTTTAGGAGACATATTGCTACTTTGTATACTGTGCTACTACTGCCTTTGGGCGAGGGCTTTCCTTGTCCTAACCACTTAATGTAAATGGCTGCCTGTGCAACAAAATTAGACAAGAAACTTTCTTTCTCTAAATTCCAATTTCCAAATTCTAAGGTTTCCTTTAACCTTTAGGACATATATTTAATTAACTTCTTTTTTATGTGATATACTTTGATCATATTCTTTCCCTTCCACCAAATTCTCCAAGATCTTCCCACCTCCCTACCTATACAACTTCATGTTCTATTTATCATTCTCTTTAAAACAAAAAAACCCATAAATTGGTTTTTTTGTTATGGGTTTTTTTAAAGGAAAAACACAATTTTATAAATTGGACACTTGACTCAATATTTCTAAGCTGTATGACCCCAGGGATGAGGCTCATTCTTTATAAACCTTGATTCTGCTTACCTCATTGAAATAAAACCTGTACAATTGCTTTACAGCAAAAGAACAACCCTATTGTAATTAAAAATATATGACAGGTACAGCTGTGTTGTGCATGCACACTAAATATTTCAGGGCTAGGTTTAGAGCTAGGGACTTGGCATTTATAGTGAATGAAGTAAGTTAAACTTATAATTTGGCTTTTTGTAAAGTATTTGAAATAGTGCAGATCTTTGCAGCTGCAATGAAGCAAGGTATTAGGAAGGAGACTTAAAAAGTCTGTGTGAGACATAACCTAGTGACTAAGTTCTCAAGGAACATGGCTACAAGGAATGTGAAGAGATGCCTAAGGCATTGCAGTGAAGGACTCATTCTGTGAATTGGGTTATTTGGGGGAGAAAACTCTTATGTTCCGTTTAAAACTCTGAGATCTTTTCTTTCTCTAAGGCATCTTTTCCCCTCTGATGTAATATATCTTTGAGGGTCTGAAGCCCCATTAAAGCTAGTAAGCATTGTAGCTAGAACAGAGCTTGCAGGGATGCTAGGGGGTAAATATTACACTTGCACTTATGCTGAAGTTCTAAGCCATGAGTATCAAGGAGAGGATAGAGAAATTTCTTTACATGTTAAGCTACTATAAAATACACTAACAATCACAAGTAAGTTTTATTGAGTACTTAGCGTATGTCAGATATATTACGTCCGTGATATCATTAAGCCTGTACTTGAATTTGATAGGCTATCTACCATAATTAATACCCCTATTTTAGAGATGAAAGAATTAAGACACAAATAACCATATTATCCAAGATTCTACAGCTATGTGTCAAAGCTGGGGATTTTCCAGCCGTCTTTGATATCAAAGCTACTATTAGTAATCATCCCAGCAGAATGGGTTATGGGGATAGTATAAAACCCTCAGTCAAGAAATCAAGGAAATCCTGCTGAAAGTGATCACTTCCTCTCGTTGCAGCACATCATACTTGAAAAAGCATAGATTTACATTCGAACAAACCATGTGCACTCTTTGATGGGTAATTTAGAAGGGTCGTGACCTGGGAGTAAGTAAATTCCTTAATGCTCCTGACTACCAGTTGACAAATCTATAAAATTAAGGTCATGTTGTGTGTTTTTTGCAAGGTTGTTGTGATGATTAAATAGAACAAGTTAAGAAAATATCTAATAGAGAGCCCAGCAGATCACATGGACTAAATAATGGTGCCTGTTCGGATAATTAGAAGTGGTCTAATTACATTATTGAGTTGTCAATTGTTCTGGGGTATGGTTACAACTACAGGGGACTCTTCAAGCAGGCCTAACACAGTGTGTGCCTTCCAGCCTTTTCTACATCAGACAGCTACATCCAATAGCTTAGTCTTAATGGAGGTAATAGAAATTGATATTCTTGAATTGTGGTATCAACCTAAACTCAATTAAAGTGCCACACAGTATTATTGTCCTCCCTCTGCCCATAGTGATTCCACACTGCTGGACCAGATGACAGTTTCTACAGCTTTCTTTCAAAGCATCTCATTCCGCTCATGGAAATAGAGCTGCAGTGCAGAGGGGGATAGGAGAAGTTGCTTACATATAAGGTTCAGAGAAAAAAGTGTATCCTTAATTTATATCCCATTCACAATACACCGTTATTTGTTCAGTAAAAAAAAAAATCCTGCTACATTTACACTCTAGATTATTTGCCGGAAACTTGAACTACAGAGAGAAGCTGAGTTCAATCTCTTTGAATTCAATAGCAGCAAACCCACTTATTTTCATCCTTTTGTGTGGGACAGTAAATTTTTTAGCACAGTGCACTTCCCACACAACCAGGGCTTGTTGGTTGTATTTCACTGCTGAATTTTCATTTCCTTGCTTTTCATCAGAAGCAGTTATAAAGCCACAATCATGAAAATAATGAAGACAGATACATGGTTCCGTCATGTCTGCATTATGAGTGGTTGACCATCCAAATGAAACCCCAGGGTTAATTTCTTTACTCACAATTTGCATTTTTCCCTCTCTGGCCCTACATATGCTGAGAACCACTATTGTCACAAAGTCCTGCCTCGCATGCCTCACATGTCCTCTGAGGTTTGAATATAATGAATAAAACAAAAGAGGGAGAGAAAGAGCCAAGGGTAAAGGTTCCAGAGAAAAGAATTTCAAGGTGATACATGCAGCTGGGCCCTGGAGGAAAAATCTGGCTCCCACATGCACAAACAATGACAATTATTTGAAAAAAAGTCGTCAAGTCAAGGGTATCTTAAAAAGAGGTTGAGGAAAGGTACATTTCTACTAGCCAATAAAGGGGATAGGAACAATATGAAATTATTTTCCCTAGTCAAAATCGGTCCCTAATAAACCATGTGTCTCCTTTCTCAGTCAGGAATTCATTCCTGAAAACATAGCATCTATTTATTATCTAACATAGAAAGTGGTTTAGCTGTGAGGCTTGAAGGAGATAATGCTTTTGAGCACTTCACCTAATACTGAGACAAGTATATTCTCAATAAGGTTAGGAATCCAAGTAGTGGAACTAATCTAGAATTCTCTCTGTTCTAAAGTCTATATCCTTCTTATGACATACACTATACTCTATAGACACACACTGAGAAAAACCCTTCATCTCTCTGCATCTTTTAGGATTTGGTATGTTGTGTATGTTTCTTGTTACATGTATACAATTAGTATGTTACAGTATATGGGTTGATGTCAAGAACTGTGATTGTTAGATTTCTGAAGTTCAGTTGGTCTGTACACACTAGGTGGTCATCCTTTGCACATCCTCTCTGCATCTCGAAAACAACTCAAGGACTCTATACTGTTGACTGACAGTCTAGCACACTATAATATGTGTAGTTGTGATTCATTTTAGTTTTTAATCCTTATAAATGCCAATAGAGGAAGGAGTATGTGTGCATAGGTCTATTCACTTTACCAATGAGGGGAACCCTTTGAGCGATGAGATTGCTGTAAAGTTGCCTGGGTCGTAAATTTGAGAGCTGGCTTTCAAGTCCAGGCTTGTCTGACTTCTAACTTGGCTTTTTCCTTCTTTGTGCACTTTACTTGCCTACATGTGACAGTTGCTCAGGGAAGGGAAAAGTCTGTGTCAGTTGAGGTGAGGTGATTGGAGAAGGTTTTTCTGAGGATGTTACTGTGGCAAATGTAAGAAGAATATATGTAAGAAGCCTGGAAAAAGAAAGACAGGGTGTGTTGAGAGGTGGAGGGAGGCCCACACCAACTCTCCTTTTAGAAAAGTGTGTGAGGAAAACCGGTTCTCCATTAGTCACAGGAAAGCAAGTGCAGGCCTGTTCAAAGGATCTGGCTTTCTGGAGTCTCCACAGAGGCCTTGAGGGCAGGAGGCAGCCATCACTTTCCCTAGAAGAGGAAGCCTGAGGAAAGCTGCAAATGAATGTGAAAGTAATCTCCTGGAGAAATAAGCCTGGAACCTGAAACCCCAGCTACCAGCAGGCCTGTCTGCTTTGCTTCTGGGTCATTCCTCTGTTCCTCTGCTCACACACCTAACAGACAGGGGGATTTCCAGAAGAGAAACAAGCACATGAAGCACCAAGTTATGAAGAAATGAATCCAGTGGCTTAATTGAAAATTTATAAAAATATGTGCAATTATAAGTCCATTACATTGTGAAGATAGTTACCCTCCTCACCCCCAAGAATGATCTAGCTGTCACCAGCCGCCTTCCCTGCACAGTGGAGTCTCCAGGGCACCATTGTTTAAGCAGTCTGGCTACCTCAGCTGCTACTGCAACTTCTCATTTTCCTTTGTTCCCGAGTCTCCAGTGGTGTGACTTGGGAAGCCAACCATATCTTTTTTTGTAAAGCCTGCCAATTTGCCTATGTGGCTGGTAAGCGTTACTGATTTATGCCTGAGAGTCTGTTTAACTGGGGTTTCTGCCTGCCTGCCTACCTGAACCTTCCAGTGGTAATAGCCCTCCTAATTAACTCTGTTATTCTTTACCCTTCCTCCTCAGAGCTTCCTCTGAAACTCTCCCAACTTCAGATGACTCAGATTTGAGAGAAGCGTCTTCCTGGGGAGGAGTTCTCTTTCGACTTCATCCAGTCCTTCAAGTCTCACAGCAGCACCTGCACTACATGCACTTTATACTGAATCCCAGTGTTCCTGTAGAGAATTGTCTCCATGTATCACAATTACACACATTCCTGAGCTAAATGACTTTAGAAGAACCCACTGAGAAAACTCATTGGTGCAAGAGTTTATAAATGGACTTAATTTACCCTGTCTAAAGTAAGTGTACCTGTGTCTGTTAACTCTTAAGTGCATGGTATGCTGAGCTAAAGCAATGAGAGGCAGAAGAAAAGTTCCCTGAGAACTGAAACAAGTTTAAGTTGGCTTTAAAAGAAAACCACAAACAAACAAACAAAGAAACAAAGAAAAATCCAAGCTTTCTTTGGTGAGAAGGAGTAGAGTTGATACTTATTTATGCTGGCTTCTATAGGCATAATTTATTAGCTGCATACAGCTGTATCATTGATGTACAGAAGGGATGATACTAACTTCAGGATTCTCTAGGCTCATTCATGTGGCGCAGGGCAACAGACCCTCATATATATTATGCTCTCCCATGATTCCCGGTCAATGAATGGATGAAGTGGGATCATTTTATTGTAATGAAAAGGTCAAGAGAAACCTGCAGGTAAAGTTCCTTATTTGTATCTTGGTAACAATGAAGAGTGATACAAAATTAATTTCTAAACTGGAAAGGTCTACACTGGTTATTCATTAGGAGTTAGTATTTGTGATGTGCCTACTTTCTTTTTTTCTCTCCATCTTTATTAAATTGGGTATTTCTTATTTACATTTCGATTGTTATTCCCTTTCCCGGTTTCCAGGCCAACATCCCCCTACCCCTTCCCCCTCCCTTTCTACTTTCTTTTAATATGCTTCTAGTCGTTTTCATTAAGTACTGATAGCATGAACCACATTTTTATACTCCTTGGTTTACAGTCTTTCCATCAAACTGTTGACTTAATTTATTGACATATCTGCAGAAATATGTGAAATGTGTATATACTCTAGCTTAGCCGTCTCTTTTTCCTTGGTCTCCCTTGGCAGTACAGCAAAATGCCTGTTATTTACATGAGGTGTGTTGTATCAAGTAGGAGGATTAAATAAGAAGGTACAAAAGCCTCCAGCCACTGTTTACATTTTTAAATAAACTTATCTGTGAAGAAAAGACATTTTGAGGAGTTGTTTGGGGTTTGTGGGTAATTTAATATGGAAACTATGATATTTTCATAGCACCAGAGACATTTGTATGATTTCAGATCTAGTTTTCATCAGGTTTCTGAATGTAAGAACACAGAAAATAGGGGATTGGAATGAATCAAGGATAAATAATTATAGGATGATTCTGGTAAAATAAGCATCAGATTTGAACATGTTAGTAAAAGAATGTTTAAATAATGGATCATGAACCTGAGGCTGAGGAGGAAAGCGTGCTGAAACCAGAAATGGATCAACTGATTGTCTGTGGGAGTTTGAATGTGAAAAATTTCACATAAGGTCATGTTTTGAACACTTGGTTCCTAGTCAGTGGTGCTATTTGGGGGTATTACGGAAATTTTAGAAATTACAGCCTTGTTGAAGAAAGGAAGTACGTCATTAGGGATGATCTTTGAGGTTTTATAGACTCAGCTCACTTCCTATTCTTCCTCTCTGTTTTGTGGAGATAAAATATGATCAACAACTTCCTGCTGGGTGGGCAAACTAACAGAATGTGTTTCCAAAAATCAAGGATATGGGCAAGTGCTATAGAATCCAAGAGAAGACAGCAATGAAAAATAGTAGAAAACTATTGTTATCCTCCCCATAGAGGAGAGTCAGTTATAAGAGAGTTGGAAGCAGTACTGAGAAAGTTAGGGTAATTCATTTTTAAAATACTCTACCCATTTTAATGCCCCATACAGAGACTTCCATATAAAGCCAGTGTTACATAGGAAGATGATTGCATATTTTGTGAAAGCCTCTTTGGAAAAACACTGGTTCCATGTTCATTCTCTAAAGTAACACAATCATCATCATTGCAGTAATTGATGTAGAATATAAAAGCAGAGGGATTTTGCAATGAATTTGCATGCTGTTACTTTGGGATAAGGAAATTCAATCATTACCATTTTCAAAGAAGGGAACAGACAATGGTTCTGTGGTTAGATTTAACGCAAAGTTATTGATTTTACTCTTTTTAATTGGCTATCACTTTCTAATTGGATGATGATGTACAAGCTGCTTGAACCTCCCAAGAGAATTTCCAGGAATCCAGACTGCATAGTAGTGATAAATGATAACTTGAGTAACCTTGCTTCCCTGCTAAGGGCAGTCATTGGTGAATTCTATAGAACTAAATGCCCTTTACATATTAGATTCCAGAAAGTACTTTCTGATATTTGCAACATTAGTGATTTTGATCTTTACAATACAACTCACATATGATTTATATTTAACTCATTTTTAGACAAATGTATTGGGTCTGAATACCACTTTGAGCTTATTATCCAGGGTACAAAAATGGTCCTTAACTTCAAATAAGACCAGCCAGAGTACCTAAGAATAGGTGGGTCAAGGGAGACATGAAAAAATACTCACAGTTTATATGTTATCCCATAATTCTCTATTAATGATGACGAGTGAGTAACGTTCATTTACGTTTGATTTATATATAATAGTGTTTTCCTGTTCATTCCAATACCTTCAAAAATAAGATGTTCCATCATTTTTTTTTTAGTTTGTCAACATTCTTTGATGGTGTTGAAGTACAATTTTCTGTTTCCACATCTCACTACTGATTTCATAACCAACCAAAGATTCAAGCACTGGTAGGATCAAACTGGTTTGGAACAAAAGTAAAAAAGACTTGTGTGTACTAATGATACTGACACATGCATGAAGAATGCTGTGATACTGACACATGCATGGAGAATGCTGTGCTGTAGGATTTGCTTTACAGTTGTCTCTGTGGCTGGCGGTGAGAAAAGATTATTTATTATTTTTGCTGTTATTACTCTTGTTATTAATCTTTTCATCCCAGAGAAAACATGGTTTTGCTTTGATTTCCAAAGTACTTTAGATGAGAAAAAAAAACCTTAGAGAATATTTGATGATCTACTTTTTAGTCAGATGATTTAAAGCTACAAGGAATGAGTTTTTTTAAAAAAAACACTTTAAGCATGCTACAAGAACTACATGCTACAATACCATTTTGCTTCTAGAATGGGCTCTTCATAGAATGTCTTGCATTGGTGTTCTAGACAAATGAAAAGGCCAATGAGAATGTGACTGTAGTGATTTCTGTAACTATAAATTGCTTAGAATTGGTCTTGGCCCACACTCAGACACTGTAAGGAGTCCTATTTGGCAGATGCATCTTGAGACCACCATTTTTGAGAACTTCATAATTGAAGGAAAACAACAAATTCTATTAGATAATCTCCCATTTGGTCCTTCCTCTCAACGTTGGCAGTTGATATTCTGGGAGTTTGTGGGATGATAGTGTTTATTCTTTCTTTTCCTCTCCAGTAAGTGGCAGGAATCCCTTAGATCTTTATGATGGTTCTACTTCCCAGTTATCTCAGGGAAGTCTCAGATGTGACTGTGACAGATGCCCACAGAAGCCCTCAGACAGAAGACTTGAGGTGCCTCTTCATACCTCTCTGTATTTTCTCACTGACTTATGGATGGCTCCTTTAACACCTGCACCCCATCTGTTCTGCTACCAGCCTAATAAATGACTTAACATTATCAGTAGCCCCACTTCTCCTACATTTTCTTTGTGGGAAATCAGTTTAAAATGGATGACTTCTCTTTCTCAGGTACATTATATGAACACTAAAAACATAATATATTGTTTAACTCAGGAAGTTTCACTTTTATCCTGCAATACCCTATTACATCTGATCATTTATCTCCTGAGTTTATTTTACTTGGATTTCTACAAAGAATAAAGAATATTTTAAATACAATGATAGTCTCAAAATCATTACTTTCTTTGATAAATTGGTATGTTCCTTAACCACAGACTTAGAGAATTCCTTGTACCATTTTATTAAAACTTCCAAAATTGGATATGCTCTTTTTAACCTTCTCATTTTTCTACTTTTAACTCCTCTTTCTCATTGGCCTCCATTCACCATGCTAGCCATGTACCATCTCTCACTTTCATATTTTCATAGTCTGAAACTAGCTCCTTTCCACACATTTTCCCAATTCTTTAAGCTCTTGAGAAATCATTAAATTTGGTTGATCAGGCACCGAGTTAGCAAAATGCATCTATTTAAATTCAAATTCTTCTTTTAATGGTCTTTTATCTAAGGTTCTTTCTAAGTGTCTATTATTCTCCATTGGTACTTTCTTGGGTGCCAATGAATTTTGACCCCTTTCCCATAATATGAACTTGATTAGACTGCTGTTCTTTTTTTCCTCCTATCCTCCTCTTCCCTCCCCTCCTTCCCTCTCTTCTTCCTTCTCTCTTCTTTTTCTTATGCCTTTCCTTTTCTCTCCTATACGCATCTCTTCTCTTTTTCCTTCCCACTCTCTCTCCCTTCTCTTTTTATTTCAGAGATAAATCTTAAACATATCTTCAGTCTTTATCATTGGGCTTTTAGGAAACTCTAGGCCATTTCTAACTAAGTATATGCCTTGGTTTCAGATGACTTGTTGAGTCAGCAGGGAATAAGTAGACCATAAAATATGTCACAGATTGTTGTTCGCATTTATGAATAAGTTCCCTATAGATAATTCTATGCACATGCAAAAGCAAATATATACTGATGAGAAATAACCTCATTTTCAACCTTTTAAAGTATATTCAGTAAGGAGAGAAACCGTTCAGCTGTGATCTATCTTGTAATTGAGTGAGTTTTATACATGGTTTTATTTCATACGGAAAAACCTTTCCAAGAATGTGTAGCTCACAAAGATGGGTTATCTTTTAAACAACTGTGTGTGTGTGTGTGTGTGTGTGTGTGTGTGTGTGTGTGTGTGTGTGTGTGTGCGTGCGCGCGCGCGCACGCACGCACACGCGCGATTGTACCATTAGACAAATAGGAAAGTTAAAGAAAAATTGCAGGGTTTGGCTCTCCTTCTATGTGAATTTCTGGGAATTTAATTGAGTTTCTAACCTTGGAGATAAGTGTTTTTGCACTATGAACCAGCTTGCCTATCCTAACATGCAACATTTTATGAGGTAGAACATTGTTTTTAGAGTGTTTTCTAAAAAACCACAATTGGACAATGTGAAGAGAATAATAAACTTTGGAACACTTGGTCCTAAATAGAATACCTTTATTAAACTCCTCCCTTTAATGCATAAGAATATATGTGAAAGAAGAGAGAGGAGTGTAAGAGAGTTGGGAGAAGAATCTGAGAAAACAACGTCTTCTGGACAAACAGGACTGATATACACACTGACTCACAGAGACAGTAACAGCTTGCACATAGCTGTACAGCTTCCTGCCTCCCTCCCTCCCTCCTTCCTTCCCTCCCTCCCTCCATCCCTCCCTGTCTCCATTTCTTCCTTCATATCTTTTGTTTGTTTTGATTTTTCTGTTTTTATTTTATTTTAAGAGAGAGTCGGGTGGCAGGGAGAAGGTACATGCATTTGGCTGTGTAGGGAAGGAAAAGATTAATCTAAATATATACAGGAATACTTTTCAAAAAATAAAGGAAAAAGAGTATATGTCTAGAGTTAACATCTATGTTCAAATTCTAATTCCAAAGGTCCTAATTAAGTGATCTTAGACAAATTAATTATTAAGTATGTAATTTCTGCCACTGTCAGTACCACATCTATAAAATGGGAGTTAAGGATAATGTTTCACTGCATTGGGTTGAGGTTTAAAAGTAAGAATGAACATAAATGCACATATGGCAAATAATGCACACATTGCTAGATGTCATGTTTGTGATGATTTTTACAGATTTGGATAGAGGAATATTAGATTTCAATGCAAATAAATATGTTTTAAATTGTTTACCAAAGTTAAAACTCAGCTTTTAGCACATATGTACTTTTGTGGCATGATAATGTTTTCATCGGTCCAAATAGATGCACCTGCAACAGATTTCCATTATCTATGATCTTGAACATCTCAAAATCTCTCTTCTTCAATATCATTTGCTTTTTCTGTATGAGCAGAGATTTTTGTACCATCCTGTCTTCTTTGTGTGCATATTACAAATTTTAGCACAGACAAATTTTACTTTTTTTCTCCATCTTTATTAACTTGGGTATTTCTTACTTACATTTCAATTGTTATTCTCTTTCTCTGATTCCAGGCCAACATCCCCCAACACTTCCCCCTCTCCTTCTTTATGGGTGTTCCCCTCCCCATCCTCCCCCCATTACCGCCCTCCTCCCAACGATGACGTTCACTGGGGGCTCAGTCTTGGCAAGACCAAGGGCTTCCCCTTCCACTGGTGCTCGTACTAGGCTATTCATTGCTACCTATGAGGTACAAGGTCAGTCCATGTATAGTCTTTGGGTAGTGGCTTAGTCCCTGGAAGCTCTGTTGGTTTGCATTGTTGTTCATGTGGGGTCTCAAGCCCCTTCAAGCTCTTTCAGTCCTTTCTAAGATTACTTCAACAGGGGTCCTGTTCTCAGTTCACTGGTTTAATGATGGCATTCGTTTATGTATTTGCTGTATTCTGGCTGTGTCTCTCAGGAGAGATCTACATCCTGTTCCTGTCAGCCTGCACTTCTTTGCTTCATCCATCTTATCTAGTTTGGTGGCTATATATGAATGGGCCACATGTGGGGCAGGCTCTGAATGGGTGTTCCTTCTCCCTCTGTTCTACACTTTGCCTCCCTATTCCCTCCCAAGGGTATTCTTATTTTCCTTTTAAAGAAGGAGTGAAGCATTCACATTTTGGTCATCCTTCTTGAGTTTCAAGTGTTCTGTTCATCTAGGTTAATTCGAACATTTAGGCTAATATCCATTTATCAATGAGTGCATACCATGTGTGTTTTTCTGTGATTGGGTTACCTCACTCAGGATAATATTTTCCAGTTCCATCCATTTGCCTATGAATTGCATAAAGTCATTGTTTTTGATAGCTGAGTAGTATTCCATTGTGTAAATGTAGCACTTTTTCTGTATCCATTCCTCTGTGGAAGGGCATCTGGGTTCTTTCCAGCTTCTGGCTATTATAAATAAGGCTGCTATGAATATAGTGGAACATGTGTCTTTGTTATATGTTGGAGCATCTTTTGGGTATATGCCCAAGAGAGGTATAGCAAGTCCACAGGTAGTTCAATGTCCAATTTTCTGAGGAACCTCCAGACTGATTCCCAGAATGATTGTACCAGTCTGCAATCTTACCAACAATGGAGGAGTGTTCCTCTTTCTCCACATCCTTGCCAGCATTTGCTGTCACCTGAGTTTTTGATCTTAGCCATTCTCACTGGTGTGAGGTGAAATCGCAGGGTTGTTTTGATTTGCATTTCCCTTATGTTAGCCTGCAGTCTAACTTTGTGAGTTCTTTGTATATTTTGGATATAAGGCCTCTATCAGTTGTAGGATTGGTGAAGATCTTTTCCCAATCTCTTGGTTGCTGTTTTGTCCTAACCACAGTGTCCTTTGCCTTTCAGATTTTCAGTTTTATGAGATCCCATTTGTCGATTCTTGAGCTTAGAGCTTAAGCCATTGGTGTTTTGTTCAGGAAAATTTCTCCAGTGCCCATGTGTTGGAGATGCTTCCCCAGTTTTTCATCTCTTAGTTTGAGTGTATCTGATTTGATGTGGAGGTCATTGATCCTCTTGGACTTAAGCTTTGTACAGCGGGATAAGAATGGATCGATCTGCATTATTCTACATGCTGACCTCCAGTTGAACCAGCAACATTTGCTGAAAATGCTATCATTTTTCCATTGGATGATTTCGGCTCCTTTGTCAAAAGTCAAGTGACCATAGGTGTGTCTTCAATTCTATTCCCCTGGTCTATCTGTCTGTCTCTGTACCAATAGCATGCAGTTTTTATCACTATTGCTCTGTAATACTGATTGCGTTCAGGGATAGTGATTGCCAAGGAAGCCCCTTTATTGTTGAGGATATTTTTAGCTATCCTGAGTTTTTTTGTTATTCCAGATGAATTTGCAAATTGTTCTGTCTAACTCTCTAAAGAATTGGATTGGTATTTTGATGGGGATTGAATTGAATCTGTAGATCGCTTTTGGTAAAATGGCCATTTTTACTATATTAATCCTGTCAATCCATGAGCATGGGAGATCTTTCCATCTTCTGAGGTCTTCTTCAATTTCTTTCTTCAGAGGCTTGAAGTTCTTATCATACAGATCTTTTACTTGGTTGGTTAAAATCATACCGAAGTATTTTATATTATTTGGGACTATTATGAAGGGTGTCGTTTCCATAATTTCTTTCTCGGCTTGCTTTTAATATTCTTTCTTTGAAGTCCTCCATCATCATGATCAAATGTGATTTTAAATCTAGATCTTGCTTTTCTGGTGTGTTTGGATATTCAGTGTTTGCTTTCCTGGGAGAATTGGGCTCCGATGATGCCATGTAGTCTTGGTTTCTTTTGCTTGGGTTCCTGTGCTTGCCTCTCGCCATCAGGTTGTCTCTGGTGTTACCTTGTTCTGCTCTTTCTGACAGTGGCTATACCGTCCTATAAGCCTGTGTGTCAGGAGTGCTGTAGACCTGTTTTCCTGTTTTCTTTCAGCCAGTTATGGGAACAGAGTGTTCTGCTTTCAGGCGTGTAGTCTTTCCTGTCTACTGGTCTTCAGCTGTTCCTGTGGGCATGTGTCCTGAGTCCAC
Source organism: Rattus norvegicus (assembly GCF_021556685.1). Lineage (NCBI taxonomy): Eukaryota > Metazoa > Chordata > Mammalia > Rodentia > Muridae > Rattus > Rattus norvegicus. The sequence continues at coordinate 104,875,343 of NC_141554.1, read as the reverse complement.
CAGGCATGTCCCTTAGAGCAGAAAAGTTGGTCTTAACTCTGGTCCCAGGCCTGAAGTCACTCCTGGTGCTGCGTTTGAGCTCTCAATGAGGACGGCAACCAGAAGGGCCTGCCCCGCCTTTTCTTTTGCCCCTGTGCGCAGGGGTCCCAGATGGCATTAGGTGTTTTCCTTTGGAGTCAGAAATGTGGGCAGAGTTTCTTCTTGCTTCCCAGGCGTGTCTGCCCCTCTGAATGTTTAGCTCTCCCTCCCATGGTATATGGGTGCAGGGAGATGTTGACTGGGTCCCTTCAGATCTGGGCAGTGTCTGGACCCCAGTTTTGAGTGCCCCTATCTTACTGTTCCCAGAGGCCCTATACAGTTTCCTCTTGGGCCAGGGATGTGGGCAAGGGTAGGCAGTACTGGAGGTCTCTCCTGCCCTGCAGTCTCAGGAGTGCCCACCTGTCTGGCCGATGAGCTCTCTCTCCCAGGGGGTTTGGGAGTAGGGAGCTGTGGGCTGGGATCAGCGAGGTTCGGGCCCCAGCTAGAAACCGCCAATTTTTACTTTTAATCTCTGTCGTCAATCTGTATTTTGACAATCACTAGGAAGATTGGCCTCTAGGCATATCTATGATGAATTATTTTGATTAGGTTAATTGAGAGGGGCAATACCCACTCTAAAAGTGGTTAGCATCATTCTTTGGGCTTGGTTCCTAGACTATGTAAAAAATGTAGAAAGGTAACTGATTACCACAGTTCATTTTTTGTCTTCTTTCTGTCAATGAAGTGTGGCCAGATACTTCAAGCTCCCACCACCTTGAATTCCCTCTCATGGTAGATTGTACACATGGAATTATCAGCCAAAGTATTTCCTCCTTTCCTTAAGTTGTGTTTGTCAGGGTGAAAGAAAAGTAAGACAGTTATTTCTGGATGATATGTAGCATCTTTTAAGGGATTGTTTTAGGGAGAGCAAAATATTTAAGAATGTGAACTGTTGCTTTTTATTTTGTAGCCTTGTTAACATTTTCTCATGATGATGGAATTTTTAGTAGGCTTTTTAACTGGATGAATCAGATTCTGGTGAGAATAACCATTAGTATGAAAATGACACTTCATTAAGACACTTCTACTATGATGTCATGACTAGCTTTTTGCTTAGTGATAAACTGATAAAGATTTGGGCAGCCTCTAGGTAATGACAGTAAACCTTTCAGGCATTGAGGCCACAAAAAATTCTTTCTAAAGGTATACTCAACTCTGCAGGTGGTATTTCATGCCTTTGATGTTTTTTTCCCCCCTATGGAACTTTAATTGGTTCTGACAATGTTAATTAGAATGTAAGTGAGTAACCAACTGGGAATAATCTTACAGATGACTTTTCTTTCATCGTTTTTTCCATTTCTTCCTTTTTTTTTATTACATATAGAGTCTTTTCTCCTACAATATAATCTGAACACAGGTTTCCCTCCTCTACCCTTCCTAGTTCCTTACTCCCTACTTTGTCTTCCCTCTAGACCCACTCCCTTTCTGTGTTTCATGAGAAAATAACAGCTTTTGAAGAGTTAATATGCAAACAGGACAAAATAAAATACAATAAGATAAAGCAAAACTATTATAATCAAGTTGGACACAGCAAGCCAATACCAGGAAGAGTCCCAAAAACAGGCATGGGAGTCAGAGACCTATTCACACTCACAGTCTGGAACTCCATAAAAATACTAAGCTAAAAGCTGTAATATTTAGGTAGAGGATCTTGTACAGACTCATGGAGGCCCTGTGGAGCTGCTTTAGTCTCTGATAGCTCATATACTCCTAGCTCTCTTGATTTAGGGGACCTTATCAAGCCCTTCTGGCTCTCAAAATCTTTCTGACACTCCTCTTATGTGGGGTTCCCTAAGCTCTGAGGGAAGAGATTTGATGGAAACTCCAATTTAGATTCTCTCTCTCTCTCTCTCTCTCTCTCTCTCTCTCTTTCTCTCTCTCTGTCCCTCCTTCCTCCCTCTCCCTCTCCCTCCCTACCCCTGACTCTCTCTCTGCATCTTCAGATCTGTTCTCATCTTCTGTCAGAGGAAGCTTCTCTCATGATTACTGGATAAGGCACTGATCAATGAGAATATTAAAATATACCGAGTCTCATTTTTAAAAATAATTTCTGTTTGTCTGTCTGTCTGCCTGTCTGCCTGCCTGCCTACCTACCTGCCTTTAAGACTAGTGTTTAGTTTTACCTCAGGCCTTTGGGCTATCTAGCCTCTGGTTTTTGTGGTTGCCAGGGGTGTTCAGTATGGGTTTCTTCTTGTAGTGTGGGCCTTAAGTCAAATCAGACATAGTTTTACTACTTCCATAAGTTCTGTGATACTATTGCATTAACATATATGGCACTCAGGGCAGATTATAGGGCAAAGGCTATGGGTGAGTTGGTGATATTTCTCTTTTGGTAGCCTGCAGACTACATTCTTAGATCAAACATAGAATGTAGGGGTATTCCATGTAGATAACCAGACTTATCTCTATTCATTGGGTTGTGTGGGTGTTTTCCTTGAGAACGGGGCTCTACTGTAAGTTTAGTGAAAGTAAGGTTTGTCTTAGCAACAGTCTGGATTATTTGGGGATTTTCTTGGACCCCCCCCCCCACGCTTTGGCAAACAACTTGATACTGGAAGCCTCACCTGGTGACAAGAGAAGGCCAGTTTAAACTCCTTATCCCCTGCTACTAGGATCACTCTCATAGAGAACAGAAAGTTTCTATCACACTAGGTTTCCACAAACACACCAAATTCCCAGTCATTTCTCCCTGCACACTCGCCCTATACCCCATCTCCCTCCACATTTGACACCCCAACCCACGCTACTCCTGTCCCCACACAACCTTAGTATACTCATAAAATTAATTTTATTTTCTATTCCAGGGAGATCCATGCATTCTCTCTAGTCTCCTTTTCTTTATGCAACCTCTCTGGGTCTATGGATCTTAGCTTGGTTATCATTTACTTAATAGCTAATATCTACTTATAATTGAATACATACCATATTTATCCTTCTGGGTCTGGGTTATCTCACTTAAGATGACTTTTTCTAGTTCCATCCATATGCCTGCAAATTTCATGTTATTTTTTAAACAGATGAATAATATGTCATCATGCAAATATACTACATTTTCTTTATCTATTATTCTGTTGAGGGATAGGTTTTACCCAGTTCCTGGATATTATGAATAAAGTCACAATGAGCATAGTTAAGCAAATGTCCTTGTGGTAGAAAGGAGTGTCCTTTGGGTATATGGTCAAGAGTGGTATAGCTGGGTCTTAAGCTAGATATATCCCCAAGTTTCTGAGAAACTGCCATATTGATTTCCATAGTGGCTGTTCAAGTTTGCAATCTCATCAGCAATGGAGGAGTGTTCCACTTGCTTCATAGCCTTGTCAGCTTGAGTTGTCAAGTGCAGTGGAAACTTTTTGTAATCTATGAAGGTGATCATAGTAATGGGGACTAGACAGTCTAAACTAGCCATCTCCTGTCACCAGGTGAGGCTTCTAGTGTCAGGACTGAGTTGCATTCAATTGAGTTGTTTGCCAATGGTGTGTCAAGAAAATCCTCAACAACACAGGCCGTTGCTAAGACATGTGTTTTTGATCTTGGTCATTCTGACAGGTATAAGATGGAGCCTCAAAACAGTTTTGATTTGCATTTCTGATGACTAAGGATGTTGAACCTTTCTTTAATTGTTTCTCAGTAATTTGAGTTTCTTTCACTAAAAATTCTGTTTAAATAGATACCTCCCTTTTAAGTCAGATTATTTGTTTTTTTGATGTGTAGTTTCTTGAGTTCTTATATATTTGGACCATTACTCCATTATTGGACATGGAGTTGGTATAAGTCTTTTTCATTTTCTAGGCTACCAATTTTCCTGAATGACAAAGATCTTTGCCTTACCATAGCTTCTCAGTTTTATGAGGTCCCATTTATTGGCTGTTGATCTTGGTGTCTGAACTATCAAGCTTTCGTTCAGAAAGATGTATCCTATGTTAATGCATTTAAGGATATTCCCCACCTTTTTCTATCAGGTTCAGTGTATCTGTATTGTTGTTGTTGTTGTCGTTGTTGTTGTTGTTGTTTTTAGGTCTTTAATCCATTTGCTGTGTTTCGTGCAGGGGAGAAGATAGGTGTACATCTATTTGCATTATTCTACACACACAGTCATTCAGGTTTTTTTAAATTTATTTTTATGTATTTAATCCTCTGTTTTTTTCATTTTTATTGGTTATTTTAATTATTTACATGTCAAATGTCATCCCTTTTCCCAGAATTCCTCTATGAGGTGCTCCCCCACCTACTCCTGACTCAGTGCCCTATCATTTCCCCTATCCTGGGTCATCAAGCCTCCACAGGACCAAGGCTCGTCTCCCAGTGATGCCAGATAAGGCAGTCTTCTGCTACATATCCAGGTGGAGCCATGAGTAACCTCCAACTGTACTTACTGGATGGTGGTTTAGTCCTCAAGAGCTTTGGGAGGTCTGGTTAGTTGATACTGTTGTTCTTCCTTTGAGGATCAAACCCCATCAGCTCCTACATTTCTTGCCCCAACTGCTAAATTGTGGTCGCCATGCTCAGTCCAATGTTTGGCTGTGTACATCTACATCTGCACAGCCTTTCAGGGGATAGCTATACCAGGCTCCTGTCAATAAGTACTACCTGATATCAGGAATAGCATGTGGGTTTGGTGTCTGCAGATGGGGTGGATCCCTAGGTGGGTCAGTGTCTGGATGACCTTACCTTCAGTTCCTGCTCTACTCTTTGTCCCTGCATTTTCTTCTGACAGGAGTAATTCTGGATTAATATTTTTGAAGTGGATGGGTGGCCCTATCCACACTTTGGTGTGATCTACTTCCTCTTGGATTTCATATGGCCTGAAGTTGTATTATGGATATTTCAGGCTTCTTTCAGGCTAATATCCACTTGTAAGTGAGTACATACCATGTATATTCTTTTGTGACTGGATTACCTCACTCAGGATGATATTTTCTAATTCCATCCATTTGCCTAAGAATTTCATGAAGTCATTATTTTTGATAGCTGAGTAGAATTCCATTGTGTAGATGTACCACATTTCCTGAGTCCATTCCTCTGTTGAATGGCATCTGGGTTCTTTCCAGCTACTGGGTATTAAAAATAAGGCTGCTATGAACATAGTGGAGCATGTGTCTTTTGTTGTATGCTGGAGAATCTTTTGGGTATAAGCCCAGGAGAGGTATAGATGGGTAATCAGGTAGTGAAATGTCCAATTTTCTGAGGAAACTTCAGAATGATTTCTAGAATGGTTGTACCAGTTTGCAATTCCACCAATAATGGAGGCGTGTCCTTCTTTCTCCTTGCCAGAATCTGCTGTCACCTGAGTTTTTGATCTTAGCCATTCTGGCTGATGTGAGGTAGAATCTCAGGGATGTTTTGATTTTCATTTCCCTGTTGACTAAGGATGTTGAACATTTCTTTAGGTACTTCTCAGTCATTCAATATTCCTCAGCTGAGAATGTTTTGTTTAGCTCTGTACCCCATTTTTAATAGGGTTATTTGACTCTCTAGAATCTAACTTCTTGAGTTCTTTGTATATTTTGGATATAAGGCCTCTATCTGTTGTAGGATTGGTAAAGATCTTTTCCCAATCTGTTGGTTGCCGTTTTGTCCTAACAACAGTGTCTTTTCCTTACAGAAGCTTTGCAGTTTTATGAGATCCCATTTGTCGATTCTTGATCTTCGAGCATAAGCCATTGGTGTTTAGTTCAGGAAATTTTCTCCAGTGCCCATGTGTTCCAGATGCTTCCCTAGTTTTTCTTCTATTAGTTTGAGTGTGTCTGGTTTGATGTGGAGGTCCTTGATCCAATTGGACTTAAGCTTTATACAGGGCGATTAAAAACAATGACTTCATGAAATTCTTAGGCAAATGGATGGAATTTGAAAATATCATCCTGAGTGAGGTAACCCAGGCCCAAAAGATAACCTTTTATTGTCTGATTGCTCTGGCTAGGATTTCAAGTGCTGTATTGAATAAATAGGGAAGAGAGTGGGCAGCTTTGTCTAGTCCATGATTTTTATTGGGATTGCTTCAAGTTTCTCTCCATTTAGTTTGATGTTAGTTACTGGTTTGCTGGAACAATTTGCATTCACCTACATGCTGACCACCAGTTGAACCAGCACCATTTGTTGAAAATGCTCTCTGTTTTCCATTGGATAGTTTAGCTCCTTTGTCAAAGAACAAGTGAACATAGGTGTGTGGGTTCATTTCTTGGTCTTCAATTCTATTCTGATCTATCTGCCTGTCTCTGTACCAATACCATACAGTTTTTATCACTATTGCTCTGTAACATTGCTTGAAATCAGGGATGATGATCTCCTCAGAAGTTCTTTTATTGTTGAAGATAGTTTTAACTATCCTTGGTTTTTGTTATTCCAAATGAATTTGAAAATTGGTCATTTTATCTTTATGAAAAATTGAGTTGGAATTTTGATGGGGATTGTATTAAATCTGTTGCTTGCTTTTGGAAAAATGGCCATTTTTACTATATTAACCCTGCTAATCCATGAGCATGGGTGGTCTTTCCATCTTCTGAGATCTTCTTCAATTTCTTTCTTCAGAGGCTTGAAGTTCTTATCATACAGATCTTTCACTTGCTTGGTTAAAGTCACACCAAGGTATTTTATATTATTTGGGACAATTGTGAAGGGTGTCATTTCCATAATTTCTTTTTCAGCCTGTTTATCTTTTGAATAGAGGAAGGCTACTGATTTGTTTGAGTTAATTTTATAACCAGCCACTTTGCTGAAGTTGTTTATCAGGTTTACTAGTTCTCTGGTGGAATTTTTGGGGTCACTTACATATACTATCATATCATCTGCAAATAGTGATATTTTAACATCTTCCTTTCCAATTTATACCCTTTTGACATCCTATCATTGTCTGATTGCTCTGGCTAGGCCTTGAAGTACTATACTGAATAAGTAGAGAGAGAGTGGGCAGCCTTGTCTAGTCCCTGATTTTAGTGAGATTGCTTTAAGTTTTTCTCCATTTACTTTGATGATAGCTACTGGTTTGCTGTATATGGATTTTACTATGTTTAGGTATGGGCCTTGAATTCCTGATCTTTCCGGGACTTTTATCATGAAGGGATGTTGAATTTTTTCAAATGATTTCTCAACATATAATGAACTGATCATGTGGTTTTTATCTTTGAGTTTGTTTATATAGTGGATTATGTTGGTGGATTTCTGTATATTGAACCATCTTTGCATCCCTGTAATGAAGCCTAGTTGATCATCATGGATGATCATTTGGATATGTTCTTGGATTCGGTTTGTAAGAATTTTATTGAGTCTTTTTGCCTCGATATTCATAAGGGAAATTGGTCTGAAGTTCTCTTTCTTTATTGGTTCTTTATGTGGTTTAAGTATAAGAATAATTGTGGCTTCACAGAAGGAATTTGGTACTACTCCATCTGTTTCTATTTTGGGGAATAGCTTGGATAGTATTGGTATGAGGCTTCTATGAAGGTCTGATAGAATTCTGCGCTAAACCCATCTGTTTCTGGGCTGTTTTTGGTTGGGATACATTTAATAACAGATTCTATTTCTTTAGGAATAATGGGATTGTTTAGATGTTTTATCTGTTCCTGATTTAACTTTGGTAGTTGGAAAAATTTGTCTAGAAAATTTTCCATTTCCTCCATAGTTTCCAGTTTTGTTGCATATAAGCTTTTGTAGTATGATCTGATCATCTTTTAATTTCTTCAGATTCTGTTTTATGTCTCTCTATTTATTTCTGACTTTGTTAATTTGGATACACCCTCTGTGCCCTCTGGTTACTCTGGGTAAGGTTTTAATCTATCTTCTTGACTTTCTCAAAGATCCATCTCCTGTTTTTTTGATTCTTTATATAGTCATTTTTGTTTCCACTTGGTTGATTTCAGTCCCAAGTCTGATTATTTCCTGCATTCTAATTCTCTTGGGTGTATTTGTTTCTTTTTGTTCTAGAGCTTTTAGGTGTGCTGTCAAGCTGCTGATGTATGGTCTCTCCTGTTTCTTTTTGCAGGCCCTCAGAGCTATGAGTTTTCCTCTTAGCACAGCTTTCATTGTGTCCCATAAGTTTGGGAATGTTTTCTCTTCATTTTCATTAAATTTTAAGAAGTCTTTAATTTCTTTCTTTATTTCTTCCTTGACCAGGTTATCATTGAATAGACCATTGTTCTTCTTCCATGTGTATGTGGGCGTTCTGTCGTTATTGTTGTTATTCAAGACCAGCCTTAGATCATGGAAATCTGATAGGATGCATGGGATTATTTCTATCTTCTTGTATCTGTTGAGGCCTGTTTTGTGACTGATTATATGGTCAGTTGTGGAGAAGGCACCATGAGGTGCTGAGAAGAAGGTATATCCTTTTGTTTTAGGATGAAATGTTCTATAAATGTCTCTTAAGTCCATTTGGTTCATAACTTCTTTTGGTTTCTTTTTGTGTCTGTTTAATTTCTGTTTCCACGATCTGTCCATTGATGAGAGTGGGGTGTTGAAATCTCCTCCTATTATTGTGTGAGGTGCAATGTGTGATTTGAGCTTTAGAAAGGTTTCTTTTATAAATGTAGGTGCCCTTGCATGTGGAGCATAGATATTTAGGATTGTGAGTTCATCCTGTTGAATTTTTCCTTTGATGAATATGAAGTGTCCTTCTTTATCTTTTATGATGACTTTGTTTGAAAGTAGATTTTATTTGGTATTAGAATGGCTACTCCACCTTCTTTCTTTGGACCATTTGCTTTGAAATTTGTTTTCCCTACTTTTACTCTGAGGTAGTGTCTGCCTTTGTCTCTGAGGTCTGTTTCCTGTATGCAGCAAAATGCTGGATCCTCTTTATGTATCCAGTCTGTTCGTCTATGTCTTTTTATTAGGGAATTGAGTCCATTGATGTTGAGAGATATTAAGGAATTGCGATTGTTGCTTCCTGTTATTTTCATATTTAGAGGTGGAATTATGTTTGTGTAATTGTCTTCTTTTGGTTTTTTTACCAGGGGGTTACTTTACTGCTTTTTTTTTTTATGGTGTAGGTTCCCTCCTCGTGTTAGTGTTTTCCATCTATTATCGTTTGTAGGGCTGGATTTGTGCAAAGATATTGTGTAAATTTGGTTTCATCCTGGAATATCTTGGTTTCTCCATCTATGTTAATTTAGAGTTTTGCTGCATACAGTAGCCTGGGCTGGCACTTGTGTTCTCTTAGGGTTTGTATGACATCTGCCCAGGACCTGCTGGCTTTCATAGTCTCTGGTTAGAAGTCTGGTGTAATTCTTATAGGTCTGCCTTTATATGTCTCATGACCTTTCCCCCTTACTGCTTTTAACATTCCTTCTTTGTTTTGTGCATTTTGTTTTTGACTATTTTGTTACAGGAGAATGTTCTCTTCTGGTCCAATATATTTGGATTTCTGTAGTCTTCTTGTATGTTCATGGACATCTCTTTCTTCAGATTAGGGACATTTTCTTCTATAACTTTGTTGAAGATGTTTACTGTCCCTTTAAGTTGTAAGTCTTCACTCTCTTCTATACCTATTATCCTTAGGTTTATCTTCTCATTGTGTCCTGGATTTCCTGGATGTTTTGGGTTAGAAGCTTTTTGCGTTTTACATTATCTTTGACAGTTGTGTCAATGTTTTCTATGGTATGTTCTGCCCCTGAGATTCTCTCCTCTATCTCTTGTATTTTGTTTGTGATGCTTGCATCCATGACTCCTGATCTCTTCCCTAGGTTTTCTATCTCCGGGGTTGTCTACCTTTGTTCTTTATTTATTATTTCTATTTCCATTTTTAATTCCTAGATGGTTTTCTTCAATTCCTTCACCTGTTTGATTGCATTTCCTGTAATTCTTTAAGGGACTTTTGTGTTTTCTCTATAAGGGCTTCTACTTGTTTACTTGTATTGTCCTGTATTTCTTTAAGGGAGTTATTTATGTCCTTCTTAAATTCCCCCATCATCATCATAAAATGTTATTTTATATCTAATTCTTGCTTTTCCTGTGTGTTTGGATATCCAGTATTTGCTTTGGTGGGAGAACTGGGCTCTGATGATGCCAAGTAGTCTTGTTTTCTTTTGCTTAGGTTCCTGCACTTGCCTCTAGCCATCAGGTTGTCTCTGGTGTTAGCTTGTCTTGCTGTCTCTGAACGTGGTTTGGCCATCCTATACACCTCTGTGTCAGCACTCCTGTAGACATGTTTTCTTTCAACCTTATCTGGGAACAGAGACCTCTGCTCTCAGGTGTGTAGGTGCTCCTGGCGACTGGCTTTCAACTTTCATTGCAAGCAGAAACCAGAATGGTCCTGCCCCTGATTGTTCCTAGGTCCTTGTGCCCAGGGAGCACAGATGGCACCAGGTAGTTTCCTCTTGGGTCAGGAATGTGGGCAGAATGTAGTTGTCTCCTCTGAGTTCTCAGGAATGTCTGCATTTCCGAGTGTCCATGTGTCTCCCCCACGGGATTTGGGTGCAGGGTGCTGTTTGACCAGTTCAGTTCAGTTCTTGGAGTAGACCAGAACCACAGGTACCTGCAGCCTACTGTTCCTATATTCCTGTGTCCAGAGGCACTATGCAGTTTCCTCTTTGGCCAAGGTTGTGGACAAAGGTGGGCAGAATTGACAGTCTGTTCTGCGGTCTCAGGATGGTCCACATTTCATGGGTGTTCAGCTCTCTCCCCCATGGGATGTGGGAACAGGGAGCTGTGGGATCAGATCAGTTCTGTTCTGGGCACAGCTAGAAACCAGAGGTGCCCTGTCCCAAATGAGTTCTGCCTTTGTGTGTCCTGAGTCCACCAGGCAGGTCACTTGGAGCAGAAAAGTTGGTCTTTCCTCTGCTCTAAGGTGTGTAGGCACTCCTAGTGATGTCTTTCAGTTCTCAGCACAGGCAGGAATTAGAAGGGTCCTGTCCCTGACTGTTCCTAGGTTCTTGAACCCAGGCTGCACAGATGGCACTAGGCGATTCCCTCTTGGGTTGGGAATGTGGGCAGAGAGCAGTATCCTCTGATTTCTCAGGAGTGTCCACACTTCTGGGTGTCCAGCTCTCTTCCCCATTGGATTTGGGTGCCGGGAGCTGTTTGACCTATTCAGTTCAGTTCAGGGAGCAGACCAGAACCCACTGTATCCATTTCTTCTATTGTATCTTTAATGCTGAACATTTTCCTTCCATTTTCTCTTGTATTCTGTTGGTAAAGTTTTTCTCTGAAGTTCCTGCTTGTATTTTTAATTTTTTTATTTCCAGAATTCCTTCAGTTTCTTATTGCTTCTATTTCCATTTTCATGACTTGGATGGTTTTATTTGTTCCTTCAACTGTTTATATGTTTTCTTGGATTTCTTTAAGGGTTTCACTCATTTCCTTCAATTGTTTGTGTTTTCCTGCTTTTCTTTGAGGGATTTATTAATTTACATTTTATGGACCGCTTTTATTTTCATATAGTTGGTTTTAAAGGTTCCTCTTTGTGTGCTTCAGCTATCTTGGAATAGCCAGGGCCTGCTGTGTTAGGATAGCTGGTTTCCAGTGGAGACATATTGCTCTGGCTGTTATAGATTTTGTTCTTATGCTGATGTCTCAGCATCTGGGTTTGGGATGATTAAAGTTTTAAGTCCTAATTTCTGGATTTGACTTTGTTTGGTGGGTATTCTGTTTTTGTTTTTTGTTTTTTCTTTTTTTCTTTTCTGTTTTCTCTTGAGATTTTCAGGAAGTATGATGGCTGTGTGTTGCCCCTTTTTCTGGTTGCTGTGTTCGCAAGGGAACATCTGCTGGTGTTGGAGGCTGAGTTACTTGGGGAGAGATGGTTGGAGGAGAAGATCTTTGTGATCTGTTGGGGATGGGTCAGAGAAAAAAGGAAGATTTCAGTAGGTTTCCTGTTACAGAGTTAGGCATGAGACTCAGTTATTAAATCTCAGGAGCAGTAGAAGTTCTGTGTGTCTGCCTTCAGTCTACTTGTTTCCCTGGGAGACTAGATCCTTGCATTAGCAAAGGGTGCCTGCTGTATTTGGGGGCTGGGATAAAGTGACCTAGAGTGTGGTACAAAGGTTAGAATAGGATGTTCTGTGGGATATGCAGAAGATGTGGGCGTGGAGAAAGGAAAAGTGCAGCGGGTTTCGGTGCTAGGGATGATCGTGGGGAATCGCATTTGGAGGAGAGAAGGGTACTGGTCAGGCTCAGTTAGCTCACCTCACCTGTTTCCCTGTTCCACTCAGCTAATATGTTCTTAGTTCATATGAGTCTTTTCCTTCTTTTTCTCAAATCAGCTCCAAATGTTCGTGATTCTATTTGATTAAAGTGTGTGTGTGTGTGTGTGTGTGTGTGTGTTTGTGTGTATGACTCATTCACTCTATCTGTCTGTCTATCTATCTATATCTCATCTATATTATTTTGTAGCAGAGTGCCTCTTAAATCATAATGTGCTTACCTCAGAGCATGAGTTTTATGCTCTGCATTTCTGAAAAAAACCCAGGTTATTCTTACATTGCAGTTTCTTAGATCAGGGTGTCAGTGTATAACAGATTATGGTGCTGATCCATTCATATTTCTTGACCGTCTACTTTCTACACAAAATGATAGTTACTATTAAAATGGTTTCCTATGTACATAAAGTACTTTTGGGATGTGTGGAGTGAAGAAGATTTATATTGAAAAGTTTAAAAGTATGTGAATACATGTTTATCACTTAAGTGTTCTATATTGATTGATACCATCCTTGTTGTTACCATTTTATAGACCCTTGCAGAGCAACAGTAGAGTTCAATGTAAATAAATTGTACTGAATTTGGACCCAAAGTTGAAACTCAGATTTCAGTAGGTGTGTGCTTGTGAGAATGATTGTTCTTAATGTGATGCAATCTTGGAATGCCCAAGCAATAATGCTCCCCTAAGGTGTCCTTCAATTCGTACATAAAAGGAATTTCATGCATACACATTTCAGTTTCCTTTATCCTTCAGGTGGTATGAATGTCTCTGGAGTTCCACAACAGGATTGTTCCCCTTATCATCTTGGTTTTTTTTTTTTTTCATTTGTTTGTTTGTTTTCATCTTTTCAGTGTCCCTTTTCCTTTTAACTGTGTGTTTCCTAGGAGCTACTTGATCATTTTCTTAGCGTGTACTCCTGGGGAATTCAAACTTAGAACTTTTCTGGACAAAGTTTTATTTTGTCGGCTGGTTTGATTAGGAGATATACCTTTTACCTTGAGCACTAGTATATTTGACTGGATGTGACAGATCATGTTATTTGATGATTCAATGGTTTGATTTTAATATGAATCAAGATAAATATCCATCTGAAGAAACATAAGGGATCTATTGATTGGGTTCACTATTTTTAGCAATTTCAAACAGTGGTTTCCACTATTGCTATATTTCTAATCTGTTCAAAATTTCACTTCACACAGAATTATTAGTGAAAATGCTTAAGCGCAAAGGAATGATTAATTTTATGTACCTCAACTCTGTGTGTTTCATATCAAAAAGGACACTCCTGAATTGAGTACATTGCACATATTATAAAAATAAAATGTTAAGTGAGTCTTTACGGGTAACCCTTGGCCAGCTGGATTGTCACTCACAAAGGTGACTTTTGTATTAAAGATCCCATTTGAGTTCCAATTTAGTACTCAGTTGTCACTAAAGTCGCTAACAGTGCAACCACACAGCATCTTTGTAGAACAGCCTCTTTAGTCTAATGGGAGTTCTATAATTAAACGTTAGCACTTTGCAGAGGCTGTCTCTCATTCTGCCCATATTTGAAGCTCACTCAAACTTCCTCCTGTGTTTGGAGTTGACAGAGGTAGGTTACCATGCTTTCAATGGACAAACACACTCATTTTTAATAAGGATGACATTTAAAAAAGTGTTCAGGCATTCATTTTAACTATCAATACTGACAGTAAAATTGTGAGGATACATACTTTAAGGATTTTTTTTATGACAAGGTTACAGAAAAGTTGTAATGATAAGACTACTTTACATTGTATTTTCAATGTGTATTCTTTTATGTTATGCAAAGTACTTTGATGTTTTAAGTACAGAATTTAAGTTAATTGAATAGTGAAATTAATAGGGATATGTGTTCGTCTGGACTCTATAAAAGATGTCACAGACTGTGTAGCTTTTAAATAGCTGCAACGTACCATACTAAAGCCCCAACAGGTTCCAAGTCTGATGAAGGCCCTCTTTCTGGCTCCAAAGCAGTACCTTCTCGCTGTATCCTACATGTCTGAAGAAGCAAGAGTGCTATCTGGAGCTTCATTTAAGGGCTCTAATCTCACGTACAAGGGCTCCGACCTTATGATATTTCAAAGGTCCTCACCTCCTAATACAATAACTTCTATTATTAGGATTTAAACATATGAAGGAGGTGTGAGATCACAATTAGACCACAGGAAAAAGAATGGTGAGCTTGAAGGAGTGTCTATCCTCCTCAAACAATCACTATCAACTAAACCTTGGAACAGCAAGATGATTCACATATTAGAGTTAAAGTCAGGCCATTCTGGTTATTATACATCGAAAGTTTTGAATAACAGATTTGCAAACTCTAGAAAATTTATCAAGAGCTTTCCCCTAAACTCACTATTTTCTTGTAGCTAGCTCTCATAGAGAACAAGGTAAGGGGTAATTATTTGGGTCTGGGAGACTTGCCTTAAAACTGTAGCAAGATACTCTTTCATGCAATTAAGTTGTATGTTACATATCTATTTCTCTAATATTTTAAAGACATTTTTATCCCTACGATAAGAAACAATCTTTGTATCTAGTTTAATTTGGAGTGTCCTGGAAAGAGAATTCCCAAACTACCTCTTTAGTGACCTCATGATCAACCTCAAACCTTGATTAGTTTGCCCAAAGCTGTTTTACATTACAGATTCATGTGTGGATGGACAAGGTTGTTAATCCCTTGATTTCTGCCTCCTGTGAAACCTGCTGCTGCTGTTTGTTGAGTGATTGTGTTAACACCCTACCAGGCATCCATCCCCTCATTTCATTCTCCTTTTTCATCAGTTTAGTTTTTTTTTTGAAAGGAACAGCTTTCAAAAGACTATTCAAAGTCTCCCTGTTTCTTGTGTTCTTAGGCTGGCCCGCTGTTAAGCTTTTCATAAAAGCACGCACATTTTCAGAAAGCCCATAAAGGAGCTTCTTCCTGGTCCATGTGCAGGCGTTCCTTACATCACCAACTCTAGGATTGGATGACTATTGTGTGAATTGAAATGAGAGGCATGTCTTTCTTTCATTGATTTTTAGGACACATTCAACAGAGGCCAATTACCTAAGGAGAATGGCTGTCCAATTGGCTTGTTACCTAGGGCAAATGCTTAAATTTATTTGGAATACCAATTTATGAAATACCATTTCCCACTATATTGAAAACAACAATCTCTGCATAGCCAATAATATTGCTAAATATGAGCTACAGGATTTCCACTCTTTTATTTTTATGGTTTACAAATCCAATGCATGGTTTATGTGAGAAATATTATTTCAACTTTTCTTCAGTATAAAACAATAGCACAGGAATTTGGCAAACAGATAAGTAATGGTTCTGGGGCTTTCCTCACTGTTCTTTTCAGATGAAGGAACAAATATTAAGGAGGGTTTTTAAGAACATATTAAAAGATCAACTTATTGAGCACACAGCTGGAACCTAATAGCTACTTCCTGAAATTACAGAACTTAGTCTTAGTTTTAAAAACATCACTAAATATATAATTTTGCATCATACCTATCTTATCACTTCTCGGTCTAGTTCTGTTGTCAGACATACTTGAAAGAATATCTATTTGTTTTAAATTACTTTTAAAATATTCAATCAAATAAAAAACTATGAACATTACATAAACATATTTTTTTATATTTAAAAACACTTTTTATTGGTTATTTATGAATTTCACATCATGCACTCTAATCACACAATTTCCCCTCCCTGTGTGTGCCTTCCACCCTTGCAACCCCCAATAGTGGCAAAAAAATCTCATTGTGGAAGCTGTAGTGTGTTAAAGTGTGTCGCATAGTCTACCCTTTTGTCTATACCTCTCTAGTTTTAAATGTTCATTGCAATGAGTCATTGGTCTGGTTTGAGGCCTTTGACTTCTGCTACCCTATCGATACTGGAACCTCATTGGGACTCCTTGTGGATATCCTGTTTTTGCCTTGTGTCATGGAGATTCTGTAGTTTGGTATCTGTAGGACTGACTCCTTCATAGACTCCAGTAGTTCATCGACAGGGTGGATGTTAGGATGGGCCAATGCAAAGCCCTGAATCTGGGCCTGAACATTTGCTTTTTCTTATACTGCAGATACCCCAGCCCTCACTGTAGGTCACTGCGGCTTCCTCTAATAAGAAGCTATTGATTGGCTATGGTACAAAGAATAGAAGCAGCAAAGTAGTGCAGTATAGGGTTGGGAGGAGGGCACTGAAGGAAAGCTGTCATTTTCTGGAATGCCAGTAATAAACAATATGATCACTGTTTTTGAAAGAGTTCAGAAGAAATGAGAGAAGAGCATGATCCGGGGCAGTGACCCTTTGCAAATGCCAGGAAATGTGTCCCAAGATGATGAATTACCATGATTTTATATAACAGCATGGATTTGTCAGAATTTGATCATTTTACTGCTCCAAGAATGAAATCAAGCACTACCACAACAAATTGCCTTTTCTGTGAGCAAGGATGTGCTGAGCAATATCAACAAGTACAACAAAGGCAAAGACTTTAGGTGGCTTCATTCCTTAGAGCAGCCAAACAGATTGACTGACGCCTTACATAGTTGGCAGCTTCAGATGCTTTATTTTATAGTTATGACCAATATTCCCTTGAAATATAAAGAGAAAAAAAACAAGCAAGCAAACAAACAAATAAACCCAAAACCCTACAGGCCAGAAACAGAAATGACTAATGAAACAAGAAAAAGGAGGAAAGAGAAAGAATCAGAAATTGTAGACTGTTTCCATTTTAAAGCATGGGTTTTGGAGCTATGGGGAGGGTTTGAAAACGTGATTAACAGTTGAGGGATGGCAGAAGAGTGCTTTTATTTACACTTCCCTATGTTGTGGGACTAAGAGAATGTTTTCTGAAATTAAATAGCAATCCTTGTGGGAGGAGGAGGGGAGCTCAAAGCTGATCTTTTCCTATGTGTCACATGAAATAAATGAGGGCTTTTGTGATACCAAGCATGTCAACACATTTTTTTTCTCATTGCTAAATTTTTGTAAGTTAAATTAAATGTTCTGAGCAGGTACAATATCAGGGCTAAACTCACCGAGGCCATTAATCTTCATGCTTTAAGGTGGTCAATTCATTGTTGAAGTGGTTAAACTGGAACATTTCTCCAGTGGATTTGTGCCTTTCCAGAAACATTTTTCCTCCCTTTGGAATTTGCAACAGTGGAGCCCTGCTTCATTTTCTTTATCCCTTGCTTACAGGCTACAACTAAACATCTACTTATTTACTTGTTTATTGTTCATACCAAAGATACTGTGAGACCTATTAAGTTATGGATTACATCGCTGACGTTCACTCCTGTCTTCCCAGAATGCAGGCACTGAATATTATTCACTGAGTGAGTTAATATGTGACCACAAACTTGTGTTGGCACAAAAGTGACATTACATTTTGCTCCAATAAAACTTAGCTAGCTGTTTTATCACTTGTAGAGTGATAAATATCAAATAAATATCAAAATGTCTTGAAGTCTCTTCATAAGAGCACGAAAAATACTGAAGCCCTACAGAAGTACATCCTGGAATTAATAAAGTATAGTGGGGGAGTTGCCAACACACTTTTTATGATCATATTTTCACCCGTCTTGTGTGTTGGCACACAGAGGCTTGCAGGTTCATCAATAGAGAAAAAAATCCTCAATACCAAATTTGCTTTGGAAAATCTGTTTTGCACCTTTAACAATATTTTAAGAAGAGGCACACATCAGCGTGGCTTCATTGGGCTAGAATCCTTTTTCACTGGGCCAGGTTCAACAAAAGGGTAAAAGGGAGATGGTTTTTGTTTTTTTGAATTTCAGTAACTAAACAACCATTCCTATTGTCTGCTTTTGAATTTTAACAAACATTGTAGCTACAGCCATAATTACTAGATTTTCTTTTTGTTCTGCTGAACCGTATTTTTTTTTTTTTATTGAAGAATGCCAAGCACAGGCAAGATTACATACAAACATTGAATTTAAATAAAATAACTCCAGAATTCAGTAGACAAAAGAAAAAACATTAATAATGGAACTGATTTCTCCTTTGGCATTTGCATTTTGCCACTCATATTCACAGGCTCAAGTCATGCCAAAGTTATTGTTGTGCATGTGTTAATATGAGAGCTACTTGATTTCTCAATGAAAGATTTTAATGATCCACTTTTATTCTGTTTCATTACAAGGAGAATTAAGAGCATTTTGTTACATGTGTTCTTATAATTTTCTCCTCTGGTTTTTAAAATTCAATTACCCAAAACATTTGTGGGCTGTTCTTTTCTGACATCAATTAGACTGGGACTGGACCATGTTGGCAAGGATAATGGCCTCAGTTTTTCTGTTTTGTCTTGAAGACCTCCAAAGGTTTTTGCTGAAGTTATTGATAACTTAAACATATGTGGTACACAATAAGGATCATTTCTCAATTACAATATGTCAAATGTTACAAGAGTACTCTACACACTGTGCATTGTTTGAAGGAATGATGAACTTATGAAGTAGATGTTCTTACTATTTCTGAAGATGAAGAAAGTGGATGTTAAGCATACAGCTTTGTATAGGGTGATAAGAATGGGCTGATTTGCATTCTTTTACATGCTGACCTCCAGTTGAACCAGCATCATTTGTTGAAAATGCTGTCTTCTTTCCATTGAATGATTTTTAGCTCCTTTGTCAAAGATCAAGTGACATAGGTGTGTGGGTTCATTTCTGGGTCTTCAGTTCTATTCTATTGATCTACCTGCCTGTTTCTGTCTGATATCAGACAGTTTTTATCAGGATTGCTCTGCAATACTGCTTGCAGTCAGGGATGGTGATTTCCCCAGAAGTTCTTTTATTGTTGAGGATAGTTTTTGCTGTCCTGTGTTTTTTGTTATTCGAAATGAATTTGTCATATGCAGCCACCAATCCAGTCACTATTGTTGACACTAAGAAGTGCTTGCTGACAGGAGCCTAATATGGATGTCTCCTGAGAGGCTCTACCGGAGCCTTACTGAAACAGATGAGAATGCTTGTACCTAACCATTGGATTGAGCTCGGGGAACCCAATGGAGGAGTTAAAGGACTGGAAGAGCTGAAGGGGTTTGTAATCCCATAGGAAGAACAACAATATCAACCAACCAGATCCCCCAGAGCTCCTGGGGACTAAACCACCAAGCAAAGAGTACACAGGGACAGCCGTGTATGTAGCAGAGGATGACTTTATCTGGCATCAGTGGCAAGAAGCCCTTGGTCCCATGCAGGCTCATTTTACCAATATAAGGAAATGCCAGGGTGTTGAGAGTGGGTGGGTGGGAGTGGGAGCATCCTCATAGAAGCAGGGGAAGGGGGAGGGGAAGTGGGAGAAGGGGAAAGGGGATAACATTTGAAATGTAAATACATAAAATATCCAACAAAAAAGAAGATGGCATTGTAGTTTATGTCTTGACTTTAAGCAATAGGACGAGCTCTAGCCCTAGAACCCTAAGAATGCTGTTAAGCACATGTGAACACTGGAAAGGCAGAGCCAGATGGATTGCTGTGATTTTCTGTCAATCAGCCTAGCTAAATTTGTGAGCCCCAGATCTCACTGAGAGACTCTATCTCAAAAAACAAGGCTCACGTGGAACAATATGTGATGTTGATCTCTGGGCTTCAAGTGCATGAGCACATAAATACCTGCACTGCCTCACCTACACAGCCAACCCCCCACCCCCAAAATAAGCAGAAACACAGAAACACAGGACCATGTACACACCCACATCCACTCCACCAGAAATCTTTATGCAGCACTTAACTTTAAGGAAGTACAGTGATTTGTCCAAGATCACAACCAATAAACGATGGAGTCATGGTTCAGATTCTGATTGGATGCAAATCATTTTCCCCTTAACTACTTTGTATCACTGCATGCATGAATGAGAGTTAAGCAAGAGACTATGTCTTAGGAGCAGATCCACCCCATAGGAAATCATGCAAATACACATTTGGGGTAGGAGTACTAGTCAACATCTCTCCTAGCTGTGTACTCAGATGGGTGGTATTCAGCTGTATAAACAGATGGATTCAACTTCTGCCTTGACATTCTTAAGTAATTCAGCCAAGAAACTCCTTCCGTCGCTTTATAATAGTGTATTCACCAACCACTGTGAGCAGAATCAGGCACGATATGACTCTCATTGATTAAATACTCTATATAAACTGAGATGTGGTATCAAATGTGGAGTGCTAATGTTTACATTTGGGTAGGTAAACCAGGTGTCTGAGTACACAAATGCCTACTACAGAGCCCTGTGAGAGACTGCTATTAGTTCTGGGTTATATGTTCACAGGTTCATTCATGGGAGCATTTGTATGGTGTCGGGTAGCAAGAAGAGAATCAAAAGGCAGTAATGGGAACTCTTCTCAGAGAAGACATAAAACACAGGGGGGAATTGATCGATTTTGATAAAACACATTAATGTTAGAGTATTAAGACATCAAGAAGGGTCAAAACAGGTTTCAAGTTTAAGGACAGAGAACAGAAAATAGCTCGTTTCTTCTGATAAGGTGCAGAGATGCGAAGACTTGAGAAAGGATAATTATTTTTTGAGAAAAGCAAGGAAGACACGCTAGGAGTAAAATACTGATTAGTTTTCCTCTAGTGAAGAAGAGGCCATACAAAAAGTTTACTTTGTGTGCATGCTCTATTGTCTTGCTGGCCCTGTAGGTGAGTAGAGAGGCACTGTAGCATACTAAGAAAGACTGTCTAGGCAGGACTGCAGAAAGAATGTATGGTCTAGAATCAGTCAAAATTGTAGTTCTGTCATTTACTAGTTGTGTGACCTTGGGAAAATTACATGTTGTTACCTCATTTTCTTAATTATAAAATGGGATTATCAATGGTACTTAACTCATACGGCTATTATGAAAATTAAAATGATGCATACTAATTATTTAATGCAGGTTCAACTACACAGTAAAAACTTAATAAGAGAAGCTATTTATATTTTGTGTGTTTAATGGGATGATATCTATGGTTCTGTATCACTGTTGGCCACCTTAGTGTATTTTGATAGTGATTCTTGGAGCTTGAGTTTGGACAGTACATTCACTGTAAAATGTACTTTTTATAATTGTTTTCGCTGGGTTAGGGGATGTCAGCAAATGGGTTTTGTTTGCCAAGAGTGTGAGAACAGAAATGACTGGAAAAGGTTTTGTCGGTTAATATAGAGACTTTTGGGTCAGAAAAACCCAACGAGTATTTCATGGTTGCTAATATTTTTCCTCAGTACTCACTCCTGGCCAAATATTCCAAACTCCAATTTTCCTTCCAAATCCACTAACCAACAAAAAAAAAACCTAAGAACTATTTTCCTTGCACATTTAGCACTACTTAGAGGGGGATCTAGGAAGTGGGCAGCAGGGATATAGAAGGACAGGACATGCTGAGGCTAAAATGCTGGCAGAGATCCAGGATGACTTCAGCACTGGAGAAAAACTCCAGTTTTTCTCACTGTTTGATGGCGTTTTTTGTATGGTTGCAAAATAAAACCCAATCTGGCATGTAACTAACTGCATTCCTTTTAACTGCTTAATTCTACTCTCTGTAAAAACCAAGTTCTTTTAGTAAGTTTAATGTTCATTCCAGATGTTGGTTTGGAAAACAGATAATTTCCTCTAGAGTGGAGGACCAATCGAAAGCGTGAGAACAAAATATCAGTCTGATATGTGTCCTAATGAGTCAGCTCCAGAACCTTAGTGTGACCTCCATTTAGCAATTATAACGTTAAAAAAATGTTCATCAAGTCATATATAGAGTTGCTTGAAGCAATTGGATGAGAGGTTAAGAACTCAGCATTAACTGTTTCATTTTATGGCTCACAGGCCAAAAGAAGGATGAATGTATCTTTTATTTGAATCTGATCTTAGCATGTTGTTAAGTTAGAAATGTCTGCACTCTTGTGTGGTAGAGGGCTGCAGATAGAGTCAGAACTCTCAGTTATGACTGCTTTCCAAGATTCAGGTGCATTTATTTTCATCCCATCTCACTAAAAACAAAATTTAAACATGTCTCCAAGTTATGATTGACCTGATACTAAATATCTGTCAGCAACAACCTGGCAAAGTTGTAGTGGAAAAAAGTAGGGATATTGTACTTTTATTAAAATCTGCCTATGCTGGTGCCTGACATTAAGGAACTGAGTTTTCCTTAATATGTCTTTATATTGTTTAACAGATTCTGATGCACATTTAAGAAATATATTCATGTTCTGAGTTTCATTTAAAATTGATACTGAAATTATCTTTCAAATTCAGCCCACTTTATATTTCTAGAATATGTAGAAGCCCCGTGAGACAATTTATGTGGGTGTTTTAAAAAAGTACTAAAAATCATAAAACCCACAGTCTGTTTGATAGAATCTCCACCCTTACACAATTTTGGAAAGATATGTGGTCAAGATTCAAAGTTTCTGTGCAATGCTCTCCTCACGTAGGTGTAATTAAATGGAAGAGACGCCACATACACATGGGCTCGCTTAGTTCCTTTCGATTGCTAGAACATCAAGAACCATGTAGAAAAGTTTTCATAATTACATTATTCCAAGGAATTCATCCTTAAATCCTAGTTCATGTGCATTTCTGTCCTAGATAAATGCAATTCTATTTATATCCTGTATACCCATGAAGTAAGTGCTTTCAGCAGTGACAGCAAAGTATTAGGAACGTATTCGCTGCTGGAGTGTTGAGGGTAATTGTTGATTGATCATTCTAATCTAGCTCCTTTCTCTTATTTGCTACAGAAAGATGTTTTCTTATATTGAAAATATTCTATACTTGTTTATTGGCTTATTATATATTTCACCCTCTAGTCTTTTAGTTACACATCTGGAAGGGATCATATCATATAAAACTTGTTATCCATTTAGTTTTACAATCGATATAATACTTAGTCAGTAAAAATTGTAGAATGAATAGTCAGTGAACTGCTTTATGGAAAATGTTCCCTTAGGAGTTACCTTGTAAGAATCTTTGGAATGTGTTCTATGTTCAAATCAATATTTACCTAAAATGGCTGAATTTTAACCCATGTACAATTAAAGTCCGTGTAAGATTGGGATAACTAGTCTGTTTGTTGAGTCTAAAGAAGAGAACATATATCTATAAGAAGCAATAGTATAAGCTGTGACCCTTCTTCAGCCAAACAGTAGATAGAACTTGGGGACTCTTATGGAAGAATAGGAGGGAGTATTAAAGGCCCCAAAGGGGATAGGAACCTCATGGGAAGACCAAGAGAGTAAACTAAACTGGACCCTGTGGCTCTCAGAGTCTGAACAACCAACCAGAGTCTCTTCTTTACTATCACCTTTAGAGAGTCACACACAAAAGGAGTGTCATTTCTTCAGGTCTCTATTCTAGCTATGACACACCTATAACTACAACTTTATCATACATCATACATTTAATTCACAAAGTATGGCTCTGGATACTTTACAGGTTAAAGGTTTTCTAGCAGTCATGTATTCAGTTAGTTACACATCAGTATTATTGACTGGAATATCTGTTAAATGTTTCCCCTATCCTGTTACCCCATGGCATGTCTAAATCAGTTTGAAAAATTTTCGGAACTTTCCTATGATTTTGTCTCATAATTACAAAATGAAGATGAAACAATGCAACACTGGACATGTGCTATATATCTCCATTTCTTCCTACACCTGTACTTTCTATGTTTCTTTCCTTCTGTGTATCCTTTTAAAATGCCCTCTGACCTTGTGGTCTCATTTGGCTATGTTCTTATCATCATATTGGAGAGAAGTTCGAAGTGTGCTTAGGAGATTTATTTTATTTTATTTATTCTGGGGTTCTGCCCCGCACAGGTGCAGATGGGTTGTCTTCTTATACTGGGTTCGAATACTCATTGAGCCTTCTTCCCCAAAGCTTATAGTAAGTAACCAAATATTATTTGCTCCAGAATGCTGTTGATTGTTTGAAGTCCATCTTCAAATATTTGTAAGTGGCTCCTTTATTAAATATTCCCCAATAATATAGTATAATCTTCTATTAGGTAGCTGAACAGAGTTTGGCTACCAAGGTGTCTATGGTGCCTAGAAATGCATTGTGTTCATGCATTTCTGTTTGTTTTGCCTGGAATATACTTAAGTTTCTGATCCTTCATGTAGAATTCTCCAAGTACAAGAAAGGTTTAGGTCATGAAGTTTCCTGGCGCTTTTGTTTCAGGTGGGTCAGGGAGAATGATTAGTGATCCTGCTTTTAAAATATACCTATTTCCCATATTGTCTGCCTTCATGCATTTCACCACTGCTAGATGGTGCCTTGCTTAAGAATAGGAAGGGTGTATTATTCATTTCTCCAAGCCCAGAGCAGAATATCACATATACCATTCTGTCTGTGAAAGCCAAGTGTACTGAAAACTGAATATGTATTGACAGGAGAGAGAGAGAGAGAGAGAGAGAGAGAGAGAGAGAGAGAGAGAGAGAGAGAGAGAGAGAGAGAGCAAAATAATAAAAACCCAAAAACAATAGATGTAAAGAATTAAAGCCTTTTGTAAAGTATGTCTTCCATATTATATTTGTCTCCACTTATATGTACCCAACCTTTCTGGACAGATACCACCTATACTTTATGTTATATGTCCTTTTATGACCGCTGTGACTCTTTTGCTTGAGCTTTGGTACTTTGATCAGCACACAGTAAAATAAGATATTTAAATTGAAATTTGACCTCCCATCAAAATAGTCCTTTCCTTGCATAGATACATCCAAATCCTGCCTCCTATTAAAGATATCTATTTAACTCAGGAACTTGAGAGCTAAACTCAAGTCTTAAGGTTTCATTAGATGAACCATCATGCTGGCTTCAGTCAATAGCTCACTTATTATTTAAAGGCTACATGACCCTCCTCTAACTGATGGCTCCCAAGGGATTATTATAATCTAAAAGTCAGTGTCCAGTAATCCCCCCAAATACTTTTTCACTGTTACATGTCTAGTGGAAAAGCATCCATTAAATGGCCTCGCTTTCTTCAAAGAACATATTTGAAGAATAATTCAAATAAGCATTTGTGCTATTATTTCTATGACCAAACTGTGAATTTATTAAAACTATTATTCAAAAACGAGGTAGAGGGTTCCTATTTTCTATATGTATAGGACTCACTCTGACCATGGTGACTCTATCATTGGGGTTTCAGTGCTTTTGGAAGAAAAAAAATGAAAGAAAACGAATAAAACAATAGCATGTATTTCAATGAATATTTTTACAGCTAAAAGAAATGGAATAGATATCTCAGAAAAGTACTTTCTTTCAAATTCATCCAATGTGGAGATACGCACTTTTTTTCTTCCCTTTCCCTTAGAATAGGTTATAAAGTGGGAGCTCAGGCCAAAGAGAAGCTTTAGTTCATGGTGTCTAAGTTTTCTCTACAGACTAACTGTAAACTTTGCTCACATGTACAGTGTCAGACTTTACTTCCTCCTGAATTGTGATTATGAAAACTACTACTGAGATGGGGAGTGATAAGCTGCATATATAATCTACAGTTCTGATGACTGTGATGAGTACCCACATTATCAGAAAGACTAACTTGATGAAAGACCAAGTAAGAGTAAGAAAGTCTAGGGCAGTGAAGGTGTGTTAGTTTTTATTTCTTGTTTTTCTTTTTATCTTTGTTTCTTTTTCCTGTGGGGGTATTCACAAATACATTTAGTCCTGTAGCTGAATCTTTCATCATTCCATGTCTTAATATGCTTTCGTCTTCCACATTGGGGGTAAGTCTTAACTTTCTACACTTATTTTGTGTCTCTCTTTAGGTTCAGCTTTAGGTTCTTCTGGATCCACAAATAACTTCCTAAGGAAATCAAGTAATTTTTGTAGTTGGAAGCATACTGTGGAAAAGATGTTACCGAGGTCATTCAAATTTCTTCAAGGTTCACCAACGTGAGGATAAAAATTGAGAATGGGCTTGTCATATACCATAAATCTAAAATCCTATTGGTCTGCATGTCTGATGAATTGGAACTAAGCATCTAGCCACCTCTTCTTTGGCCTCTCCTCTAACATCTCCAATTGGCCAAATAAAGTCATATAGCCAAGAACATGAAGCAAACTGATAGGAAATGTTCTGCGTTCTTCATTAAGCCATGGGTTTCTGGGAAAATGGCGAGTGGTCTTTTACCTCAGTGTACATGCCGCAGCGTCATCATATCAAATGGAACTGCTTTACCATGCAGTTCCCAAATGAAACCTTCAAGAAAATGTCTTCACCTTGTTCCTGCCAAAGCTGGACCCCTCAGAGTAGGAGAATGTTGGGGGAGGGGCTGGGGAGGGGGAAACCCTTATAGAAGAAGGGGAGGGGATAGGGGGGCTTACGTCCAGGAAACCTGGAAAGGGAATAACATTTGAAATGTAAATAAAATATTTCCAATAAATAAAAAGAAAGTGTCTTCTCAGTTTCTGGCTGCAGTGGCCTACACAATGTTCAAACTTATTTCTTAGACACGAGACAATACTGCAGGCATGGGAAGCAATGTCCCATTCATGTTACCATTCTTTTCTTTTTCCTTGTGCCCAAGTATCCATTCTCTTACATATTCTTACCACTATGGAGTTCATTCTGGAAGCAGGGGTTCATGCGATCAGGCCCCAGTGGCAGGAGAGCAGAATTGTTGACCCTGCCTCCTACTGATGGGACATTGGGTGGTCTACCCAGAGCAGTGCTGGGGAGCGCTCCGTGGTGGTGAAGGTCAGGGAAAACTGGTGCACTGACCAGTTCAGTTACCACCCAAGCCAAGATACAGGGCTCTGAGTTGGCCCACCCCAAAATCTATACCCTCTGCAATTGGTTGGGATATGTGAAAGGGCCAGTCCTGCTGATCAAAGCTTCAGGATCTCCATGATACAGGGCAAAAAGGAAGGGGAGAGATAATATTGAGTAGGAGGGAAGAGTGATATAGATAGAATGAAAATGTTGAGATCGAGATGGCCTCTAGAAGGTGGAAAAGATACAGAAACAGAAGTTTCCCAGGAGGAATCCACATCTGTTACTACCTTGATTTCAGCTCAGGGATAGCCGGGGAGACTTATGAAATCCTAAACCATAATATAAGAAACTTGCATTGCCTTAAACCACTAAGTGGTGAATTGTTCCAGGAGCAATAGGTAGCTGGTAAGTTCCAGTGAAACTTGATGTTGAATTGGAATGAGCTTTCTCTTTCCATATTCACTATGTACGTACCACAACAATTCCAATGCAAACACCATATGCTTTCTGAAGTCTTCCTCGTCTCCACCTACCTTCCCTAGTTCTTCACTTGGTCAGTACTTTACTAAGAAATATGGCTTTGAAGGTTTCTAATTTTGTCTTATTGCTATTTGCACGAGTTTTATCACTTCAATCAGAATACTACATTTCTGAAACAGGAGGTTACAGTTTCTGTATTTCGTCTTACATATATCCTCTGTCCTCAGAACAGGCATCGTGCACATGCAAAGTTCCTGGTTAATATCTGAGAGAATGTTTGCCGAGAAGTAAAATTAGCCAAGAACATAATGAAAATAGGCATCCCAAATTAAGTTGTGTAGTTTCTTACATCTTAATTATGGAGATTGAATTTGCATCTTGATTATTTCGTATAGACATATTTGAACTCCTGCTTAGAGTAGTTTGGCATTTCACAAGAGACTTCATCTTATTTGATACATAGTGTTCTGGAGTGCTGGGGGAACATTACTTTAGTGTGTTAGAATGGTGGGGAAGCCTTTTTCAGCTCCATTTGAGTACAGCTTTTCTGATCTTCTCCTGGGAAGCATAGTTATGTACTATGCTGAAGTGGTTTTCCAAGAGGGATGTGGAAATAAACTAATGAATATTCACAAAGCACTTAGAATATACGAGTCAAAGCCTCAAAAACATTTTTTTTTTTAGATTAGTTAATGGAGAGGTGTATAAAGTACAGAGTTTGCTCTTAAGGCGCTTATAGTCCAAGAACACAAAGTTTAGTTAATATTAATGCTTCTTGATTGACATGATCTGTTCAATAAGATCATTTAGAAACTGGACATCTCTTATTTTCTGTGGTTACATACACTTTGATATTTTAGGCTTCCAAAAATTCCTACCCTAAGTATAGCAAGCATGATGAGTATTCACATATTTCAATAAAAATCTTAAAATAGATGAACACTATAGATAATGTAAATTTTATAATATATACAATATATTATTTTGCATAATTATAGTCTATTTATTTTATACTATATAATAAAATATTTACTTGCTTAACTTGTCATTAACTTTGTCATGTTTTGGCTTGTGTGTGGACTTCAAGTGGGACAAAGGGTAGAAAGTTTGACTTCTAAGTTCTATCTTACAGCAAAGCTATATTTAAAGAAGCTGAGAATGAATTATATTAGAGTTCTAGAAGCTTCCTTCTATTTGATATTGTTTTCCAGGCCTTTGGCTAAGGTCAGGTGCATCTCTGATTTTATAGTGACCATCTTATTAACAATTTTAGCTAGAACAGTGCACAACAAGATTAATAATTCACAGAACACAGAGAAAGTATTTCTATTGCCTGAATTTGGTGCCTGTCAAATAAAAAACAATTGGTTACTGAGTTTGGAGTATCAGTGAGATGTTTATAACTTAACATTGATAGAGTAGTTAATTCTAAGTGATATTCAAACTTCAGTGGACAAAAATAAAAATAAAGTGTGAACGGTATATACACTATGAATAAAAATTGTGATTTAAGTAATGATACTTATGATTTACTTAAGTCTTTTGTGAGCTGGAACACAAATGGCTTCATGATATATATCACAAATAATGCAAGGATAATAGGGGTTTATCTTCAAGAAAGGTTGCTAGATCCAGAAAAAAATTATGACAAGACAAAAGTCATATGCTAGGGATCAAGTAAAATAATCTTTCCTTTTATTGTAAGCTTTTAATGCATGTAGTTTTATGCCTGATATTTGGATTTAAATCTGCACACATATTTTAAATTCATATTCTTCCTTCTTAGGTTATCTTGATTTGGATATTTTTTATTTGGAAAATTTTAATTCAGCTTTATACAATAAAGGAGTCAAAGTATAGGACAATGGTAAATGTGCCCTGGGGACAAAGCTATACCCCATCAATTAAAGATTTTTAGGCTAAAAAGATGATGTTATATGTCTAGGAATAATCTATGGATAATCCAACCTTCCCAACTTCTTTGAACAGTCAGAATGATATACTTTTTCATATTCCAGTCTTTTCCACTTATGTTTCTCTTAGATTTTTAGTTGTAGTTTCGTGTCAATAAATTTATTCTTGTCAAAAATAAATATAGAATTAAAAAATAAGTGAGTTACCATTTATTTATTCTTTGATATATACTTATCCATGCCTTGTATATATTTATAATATATATACATATACATATATATATTTATAATGAATAATGTGAGTAATACTCATTTCTTGGGAGGGTCTGTATATTTTAATGAGAGACATAAATTTTAAATTTTGATTCACAAAAAATTACACAATTTAAAATTTTATGTCACTTTTTTAGTTCCTTCTTTTTATTAACTCATACATAACTACTTGTCTTCTGGTTTGTTGAAACAGTAAGTCAAACAACAGTTGACACAGTAATGCCTGTCAAAGTGGCTACCCTGAAAACTCCAGCACCACATTCCTCAGAAGGACATTCCCAATGAAGTCGGCTGATTTTGCATCCACCTTATAGTATTTTGCCACAGCCAACTTAACCTTCTTCCTCTTATGCTTATTCTTGGGGGTGGTATAAGACATCTTCTTCCTTTTCTTAGCACCACCACGACGTCTCAGCACGAGATGAGAGTGGACTCCTTTTGAATGTTGCAGTCAGACAAAGTACGGCCACCTTCCAGCTGCTTACCAGCAAAGACCAAACTCTGCTGATCAGGAAGAGTTCCTTCCTTATTCTAGAACTTGGCCTTTACATTTTCTATAGTGTCTGAGAGTTCAACCCCAAGCGTGATGGTCTTCCCTGTAAAGGCCTTCACAAAAATCTGCATAATGGCGGCGGCTCCACCCACAATGGCGGATTGGAAAAGATGTCATTTTTTTTTTCAAGTAGTGGAAAGTAGTGGCCATGTTTTGAGAGAGTAATAATGGAGATTGTGGGGCCACTTCAGATATATTTACTACGAAATCCTCTTTTGGGAGAGGGATCGTCCAATTGAGACCTTTGATAAGCAGGTCTCCTTACATATAAAGAGTAATTGGGCAAAGGATGTTCCAGGCAAAGAAAACAGTGTGAGTAATATATATCAGATGGATTATCTTGTCATATTTTAGGATCTGAAAGAAGACAACAGTGGCTGTGTGGAATGAAAGGGATGATATAATGACAGATAGATGATATAAAAGTCAGATGACATAAGAATGGCAAATAGATACACGGGAATTTTGTCCTAAATATAAAGAGAAGTCATTGAAGCACTTTAAATAAGACAGAGATGTGCTTTATGCCTTAGAAACATTAGTCTGTTATGTGTGTAACACTGTGATGGGAGAGATGGGAGAGATTAAAACTGTGGTCAAGTATTAATGACAGAAATATGAGCTAGAAGACTGGCCAGGAAGAAAAAGCAAAATTGTGAGAGGTTATAATGACATTTTTGGGCGAAAAGTAGAAATTCTCTTTTTTCTTCCCTCGGTAACAAAGATAAAGAACTTTTGAGGACAGAAGATCAGTCTCCCTTACAATTCTGTTTGAATTCTGACTTTTACTAAGTGCTGGGACTACACTAAGGTAAGATTCTTGGATGTTTAATCCAGTGTCAATTAAATTGCTGGTTGGATGTATTAATACTAACTAGTATAGCCTTTCACTATCTATTAGTATCTGATGATTTTGAACTTATTTACTTAGTAGATTATGGTAAATAATGGTACAGATTATTTACTAATTTGAATGTGAACTCATTCACATTCAGCTTTATAAAAATACATCACTAAAACCATGATTTACAATTCATTAATGTTTTTACGTTCAAACAATTATAATAGCCTACAAGCATTCAGATTATATTAAATATCACTCAAAAACTCAAGGATGTATGAGCCAGTGTTCTGGTTATGGAACACACCAAGTGTTAAACACTGACATACAGCAATTATCACTTATAGTGTATAAAACAACAGTACATTTATTCACTGTAAATTTAAAAGTTGATTAGACTCAGGTAAGTTCTTATTCAGGATTCTGACTATATTACAAATATAGTCTTAACTAGCTAGATATCATTATTTTACCTTCTTTGCAATGCTGGGCAGAGTCAAACAGCAGTCGGTTTGAGTAACTGAATGTTCCAGCATCTGTATTTTGATGTAGTCTTCACATTCTGCATGAAAATATGAGCATAAATGGCTTTATTATTAGGACAAAAGACTCTTAGAATGAGAATCCAATGGGACAGCAGCAGAAACTCACACTCAGAAGTAACATCCTCTATATTATGTTTGCTGAAGCAGTCACAGTATGCTCTACCCTCACCCAGGCTCAAGAGTATGATATTGAACTTTAACTTTTTTTTCATTTTTCAATTTTTTATTGGAATTTTTATTCATCTACATTTCAAATGCCCTTTCCTGGTTTCCCTTCCATAAACCTCCTATCCCATCCCCCTCCCCCTGCTTCTATGAGGGTGTTCCCTCACCCATCCACCCATCCCTCCCAGCCTTCCGGCCCTGACATTCCCCTACACTGGGGGTCCAGTCTTGGCAGGACCAAGGGCTTCTCCACCCATTGGTGCCCAAGAAGTCCACGCCCAGTGAACGTGATTGTTGTGGGGAGGGTGGTAATGGGGGGAAGATGGGGAGGGGAACAGCTATGGAGAAGGGGAGATGGAGGGGTTGGGGGATGTTGACCTGGAACCCAGGAAAGGGAATAACAATTGAAATGTAAATAAGAAATACCCAATTTAATAAAGATGAAGACAAAAATAAAAATAAAAGAAGAAGAAGAAGTCCACCCTCTGCTACATATGCAGCTGGAGCGCTGGAGCCATGGGTCTGTCCATGTGTAGTCTTTGAATGGTGGTTTAGTCCCTGGGAGTTCTGCTTGGTTGGTATTATTTTGCTTAGGGTTTGCAAGCCCCTTAAGCTCCTTCAATCATTTCTCAAACTCCTCCAATGGGGACCCCATTCTCAGTTCAATGGTTGGCTGCGAGCATCAGCCTCTGTATTTGTCATGCTCTGGCACAGCCTCTCAGCAGACAGTTATATCAGGCTCCTGTCAGCATGCACTTCCTGGCATCAGCAATATTTTCTGGATTTGGTGACTGTGTATATGGGCTGGATCCCCAGGTGGGGCAGGCTCTGGAGTTTTCCTTTAGTCTCTGCTCCAAACTTTGCCTCCCTATCTCCTCCTATGAATATTTTTGTTCCCCCTTTTAAGAAGGACTGAAGCATCCACACTCTGGTTGTCCTTCTTGAGCTTCATGTGGTCTGTGGATTGTACCTGGGGTAATTTGAGCTTTTGGGCTAATATCTACTTACCAGTGAGTGCATACCATGTGTGTTCTTTTGTGACTGGGTTACCTCACTCAGGAAGGTATTTTCTAGTTCAATCCAATTGCCTATAAATTTCATGACGTCATTGTTTTTAATAGCTGAGTAGTACTCCATTGTGTAGATGTACCACGTTTTCTGTATCCATTCCTCTATTGAAGGACATCTGGGTTCTTTCCAGCTTCTGGCTATTATGAATAAGACTGCTATGAACATAGTGGAGTATGTAGGACTTTAACTCTTAATGTAAAGAATAATTAAGCATTTATAAACATGATTTATTATCACTAAAGATATAGTTCTTTATTTTAAAACTAATTACCAATCTAGCTATATAGGTAACTGATTATATCTTAGCTCAACAATAGAAACATGGGACTGACAGCACTGCAGAGAATTCTGTGTATTTTGTAAATGTATATCTATAATTGGAAACACTTCCATTTTAGGAGGCATACATTATATAGTTTCTAGCAGCATTTCTCTGATACTGTCTTCATCTGATACCTGACGATTATCTAGATACTCACATAACCAAAATGACTGGGATAGTTACTTGTGTAACCATCTGACAACAAGGCATTTATTCAATCCAGCAAGTTAACAATAGATATTTGGCTTAAGTTTTTTTCCTCATAATCTATTAGTACAGTCAATATCAGTAAACATAATAGCATTTTGAATTCTCTTATTGAATTAAAGTAAAGGAAGCATTATTTTTCTGGATAACTTTCTTTTTTTTATTTTATTTTATTTTTTTATTAACTTGAGTATTTCTTATATACATTTCGAGTGTTATTCCCTTTCCCGGTTTCCGGGCAAACATCCCCCACCTCCCTCCCCTTCCTTATGGGTATTCCCCTCCCAGCCCTCCCCCCATTGCCACCCTTCCCCCCACAGTCTAGTTCACTGGGGGTTCAGTCTTAGCAGGACCCAGGGCTTCCCCATCCACTGGTGCTCTTACTAGGATATTCATTGCTACCTATGAGGTCAGAGTCCAGGGTAGTCCATGTATAGTCTTTAGGTAGTGGCTTAGTCCCTGGAAGCTCTGGTTGCTTGGCATTGTTGTACATATGGGGTCTCGAGACCCTTCAAGCTCTTCCAGTTCTTTCTCTGATTCCTTCAACGGGGGTCTTATTCTCAGTTCAGTGGTTTGCTGCTGGCATTCGCCTCTGTATTTGCTGTATTCTGGCTGTGTCTCTCAGGAGCGATCTACATCCGGCTCCTGTCAGTCTGCACTTCTTTGCTTCATCCATCTTGTCTAATTGGGTGGCTGTATATGTATGGGCCACATGTGGGGCAGGCTCTGAATGGGTGTTCCTTCAGTCTCTGTTTTAATCTTTGCCTCTCTCTTCCCTGCCAAGAGTATTCTTGTTCCCCTTTTAAAGAAGGAGTGAAGCATTCACATTTTGATCATCCATCTTGAGTTTCATTTGTTCTAGGCAGCTAGGGTAATTCAAGCATTTGGGCTAATAGCCACTTATCAATGAGTGCATACCATGTATGTCTTTCTGTGATTGGGTTAGCTCACTCAGAATGATATTTTCCAGTTCCAACCATTTGCCTACGAATTTCATAAAGTCATTGTTTTTGATAGCTGAGTAATATTCCATTGTGTAGATGTACCATTTTTTCTGTATCCATTCTTCTGTTGAAGGGCATCTGGGTTCTTTCCAGCTTCTGGCTATTATGAATAAGGCTGCGATGAACATAGTGGAGCTCGTGTCTTTTTTATATGTTGGGGCATCTTTTGGGTATATGCCCAAGAGAGGTATAGCTGGAACCTCAGGCAGTTCAATGTCCAATTTTCTGAGGAACCTCCAGACTGACTTCCAGAATGGTTGTACCAGTCTGCAATCCCACCAACAATGGAGGAGTGTTCCTCTTTCTCCACATCCTCGCCAGCATCTGCTGTCACCTGAGTTTTTGATCTTAGCCATTCTCACTGGTGTGAGGTGAAATCTCAGGGTTGTTTTGATATGCATTTCCCTTATGACTAAAGATGTTGAACATTTCTTTAGGTGTTTCTCAGCCATTCGGCATTCCTCAGCTGTGAATTCTTTGTTTAGCTCTGAACCCCATTTTTTAATAGGGTTATTTGTCTCCCTGCGGTCTAACTTCTTGAGTTCTTTGTATATTTTGGATATAAGGCCTCTATCTGTTGTAGGATTGGTAAAGATCTTTCCCCAATCTGTTGGTTGCCGTTTTGTCCTAGCCACAGTGTCCTTTGCCTTACAGAAGCTTTGCAGTTTTATGAGATCCCATTTGTTAATTCTTGATCTTAGAGAATAAGCCATTGGTGTTTTGTTCAGGAAATTTTTTCCAGTGCCCATGTGTTCCAGATGCTTCCCTAGTTTTTCTTCTATTAGTTTGAGTGTGTCTGGTTTGATGTGGAGGTCCTTGATCCACTTGGACATAAGCTTTGTACAGGGTGATAAACATGGATCGATCTGCATTTTTCTACATATT
The DNA here is from genome assembly GCF_021556685.1 of Rattus norvegicus. Taxonomy (NCBI): domain Eukaryota; kingdom Metazoa; phylum Chordata; class Mammalia; order Rodentia; family Muridae; genus Rattus; species Rattus norvegicus. The sequence goes on along the minus strand of NC_141554.1, from coordinate 104,840,140 downwards.
GACCTCCAGTTGATCCAGCACCATTTGCTGAAAATGCTATCTTTTTTCCATTGGATGGTTTTGGCTCCTTTGTCAAAAATCAAGTGACCATAGGTGTGTGGGGTCATTTCTGGGTCTTCAATTCTGTTCCATTGGTCTATCTGTCTGTCTCTATACCAATACCATGCAGTTTTTATCACTATTGCTCTGTATCATTTTTTTTCTTTTTTTCGGAGCTGGGGACCGAACCCAGGGCCTTGCGCTTACTAGGCAAGCGCTCTACCACTGAGCTTAATCCCCAACCCCCATCACTATTGCTCTGTAATACTGCTTGAGTTCAGGGATAGTGATTCCCCCTGAAGTCCTTTTATTGTTGAGGATAGTTTTAGCTATCCTGGGTTTTTTGTTATTCCAGATGAATTTACACATTGTTCTGTCTAACTCTTTGAAGAATTGGATTGGTAAGTTGATGGGGATTGCATTGAATCTGTAGATCGCTTTTGGTAAAATGGCCATTTTCACTATATTAATCCTGCCAATCCATGAGCATGGGAGATCTTTCCATCTTCTGAGGTGTTCTTCAATTTCTTTCTTCAGTGTCTTGAAGTTCTTATTGTACAGATCTTTTACTTGCTTGGTTAAAGTCACACCGAGGTACTTCATATTATTTGGGTCTATTATGAAGGGTGTCGTTTCCCTAATTTCTTTCTCGGCTTGTTTCTCTTTTGTGTAGAGGAAGGCTACTGATTTATTTGAGTTAATTTTATACCCAGCCACTTTGCTGAAGTTGTTTATCAGCTTTAGTAGTTCTCTGGTGGAACTTTTGGGATCACTTAAATATACTATCATATCATCTGCAAACAGTGATATTTTGACTTCTTCTTTTCCGATCTGTATCCCCTTGACCTCCTTTTGTTGTCTGATTGCTCTGGCTAGAACTTCAAGAACTATATTGAAGAAGTAGGGAGAGAGTGGGCAGCCTTGTCTAGTCCCTGATTTTAGTGGGATTGCTTCGAGTTTCTCTCCATTTAGTTTAATGTTAGCAACTGGTTTGCTGTATATGGCTTTTACTATGTTTAGGTATGGGCCTTGAATTCCTATTCTCTCCAGGACTTTTATCATGAAGGGGTGTTGAATTTTGTCAAATGCTTTCTCAGCATCTAATGAAATGATCATGTGGTTCTGTTCTTTCAGTTTGTTTATATAATGGATCACGTTGATGTTTTTCCGTATATTAAACCATCCCTGCATGCCTGGGATGAAGCCTACTTGATCATGGTGGATGATTGTTTTGATGTGCTCTTGGAATCGGTTTGCCAGAATTTTATTGAGTATTTTTGCGTCGATATTCATAAGGGAAATTGGTCTGAAGTTCTCTTTCTTTGTTGGGTCTTTGTGTGGTTTAGGTATAAGAGTAATTGTGGCTTCATAGAAGGAATTCGGGAGTGATCCATCTGTTTCAATTTTGTGGAATATTTTGGATAATATTGGTATGAGGTCTTCTATGAAGGTCTGATAGAATTCTGCACTAAACCCGTCTGGACCTGGGCTCTTATTGGTTGGGAGACCTTTACTGACTGCTTCTATTTCCTTAGGAGTTATGGGGTTGTTTAACTGGTTTATCTGTTCCTGATTTAACTTCGATACCTGGTATCTGTCTTGGAAATTGTCCATTTCCTGCAGATTCTCAAGTTTTGTTGAATATAGGCTTTTGTAGTAAGATTTGATGATTTTTTGAATTTCCTCTGAATCTGTAGTTATGTCTCCCTTTTCATTTCTGATTTTGTTAATTTGGACACATTCTCTGTGTCCTCTCGTTAGTCTGGCTAAGGGTTTATCTATCTTGTTGATTTTCTCAAAGAACCAACTTTTGGTTGTATTGATTGTTTCTATGGTCCTTTTTGTTTCTACTTGGTTAATTTCAGCTCTGAGTTTGATTATTTCCTGCCTTCTACTCCTCCTGGGTGCATTCGATTCTTTTTGTTCTAGAGCTTTTAGGTGTGCTGTCAAGCTGCTGACATATGCTCTCTCCTGTTTCTTTCTGCAGGCACTCAGCGCTATGAGTTTTCCTCTTAGCACAGCTTTCATTGTGTCCCATAAGTTTGGGTATGTTGTACCTTCATTTTCATTAAATTGTAAAAAGTCTTTAATTTCTTTCTTTATTTCTTCCTTGATCAGGTTATCATTGAGTAGAGCATTGTTCAATTTCCACGTATATGTGGGCATTCTTCCCTTATTGTTATTGAAGACTAGTTTTAGGCCGTGGTGGTCCGATAGCATGCATGGGATTATTTCTATCTTTCTGTACCTGTTGAGGCCCGTTTTTTGACCAATTATATGGTCAATTTTGGAGAAAGTACCATGAGGAGCTGAGAAGAAGGTATATCCTTTTGCTTTAGGATAGAATGTTCTATAAATATCCGTTAAGTCCATTTGGCTCATGACTTCTCTTAGTCTGTCTACGTCTCTGTTTTATTTCTGTTTCCATGATCTGTCCATTGATGAGAGTGGGGTGTTGAAATCTCCTACTATTATTGTGTGAGGTGCAATGTGTGTTTTGAGCTTTAGTAAGGTTTCTTTAACGTATGTAGGTGCCCTTGTATTTGGGGCATAGATATTTATGATTGAGAGTTCATCTTGGTGGATTTTTCCTTTGATGAATATGAAGTGTCCTTCCTTATCTTTTTTGATGACTTTTAGTTGAAAATTGAGTTTATCTGATATTAGAATGGCTACTCCAGCTTGCTTCTTCCGACCATTTGCTTGGAAAGTTGTTTTCCAGCCTTTCACTGTGAGGTAGTGTCTGTCTTTGTCTCTGAGGTGTGTTTCCTGTAGGCAGCAGAATGCAGCGTCCTCGTTGCGTATCCAGTTTGTTAATCTATGTCTTTTTATTGGGGAGTTGAGGCCATTGATATTGAGAGATATTAAGGAATAGTGATTATTGCTTCCTGTTATATTTATATTTGGATGTGAGGTTATGTTTGTGTGCTTTTCTTCTCTTTGTTTTGTTGCCAAGACGATTAGTTTCTTGTTTCTTCTAGGGTATAGCTTGCCTCCTTATGTTGGGCTTTACCATTTATTATCCTTTGTAGTGCTGGATTTGTAGAAAGATAGTGTGTAAATTTGTTTTTGTCATGGAATATCTTGGTTTCTCCATCTATGTTAATTGAGAGTTTTGCAGGATACAGTAACCTGGGCTGGCATTTGTGTTCTCTTAGGGTCTGTATGACATCAGTCCAGGATCTTCTGGCCTTCATAGTTTCTGGCGAAAAGTCTGGTGTGATTCTGATAGGTCTGCCTTTATATGTTACTTGACCTTTTTCCCTTACTGCTTTTAATATTCTTTCTTTATTTTGTGCGTTTGGTGTTTTGACTATTATGTGACAGGAGGTGTTTCTTTTCTGGTCCAATCTATTTGGAGTTCTGTAGGCTTCTTGTATGTCTATGGGTATCTCTTTTTTTAGGTTAGGGAAGTTTTCTTCTATGATTTTGTTGAAGATATTTACTGGTCCTTTGAGCTGGGAGTCTTCACTCTCTTCTATACCTATCATCCTTAGGTTTGATCTTCTCATTGAGTCCTGGATTTCCTGTATGTTTTGGACCAGTAGCTTTTTCCGCTTTACATTATCTTTGACAGTTGAGTCAATGATTTCTATGGAATCTTCTGCTCCTGAGATTCTCTCTTCCATCTCTTGTATTCTGTTGGTGAAGCTTGTATCTACAGCTCCTTGTCTCTTATTTTGGTTTTCTATATCCAGGGTTGTTTCCATGTGTTCTTTCTTGATTGCTTCTATTTCCATTTTTAATTCCTTCAACTGTTTGACTGTGTTTTCCTGGAATTCTTTCAGGGATTTTTGTGACTCCTCTCTATGGGCTTCTACTTGTTTATTTATGATTTCCTGGAATTCTTTCAGGGATTTTTGTGACTCCTCTCTATGGGCTTCTACTTGTTTAATTATGTTTTCCTGGAATTCTTTCAGGCATTTTTGTGATTCCTCTCTGTAGGCTTCTACTTGTTCTCTAGGGGAGTTCTTCATGTCTTTCTTGAATTCCTCCAGCATCATGATTAAATATGATTTTGAAACTAGATCTTGCTTTTCTGGTGTGTTTGGATATTCCATGTTTGTGTTGGTGGGAGAATTGGGTTCCGATGGTGCCATGTAGTCTTGGTTTCTGTTGCTTGGGTTCCTGCGCTTGCCTCTCGCCATCAGATTATCTCTAGTGTTACTTTGTTCTGCTATTTCTGACAGTGGCTAGACTGCCCTATAAGCCTGTGTGTGAGGAGTGCTGCAGACCTGTTTTCCTGTTTTCTTTCAGCCTGTTATGGCGACAGAGTGTTCTGCTTTTGGGCATGTAGTTTTTCCTCTCTACGGGTCTTCAGCTGTTCCTGTGGGCCTGTGTCTTGAGTTCACCAGACAGGTCACTTGCAGCAGAAAAGTTGGTCTTACCTGTAGACCCGAGGCTCAAGTTTGCTCGCGGGGTGCTGCCCACGAGCTCTCTGCGGCAGCATCAACCAGGAAGATCTGTGCTTCTGTTTCCGGGAGCTTCAGTGCACCAGGGTTCCAGATGGTCTTTGGCTTTTTCCTCTGGCATCCGAGATGTGTGTGCACAGAGCAGTCTCTTCTGGTTTCCCAGGCTTGTCCACCTCTCTGAAGGTTCAGCTCTCCCTCCCACGGGATTTGGGTGCAGAGAACTGTTTATCTGGTCTGTTTCCTTCAGGTTCCGGCGGTGTCTCAGGCAGGGGTCCTGCAGCTCCTGGGCCCTCCCCTACGGGAGCCCAGAGGCCTTATACAGTTTCCTCTTGGGCCAGGGATGTGGGCAGGGGTGGGCAGTGTTGGTGGTCTCTTCCGCTCTGCAGCCTCAGGAGTGCCCACCTGACCAGGCGGTGAGGTCTCTTTCCCACGGGGTCTGGGAGCAGAGAGCTGCTGTGGGCCGGGATCCGCGGGTGTGGGACTCCCAGTAAACACAGAACGTGCCCGGTCCTAGAGGAATTTTGCCTCCGTGTGTCCCGAGATCACCAGGCAGGTCACTTGCAGCAGAAGAGTTGGTCTTACCTGTGGTCCTGAGGCTCAAGTTTGCTCTCGGGGTGCTGCCCAAGAGCTCTCCGTGGCGGCAGCAACCAGGAAGATCTGTGCCGCCGTTTCCGGGAGCCTCAGTGCATCAGGGTTCCAGATGGCGTCTGGTCTAACTTTCTTTACTAAGAAATACACATAATTATTTTAAGAAAATAATTTTATGAAGGTTTTAATAAACAGAACCAAACATTTCAGCCAGCTTCATAAAAGAGATAAGGTTATTTAATCAGTCTCTCTTCCCGTCCTGCTTATTAATTTATGGTCTAGAAAAGATCAATGAGTTTTTTCTTTTTGAGTTTTTAAAAATATAAATAAAAGGGATTGGGGATTTAGCTCAGTGGTAGAGCGCTTGCCTAGCAAGCTCAAGGCCCTGGGTTTGGTCCCCAGCTCCGAAAAAAAAAAAAGAAAAAAATATAAATAAAAACATAATTAAGAATACCAACGAACCAGACCCCCCATAGCTCCCAGGGACTAAACTGCCAACCATAGAGTACTCATGGAGGGAGTCATGGCTTCAGCTACATATGTAGTAGAGGATGGCATTGTCTTGCATCAATGGGAGGGGAGGCCCTTGGTCCTGTGGAGGCTTGATGCCTCAGTGTAGAGTGATGCTAGAGTGGTGAGTCAGGAGTGGGGTTTGGGTAGAGGAGCACCCTCACAGAGTCAAAGGGGAGGGGGATGGAATAGGTGTTGCAGAGGGGAGTCTGGGAAGGGAGACAGCAGTTGAAATGTAAGTGAGTAAAACAACCAATTTTTTAAAAAAAAGAATGAATCAAGCAAAGTGGAGAACTATATTTATACTTTGAACTGAATATTGTTGTTATTTCAAAACAGAAAAAAAAAACCCTGAGCATTTAGATTGTTTTGTAGTTTCTGTTGGGCTCATAGGGGTCATCTGCTATGGAATCAACATCTTTAAAATTGCATCCAAGGATATAGTTTAAAGGATGATTAAATGATTTTTGGAGTATGTTATTGTGAAGGGATAACTCTGGCATTTGTCTGTTAGAATAAAGTTCTATTGATTAAGCAAGAATTGACCCTAGTTAAAACATTCTTTGGGGTCATAGATTAAAAAGGAGTATTTAGATATAACCAATGCACATTGACATTGTATGTATATGTCCAATTGTCACAATGTTTTTTACTAATATGTAAAATTAATATGTATTAAGAATTAAAAATAAAATTTGTTGTATGTTTTAAATATGAAACCTTGCCTTCTGCATATATGTGCAACACATGCATGCCTCATATTTGTAGAAGTCAGAAGAGATGGTCAGATCCCCCTAAAACAGCATTGTGCTTCTCTGCAAGAATAACAAATGATCTTAAACACTGAGCCATCTCCAGCCCCAATAAAAACTATTTTTAAATCTTAGTCTACTCTGAAGGAAGTGATTGACATATGGCATCTGGTCTGTTGTCTAAAATGTTCGTTTAAAAAGTTTTGTCATGTTGGCATGATGAGCCTCCCCTTCTAGCCTCACATCAATTTTTTTTCTTGAGCTGTGCACATAGGTTTTGCAGGCAGTTTCCCCTTGTATTGAAACATTTCCCCCAGAAGGGAAAAGGAAGCACCTCATGAGACTCCTGAGATAAACAAAAGTTCACAAGCTGGGGAAAGTGGAAACTTGCAAGATTCTAGAAGGGCCCTGACAGCTTTACAGAAGTAGTGAACAACTGCACGGGGAGTAATGTCTGACCAGCGAGTCTGCAGAGAAGATATTTCTTGGACTTGTCAAGTTTCCTGCGAAGTGCAATGAGTTTTAGAGTTGCAAAGTTGCCACCTACTTTGGAATGGATGTTTTGGTGATGCTGCTTTCTTTGAAACATCTATGCTCTGATGAAATAACTCTTCACCCCAAATCATGTTAAAAAGGGAATTCATCCCATATGTAGTCACCAAACCCAGTCACTACTGCTGATGCCAAGAAGTGCATGTTGATAGGAGCTTGATATGGATGTTTCCTGAGAAACTTTGCCAGAGTCTTACTGATACAAATGAGGACGCTTGTAGTTAACTATTGGACTGAGCACAGGGACCTTAATGGAGGAGTTAGAGAAAGGACTGAAGATGCTGAAGGGGTTTGCAACCCCATAGGGAGAACAACAATATCAAACAACCAGACACTCCCCCTCCTAGAGCTCCCAAGGACTAAACCACTACCCAAAGAGTACACATGGAAGGACCCATGGCTCCAGACACATATGTAGCAGAAGATGGCCTTCAAAGAGCATCAATGGGAGGAGAGGTTCTTGGTCCTGTGGAGGCTTATTTTCCCAGGGTGTTGAGGTGGGAGTGGTTGAGTGGGAGTGGGAGCATCTTCATAGAAGGAGGGGGCATGGGAGAGGGGGGAGAGGAGATAACATTTGAAATGTAAATACATAAAATATCCATTAAAAACATAAAAAAGAAACTCCAGTTTTAATTCATTGGTTCGTCAGAAAGGTTATATCTATTTCAAATGCTATATATGTTTTTGCTTTCTTTCCTATTTCAGAATAAGTAAGGCAAATACGAAAGCAGTGTTATCTATAAACATTTTACAGCAATCAATTTAATAAAACTAAAATTTTTACTTAAAAATTAATTTAGAAAATACCTCATTTGTCCTGGAATGATAGTTCAGAAAGCAAAGAACTTCCTGTGTAAGCACGAGAGGACCTGAGTGTAGAGGAAACTAGCCAGCACACAAAGGGAATGCATGCACATTAAAGTTCTTGCTTGTTTTATGTCAACTTGACAGAAGCTAGAGTCATTTGGAAAAGGGAACCTTAACTGAGAAAACATTCCGATCATATTAGCCTGTAGACAACTCATGGTATGTTTTCTTCACCTCTGATTGATATGTGAAGTATTATCCCATTTTGGGTGGTGCACCTCTTGGACAGTTGCTCTTGGAATCTACAAGAAAATAGTTTATACAAGCCATGGGTAGCAAGCCGGGAAAGTAGAACTCCTCCACAGCCTCCGCTTTAGTTCCTGATTCCAGGTTCTTGCCTTGAGTTCCTGCCCTGACTTCTCTTCATACTGGACAGTGATTAGGATACAGAAATTTAAATAAACCTTTTCTCCCTGCTTTTTATGTCTTGGTGTTTATCATAGCAATGGAATCTGTAAGACAGATTTTGCAGTGCCCACATACAATCCTGGTATGATGGCACTTGTCTGAAACCACAGAGCTGGGGCTAGAGTGGCAAATGTCGAGGACTCACTGGCTAGTCAAATTAACTAAAACAGTGGACCCTAGATTCACTGAGAGACCCACTCTCAAAAGATTAGGTAGAGAAGCAATGGAAGAGGAGCCTCTTGTCAACTTCTGATTTCCACAGGACAGGTATGTGCAACCCTCCCTCATATATGTGTGTATACGTACAGATGCACACAAAATAAATTAAACATGTGATTTTCAGTGTGCAGTGACTGAAACATATGATACAACTGCATTAATGATGATAATAATATGTGACATAAACTGACTGGTATAGAATTTGTTAAAATTTCATTTTCTTATTCCTTTTCTCAAAATATAGAAGGGAAAGTTACTTACCTCTTAGGGAAAGTTGACACATTCACAAGATGGGCTCACTAATGATGCTAAGAGTAGAAAATGTTAAAAATCTATGGAGAATGCTCTCTGTGTAGGCCAAATATATTTGCTACTTCCTCATAATACACACATATTGACAGTAAGTAGATGCTTGTGGGGGGCACTGCGAATACAAACTTAATGCCTCTTTCTTACTGTTTTGAACCTTCCAACTGAAATTTTTGTAAACTCAGAAAGCAATTCATATTAACATATTAAATATAAGATGTGCTAGTACATAGGAAGTTGATTCATTATGCTGCAGTTTGAGATCTGGGGAAAGCTATTTGTTATTTGGCATTCAGGCTAAAACAAATGAAAATGATGGCAGCTACTTTATCTTCTGCATATTTAATCTAATTCAAATTTTGGCCTCTTCGGAGATAATTTCCAGGTATATAACCCAGCTTTAACCTTAAACACCAGGATAAACAATGTTGTAAATCAAAAGAATAGAGAAAGCCATCAATAACACTAGCCCTTTGCACAGCTATTTATATTACCTCTTAGGAGGATCAACGAATATGAATTTTATCGGCAACACTTTTTAAATTTTAGCCAAAAAGGAAATCCAGCTATCTCTGTGCCAGAGCCATTTCAACCAGTACTGAGACAATTTCATACTGAGATATCTCAAGAGAAGAACAGAAGTTACATAGTCACACATTTGAGCATAGATTTTAACTTCTGCCCCTTTCTTCAGCCTGGAACCTAGAGTCAAGACATTGTATTTTTTTTTTCTTTTCCTCTTGAGAAACTTCCAGGAGACTTTAAGGGACCCATAATGTTAAACTCCTTTCTACAGCTTATTGAAATTTGCTGGTACTATTTCCCCTGATGGGTTGAAGTTTCTCCAGTCCATGAATGCTGAGATGAGCATTATCATCTTGAACTTGGCTTGGTGTGGAGCTAATTTGCATTGGAGGTAGGGACAGTTGCAAAGCAGCTCCCTAGGGCCTTGCATGTAAGAAGGTAGTGAGCCTATCATTTCATTTTATTTCTGAGCTGTGATTTATTCAATATGTCTGGAGACTTTTTAAAATGAACTGAAGGTTTCAATAAAGGCCTTGCCTTTAAGATATATAACCCGTGATTAAAAATAACCCCCAGCTCAAAGCAGAAGAATGACCTTTGCAAAGGCAGTAATGGGATATTTTGGTTCCTTTTACCACACTGAAATATTCTATTTAGTGCTGCAAATGTAGTAAAGGAAAAATTGGTGGCAATTAAGGACACCTCAATCAGTACTGGATGTGGTTCAGAGGGATGAGTCATTATGTTTTTGAAACGAATATATACATATACAGAACACTTGGAGATTTTTCGGTGAACTGAAGAGGTTGATGATCATGTATGATAACATATTTATGCACATACATCTTGGTGAAGAACAAGCACTTGTGGGAAAATTATGTGTTGCCATAAGATTATCTCAGTGTGTATTCTCTTTGGGAATTACTCTGAAGGCATTAATGTCAACATTTTCTAAATGATTATATTTCAGCCAAGAGAAGCTTTGAAATTAAAAACTCATAGTCATTTGACTTTCAACAAGACAGATTGCCTCTTTGATGAAAGACCAAGGACTTTTCTTTTACCACTTTCGGACACCAGAGCAATTCAGATTTGTAATATTGCTGTGAGGGATGACTTTATGGTCTTTTAAAAGACCAAGTGGTATTTTGTTGGAACTGCTTACCTACTACACAGGAACTGTGATCAATTCAATAACTGAGTATTTATAATTCCATGTTTTAACTGTAGTTGATAATTTAAAAGTTATTGTGTATAGAGTATTTATTTTCTTTCTAAAATAAAGTTTATCCTTCCCATTATCAGCTTTTTACCTAAAGTGATTTAATAGATGGTAAACTGAGGCGAAGAAATAGCTCTCCTTAGCTGCTTGACATAAATTATGTGTCCAAATATTTTAAAAGGAAAAAAATGAAAGGCCATGAAGGGACCCAGGGTGACAGGTAAGTGCACTTGAGTCAGATGTGTTAGAGGAGTTGCTTTAAAGACCCAAATCCATCCATAGCAATTGTCCCAGCACTGAGGAAAATTGGAAGGCCTGACTCCTTCTCTGGGATCAGGTGTGAGGGACGAGGAGCCAGGCAGTAAACTCACTTGTGCTCTGGGTTTACAATAGCATTCTATGTTTGTTAGTGTCACTGCTTCCTTTTCAACTGCCTGCCTACCTTTGTTGGGCAGGAGTCCCTGCCTGCTGCTAAAATGCCAAGCAATACAACAAATGATCTGCCCGTGTTTTCCTGTTAGTCTTGTGTAGTGAGGATTTTGTTGATGGATTAGACCCCAGAAAGTACCAGAAAAGTGAATTGTTTCACTTTGTCTGAATTCTCATAGCACTAGGTAGTTCTGTCTAGCTGAGCAATTATTGTGCTGTATTGTAATTATTTGTGTCTGTTTCTCTTGGTAGACTGGGAATACTTTGAGGTCAGGGTCATTGCCTTATTTATCCAAGATCTAGGACATTTTTGTGCACACGGCAAAAATTCATTAAATGCTTGTGAACAGTTCTAAAGAATGAATAAGAAAAGTCACAGTGGAGATTCTGATGCCAAATAGTGACCACAATTCTATTGCTCATATGCTAGTTGCTTCACTAGACTTGATTAACTAGAGACTGAGAATACCACTAGAATTCCCTGTATTTCTGGATTAACTCATTCCTGCTCACATCCTCCTCTAGAGTGTAAGACCAATGATTTTGTTCATTGTCATATCCTTATGATCAAGCATAATGCTTGATAGGCCATGTGCACTCCATACATGTCAATTAATATAATTGGAAGTGCTAAAATATTTTCTTTGTTTCATATAGCTGTTAACAATTGTTGGAATACACACATGAACGAGCACCAGTCTTTTGAGTACTAAGCTGGAAACTTTTCAGATTTCCAATGTAACATTTGAGCATTCAGTTTCTTTAAATTATTATTATTATTATTATTATTATTATTATTATTATTATTATGTCTTATCATTTTATGCATATCTGTACAACATGTGTGCCTGGTACATGCAGAGGTCAGAAGAGGGAGTCAGAGGCTCTGGAACTGTAATCATGATGCTTGTGAACTAATATGTGAGTGCTGGAATTGAATGCAGGTCCTCTGAAAGGATAGCAAGTGTTCTTTATTGTTGAGCCAGTCCTCTCCAGTCCTCCAGACAGATCTCGTTGAAAAAGCTCAAATCAAAATCTTTCTAATTATTTGAAGATTATCAATTGCATTTTATGGCACCTTACCCTCTAAAGGTAACATGTTGATATTTGAAAGGGCCCACGTTTGGAAAACTGCAGTTTGGGTCTCAGTGGTGCTTCTCTGTTAATTTTTAAAGGAGTGAGTGTTTGCCTGCTGCACACTCTTCTCTCAAGGGGAAAGGCCTTTAGAGTGGCACTTGGTAATTTAGCCATTAAGGTTAATGTTCATCTTCTCTCTGTCTATTGAAACTTCTAGAGTAGGCAGTACAAATAGCTTATCAGGAGTTTTAAAGGTCATGTGCAAAGGAAAAAAAATCTTGTGCTGCTCATGGAAATGTCCTTACTAATCAGTGCCTGCTTATGGGAGGAGGGGGCTGAGGGACTCTCTGAGGTCATCTATCTTCCCCTTTCCTCCAGGTCACTTTGTGGCAGATTTTTGAGTTGGTAGCAGTCCAGCCTATAAGTAGCAAGCTATGCACATCTCTGCTTTCTAGAAGAAGATAAGTCAGTAAGGGTGAAAATAAAAGCAAAACCCAAATCCTTCAACCCCCTCTCTCTCTCCCTTTTCAGCCTCTGCAGTTTACCTCTTGGGTGAGACTGACAGGGATAGGAGAAAAGAATAGACTTCTGTGTTGACAGCCTGCAGCAGTGGTCAAACCCACCTTTCACAGAGCTAGTCAGAATAAGGCTAGTGGGCTGCTCACTCGTTTCCCTTGCCGTTACTTGTCATTTCAGCCTGTGACAAAGCCATGCCTCTGTCATCTCTCTGGTCTTTTTCAACCCTCCGTGGGAGGGAATTCAGCCCTGCTCCATCAGGTCTGACCATATCATGAATCCCTAATAAGTGAATCTGGAGGTCCTCAAAAGAAACAAAAACTTAATCCACCACTCCAAATCCCATATGAGGCCACTGATTTAAATGCCTTTGAGATTTGATTGAGTTCCTGGCCTTTTTCTTTCTTCTACCACTGAAAAGTATGGGTTGTAGCTGCTTGGAGGAAGAAGGAAAACTCAGAGCTTTTTAAAATGGTAGCTCTGAGGCAAGCATTTAGGAACGACTCTAATAGCTCTGTCAGAAGAGTGAACTATACCTTCAGGCTTATTGTGATCACCCATTGAGAGAGAAACCATAGAATGAGCCTGCAATAATGATACAATGAAGAATGCATTCCTCTGCAGTGCATCCAATAGCTGCTTTGCATATGGATTCATTATTAAGAGAGAAGTCTGCTTTGCAGTTTATTTTATTATATGTTTCTGAAAACATAGCAGCAGGGTTGGGAGATTATACTTTATAGCTAAAGTTATCAAAATCCTACTGATGAGCTATTATAACTGTTCCCCCTCTCACCATCCTGTTCTTCTTTTCCTCCTCCAGTAGGTACTCTGAATTTTTTCAAATGAAAGAGCAATTTTTTTTTATTATATTCACTTCAATTTTGTGTGCTAGAGTTCTCTGGTCTTTAATTTTTATTTTTAAATGGGCACTTGGGGGTTATTTATATCTTAGACATATTAGGGATTACTGAGAAGAATGATTTCCAAAATTTCAGCTGAGGGATGAATATACATTTGTTTCAATTAATTTCATATTACAAAGATAAATTGAATAGCACATGGATACATATGGATACAGATTTATACTTTAAGTGATGACCAACCTTTAGTAATCCACAGCCTCTTTTATAATTTTTACTTTTGAACATCAAAAGTCTGATGATTAAAGACAAATAGAAAAGGAATAAAGAATTGGAGTTCTCATTACTTTTTGGAGTCCAAAATTAGCCTCTATTTAACACTGTAAATTTTAATTTTGATAATAGAGGATTAATCTTTTTATCATTATAGTCTTGCAAATGACATTTGCAAGTATGCCAGTCAGAATTATACCGACAACTACTGTGTTTAGGGTATCTTCAAAATAGTAGGAATCATATATAAATATGCAGGATTAGATGAGTTTGAAAAGACTGAGTTATTGAGCCAATGTTGCAAATTAATAATGCTTAGATAATTCTTTTCCAGTCCAACAATGTGCTCACTATACACTCCTGCTTTTTATGTGCTTAGGTGAAATCATTCAAAAATGCTACTTTATTATTCAGTTGCCAATGTCTTTTTCCTATATGCTATGCAAGATTGGCTTCAAGGAAATTGAAACTAGTTCCATGAGTATGGAATTTGTTGAGAACTCCTGCATTTCTGGAAAAGTAGATATTTTTCTAGAGTATGGTACCTTTTGGAGGTCACATTTAGAATCTTGTTTGGGCTCCTCAGCACAAAAATACTCCAGTGCGTCTATAGAATAAGCATAACTTCAAGGAAGTCATTTATGGACCAAGTATCTCAAGAACCTTAATTAAAGAGGACTCTCCTAACTTGTCCAAAAATATAGGCTAGGCCCCATATTCAAGGCGAAACTATAAACAGTTTTTGGAATAAAATAAGGCAAAAAGCCAAAGACCATAATGCCCCACATTTACCTGTGAAATGGCCAGTGTGGCAAGTTTTTAATGTGAAAATTGTCAGACAATTTGTAAAACAAAAGCAAAGTACAACAAAAATATGAAATCACTGTAGTTTTAATTGTTAGTAAATCTGGAAGTAAAAATCTATAGTTTAAGTTCCACGCTAGGAGCTAGTGGCCAGTTTAATGCATTTACCTCTGCTAATGAAGGATGGTGTTGATCCTGAAAATAGACTTAAGAAGAATTAATTTGATTCTGTAACACTATAATGCAAACTTCAGATCAAAAATCCAAGCTTATTTTTAAATTTTTAAAATACCTAAGCTTATCTTTTTCCTAGTTATCAAAATATCAGTACATTTTTTATGATAGACTACTTTTACTATGTCTAAAATATATGAAGAACTAATTATGTTGAATTATATGAATACAAGGGAACTAGTAAGATGATTGAGATATGTAAATAGTAGAAAAATTTCTATCATACACAGTATAATTTGGTGAGTTTTAACAAATGGTAGTCATATAACTACCCCCTATTCAAAGTGTAGAACAATTTCTGTTAATTCACAAAATTCCATTATGCTACATTGGAATAAGTTTTAGACTTTCATCATGGGCTGCTGCATGTAACACATCATATGATACATATGCATATACACACATATTTTCGAGATAATGTCTCACTATGTTAGCCTATGCTGGTCTCGTGCTTGCTATCTTTTTGCCTTAGCCTCCTATGTGTTGGGATTACAAGATAATGCCACAGCATGCAGGTTTTTTTGTATTGTCTGTTATTTCACCAATGTTACATGTATCAATAGTTTATTCATCGGATTTGCTAACAATATTCTATAATTTGTTCATAAAGTTCCCATTAGATGGTCCCTAGAACAGTTGAATGCAACTATGTCTTGGTGAACATGTATATTTCCATGACACTTGGTTATGTAATTGAAAATACATGGATAGATCAAAGAATGCTGAACATAAAAAACTATCAGCTGTCTAAAGTACTAAGTACTTTTATAGAAGCACAAAAAATTTGAGAATTTAGTTGTTCTTTGTGCTAATCAATACTTGCTACTATCTTTTTTCATCACAGCCCTTTTCTTGAAAGCCTGGATTTGTGGTGAGTAGTGATGTGCCAGGTGACTTTGTTTTATAGATGTCTCATGACTAACTTCACATATCATTTTCAACATGCTTCTCAGGCTATATTTATATTCTTTTGTGACACACTTATTCAACTCACATTCATTTTCTTATTATATTATATTATTTTTATTAGAAGTTAACATACAAGTCCTTTACCAACTATATATTTTAAAAATATCTGTTATAATCTGCAGTCTGAGTGTTTTTTATTTTTTAAAATAGTAACTTTTAAAGAGCAGATATTTTTAATTTAAGGAAGGCTCAATTTATTTTATTATATTTTCTTAATTAAAACATTTACGGGGCTGGGGATTTAGCTCAGTGGTAGAGCGCTTACCTAGGAAGCCCAAGGCCCTGGGTTCGGTCCCCAGCTCCGAAAAAAAGAACCAAAAAAAAAAAAAACATTTACATTCTATTACAGCAGCAACATAATAAGCAATATATATACACTTGTAAAATTCCTTAACTTTAAAAACAATATATGCTGAGCTAAACAATCATTTATTTAAATGTCTCATTATGATCTGCATAATTAGAAAAAGATAATTGCATTGAATAGTTTATCATAATTGTGATGATTTTTGATGTTCTAATAGAATATTCATGACAATTGGTTTAGAATTATCTGTAGTTATATATATATTTTCAAGTTTAGTGTGAGTTGCTTTGCTTATCATGTGCTCTTAAGAATTACCAGCTGTAGTACAGCATCATGAGCCCAACTAAGAGACAGTGAATTTTCAGCCTCCAATTATATAATATTTCTAGCTAGATGATATAATTATATAAAAACCAAAAACTCTGTTAATAAAAACTACTTTCTATTTAAAACAATGTTAGTGTGTTAGTGGGGGAAAATCAAATTTTAGAATACCAACAAGTATAATTGTTGACTATTTAGAAATTAATAGTTCTATCTTTTTATATTTTTTTATTAATTTTTTTATTAACTTAAGTATTTCTTATTTATATTTCAAGTGTTATTCCCTTTCCCGGTTTCCGGGCCAACATCCCCCTAATCCCTCCCCCTCCCCTTCTATATGGGTGTTTCCCCTCCCCATCCTCCCCCCATTGCCGCCCTCCCTCCAACAATCACGTTCACTGGGGGTTCAGTCTTAGCAGGACCAAGGGCTTCCCCTTCCACTGGTGATCTTACTAGGATATTCATTGCTACCTATGAGGTTGGAGCAGTCAGTCCATGTATATATAGTCTTTAGGTAGTGGCATAGTCCCTAGAAACTCTGGTTGCTTGGCATTGTTGTTCATATGGGGTCTCGAACCCCTTCAAACTCTTCCAGTTCTTTCTCTGAATCCTTCAACAGGGGTCCTATTCTCAGTTCAGTGGTTTGCTGCTGGCATTCGCCTCTGTATTTGCTGTATTCTGGCTGTGTCTCTCAGGAGAGATCTACATCCGGTTCCTGTCGGCCTGCACTTCTTTGCTTCATTCATCTTGTCTAATTGGGTGGCTGTATATGTATGGGCCACATGTGGGGCAGGTTTTTGTGTTTTGTATTATTGCCTCAACAGGGAGATTCTGATAGAAGAAATTCTTATGTATTTTTCATATCACAGAAAATAGGTCTTCATTTTATGCTTCCAAACACTTTAATCTCTTTCATAGAATGTAACTCTTTCATTATACATTAGTATAAGGCAAGAGTAATATTCAGAAACTATTTACCATTGTTGAAATAGCTATTGTCAAGCTAAAGTGTTTCATTATAGCCAAATGCATTTCATTTATTTATATATTTACATTCCAAATACTTCACCCTTCTAGGTTCTCCCTCCCCTTCTTCTCTGAGAGGGTACTCCCCTGGGTATCCCCCCTCTACATTGGTGCATAAAGTCTCTACAGGATAAGGATCATCCTCTCCTACTGAGGCCAGATAAAATAGCCCTGTTGGGGAACAGATACCACAGTCAGCCTACAGTTTTAGGGGCAGCCCCTGCTACATTTGTTGGGGAACCCATATGGAGACCGAGCTGCACATTTGCTACATATGTGCCAGGGGCCTCAGTCCAGCCTGCGTATTGGCTTTGGTTGGTGACAGTTTCTGAGAGCTCCCAGGGGTCCTCATCAGGACTTGTGAACATGGTGGTATACAGGAAGCAGACATATGCTATAACAGAAACAGGGGCAGGACTAATCTTCAGTGGCCTGCTCCCAATTACTGATTTCTGTCAAGCCAGGGCCTACTCCCAAACGTCTTCAAAGCAGTAAAAGTAAAAACAGGACCAAACACTCAGGGCAAGACACTGGAACACTTCGAGATTCAAATAAGAAAACCTGGTCACAACAATGTATATAATAATAGTGTAAGCAGGCAGTGACAGCCCTGTGTCTTCATAGCATATAGCACTGGGAAAGTTCTCTGATACTTGGTCCTGGAAAGCCATTTTGAAGAAATCCTATCTGAAGCTGCTGCTTAAATATCATCTCAACCGGGCAACTTGTTGGGATGGCCATGTACTGATTGTTTTTCTGTTCTTGAATTTTTAAATTGTTTTATTCCATAGAGATTCTTTTGATGAGAAAAATTTATTTAAATGCATGCATCTTTTATTTTAATTTTCTTGTTTCACTTTTCATTTATCATTCACTCTCATTTTTTCCTTATATAATACTTAAATATATAATCTATATTAAATGTAATCTATAGTATTGATAACAAAATATAGGTAGTGAATATGATCATAGTATATTACCAGAATTCACAGAATTCACAGAATTCACAGAATTCATTCGCTTTGAGCAATGACTATATGATAATAATAGCACAATGATGAGAGAAAATTGTGCAATCTTTTATTTATAATATTGAACAATAAATAGTTATTTTATGGATAAAATGGGAATTGTATTTTATTGATAAATTAATATCTTAGTGTTAAAATAGTGTCTTATTTTATTTTTTGTTTTCTAAAATTAAAATATATTTACATCATTTCTCCCTTGTCTTTTTCCTTCCACCTTCCCATGTACTATTCCCACATGTTCTCTTTCAAAGTCATGTTGTCTATTACTTTAAATGTTGTTACATAGATATATCCCTATATATTTCTAAACACATAAATACAACCTGCTCAGTCCCTGTAATGTTACCTGTATGTACATAATATCAGGACTGACCACTGAGTAACTGAGTATTGTATAACAAATCTAGAGGGTTCTTCCCTTGTGGAGACTATCTATCGGCTCTCAGTGGTCTATAGTTCTTTGTTTAGTGATGATGCCCCATAAGATTTACCCCTTTCATGTTAGCATATCTATAACAAGGGTCACCATGGCACAATGCCAAAAAGGGTTGAATAGTAGTTACCTTGGTTGTAACCATTAACTCTCTCTCTAATTGGACTCAACAGGAGGGAATCACGCCTGGAACTGAAATCTAGTCTAATATCCAGGGCTAGTGAAATCATGGGTCTTGGAGCACCTACAACCATTGGTTTACAAAACCAGTATAATTCCTAAATACATTAAAAATATATATTCATCCTTACACACGCGCGCGCGCACACACACACACACACACACACGCACAGAGAGAGAGAGAGAGAGAGAGAGAGAGAGAGAGAGAGAAAGAGAGAGAGAGAGATTCTTCTAATCCATGAGTCCATCTTCTATTGTTTTCTTCAAATTCTGTTTTTAGTGTTTTCTAATTTTCATTGTGTAGGTCTTTTAGCTTCTTGATTAAGTTTTTTTCAAGATAGTCATTTCTTTCAATTGTGAATGAGATTGATTTCTTGTTAAAATTTGCTTAGTATTTTATTATCTATAATAATAAATACTAATTTATTTGTTTAATAATAAAAATAAATATTTAAAAAACAATTATATATCTTTTACTTTATCATCTATACAATCTTGGTTTCCCAGGACTAAATCTTCGAGTTTTTGTTCATGAGACTAAGCATCTAATGCCTGAGCCATCTCCCCAGGTGTGCACTGAGGTTTTTTGTTTATGTTGTTGTTCTTTTGTATTCCTTCTTTTTATTTAACCATTTTTTACACTCCAGAATTTATTGCCCTCTTGGTCCACCCCCCAAATGTTCCACATCCTAACCTCCTCTCTGCCCCCTGTCTCCACAGGATGTCACCACCATCCCACCCCCACCCCACCAGACCTCTAAACTTCCTGGGGCCTCCAGTCTCTTGAGGGTTAGGTGTATCATCTCTGACTGAACCTAGACCCTGCAGTCCTCTGCTGTACATGTGCTGGGGGCCTCATCTCATCTGGTGTATACTGCCTGGTTGGTGATCCAGTTGCTAGTAACTACCTTTCTCTACCTTTTCTGTTTGGCAAATTATAATGCATCTTTCAATTCTTGAAAATTAGCTCATACTGTAATTTTTTACCACCTGTAATTTGAATGTAGCTGTTATATTTGTTCTGCCTGCAGAAACTTTGTCAAGCCAGTATTCAAGAAAATGCATGAGGACTGAGCAATACAATCTTCATTAGAACTGATAGTCCCATGACCCTGACCAGGACAAGGCTAATATAGAGACCTTTTATAACTAAGATCGGTCTTTGTGGGACTATGTGGACATTTTCCTTGCAAACGTTAAAATTCTTCTAGCCTCAAACATTGTTATATCTTTACTAATGTCAAATCAGGCATTCGCTGGTTACTACCCCAAGTTCTGTGCTACTTTTGCCCTAGTATATTTTGCAGTCAGGACAGATAGTCAGTCAAAGGTTTTGTAGCTATGCTTGTTTCCAGGTTTCTCTTTCAGTATCCTGAAAACTAACTCTCTTTACCAAAGCTACTAGAATATTGGGGTGAAGGTTCCATGTAGGCAGCAGCTCAACTTCTTCATGTCCAATGAGTTGTAAGGAAGTTGTCCTCAACAATGGGTCCCTACTGTCAGTCTGCAGAGAGCAACCCTTTGTCTTAGCATCAACCTGTTTTTTTGGAGGGGAGAATTCCAGGGTGCCCCCTCGGCCAACAACTCAATTAAATGCAACCTAGACCCACTACTAGAAGCCTTGCCTGGTGACAAGGGATGGCCTCTTTAGATCCCATATCCCCCATTTCTAGGATTCCTTATTAGGACCACCTTCATAGATTCCAAGAAATTTCCACTGTACTAGGTTCTACATATTCTTGTAAAGCTTCCCCAGTTCTAGTTGTTGCTCCTTGCACTCTCACCCACTCCATCCCTTCACCTTATTCCCCACTATGGCTCCCTAGTCACCCATAAAATCTGTTCTATTTCTCCCTTCCAGCGATATCCATGCTTCCCTTCTCTTAGCCTTTCTGAGTCTGTGGATTGCAGTGTATTTATCATTTACTTTACTTAATAAGCGAGTAGATACTTTTTTCTAGTTCCATCAATTTGCCTATAATATTTATAATGTCAAATTTCAGCCACTAAAAAACAATATCCCATTGTGTAAAATTGTTTATATGATTTTTTTTCACTTCATGTTTGTTAGTGTATAAGGGAAGACTGCTGCTTTTGCATGTTACTTTTGTATCCTACTATTTTTGTTTATTAAAGTTTTTAATCATTGCTAAGAATTTTCTATTGTTTACAAATATATATATATATGTATATATGTATATAATGTATCTATTCCCATCAAAATTCAAATATCTTCCAAGAAATAGGAAACATTAAAATTTATTTTGAATCAAAAATAATTCTCTTGGCTAAATATTTTTTAAAACATTTTACTTTTAAGTGCTTGTATTGTGTGTGATTACATGTATGTGAGGAGAGATGCATGTGGAGGCCTGAGGCAGTGGATTTCCTGGAACTAGAATTAGAGGTAATTATAATTTGTTCACCTTAGGGGCTGTGAATGAACTTGGGTACTCTGCAAGAGCATTATGCATGCTTATTCTTAACTACTGAACCTCCTGTTCAGTCTTATTTAAAAAAATCTTGGAGAAGAGGAAGAGGAAGTAGAAGAGGAAGAGTAGGAAGAGGAAGAAGAACAGGATGGGGAAAAGGAAGAGGAGGAAAAGGAAGAGGAAGAGGAAAAGGAGAAGAGGAGGAGAAAGAGGAGGAGGAAAGATAAAGCTAGCATTATCATCATACTTGATTTCAAGATCAAAGCAACAAAAAGAGCATTGTTATATCACAAAACAGACACATAGATCTATATAAGAGAAAAATTTTATATAGATATAAACTTTCTATCTAAATATAAACCTCTGATACAGCCAACTGATTTTTTTTCACAAAAAATTTTGAAGACATTCACTGGAGGAAAGTTAACCTTTCCAACAAATGACATTGGAAAAAATAGGTATATACATATAAAAGAATGAAATTATATTCTTACTTCTCACTCTGCACAAAAATCAACCCCAAATGGGGGGATCTTTAATATAAAACTTGATATTCTAAAACTATGAGAGGAAAAAGCAGGAACAACATTTCAAGGTGTAAAAATTGGCAATGACTTCCTGAATGAGACCATGGCGGTATGTGAAATGGTGCTAAAAATTGACAAGTGGGCATCATGAAGTTAAATAGATCTTGTAAGGCAAAATAAACTGTTAATAGAGTGAACTAGTAGCTTACAAAATAGGAGAAAATCTCTGTAGCAGACAGAGGAACAGTGGTTAGAGAATACAAAGAACTAAACGATGACTAAACATCAAGAAAGCAACCAGTCCAATAAAAATGGCACGTGAACTAAATATTTTTCCAAAGAATAAAGATTAACATTAAATATTTTAAAGACATTTTTCAACTTTGTAGCTACCAGTGAAAAGCAAATTAAAGCAACTTTGCAATTCTGTCTTATTTTAGCCAGAATGGCTGCCATTAAAAAAAATGACAAAAATTCTATTAGTATGTGGTGCAAGATTCACTGTTGTGAGAAAGGTAAACTAGTACAGGTGCTATGGAAATCAGTGTGGTAGTCCTTCAAAACTTTAAAAATTATACTCTCATATGACTCAGCAATACAAACTCATGGACATTGTGCATCAAGTAAATAATGGATAGCAAAAATGTAGTTAATATATAATGTAAATCTTAACAGGAAAAGAAAAATGAAATTTATAAGAAAATAGATGGAACTAGAAAATATGGATGAGGTAACATGCCTGAGTTAATTGATAATCCTAATAGTGAAGGATATGGAGCCCAAAGAGGCCACCTCCAGTAGTCAGGCAGGATTTCCAGTGGAGGGATAAGGACAGCAACTCACACAAAAACTTTCTACCCAAAACGTGTCCTTCCTATAAGATGTGCAGGGACAAAGATGGAGCAAAGACAGAGGGAATGACCAACCAATGACTGGCCTAAATTTCAACCCATCGAATGGGTAAGAACAAATCCATGACACTATTAATGATACTCTGTTATGCTTTCAGAAAGGAGCCTAGGATAACTGTCCTCTGTGAAAGTCTCAGCCCAGCAGGCAATGGAAACAGATGCAGAGATCTGCACCAAAACATTACATGGAGTTTTGGGAGTCTTGTAGAAGAGTTGGGGGAAGGATTGAGGGAATCAGAAAGGGATAGGGACTCAAGAAGACCAAGAGTCAACTAATGTGGACCCATGGGAGATCCCAAGGACTGAACTGCCAACCAAACATCTAATAGCATGGACTACACCAAGGCCCCCAGTTATATGTTTATGATGTGCAGCTTGGTCTTCATATGGGTCCTCCAACAACTGGAGTTGAGGCTGTTCCTGAATTTATTTTCTGTCTGTGGATCCTGTTCTCCTAACTGGGATGCCTTGTCTGGTGTCTGGGAGAGGATTTGCCTTGTCCTTCAGAGACTTGATCTGCCAGTGTGGGGCGATAGCCAGAAGGGGCCTTCCCCTTCTTAGAGAAGTGGGGTGAAGGAATGCCCAGAAAAGCTGTGGGAGGGGGACTGGGAGGAGAAGGGGGCTGGATATTGGGATTTTAAATGTTTAAATAAATAGATAAATAAATAAACAAACCTTGTGTATTTATAACTGAAAATAACCACGAAAGACCTTTGAAAATTAATTTTGGAATTGAAATAAATTGTGCATGTTTTTAGGATTGACCATCTGATATCGAATACCGAATTGATATGCTCTTCTCTAGGGAAGACTATTGTCTTGAGTTGAGGCCTCCTGAACTTTTCCCTTTCCATATTTGCATGGCTTTTAGTTTTATCCTTGTACATTAGTATGTCTATTGGTACAATTCTAGTTCAGATCATCTTTAGGAAGCCTTGTTGGTGAGACTTCATACATTTATCTTCTGATATTTCTTTTTTAATTATTATTATTAACTTGAGTATTTCTTATATACATTTCGAGTGTTATTCCCTTTCCCGGTTTCTGGGCAAACATCCCCCTAATCCCTCTCCCTCCCCTTCTTTATGGGTGTTCCCCTCCCCATCCTCCCCCACTGCCGCCCACCCCCCAACAATCACGTTCACTGGGGGTTCACTCTTAGCAGGTCCCAGGGCTTCCCCTTCCACTGGTGATCTTACTAGGATATTCATTGCTACCTATGAGGTCAGAGTCCAGGGTCAGTCCATGTATAGTCTTTAGGTAGTGGCTTAGTCCCTGAAAGCTCTGGTTGCTTGGCATTGTTGTACATATGGGGTCTCAAGCCCCTTCAAGCTCTTCCAGTTCTTTCTCTGATTCCTTCAACGGGGGTCCCGTTCTCAGTTCAGTGGTTTACTGCTGGCATACGCCTCTGTATTTGCTGTATTCTGGCTGTGTCTCTCAGGAGAGATCTACATATGGCTCCTGTCGGCCTACACTTCTTTGCTTCATACATCTTATCTAATTGGATGGCTGTATATGTATGGGCCACATGTGGGGCAGGCTCTGAATGGGTGTTCCTTCTGTGTTTGTTTTAATCTTTGCCTCTCTATTCCCTGCCAAGGGTATTCTTGTTCCCCTTTTAAAGAAGGAGTGAAGCATTCACATTTTGATCATCCGTCTTGAGTTTCATTTCTTCTAGGCATCTAGGGTAATTCAAGCATTTGGGCTAATAGCCACTTATCAATGAGTGCATACCATGTGTGTTTTTCTGTGATTGGGTTACCTCACTCAGGATGATATTTTCCAGTTCCAACCATTTGCCTAAGAATTTCATAAAGTCATTGTTTTTGATAGCTGAGTAATATTCCATTGTGTAGATGTACCACATTTTCTGTATCCATTCCTCTGTTGAAGGGCATCTGGATTCTTTCCAGCTTCTGGCTATTATAAATAAGGCTGATATCAACATAGTGGAGCATGTCTGTGTTAGATGTTGGGGCATCTTTTGGGTATATGCCCAAGAGAGGGTCCTCAGGTAGTTAAATGTCCAATTTTCTGAGGAACTTCCAGACTGATTTCCAGAATGGTTTTACCAGTCTGCAATCCCACCAACAATGGAGGAGTGTTCCTCTTTCTCTACATCCTCGCCAGCATCTGCTGTCACCTGAGTTTTTGATCTTAGCCATTCTCACTGGTGTGAGGTGAAATCTCACGGTTGTTTTGATTTGCATTTCCCTTAAGACTAAAGATGTTGAACATTTCTTTAGGTGTTTCTCAGCCATTGCACATTCATCAGCTGTGAATTGTTTGTTTAGCTCTGAACCCCATTTTTAATAGGTTTATTTGTCTCTCTGCAGTATAACTTCTTGAGTTCTTTGTATATTCTGGATATAAGCCCTCTATCAGTTGTAGGATTGGTAAGGATCTATTCCCAATCTGTTGGTTGCTGTTTGTCCTAACAACAGTGTCCTTTGCCTTTCAGAAGATTTGCAGTTTTATGAGATCCCGTTTGTTGATTCTTGATCTTAGAGCATAAGCCATTGGTGTTTTGTTCAGGAAATTTTCTCCAGTGCCCATGTGTTCGAGAGGCTTCCCCACTTTTTCTTCTATTAGTTTGAGTGTATCTGGTTTGATGTGGAGGTCCTTGAGCCACTTGGACTTAAGTTTGTACAGGGTGATAAGCATGGATCGATCTGCATTCTTCTACATGCTGACCTCCAGTTGAACCAGCACCATTTGCTGAAAATGCTATCTGTTTTCCATTTGATGGTTTTGGCTCCTTTGTCAAAATACAAGTGCCCATAGGTGTGTGGGTTCATTTCTGGGTCTTCAATTCTGTTCCATTGGTCTATCTGTCTGTCTCTGTACCAATACCATGCAGTTTTTATCACTATTGCTCTGTAATACTGCTTAAGTTCAGGGATAGTGATTCCCACTGAAGTCCTTTTATTGTTGAGGATAGCTTTAGCTATCCTGGGTTTTTTGTTATTTCAGACGAATTTGCAAATTGTTCTGTCTAACTCTTTGAAGAATTGGATTGGTAAGTTGATGGGGATTGCATTGAATCTTTAGATCGCTTTTGGTAAAATGGCCATTTTTTCTATGTATTAATCCTGCCAATCCATGAGCACAGGAGATCTTTCCATCTTCTGAGGTCTTCTTCAATTTCTTTCTTCAGAGTCTTGAAGTTCTTATTGTAAAGATCTTTTACTTGCTTGGTTAAAGTTACAACGAGGTACTTTATATTATTTGGTCTATTATGAAGGGTGTCCTCTCCCTAATTCTTTCTCTGCTTGTTTCTCTTTTGTGTAGAGGAAGGCTACTGATTTATTTGAGTTAATTTTATACCCAGCCACTTTGCTGAAGTTGTTTATCAGCTTTACTAGTTCTCTGGTGGAACTTTTGGGATCACTTAAATATACTATCATATCATCTGCAAACAGTGATATTTTGACTTCTTCTTTTCCGATCTGTATCCCCTTGACCTCCTTTTGTTGTCTGATTGCTCTGGCTAGAACTTCAAGAACTATATTGAAGAAGTAGGGAGAGAGTGTGCAGCCTTGTCTAGTCCCTGATTTTAGTGGGATTGCTTCAAGTTTCTCTCCATTTAGTTTAATGTTAGCAACTGGTTTGCTGTATATGGCTTTTACTATGTTTAGGTATGGGCCTTGAATTCCAATTCTTTCCAGGACTTTTATCATGAAGGGGTGTTGAATTTTGTCAAATGCTTTCTCAGCATCTAATGAAATGATCATGTGGTTTTGTTCTTTCAGTTTGTTTATATAATGGATCACGTTGATGTTTTTCCATATATTAAACCATCCCTGCATGCCTGGGATGAAGCCTACTTATTCATGGTGGATGATTGTTTTGATGTGCTCTTGGATTCGGTTTGCCAGAATTTTATTGAGTATTTTTGCGTCAGTGTTCATAAGGGAAATTGGTCTGAAGTTCTCTTTCTTTGTTGGGTCCTTGTCTGGTTTGGCTATAAGAGTAATTGTGGCTTCATAGAAGGAATGCTCCATCTGTTTCAATTTTGTGGAATAGTTTGTATAATATTGGTATGAGGTCTTCTATGAAGGTCTGAAAGAATTCTGCACTAAACCCATCTGGACCTGGGCTCTTTTTGGTTGGGAGACCTTTAATGACTGCTTCTGTGTCCTTAGGAGTTATGGGGTTGTTTAACTGGTTTATCTGTTCGTGATCTAACTTCTGTACCTGGTATCTGTCTAGGAAATTGTCCATTTCCTGCAGATTTTCAAGTTTTGTTGAATATAGGCTTTTATAGTAAGATCTGATGATTTTTTGAATTTCCTCTGAATCTGTAGTTATGTGTCCCTTTTCATTTCTGATTTTGTTAATTTGGACACACTCTATGTGTCCTCTCGTTAGTCTGGCTAAGGGTTTATCTATCTTGTTGATTTTCTCAAAGAACCAACTTTTGGTTCTGTTGATTCTTTCTATGGTCCTTTTTGTTTCTTCTTGGTTGATTTCAGCTCTGAGTTTGATTATTTCCTGCCTTCTACTCCTCCTGGGTGTATTTGTTTTTTTTTTTTTTTTTTTTGAGCTTTTAGGTGTGCTCTCAAGTTGCTGACATATGCTCTCTCCTGTTTCTTTCTGCAGGCACTCAGACCTATGAGTTTTCCTCTTAGCACAGCTTTCATTGTGTCCCATAAGTTTGGGTATGTTGTACCTTCATTTTCATTAAATTCTAAAAAGTCTTTAATTTCTTTCTTTATTTCTTCCTTGACCAGGTTATCATTGAGTAGAGCATTGTTTAATTTACACGTATATGTGGGCATTCTTCCTTTATTGTTACTGAAGACCAGTTTTAGGCTGTGGTGGTCTGATAGCACGCATGGGATTATTTCTATCTTTCTGTACCTGTTGAGGCCCATTTTTTGACCAATTATATGGTCAATTTTGGAGAAAGTACCATGAGGAGCTGAGAAGAAGGAATATCCTTTTGCTTTAGGATAGAATGTTCTATAAATATCTGTTAAGTCCATTTGGCTCATGACTTCTCTAAGTCTGTCTACATTTCTGTTTAATTTCTGTTTCCATGATCTGTCCATTGATGAGAGTGGGTTGTTGAAATCTCCTACTATTATTGTGTGAGATGCAATGTGTGCTTTGAGCTTTAGTAAGGTTTCTTTTACGTATGTAGGTGCCCTTGTATTTGGGGCATAGATATTTAGGATTGAGTGTTCATCTTGGTGGATTTTTCCTTTGATGAATATGAAGTGTCCTTCCTTATCTTTTTTGATGACTTTTAGTTGAAAATCGATTTTATTTGATATTAGAATGGCTACTCCAGCTTGCTTCTTCTGACCATTTGCTTGGAAAGTTGTTTTCCAGCCTTTCACTCTGAGGTAGTGTCTGTCTTTGTCTCTGAGGTGTGTTTCCTGTAGGCAGCAGAATGCAGGGTCCTCGTTACGTATCCAGTTTGTTAATCTTTGTCTTTTTATTGGGGAGTTGAGGCCATTGATGTTGAGAGATATTAAGGAATAGTGATTATTGCTTCCTGTTATATTCATATTTGGATATGAGGTTATGTTTGTGTGCTTTTCTTCTCTTTGTTTTGTTGCCAAGACAATTAGTTTCTTGCTTCTTCTAGGGTATAGCTTGCCTCCTTATGTTGGGCTTTACCATTTATTATCCTTTGAAGTGCTGGATATGTAGAAAGATATTGTGTAAATTTTGTTTTGGCATGGAATATCTTGGTTTCTCCATCTATGTTAATTGAGAGTTTTGCAGGATACAGTAACCTGGGCTGGCATTTGTGTTCTCTTAGGGTCTGTATGACATCTGTTCAGGATCTTCTGGCCTTCATAGTTTCTGGCGAAAATTCTGGTGTGATTCTGATAGGTTTGCCTTTATATGTTACTTGATCTTTTTCCCTTACTGCTTTTAATATTCTTTCTTTATTTTGTGTGTTTGGTGTTTTGACTATTATGTGACGGGAGGTGTTTCTTTTCTGGTCCAATCTATTTGGAGTTCTGTAGGCTTCTTGTACGCCTATGGGTATCTCTTTTTTTAGGTTAGGGAAGTTTTCTTCTATGATTTTGTTGAAGATATTTACTGGTCCTTTGTGCTGGGATTCTTCACTCTCTTCTATACGTATTATCCTTAGGTTTGATCTTCTTATTGAGTCCTGGATTTCCTGTATGTTTTGGACCAGTAGCTTTTTCCGCTTTACATTTTCTTTGACAGTTGAGTCAATGATTTCTATGGAATCTTCTGCTCCTGAGATTCTCTCTTCCATCTCTTGTTTTCTGTTGGTAAAGCTTGTATCTACAGCTCCTTGTCTCTTCTTTTGGTTTTCTATATCCAGGGTTGTTTCCATGTGTTTTTTCTAGATTGCTTCTATTTCCATTTTTAATTCCTTCAACTGTTTGATTGTGTTTTCCTGGAATTCTTTCAGGGATTTTTGTGACTCCTCTCTATGTGCTTCTACTTGTTTATTTATGTTTTCCTGGAATTCTTTCAGGAATTTTTGTGATTCCTCTCTGTAGGCTTCTACTTGTTTATTAATATTTTCCTGTCTTTCTCTAAGGGAGTTCTTCACGTCTTTCTTGAAGTCCTCCAGCATCATGATCAAATATGATTTTGAAACTAGATCTTGCTTTTCTGGTGTGTTTGGATATTCCGTGTTTGCTTTGGTGGGAGAATTGGGCTCTGATGATGCCATTTAGTCTTGGTTTCTGTTGCTTGGGTTCCTGCACTTGCCTTTCACCATCAGATTATCTCTAGTGTTACTTTGTTCTGCTATTTCTGACAGTGGCTAGACTGTCCTGTGTGTCAGGAGTGCTGTAGACCTGTTTTCCTGTTTTCTTTCAGCCAGTTATGGGGACAGAGTGTTCTGCTTTCGGGCGTGTAGTTTTTCCCATCTACAGGTCTTCAGCTGTTCCTGTGGGCCTGTGTCTTGAGTTCACCAGGCAGGTCACTTGCAGCAGAAAAGTTGGTCTTACCTGTGGTTCCGAGGCTCAAGTTTGCTTGTGGGGTGCTGCCTACGAGCTCTCCGCAGTGGCAGCAACCAGGAAGATCTGTGCCGCCCTTTCCGGGAGCTTCCGTGCACCAGAGTTCCAGATGGCGTTTGGTGTTTACCTCTGGCGTCAGAGATGTGTGTAGAGTACAGTCTCTTCTGGTTTCCCAGATGTGTCTGCCTCTCTGAAGGTTTAGCCCTCCCTCCCACGGGATTTGGGTGCAGAGAACTGTTTATCCGGTCGGTCCCTTCAGGTTCTGGCAGTGTCTCAGATGCAGTGGCCCTGCTGCTCCTGGGCCCTCCTCTAAGGGAACCCAGAGGCCGTATACAGTTTCCTCTTGGGCCAGGGATGTGAGCAGGGGTGGGCAGTGTTGGTGGTCTCTTCCGCTCTGCAGCCTCAGGAGTGCCCACCTGTCCAGGCAGTGAGGTTCCCTCCCATGGGGTTTCTTCTGATATTTCTAAAAGATACAATCTCATAGCCAAGTTCCTGTTCCTAGGCCTAGTACAATCTTTCCATTCCCTCTTCTATGATTACTGAACCTTAGGTATAGGAGTTGTGTTGCATCTCTGCCCAGTGGGATTGGGCTCTACAAAACTGCATTTTGATTTGTAATGGAATTTTCTCTAGTGGGTTCCATCTGTAGCAAAGAGAAGTTTTAGCACTGAAAAGAGATACAAACAAGCACCATTACACAAAATGAAAAGATTGTAGTTATGTCAACAATTAAAGAAAAGGGAGCTATGGATTTGTACATATAGAGGGTTTTGGGGAAAGGAAAGGGAAGAGGAAATTATAAAATTAATTACAATGCCTTTGGCATTGTATTTATTTATTATTTATTTAAAAATAAATAAATTGTTAGTTGATTAATTCACAAACTTGGAATCCACAACCACTAGATTTCAACTGTACTACTGTGCTTTGTAGAACTAAGGTCTTGTACTTACTGAGGTTAGAAAATTAACTCCAACGACATCTTCATAAATTCTGACCAAACTCTAGAAGGATCTCAACTTATTATAGGAAACCGTAGAGAACTAGGAGTCATCATAATGAAATAGGTTTGAGGCATTCACTTTTTCAGAACTTCAGAATATCCTATCCTCTTTGTACTACAGGCAGATACTGTCACTATTGACTAGGTGGACATACCCTCCTCCAGTCTATTTATTCTTGGCAGAAGAAATAGGAGCCCACAGGTTTCCTGAATATACTTCACATCCTTTTGGCCAAATTGTACATTTTATTGCCTGTCATCAAACATTTTTAATGTATAAATAAAGAAGACTATACTTGTGTCTTTCATTAGAAAGTGTATGGACACATCAGGACTTTTTTTTTCTCTTTGCAGTAGATTAGTTTTATCTTACAATGGAGTCCAGCATCTTTCATCTTGTGAGATAGGGTTAATTCATAGCGGTAATTCTGCAGTCAATCTCTGAAGAAAGGTTACTTTTAGATTTTTTTTGACTTTCCTAAAGATATTTGTCAGCCATGTTCCATTAGATTTTTTATGCTGAGACTCAGTCTATCATGAAAATAGAGCTGTGCACCTTGTTAAAATCAGGTCAAATAAGTAAAAACCATTGTTGAAAGAGAGCTTCTAAATACAAGAAGCAAAGGCCAGAGAGGGCAGCCTTGATACTATTTTTGCTGGTTTTGAGCAAAATTGTCCAGAGGGCCAAGGCGGGGGGTTGTATCTATTAAAAAAAAATTGGATTGTCTCTCCTTAGCCAAGGAAATGAAACTATGGAGTGCATCATTTAAAGACAGATTGTAACCTTAGCTTGAGATTTTTCTGCCTAATTTCAAAGCCCCTCAGGAGGCTAGAGTCTAGAAGCCCACCACAACAAGTAGAATCAGTGTGGTGTGAACCCTGAGAAAAAGCATGGAGTATGGCTTTTACACGTATATTTTGTCTGAAATATACAAACGATGCTTATAATAATATATTTTGGATTTCAACATGATGTACATTTACTTTTTGCCATCTCATCTTCATTGAATACTGTTACTTATATTTATACATATTTGTCTCCTTTCACTTTTACATTCAATATTAATGGGATAATTTTGAAGTTATATACTGAAATTCCCTTTTGGATTTATTCTTCAATCCCTTAGTGCTTATGTTTGACTCTTGTTTCCTATGATTTTTTTTGACTAAAAAACATATTTGTTCTACAACAAGATGGTGCTTCTTTGTGCTTACCTGATCTGATAGTCTACTGGCTCCTCAGTGTTATCCTGCCCTTACCAGTGTGTCCTGAATTCATGTTCTTTCTGTTTTCTTCTCAAGAAAGAGAAGATGCATCAAGATTGTATTCAACTGTTCCCTTAGAATGCTTTAGCTCACCCCTTCCTAGCTCAACTTTCTTCTGAAACATTTTAGGTTCTCTTCTTTATCATTGTCAGTGTCTCTTCACTGATGTTTCCCCTTTTTCCTGTAAACAACCTCAGTAGCCCAGGTCCTTTGAAAGTCAAACAAAAAATAACTCATAATTTATCTTTGCTTAGCCATTCTTAGTAACCATTCACAAATTGTCTTCTTTTACTGTTGGATTTTCTGAAACAATAGAATCTTCTTGTTAAAGTGACTTCCTTTTCCTCCAGTATATCTTTTGATCCCAGTACTCTAAAGAAACTATTCTAGTCAAGGCTCTAGAGACTTTTGAGATAGTGAAATATAGCTTGTCTCAGTTTTCCCTTCCTCATTTAAACAATCTTTCATTGGGGGGTATTATTTAGAGAAGGGTAAAGTAGAATGTAAAAAGAGTATGAAATTTACTCTGAATGTTGTCCTACTCCTAAGGAGTAATAGCTGGATGAGTTGACTAGATGGCTTTCCAGAAATGTTCTGTGTTTATCTTTCTGTGGCTCCCCTCTCAGCTTCAGATGCAGACTTCCATAATGCGTTGGGAGAAGCAGGAAGAAGGGCCTGACTCTGATTTCTTAATAAAGTCTTATTTGCTTTGTCCTATAGCTTGCGTTCTCTGCTTCAAAATGTGTCTCTTCTGGTATATTTTATGTAGGTAGATGGATTTGTGTTATTGAACTGAATGAACACATTTTATGGGTGAATTCAAGTTTATTAAAGTGGTTTCTTACTGATGGACGTTTGTACTGTATCCTAATTACTGTTAATACAGTGATGCAGCTAACATTTTTATACACTCCAATGCATTTACAATTATTTCTTATATGATATATCTAGAGAATAAATTTCTAGATTTGGAAATGCTACCAAGTCCTTTCCCTTTTTTACAGTTTGATAACATAGCAAATATCTGTATAATCACTACTAGTTTAAGAAACAAATGCATATTTCATTATATTTTCTTCTTGCTTATCTCTCAACTAATCACCAGTTTGAAATCTAAATTAATTATCTTTCTCAAAAAATTATTTAACTGTATATATAAGCACATACGCCTTCTTCTACCATAGTGTCACGTTCTGTTTTCTATTAGTCTGGATGTATATAGATTCATGCTTCATGACTTGCTTCTGTATTGTGTTTAGTTGATTCATCCACAGCGATAGACCCAACCCCACTATCTTAGAAACCATTTCTCTGTTGGTTTTCCAGCATTCTGTGCCTCCTCTTATTGACCATTAGCATTTTATTTTCTTCCCCATTTTTTTTTGCTATCTATTTAGTGTAGCTATTCTTTGAGTTTTAGATCTCTGCTCTCCTCTAAATTTCCACTCTGGTATT
Source organism: Rattus norvegicus (assembly GCF_021556685.1). Classification (NCBI taxonomy): domain Eukaryota; kingdom Metazoa; phylum Chordata; class Mammalia; order Rodentia; family Muridae; genus Rattus; species Rattus norvegicus. Next base: position 104,806,718 of record NC_141554.1, on the reverse strand, counting down.
TTTTTGCTATATTTTATTTTTTATTTTTATCATATCTTTTGTGTATGACATTCAGATCTAAATCTTTCCTTCCAGACTCTTTCCTGAGTCCTGGCCTACCATCGTCAAATGTTTAGCATGCATCTTGCTGCAGTGCTTATTCCAATCCCTGTGAGGATTCAGAGAAGAATGGAACAGTTGTGCACTTTAACCTTTGAAATGGATTTGAAAATCTGCATAGGAGTTGCACAAACTTCCTTCATTCTCTGAGGTGCACCCTAACTCCTAAATTTCCAGTACCCTTCATATTATCATTGCCACCTGTATTTATATCAGCCAGTTATGTTAGCCTTCTCTGCTGGTCATCTTTTCTCTATGGTGTCTTATCTTTCCCTCATTCCTCATGAGGGATGGATTACTAATTATGTCAGTTTTGACTATTGCATATAAATCTTCCTCTTTTTAATATTTAATATTAGACTTTTCCCTGCTAATAGTATCACAAACTTTCTTTTTTATCTCAAATTTATTCTGTAAGCTGCATTATGTTGAAACGTTCTTGTCACAGTCTGTATTGTAGTTACTCGCCAACTCAAACAAGTCCAGTAGCTGTGTGATCCCTGTTAAATAATGTCTAAATTCTATAATATTACATGTGGAACCATCTTTAGTCGGTACTTCTCTCTCCATTCAGTAACTTCCTGTGCAAGGCTTTGCAAATTCAAATAGGCATTAGGCACATAAGGCGAAGTAGTTCTTGTGGTTGGGTGAGAACTGTGATTAGGAAGCAGATTTTTCCACATAGAGGATATAGTTTGTGGCTAAACTTAAGTTGATTGTTGCTGTGTGAGACATGCAATCTAATGGTTGCCAGATTTCTTATTTTTTGAGAGAAGATAGAAGCTAATTTTTTTACATTAAATCACTGAATTTTTAGATGTTGGCAACTGCTAAAGACAAGCACTTTAGTTAAAGGAACACATAGATAAGGTTTACAAGTTTATGAACTCTGTCTTATATAAATCTGTGCAAGGCTTTGCAGCATTTGGCTTTTCACCTTTATTCTGTATAAGATAATTTCATCCTTTTCTCTGTTTTTTTTTAAATCTACTACAGACTAGCTGTGTTGAGAAACTTTTCCTTCCCAAATAACCTTACTTTCATATGCACTTAGTGTCTATTTCAGTGGGCCTGCCTTTCAAAAAAATCCTCCTAATATTATGTTTATTCTTTTTCCCATTTCTTTTAGTATGTTATCATTTTGCACACAAGACGTTCATTGTATAACCTTTGAAATTTACAAGGAAATATATTGAATGAGGTAATCCAGACTCAGAATGCTCCAAGTTCTCCCTCATTGTGGATACTAGCTCCAAATCTATATAACCTGGAGGAACTATAAAAACTAGGAAAGTATAAAAAGAGACCAAAGGAATGAGGAAGGAGTTGTAAACAAGGGAAGAGCAGGATACAGGTGCTATGAAGGGGAAATGAGATATGGATGTTAACTGAGGAGAGGGAGGGGACAATACAGAAGGAAGAAGAGGGAGGTGGGATAAACAACACTAAAACTATTTGAAATATGTATACGGTATAACTAAAATTACAAGCAACACATGTAAGTATATAGATATACACATTTATAAAGTTTGTAAAAAAAAAAAAGTAAAGATACTGAGAGGAAAAAAATGTTCCTTCTAAGAGTTATAGATGATCTAATAGAACCCCAGTAACAGGCCTCAGAAACCTCTTTTAGAGTTGTTGGTTAAGGGAGCCCAAGAGACTACATAAATAATAAAGACTATCTGCTCTTAACATTGGTTGGCTCGAAGTACTTGAAGGTAAGTCTATATTGCTGAAAGCACCACACACTTCAGACAAAAGGCTCAGAGAAACCAATGTCAGTCTGAATCAGAAGCCTCCTCCCTGCACACTAGCTATCAGAGTAACTGAAGATAAGGACACACACACACACATGTCCACACACACACACACACACACATGTCCACACACACACACACACACACACACACACACACCAGAAATAATAATTAAAGAATTAAGAGGCCATGAAATGGAGGAGAAGGAAGAGGGGGAGGGGGAGGAGGAGGAGGAGGAGGAGGAGGAGGAGGAGGAGGAGGAGGAGGAGGAGGAGGATGGCATGGAAGCAATTGGCAGGAGGAATGGGAGAGGACTAAATGCTGTAATTATATTTTGATTTAAAATGTCAAAAGTAAAATAAGAAAGTATATAATTTAAATAATAAAGAATCATTTCCTACTCCTTTGTCTAGCCTCAGTGGGAGAGGATGAGCCTAATCCTATAAAGAGTTGATGCCTCAGGGAGGGAAGATGGCCTTAAGGGCACCCTCTCAGATGCAAGGGGGGATGGAGGGAAGAACTCTTCAAGGGGGCAACATTTAGCATGTTTTCTCTAGTGCTTATCTGTGAGCATGAAGTCCTCAAGGCTGCTATGGTTTAACTAAGTAGAGAGGTGGGGAGTAACCTGTGAAGTATTATGTAAGGGGAAAGAATAAGATATATAAAATTTTAAATAATAAATAAAATGTATTAAATGATAAAAACATCCTGTCCTAATACTAAATAACAAATTGTTAACAGACTTTTATTTTTTTTTTGTAGGCATTGTGGGCACAGAACTTATCTGTGTCTATAATTTGCAGGGTTTTCCAGTGAAACTGAAAAAAATGGGCTACTTCTTTCTCTGTCTCACTCTTTGTCTTTCTTTTTACATATCTATATCTGCAATGATATATATTTATATATTTATATATAGCTATATTATGATATAAATACATGGGAATAACATCAAGATGAATTAGATTTATGTGATTATAGCAGGTGAGGGGTTATATGGTCTTCTGTATTTAAACTGACTGGCAGAAAAAAAATTGTGTTACTTTTCCAAATAAGCTCAAATCTTGAAAATTAGTGAGTTGGGCAGTTTTAATCCAAGTTTGAATGTAAAACTCTTTGATCAACTTCTAAAGTGGCACTTCTCACATTTGCCTTGGGTCTCCCATATCAATCAATGATCTAGAAAATATCATAGAGATTTTCACACAGAAAAGTTCAAGGAGATAGTTTCTTAAGTGAGTTTACTTGGGCACAGGTAACTTTAGGATGAAAATAATTTTTTTCATTTTCTGTTACTATATACTTTGTATAAGTGATATTTATATAGACCTTTGTATTTCTCATTCTTTGCTCCTTTCACCTTCAAGAAATACTTCAGTAAGTCTTGATTCTTTATCTGTTGGTGTGATATAATTCTTTGTGAAGAGTTTCATTCATTTGTACTCATGTGTATGTTTGGTTCATGAAGATTCTATGACATTTATTTTCATGTCTGCATTGGGTTGTAGAGGTTGGACAGAGTATGGTACTATTAGAAGGTGCCCTAAGGTGTGTTATTTTTAAATATATTTTCCTTATTTCCAATAAGGACTTGAAGTTCAATTTTCTCTTCTAAGTGTTGGTCAATAACCTTATTAAATTTGATATACTTTTTGTTTGTTGAGGAACCTAAAGTTTCCTGGTATGATTTTTTTTGTAATTTCCCAAAATTTATTTTGGGTTGGATGGTGAACATGTTGCTTATGAGAACTGTTTTCATAACCTGTAATAAATATCTATAATACTTATAAGTGTCATTTTTCTAAATATCTAGTTTCTTCCTTGAGAGTATTCTTGGAACTATGTAAATTTTAATTTTTATAAATTCTAATATGCATTTTTATAACCCAGTTTGCACCTGTGCTGGGAGAAGAGTTAAACCAAGAATTCTCAACTTTGGAATACCGAATGGCTGAGAAGCACCTAAAGAAATGTTCAAAATCTTCAGTCATCAGGGAAATGCAAACCAAAATAACCCTGAGATTTCACCTCACACCAGTCAGAATGGCTAAGATCAAAAACTCAGGTGATAGCAGATGCTGCTGAGGATGTGGAGAAAGAGGAACACTCCTCCATTGTTGGTGGGATTGCAGACTGGTACAACCATTCTGGAAATCAGTCTGGAGGTTCCTCAGAGAATTGGTTAGTGCACTACCTGAGGACCCAGCTATACCTCTCTTGGGCATATACCCAAAAGATGTTCCAACATATAACTAAGACACATGCTCTACTATGTTCAGAGCAGCATTATTTATAATAGCCAGAAGCTGGAAAGAACCAAGATGTTCTTCAATAGAGGAATGGATATGGAAAATGAGCACATTGTATGTACTTACTGATCAGTGGATTTAAGCCCAAAAGCTCACAATGCCTATGATATAACCCACAGACCCTGTGGAGTTTAGGAGGAAGGAAGACCAGGGTGTGGATGCTTCAGTTCTGCATTGATGGAGAAGCAGGATGATCACAGGAGGTGGAGGGAGGGGGAGCCTGGGAGGAAGAAAGGAGGGGAGGAAATAAAGGGGGCAGTATCAGTTACTGGTAGGTCAGGAGAAAGGTAGAGAGGATCAGGAAATCGAATAAAAATATGTCGTAGAGGGAATGAGGAACTGGGGATAGACACTGGAAAGTCCCAGATGACGGAAAAGTGAGTCTCCTATGACCCAACAGGGATGACTTTAGCAGAAAAGGGGAGGAAAACCCTGTAGAGACCACCTCCAGAAGATAGGCATGGCTCCCAGGCTAGTGATGGAGCCATATACCCATCTCAAAGTTTGTAACCCAGAAATGTTCCTGTTCAAAGGTAAAACAGGGGCAAAAAAATGGGGCAGAGACCAAAGGAAGGGCCATCTGTGGACTGCGCCACCTAGGGAACTATCCTGTCTGCAGACACCAACCCTGACACTGTTGCAATTGCCATGAGGTACTTGCTGACAGAAACCTGGTGTAGCTGCTCCTTGGGAGTCATATATTTCCTCTATAGAGGAAGAACATGCAGATTGTTGGCTGATCTGTGCATTTTCAAAGTGTCTGTCACAGTTGTCAGAGTGAAAAACTCAAAGTGACCTTGACATGTTAGTAACAAAAATATCTTACTGAAAAAAAAGGAAAGTAAAACAGGCATGAACTGTCACATGGAGACCAAAAGAACAGAAAAACAACACATCAGTGTGTGGTAGAAAACGCCTATAATCCTAGCACCCAGGAGACAAGAGCAAGAAGATCAGCACCAGTTTGAGGCCAGTCTGGGCTATATAGTGAGTTCAAAATTGGGCATTGACATTGTATAAACAGACAAAATTGAGGTATCTCTTTCCTCAGTTCAAGAACTTACCAAAAACCAGCAGAAGAGATTGATGTGTGACACAGACCAAAGACAAAGACCTAAGAGTCACAGAATAATAAAAAGTAAGCCTGATCTACCAGAGCTTTCTATGGTGAAAGTTTCCAACCTATACTAAATGTGTAAAATTATTCTCCTCCTAAATCTGACAAACACAATTTTAAGAAAACTGCATATAAATCTATTATCATCCTTAATACTAATTTTCAATTGACCAAATATTTCCAGACAAACTTGTCTTAACAGCACTACAAATTATTTTTTTTATTATATCTCAACTTAATAGGGGAACAGCAAGCTCAGAAACATTACTGAGATACCTGAGTACATACAGAAATTCCCAGATTTTAAAATCAAGTTTTTTTTTCACTTTAAATATTAGGAGCTTCCTTATATATTGTATTGTTCCCAAAGCAAAAAAGACAGAAGGAGATTACTTGTGTGAAAACACTTTAAAATAATTTCTTAAAATTACTTGAATCACTTTCTGCCCAACAATTATCTGCCCAAGGAATGTAATAGAGACAGAGATTTTTTAGTAATTGAATTAATCACTAACATTTAAATGTGGTTGCGTATGTGTATATTATGATGATTCCCAACTTGATTACTACACGGAATTAGATATGGCCATATGATAGTCATTATGACTAGAATTATGGCCTAGATTTTAGTAGTAGAGTCAAAAGAGCAAGAAATTTGGTATTTATTAATCAGCCAGACACAAAAACAGAGATCATTCACTCATTGCTTTTTTTTCAGTTTCTTTTTAAATGTGCCAGTCACTGTGACACATAGAGAAGACACAAAGACAATCTTTTTTTCTAGACCATTGGCAAGTGTACAGAATATCATTCTACAAATATGGTAATAAGTATATGGATGTCAGGGATGCTAAAGGGTTAAGGAGCTAATCTAGGGATGTCAGAGAAATTTTTTAAAAGCTGTTTTGAAACTTGAATGAAATCTTACGTGCTGAAAATGAAGCATGGGGGATTTCAGTTAAACTTCAGGGAGGACTTTTACATATTACCTTAATATAATGCATGCCCCATTAAAAGAGGTAGAGTAATTTTTAACCTCTTCAGAATTGAAAGATAAAAAAGTATTCTTTCCAAAGGCAAAAGAATATAACATGTGGTCCTTTAAGCAAGACATCTTGTGGCTCTGGTGTTTTTCTGATAAATTGAGAGCTGTACTGCATGCCCAGAAATTTGGAGAACCAGGCTGCAGATATTATGGAAATCATGCAGTGTACCTAAAAGCAATTCAATAAAAGTGTTCCTACTCTCTTTATGCCTGGATTTTATGTGAATCTGTGTTTGAGAAGAAATTAAATGTGCTTGTTGTAAGCAGATTCTCTTGTGCCCTCAGCTAAGTAATAATGATAAACTGTAGAAGGAGGTGGTGCTGGGAATGAGGCGTGGGACAGAGAAATGTGGATGAGGCCTGGGCACTTTATAGAAGAAAAGGAGGATTGTTGTCTCGTGGTGAATTTCTTTTTGAAAAATATGTGATTGTGTTAGAAAAACTGAGGTACAAATCTAAGAGAAAGCATCAAAGCAGAGGCTTAGAGGGATGACTCTGAGCTGAGGATCTTGAATCTTTTTCAGAATATTTCAGTCTGAAGGCTCAGCTTGCTCCAGAGGGAGTGGATTTCTTAGACTTATTAAAGATCTAAGAGGCAACATAGTACAATGCTTGGGAGTATAGAACCTGGAACAGACAGCCATGGGTTCAGTGTTTATTCTTATGGAACAATTGTGCCATCTTGGACAAGACATTTTAACTGCCTGATTCTTATTTCTTTCATCTGTGAAATGGAGATAATGATCACATACCTACATCTACTTGTAGGATTATTTGAGGATTAAATGAATGAGTTCACACAGAAAAAACTGCCACGAACATGATAGTTGTCATTTTGGGATAAGTTCAGCTCTTTGCAGCTTTCAAAGTCCTTTCTCAGAACCCAGTGAAAAGGACTAGGCAACTTAAATGAACTACATTTGACAAATGAGGCTATACGATCTAAGGGGCTGATTAGGTTGCTGCAGGTCAAGCAGGGTCAAGTCCTGACTCAAGCCCCCATGCCCTATCTACCACCATTCTTTCCAGTGGATCCCACCTACTATTTGGTCTACATTTCTTCTTGTTGCTTCCTTGGAAAATAGGAAAGTGAAGGTGTTTGCCTATAATCAATTCCTGTTGCTGAGCCAAGTTTTCTCCCATCTCAGCAGCTTAGAACCGTGCACATTTACTGTCATAATTCTTGATACTTCAGTCTAAGTGCAGATTAGCTGACCCTTACTCACGAACTCAGAAGGCCGCAGTCAAGGTGTCAGCTAAGTGAGATTCCCATTTGTAGGCTGTACTTGGAGGGGGCCTGCTCCTAAGTTTCTCCAAATTCCTGGAATAATGTATTACATTGTGTCTGTATGTTTACTGGTGGCTTTCTTCTTCAAAGGATGTAAAGGAGAGAGATAAAGGCAGCCCTTGCCCATTTTCTTTGAAGACTACTCACCATTTTTGGTCAGGCCTTACTCTGAAAATCTTCCCTTGATTAATTAAAAACTCAATCACTAATTTAATCACATGATAATACTTTTTACTTTTGTCCTTTTTTACAGTAAACTCACAAGCATGGCATCCCATAAACTCTACATGTAAGTTTACCTCCACTGGAGGAGAAGACATTAAACAGGAGTTGAACTCTGGGAAACATCCAGAATTTGCTCACCACAAGCACCAGAAGGCCACCCCCTCCGTGCTATAGCTTGTAATATAGTTTAACGGTGGTCAGGTGATTATAAAATTCAAAGTCAGGACTTGAGTCAGAGGTGGTAAGAACAAACAATTCTGTCTCAAGGAAGACAGGCTAAGGACAGTTCCCACTTAACCTCTTTTTGAAATGGGTTGTTCCCCTTCTTATAGATACACTTTTTTTTTTATTAACTTGAGTATTTCTTATATACATTTCGAGTGTTATTCCCTTTCCCGGTTTCCGGGCAAACATCCCCCTCCCCCCTCCCCTTCCTTATGGGTGTTCCCCTCCCAACCCTCCCCCCATTGCCGCCCTCCCCCCATAGACTAGTTCACTGGGGGTTCAGTCTTAGCAGGACCCAGGGCTTCCCCTTCCACTGGTGCTCTTACTAGGATATTCATTGCTACCTATGGGGTCAGAGTCCAGGGTCAGTCCATGTATAGTCTTTAGGTAGTGGCTTAGTCCCTGGAAGCTCTGGTTGCTTGGCATTGTTGTACTTTTGGGGTCTCGTGCCCCTTCAAGCTCTCCCAGTTCTTTCTCTGATTCCTTCAATAGGGGACCTATTCTCAGTTCAGTGGTTTGCTGCTGGCATTCGCCTCTATATTTGCTGTATTCTGGCTGTGTCTCTCAGGAGCGATCTACATCCGGCTCCTGTCCGTCTGCACTTCTTTGCTTCATCCATCTTTTAATTAGGATGGCTCATCTTCCACTCCATTATTACATGTATTAAAAAAAAACCTTGAAACTTGGTGACCAGGAATGCAACAAGGTATATGCAAAGGTATTAAAATTTTCTTTAGAAATGCTAGTCAAGCATATGGTTTCTTGTTTGGCTTCCCTATAATCAGGGTTAAAGGACAAATGGTCATAGGATTATGGCTCAAATATACCTTCATACCCCATCATAAAGCAGTGCTTTCCATCACAGAATTCTGTGACAAGTATGTCCCTCTTGCTATTTTCATCTGCTGGTTACAATTCCTTAAATTTTGCATTTATTTTAAAGTTTTTCTTTTTTTGAATACTGAATAAAACACATTTTAGAAAGAATCCTTGGCATTTCCAAGCATTAACAATAGTTTCATTTTATGCGACAGAAAACATATTTTAAGACAGAAAGTTAACTACAATGAAATTGCATTGTTTTGCTTTTTTTTCTTTCATTGGATTTTTTAATTTACATTTTAAATGTTATCCACTTTCCCAGTTCCCCTCTAGAAACTTGCTATCCCATCCCCCACCCTGCTTCTATGGGGGTGCTCCCTCACTCACCCACCCACCCACCCACTTCCTCTCACCTCTCCACCCTGATATTCCCCTACACTGGGGCATCAATCCTTGATAGGGCAAAGGACCTCTCCTCCCATTGATGCCTAAGAAGGCCATCCTCTGCTACACATGCAGGTGGAGACACAGGCCAATCAATCCCTGTGTGCTCTTGGGATAGTGATTTAGTCCCTGGGAGTTCTAGAGAGACTGGTTGGTTGATATTGTGGTTCTTCTTATGGGGTTACAAACCTATTTAGCTCCTTCAAACCTTTCTCTAACTCCTCCACTGGGGACCCCGTTCTCAGTTCAATAGTTGGCCTTTGTATTTGTCATGCTCTGGCAGACCCTCTCAGGAGACAGCTATATCAGGCTTCTGTCAGCATGTACTTCTTGGCATCTGCATTATTGTCTGGGTTTGGTGTCTGTGTGATCCTGTGATTCTGTGATGTCTGTGATCCTGTGGTGGATCCCCCAGGTGGGGCAGTCTCTGGATGGCCTTTCCTTCAGTCTCTGCTCCCCATTTTGCCTCCATATTTCCTCATGTCAGTATTTTTGCTCCCCCTTCTAAGAAGGACTGAAGTATCCACACTTTAGTCTTCCTTATTCTTGAGCTTCGTGTGGTTTGCGAATTGTATAATGGGTAATTCGAGCTTTTGGGCTAATAGTCCACTTATCAATGAGTGCATACCGAGTGGTGGTGTGTGTGTTTGTGTGTGTGTGTGTGTGTGTGTGTGTGTGTGTGTGTGTGTGTCTGTGTGTGTTTGTTTGTTTGTTTGTTTTGTGATTGAGTTACCTCACTCAGGATGACATTTTCTAGTTCCATCCATTTGCCTAAGAATTTCATGAAGTTATTGTTTGTAACAGCTGAGTAATACTCTGTTGTGTAGATGTACCACATTTTCTGTATCCATTCCTCTGTTGAAGGGCATTTGGGTTCTTTCCAGTTTCTGGCTATTATAAATAATGATGCTATGAAAATAGCAGAACATGCATCCTGTTGTAGGCTGGAGTATCTTTTAGGTTTATGCACAGGATGAGCTCAGTCCTCACTAACAACAGAGGAGTGTTCCCATTTCTCCACATCCTTGTCAGCATCTGATATCAACTGAATTTTTTGTCTTAGCCATTCTGAGTGGAGTGAGGTGGAATCTCAGTTTTTTTAATTTGCATTAAGTACCCATATGCTGATTGATAAATTATCAAGAACACTTAGTTTAGACAATATTACAATTGAAAAGCTGCTTTAAGGACACCAAGGTTGGGTTGTGGTGGCTATTCCCTCACCTATTTTTCTTTGTCTGCCTGTAGATTTGTCTCACTTACAAGCCAATGCCAAATGTCTTGAATGAATGCAGTCTGGCAGCTAATGGAAGATGGCTATAGGAAATCATCATGCTCACCCAGAGGCTAGATAGTTAAAAAATTAAAATAAATAGTGAGCCACCTAAATTTTCATATACAATTTAGAGAAAAAGTTATGTCTTCAATTCCTTTCCCCCATACTAACTGCTTCTCAAGAGATTAAAGGGAATGCTCTTGGCTGTTATACAAATTAAACAAAGGTGATCTTCTTGAAAATACTAAATTGTTTCTTGTGACTATGTCACAGTTCTATTTGAATCATAAAAAGTAGTAAAAACTTTAGCATATAATGTAATAAAAGGTACAGCCACCCTGTTAAAGTTATTGTTTATGTAAAGCATCGGTGGGTCCTGTTGACTCATCCATGTATCTTTGTACTTGAAACAGGCCTTTGCAATATATGAAAGCAAAGTAATGAATGCTGCAAGGCCTGAGAATAGAGCCTAGATGTAGTGTGTGTTTCCCAGGGGCCTGGCTCATCTCTATCCATTTCCTGGCTTCATGCAATAAATTTTAAATTAGCTCTTTGAGACTATATATTTACTGACTATGGATTCATGACTATGGATGGGATAGGACCATATATAAATATATTGCTGCTTATAGAGTCAATAAAATGTACTTTGCATCTCCATGCAATATTATTTCACAAAGCAAGTAGATGTTGCAACTATGAATGAAACATAAGTGTATTTATAAATGATGCTGAATTTATTTTGACTTCTTTTTATGCATTTTGAAAAGAGCATATTCCAAATAGATGATGATGATAGTGTGTGTGTGTGTGTGTGTGTGTGTGTGTGTGTGTGTGTGCATGCACGTGTGTGCTCACATATGTTTGGAGACAGAGACAGAGGGAGAGAGTTCTTTATATGTTTTTAAAACAGCCACATATTTTAAAAGATAGGGACCCAGTGCTCTAAGCACCTGTTTTAGAAAGAAATCTTGTCTTTGTCTATCTTTATAAAACCCTCTCAGCAACTTCAAAGAAGCTGCGTATAATTATCTTTTCCCTTCCTTTAGTGAATAAAGTATATTTTCCCTAGACACTGATGTGAAAGACATATAGTGCTCCTAATAGTAATAATAATGCCCCATTAAATAACACCTTTTATTTGATGTTCTAAATTCTATATGATAGGATTGCATCGTTGCTGGGAAGAGAAATTCTCAGGGATGCTGCAACTTGGGATAGAATTCAGGTTTCTCATTTCAAAAACATAACTTTTCCCTCTTAAGTCTCAGATGCAGATTTCAGTGAAAGGGTAGGGCTAATAAATTACTGACTTCGTCCTATAGTTTTTTTTTTATTAACTTGAGTATTTCTTATATACATTTCAAGTGTTATTCCCTTTCCCAGTTTCCGGGCAAAATCCCCCTCCCCCCTCCCCTTCCTTATGGGTGTTCCCCTCCCAACCCTCCCCCCATTGCCGCCCTCCCCCCATAGTCTAGTTCACTGGGGGTTCAGTCTTAGCAGGACCCAGGGCTTCCCCTTCCACTGGTGCTCTTACTAGGATATTCATTGCTACCTATGGGGTCAGAGTCCAGGGTCAGTCCATATATAGTCTTTAGGTAGTGGCTTAGTCCCTGGAAGCTCTGGTTGCTTGACATTGTTATACTTTTGGGGTCTCGAGCCCCTTCAAGCTCTTCCAGTTCTTTCTCTGATTCCTTCAACGGGGGACCTATTCTCAGCTCAGTGGTTTGCTGCTGGCATTCGCCTCTGTATTTGCTGTATTCTGGCTGTGTCTCTCAGGAGCGATCTACATCCGGCTCCTGTCGGTCTGCACTTCTTTGCTTCATCTATCTTGTCCAATTGGGTGGCTGTATATGTATGGGCCACGTGTGGGGCAGGCTCTGAATGGGTGTTCCTTCAGTCTCTGTTTTAATTTTTGCCTCTCCCTTCCCAGCCAAGGGTATTCTTTTTCCTCATTTAAAGAAGGAGTGAAGCATTGACATTTTGATCATCCGTTTTGAGTTTCGTTTGTTCTAGGGATCTAGGGTAATTCAAGCATTTGGGCTAATAGCCACTTATCAATGAGTGCATACCATGTACGTCTTTCTGTGATTGGGTTAGCTCACTCAGGATGATATTTTCCAGTTCCAACCATTTGCCTACGAATTTCATAGACTCGTTGTTTTTGATAGCTGAGTAATATTCCATTGTGTAGATGTACCACATTTTCTGTATCCATTCCTCTGTTGAAGGGCATCTCGGTTCTTTCCATTTTCTGGCTATTATAAATAAGGCTGCGATGAACATAGTGGAGCACGTGTCTCTTTTATATGTTGAGGCATCTTTTGGGTATATGCCAAAGAGAGGTATAGCTGGATCCTCAGCAGTTCAATGTCCAATTTTCTGAGGAACCTCCAGACTGATTTCCAGAATGGTTTTACCAGTCTGCAATCCCACCAACAGTGGAGGAGTGTTCCTCTTTCTCCACATCCTCGCCAGCATCTGCTGTCACCTGAGTTTTTGATCTTAGCCATTCTCACTGGTGTGAGGTGGAATCTCAGGGTTGTTTTGATTTGCATTTCCCTTATGACTAAAGATGTTGAACATTTCTTTAGGTGTTTCTCAGCCATTCGGCATTCCTCAGCTGTGAATTCTTTGTTTAGCTCTGAACCCCATTTTTTAATAGGGTTATTTGTTTCCCTGCGGTCTAACTTCTTGAGTTCTTTGTATATTTTGGATATAAGGCCTCTATCTGTTGTAGGATTGGTAAAGATCTTTTCCCAATCTGTTGGTTGCCGTTTTGTCCTAACCACCGTGTCCTTTGCCTTACAGAAGCTTTGCAGTTTTATGAGATCCCATTTGTCGATTCTTGATCTTAGAGCATAAGCCATTGGTGTTTTGTTCAGGAAATTTTTTCCAGTGCCCATGTGTTCCAGATGCTTCCCTAGTTTTTCTTCTATTAGTTTGAGTGTGTCTGGTTTGATGTGGAGGTCCTTGATCCACTTGGACTTAAGCTTTGTACAGGGTGATAAGCATGGATCGATCTGCATTCTTCTACATGTTGCCCTCCAGTTGAACCAGCACCGTTTGCTGAAAATGCTATCTTTTTTCCATTGGATGGTTTTGGCTCCTTTGTCAAAAATCAAGTGACCATAGGTGTGTGGGTTCATGTCTGGGTCTTCAATTCTATTCCATTGGTCTATCTGTCTGTCTCTGTACCAATACCATGCAGTTTTTATCACTATTGCTCTGTAATACTGCTTGAGTTCAGGGATAGTGATTCCCCCTGAAGTCCTTTTATTGTTGAGGATAGTTTTAGCTATCCTGGGTTTTTGTTCTTCCAGATGAATTTGCAAATTGTTCTGTCTAACTCTTTGAAGAATTGGATTGGTATTTTGATGGGGATTGCATTGAATCTGTAGATTGCTTTTGGTAAAATGGCCATTTTTACTATATTAATCCTGCCAATCCATGAGCATGGGAGATCTTTCCATCTTCTGAGGTCTTCTTCAATTTCTTTCCTCAGTGTCTTGAAGTTCTTATTGTACAGATCTTTTACTTGCTTGGTTAAAGTCACACCGAGGTACTTTATATTATTTGGGTCTATTATGAAGGGTGTCGTTTCCCTAATTTCTTTCTCGGCTTGTTTCTCTTTTGTATAGAGGAAGGCAACTGATTTATTTGAGTTAATTTTATACCCAGCCACTTTGCTGAAGTTGTTTATCAGCTTTAGTAGTTCTCTGGTGGAACTTTTGGGATCACTTAAATATACTATCATGTCATCTGCAAATAGTGATATTTTGACTTCTTCTTTTCCGATCTGTATCCCCTTGATCTCCTTTTGTTGTCTGATTGCTCTGGCTAGAACTTCAAGAACTATATTGAATAAGTAGGGAGAGAGTGGGCAGCCTTGTCTAGTCCCTGATTTTAGTGGGATTGCTTCGAGTTTCTCTCCATTTAGTTTAATGTTAGCAGCTGGTTTGCTGTATATGGCTTTTACTATGTTTAGTATGGGCCTTGAATTCCTATTCTTTCCAGGACTTTTATCATGAAGGGGTGTTGAATTTTGTCAAATGCTTTCTCAGCATCTAATGAAATGATCATGTGGTTTTGTTCTTTCAGTTTGTTTATATGATGGATCACGTTGATGGTTTTCCGTATATTAAACCATCCCTGCATGCCTGGGATGAAGCCTACTTGATCATGGTGGATGATTGTTTTGATGTGCTCTTGAATTCGGTTTGCCAGAATTTTATTGAGTATTTTTGCGTCAATATTCATAAGGGAAATTGGTCTGAAGTTCTCTTTCTTTGTTGTGTCTTTGTGTGGTTTAGGTATAAGAGTAATTGTGGCTTCATAGAAGGAATTCGGTAGTGCTCCATCTGTTTCAATTTTGTGGAATAGTTTGGATAATATTGGTATGAGGTCTTCTATGAAGGTTTGATAGAATTCTGCACTAAACCCGTCTGGACCTGGGCTCTTTTTGGTTGGAAGACCTTTAATGACTGCTTCTATTTCCTTAGGAGTTATGGGGTTGTTTAACTGGTTTATCTGTTCCTGATTTAACTTCGATACCTGGTATCTGTCTAGGAAATTGTCCATTTCCTGAAGATTTTCAAGTTTTGTTGAATATAGGTTTTTATAGTAAGATCTGATGATTTTTTGAATTTCCTCTGAATCTGTAGTTATGTCTCCCTTTTCATTTCTAATTTTGTTAATTTGGACGCACTCTCTGTGTCCTCTCGTTAGTCTGGCTAAGGGTTTATCTATCTTGTTGATTTTCTCAAAGAACCAACTTTTGGTTCTGTTGATTCTTTCTATGGTCCTTTTTGTTTCTACTTGGTTGATTTCAGCTCTGAGTTTGATTATTTCCTGCCTTCTACTCCTCCTGGGTGTATTTGCTTCTTTTTGTTCTAGAGCTTTTAGGTGTGCTGTCAAGCTGCTGACATATGCTCTTTCCTGTTTCTTTCTGCAGGCACTCAGCGCTATGAGTTTTCCTCTTAGCACAGCTTTCATTGTGTCCCATAACTTTGGGTATGTTGTATCTTCATTTTCATTAAATTCTAAAAAGTTTTTAATTTCTTTCTTTATTTCTTCCTTGACCACGTTATCATTGAGTAGAGCATTGTTCAATTTCCACGTATATGTGGGCATTCTTCCCTTATTGTTATTGAAGACCAGTTTTAGGCCGTGGTGGTCCGATAGCATGCATGGGATTATCTCTATCTTTCTGTACCTGTTGAGGCCCGTTTTTTGACCAATTATATGGTCAATTTTGGAGAAAGTACCATGAGGAGCTGAGAAGAAGGTATATCCTTTTGCTTTAGGATAGAATGTTCTATAAATATCCGTTAAGTCCATTTGGCTCATGACTTCTCTTAGTCTGTCGACATCACTGTTTAATTTCTGTTTCCATGATCTGTCCATTGATGAGAGTGGGGTGTTGAAGTCTCCCACTATTATTGTGTGAGGTGCAATGTGTGTTTTGAGCTTTAGTAAGGTTTCTTTTACGTATGTAGGTGCCCTTGTATTTGGGGCATAGATATTTAGGATTGAGAGTTCATCTTGGTGGATTTTTCCTTTGATGAATATGAAGTGTCCTTCCTTATCTTTTTTGATGACTTTTAGTTGGAAATTGATTTTATTTGATATTAGAATGGCTACTTCAGCTTGCTTCCTCTGACCATTTGCTTGGAAAGTTGTTTTCCAGCCTTTCACTCTGAGGTAGTGTCTGTCTTTGTCTCTGAGGTGTGTTTCCTGTAGGCAGCAGAATGCAGGGTCCTCATTGCGTATCCAGTTTGTTAATCTATGTCTTTTTATTGGGGAGTTGAGGCCATTGATATTGAGAGATATTAAGGAATAGTGATTATTGCTTCCCTTTATATTCATATTTGGATGTGAGGTTATGTTTGTGTGCTTTCATTCTCTTTGTTTTGTTGCCAAGACGATTAGTTTCTTGCTTCTTCTAGGGTATAGCTTGCCTCCTTATGTTGGGCTTTATCATTTATTATCCTTTGTTGTGCTGGATTTGTAGAAAGATATTGTGTAAATTTGGTTTTGTCATGGAATATCTTGGTTTCTCCATCAATGTTAATTGAGAGTTTTGCTGGATACAGTAACCTGGGCTGGCATTTGTGTTCTCTTAGGGTCTGTATGACATCAGTCCAGGATCTTCTGGCCTTCATAGGTTCTGGCGAGAAGTCTGGTGTGATTCTGATAGGTCTCCCTTTATATGGTACTTGACCTTTTTCCCTTACTGTTTTTAATATTCTTTCTTTATTTTGTGCGTTTGGTGTTTTGACAATTATGTGACGGGAGGTGTTTCTTTTCTGGTCCAATGTATTTGGAGTTCTGTAGGCTTCTTGTATGTCTATGGGTATCTCTTTTTTTTAGGTTAGGGAAGTTTTCCTCTATGATTTTGTTGAAGATATTTACTGGTCCTTTGAGCTGGGAGTCTTCACTCTCTTCTATACCTATTATCCTTAGGTTTGATCTTCTCATTGAGTCCTGGATTTCCTGTATGTTTTGGACCAGTAGCTTTTTCCGCTTTACATTATCTTTGACAGTTGAGTCAATAATTTCTATGGAATCTTCTGCTCCTGAGATTCTCTCTTCCATCTCTTGAATTCTGTTGGTGAGGCTTGTATCTACAGCTCCTTGTCTCTTCTTTTGGTTTTCTATATCCAGGGTTGTTTCCATGTGTTCTTTCTTGATTGCTTCTATTTCCATTTTTAATTCCTTCAACTGTTTGATTGTGTTTTCCTGGAATTCTTTCAGGGATTTTTGCGATTCCTCTCTGTAGGCTTTTACTTGTTTATTAATGTTTTCCTGTGCTTCCCTAAGTGTGTTCATGTCTTTCTTGAAGTCCTCCAGCATCATGATCAAATATGATTTTGTAACTAGATCTTGCTTTTCTGGTGTGTTTGGATATTCCATGTTTGTTTTGGTGGGAGAATTGGGCTCCGATGATGGCATGTAGTCTTGGTTTCTGTTGCTTGGGTTCCTGCGCTTGCCTCTCGCCATCAGATTATCTCTAGTGTTACTTTGTTCTGCTATTTCTGACAGGGGCTAGACTGTCCTATAAGCCTGTGTGACAGGAGTGCTGTAGACCTGTTTTCCTCTCTTTCAGTCAGTTATGGGGACAGAGTGTTCTGCTTTCTGGCGTGTAGTTTTTCCTCTCTACAGGTCTTCAGCTGTTCCTGTGGGCCTGTGTCTTGAGTTCACCAGGCAGCTTTCTTGCAGCAGAAAATTTGGTCTTACCTGTGGTCCCGAGGCTCAGGTTCGCTCGTGGGGTGCTGCCCACGGGCTCTCTGCAGCGGCAGCAACCAGGAAGACCTGTGCAGCCCCTTCCGGGAACTTCAGTGCACCAGGGTTCCAGATGGTCTTTGGCTTTTTCCTCTGGCGTCCGAGATGTGTGTGCAGGGAGCAATCACTTCTGGTTTCCCAGGCTTGTCTGCCTCTCTGAAGGTTTAGCTCTCCCTCCCACGGGATTTGGGTGCAGAGAACTGTTTATCCGGTCTGTTTCTTTCAGGTTCCGGCGGTGTCTCAGGCACAGGGGTCCTGCTGCTCCTGGGCCCTTCCCCACGGGAGCCCAGAGGCCTTATACAGTTTCCTCTTGGGCCAGGGATGTGGGCAGGGGTGAGCAGAGTTGGTGGTCTCTTCCACTCTGCAGCCTCAGGAGTGCCCACCTGACCAGGCGGTTGGGTCTCTCTCTCACCGGGTCTGGGAGCAGAGAGCTGCTGCGGGCCGGGATCCGTGGGTGTGGGACTTCCGGTAAACACAGAACGTGCCCGGTCCTAGAAAAATTCTGCTTTCCTGTGTCCCAAGCTCACCAGGCAGCTTTCTTGCAGCAGAAAATTTGGTCTTACCTGTGGTCCCGAGGCTCAGGTTCGCTCGTGGGGTGCTCCCCACGGGCTCTCTGCAGTGGCAGCAACCAGGAAGACCCGTCCTATAGTTTTTTAAATTAAAAACAGTAAGCTATAATTACATCATTCCCCCTTTCCCTTCTTTCCAGTCAATTCCAAGACCTTGAGCTCCCTTTAAAATTCATGGCCTCTTTTTCTTCAATTGTAACTCTTACACACATACATACATACACATACACACACATATGTATGATACATATGTATACACTATATACACATATATGCACATATGGTGTTTGTAGGGTGTGTGTGTGTGTGTGTGTGTGTGTGTGTGTGTGTGTGTGTGTGTGCATGTAACTTCTCCTACTCTCAGCATTCTGTGGCTCCCAGTATTCCTTTGTCATGACATGGGGTGTAAAGAAATTTACTCCCAAGCATGTTAACATGTTTATTGGTATTTGGATATCTTCAGGTCTTGTTTGGCAGTCATATTGTTGAGGTATCGTGGGTGTAGATTTCCTGTCATTTCTAGAAGATACAATCTCTCAGTGTATTTTCTGGTCCCCTGGCTTTTAAACTCTTTTGGACCATCCTACCATAATGTTCTCTGAGCGTTAAGTGTGGAAGTTATGTAGTAGATATTTTCACTGGAGATACTCCAAAATCTGTTTTTCTCTACATGTTGAGGAACTGTGATTTTTCTACAGTGGTCTCTGTCTAATGCAAAAAGAAGATTCTTTGATGATGGGTGAGAGCTACACTTATCTATAGTTTTGA
This sequence comes from Rattus norvegicus, assembly GCF_021556685.1. Lineage (NCBI taxonomy): Eukaryota > Metazoa > Chordata > Mammalia > Rodentia > Muridae > Rattus > Rattus norvegicus. The sequence goes on along the minus strand of NC_141554.1, from coordinate 104,787,490 downwards.
GAGAAGGCTTGGAAGTCCAGACTTGCCATTTGCAGTTAAATACCTAGTAAATTCTTCTGTGTCCAGAATAGTTAAGAAATAAATTATCATCGAACTTATAAAATCATCTTTTTATATGAAATTAGAGTATAATAAAATACAATCAACATGAAAGTTAACATGAAGAAAATCTATTTCTGAACGACTCAGGAGGCATTTTAACCCAACACAAGGTCAGGAATTCAGCATTATGAACACCACCAAACACTACACTGCATGTGATTGGCTATGCTGAGGGACTTAGATGAAGGAAATGAAAGAAGCATTGTAGGCTTGACGTCTCTACAGCTCAGAAGGGAATGATGGTAATTCCAAATAGCTCAGAGGTGGTGAGAGTCAGGATTGAGAGAGGCCAGTCTACATTCCATGCTTTGAACCTCTGGGGATGTGAAAAATATATGAAATCCCTAGGATTCAGTCTGGATGTTCATGCTAAAGCTCATGCTGACAGCCAGTTGCTGCTGTTGCTACAAATAGGAGTTAGGAAATTTAAAAGTTGAGATAGTCATGTGGGCTTCACTCTCATGAGCACATCAATATCCTTGTTATCATTAATAGAGTGGGCTAGTTATTGTGGGAGTGGCTTTGTCATCAAAGTGTATAATATCATTCACATGATCTATTTCTTTCTGTTGCATAGTCTTCCTTCATTGTGCCCTGTATCATGAAAGCCCTCTCCAGATGTGGTTCTTTGACCTTGGATTTTACAGCCCCCAGAAGTGTGAGCTTAATAAACTACTACTGTTTATAATTTACATGGGATGAGATATCCTGTTATAGCATCCAGAAGTTTTCTCTGACAGGAGGGTTACATTAATAATCAACGATGGTTAACAACTTGTTTAAAAGTCTCCCATTTATTAGAACAGTGTCCTTTATTTGAAGAGTTCCTCTCCGCTTTCCTTCTGCCTCCAGGCTTTGTCCTTTCTGTTTCCAAATCTTAATACATATTTTTCAGCAAAGGCCAAATACTTTCTCTACTGTGCTATCCCCATCCCTATCAGAATTGGAATTAGAACTCCTAAAGGTTGAGGGATAAAAATTTGTTGAATTTAAATAGACATTGAGCAATGTAGGCCATGAATGTAACACTTAAAGTAATTTGGTCCAGACAGAAAACACCTGTCCATGCTGTGAATCCAGATGGGGGAAAATGACAATCTCAGGAGAGCCATAGAAATGCCCTACAATAAGGGTAAAGAAGACCAATTATTTCGGAAGCCAAATCTTCTGAAATAAATTATCTGAGGAATCAACCTTTGAGAAAGGCTCGGGATCTATCTTACTTTGCTTTAAAATGTTTCGCCCTGGATACTTCACAATCTCATTTCCACTTGTGTTACCCCCTCCATCTCCCTCTTGCTTGAATGGAAATAAAGGAGATACATTTATCACATGAAATATATTAAATTTTCAACCTCAGAAAGTAAATCCATTTCAAGTGTGTTTTCCCAAATGATCGCGCTGCTTGAGAGATATACCAAGGAGAGGCTGAGCCAGTGGAAAGGAAAAGAGGAGAACGAAAGAAGACATAGCAAAAGCTGGCTCTAGCTTTTCTAAGCTAACAGAATTTGGAGATTCCTTTTGTAGTTCACATAGGTTTGTTTGTTTGTTTTTGGGGGGGAGTGCATACATTAATCCTGTGGGTGATTAGAAAAAAGGTGCCAGATATGAAGAAAGGAGCAAAGTGTATTTGTCTTGAATTTTATCACTGTGCAATTTTCTGAGAACAAAAATATAAATATGAAAACATCACTTCCAATGTCATGTCATAATCAATTATTTTTGTATGTATTACATTCACACAAAGTTTTAAATATAATAGTGACACTCTTATGGCTCTCACTGCCATGTGATACTGTATTCACAAAGAGTTATTTATTTAGCTCCTTATAGCAATTTATAACGGTCATATGATATTACTTAAGACAGCTCAATAATATCTTTTCTTGTCTATTATGGCTCATTTAGTTTTTTTAAATTTCTGTTTTTTTTTTTTTTAGTTAGCTGGATATATTTTATTAGTATAGATAATCTGTGAGTCTTTTTGAGACTTACTTTGTTCCTTTAAAATTATGTCTTTTTCTTATTTTTTTCTTTTTTAAATTTTATTTTTCTTGGATATTTCATGCATTTATATTTCAGATGTTATTCCCTTTCCTCCCTCCCATAACCCCACGCCACTCCCCCTGCCCACTCCCACCTCAATGCCGTGGCATTATCCTACATTATGGAAACAAGCATTTACAGGACCAAGGGCTTTTCCTCCCATTGATGTTGGACAATGACATCCTCTGCTACATATGCGGCTGGAGCCATGGGTCACTCCATGTGTACTTTTTGGTTGGTGGTTTAGTCCCTGAGAGCTCTGGTGGAGTCTGGTTGGTTGATATTGTTGTTCTTCCTATAGGGTTGCAAACCTCTTCAGCTCCTTCAGTCTTTTCTCTAACTCCTTCAATGGGGATCCCATGCTCAATCTGATGGTTAGCTGAAAGCATCCTCATCTGTATCAGTAGGGCTCTGGCAGAGCCTCTCAGGAGACACCCATATCTGGCTCCTGTCAGCAAGCACTTCTTGGGATCAGCAATAGTGTCTGGGTTTGGTCGCTGCATATGGGATGGGTCCGCAGGTGGGGCAGTCTCTGGATGACCTTTTCTTCAGTCCCTGCTCCATTAATTTCCCCTGTATTTCTTCACATGAGTATTTTGTTTTCCTTTCTAAGAAGGACTGAAGCATCCACAATTTGGTCTTCCTTCTTCTTGAGCTTCTTAGGATCTGTGAATGTTTTCTTAGGTATTCCAAACTTTTGGGCTAATATCCACTTACCAGTGAGTGCATACCATGTATGTTCTTTTGTGACTGGGTTATCTCACTTGGGATGAAATTTTCAACATTCTTAGTCATCAGGGAAATGCAAATCCAAAAAACCCTGAGATTCTACCTCATGCCAGGCAGAATAGCTAAGATAAAAAAAAACTCAGGTGGCAGTAAATGTTGGCGAGGATCTGGAACACATCCTCCTTTCTTGGTGGGATTGCAAGCTGGAATAAACACTCTGGATATCAGTCTGGAGGTTCCTCAGAAAATTAGACATTGAACTACTTGAGGACCCAGCTATTACTGTCCTGGGCATATACCCAAAAGATGCTCAAACATACAACAAGGACACATGCTCTACTATGCTCATAGCAGCCTTATTTATTATAGCCAGAAGCTGGAAAGAATACAGATGTCCTTCAACAGAGGAATGGATACAGAAAATGTGGTCCATTTACACAATGGAGTACTACTCAGCTATTCAAAACAATGACTTCATGAAGTTATTACACAAATGGATGGAAAAAAATCTGTTCTTTTAATGTTTTGATGAACATATTATTGCATATATTTTATAACCTTTTGAATTAGTTCCTCAGCATAAATTTCTGGCAGTGTGATTGCTGGGCAAAACAGTATAAATATTTTAATTTTTCTTGAAAAAGCACTACCAATTAATTTAAAATAACATTGTATAATTGGCTAATATTACCACAATCTTGCCAAAAATCTAGAGAGAACCTAAATTAGATTGATAAAAATCACTTTTCTTTGCAGTTTTATGTTAACTTTTTCTGATTACGTCTACAATTAAAGTAGTTTATTTGGTTCATAGTCTCCTATTCAAATTAGAGTCTTGATACTCCCCATTTGCTTTTTAGCTATGATTGTTTGCAAATTTTTATTAAAATCAGACTATCCTCCTGAAGATTGGGAAACCTCACAGAAGAGGAGAAAGAATGATTATCGGAGTCCAGGAGGACACCAGGTGAATATGTCTCACTGAATCAACTAAGCAGTGCTCACATAGGCACACAAAGACTGAAGCTGCAAGCCTGGTCTTGATAATTACCGTTGAAACCCACTAGTGTGTACTTCACTATCAAACTTTGTTTAAAATATGGTGGATTTACATAAAATACATATTTACTTTTTCTTTTAATGCCTATAGAACAGCCTTTAAATTTATCTCAAATGTAATCTGCTTTGCAAAAACAATTTTTTGTAAATGTCTCCTGACCACTTTTTTGACTACAACATTTCTACAAAGCTAATGTTTTCCTCTTACTTATTATGGAAAGGTTGTGCATTCTTGATTTTATCATATATCCGAATGTACTAAATACTATTTTCATTTTTTCTTTATTACCTCTGTAATCTCTCCCTGTCTTCAACTTTCTGTCTTTCTCTCTGCGTGTCTTTCTTTGTGCATGCATGCATATGCATGTGCATGCATGTGTGCATGTGTGCATGCATGCGTGCACGTGTGTGTATGTATGTATGTGTGTGTATGTGTCTGTGTGTGTATGTATGTGTCTGTGTACGTGTGTGCATATATATGTCTCTGTGTGTGTATGTATGTGTCTCTGTGTATGTATGTATGTGTCTGTGTCTATGTGTCTGTGTCTATGTGTCTATGTCTATGTGTATGTGTGTATGTATATATGTGTGTGTATGTATGAGTCTGTGTGTGTATGTATGTGTATGTGTGTGCATGTGTGTATGTGTGTATGCATATGCAATGCTGTATATGTGAAGGTCAGAGGAAGAAGACAAGTGCAGAAGCCACCTTTTTCCTTCTTCCAAGTAGGTACCAGGGATTAAAATCAGGTTGTCAGTTTTCTGAGGAAGTACCTTCCCCGGGGAGCCATCTCACTGGCTGTACTGTTCTTTCTTAGAGCAAATGGGACATCTTTGATGGCAAAGGCTAGCATTCATACTCTATCATCCCCAGTGAATAATGTGGCAGCACCATACAGGTTAGTTGAATGGATGATGAATGAGTGTGTTATGGGCTTTATCCTTTCAACAACTTTTCACAGTCTCCTTAATTAGAATTTTCATTGCCCACTAGAGGGACTTAATCCCTACAACCATGATTGTTTTACACTTTTAATTCCCTTTCCTTTTAGCGAGAAGGTGTGAAACATTTTAAATCTACCATTTCACTACTTTGTACATATAAGGGTTGGTTAACAGACTCCCACCATGTGTCTTGTTAACATATTTAGAGACCAAGAACTGCTGTATTTCCTTCTTTACAGGCTAATCATTATGATAAAGTTCTTTTCTTCTGTTATAGAATTTAAAATTTCTGGTTGTTATTAGATTATTCCATAAGATTTTTTTACTCTGCAACTATTTTATTTTGTGCTATATCAAATATTTGAATATTCTCAAAAGCACATTAATTCATTTCAAAACTTATTGAGTATGTTTTTTCTTTAATAAAACATTTACTATTTTCCTTGCTTCTCTCTCTCTCTCTCTCTCTCTCTCTCTCTCTCTCTCTCTCTGTGTGTGTGTGTGTGTGTGTGTGTGTGTGTGTGTGTGTGTGTGTGTGTATGTATCTTGACCAATAGTTTCTATCAGTATTTTTCTTCACCATGTCTTTTTAGAATTTTTTGGCTTTTCTTTCCATATATTTAACACGCTTCAAATTCTGAGTTTCCTTCATCCTTCACAGATGTCTTCCCTTTCTAGTCCCTCCCCACTTTTGGTTTCGTACTAAGTGAAGTAAAGTCTATTATTCTCTTTTACTTTGGTCTTTCTTTGTGTTCCATCCCACACACCCCCAAATATAACTTTCTTGAAGTATTTCTACATTTTCTCTTTGGTGTGACTTTGCAGGGTTTCTTCTAAGTAATGGGAAGTCATCGCATTTCCTCTGAAGCTTGTTTCTCTCTGATCATTACTTCCTTGGCTCTTTTATTTCATACTTCATTTACTGAAAAAAAATATACTTTTTCATCCTGCATTCATTGGCTCTTCAGTACCAGTGTATCTTTTATTCTAAACCCTTAAAACAAATTCTATTCATATATATTATATAACGTAGAGTTATAACATGTAGATAGGAAGATAATTAGATTATTTTGCAATGTGAAAATTTTTGCTGAGCATGATGGAAGTTAAAGGCTCACCTCATACCATTAAATAGAATAAACTCCATATTAACTCAGAAATGCTAGAAGCTAACAATGAGAGAATGCAATGTACTTGAGGAATTACAAGCTTGCCTCAAAACAGAAACAAAAATAAAATTATTATGAAAGAAATGTTTAATTCTGCTTGCTTGCCTTTTGTTGACAAGCTTTTAAGTAGTTGCCAGTGTTTTGGAATTCATAGAGTTTTATAATTCTTCTTTTATTGAAAATAGATTTCTTTTCATAAAAAATATTCTGATTACAGTTTCCTCACCCCAATTCCTCTCAGTTCATCTCTACCTTTCTTCCAATCTGAATCAACATCATATTTGTTTCTTTTTTTTAACTTTTAAAAATTTTTATTGGACTTTATATTTACATTTCAAATGTTACTCCTTTTCCATTTCCCAGACATAAGCCCCCTATCACATTCTCCTCCCATTTTTGTTCCCCTTCCCAGCCATCACCTCTTCCCACCCACCCCTGACATTCTTCTACACTGAGGGGTCCAGCCTTCGCAGGACAAAGGGCTTCTCCTTCTATTGGTGCCCAACAAGGCCATCCTCTGCTACATATGCAGTTGGAGCCCAGGGTCAGCCTCTGTATAGTCTTTGGGTAGTGGTTTAGTCCCTGGGAGCTTTGGTTGGTTGGCATTGCTGTTCTTATGAGGTTGCAAGCTCCTTCAGCTCTTTCAATCCTTCCTCTAATTCTTCCAACGAGGGTCCTGTTCTCAGCTCAGTGGTTTGCTGCTAGCGCTCAGTTCTGTATTTGTCATGCTGTGGCTGTGCCTCTCAGGAGATATCTACATCTGGCTTCTGTCAGTATGCACTTCTTAGCTTCCTCAATCTTATCTAGTTTTGGTTGCTGTGTATATATATATATATATATATATATATATGGGCTGTATATACATGTAGGGCAGGCTTTGAATGACTGTTACTTCAGTTGCTTCTCCAAACTCTGCCTCCATATCCCCTCCTATGAATATTTTTGTTCTCCCTTTTAAGAAGGATCCCTAGGTATGGCAGTCTCTGTATGGCATTTCCTTCAGTCTCTGCTCCATTCATTGTCCCTCTATTTCCTCCTGGGAGTATTTTGTTCCCTCTTCTAAGAAGTACTCAATCATCCATACTTTGGTCTTTCTTCTTCTTGAGCTAAGTGTGGTCTGCAAATTATATCTTGGGTATTCTGAGCTTTTGCGCTAATATCCACTTAACAGTGAGTGCATATCATGTGTGCTCTTTTGTGATTGGGTTGCCTCACTCAGGAAGGTATTTTCTAGTTCCATCCACTTGCCTATAAATTTCATGAAGTCATTGTTTTTGATAGCTCAGTAGTATTCCATTGTGTAGATTTACCACATTTTCTGTATCCATTCCTCTGTTGAAGAGCATCTGTGTTCTTTCCAGCTTCTGGCTATTATAAATAAAGCTGCTATGAACATAGTGGAGCATGTTTCTTTGTTGTATCTTGGAGCTTCATTTGGGTATATGCCCATGTGTGGTATAGCTGGGTCCTCAAGTACTACTATGTCCAATTTTCTGAGGAACCTCCAGACTGATTTCCAGAATGGTTGTACCAGTCTGCAATCCCACCAACAATGGAGGAGTGTTCCTCTTTCTCCACATCCTCACCAACATCTGTTTCACCTGATTTTTTGATCTTAGCCATTCTGACTCATGTGAAATGGAACCTCAGGGTTGTTTTGATTTGCATTTCCCTTATGACTAAAGATGTTGAACATTTCTTTAAGTGCTTCTCAGCCATTTGCTATTCCTCAGTTGAGAATTCTTAGCTTAGTTCTGTACCCCATTTTTAATAGGGTTATGTGATTCTTTGGAGTCTACCTTCTTGACTTATTTTTATATACTAGATATTAGCCCTCTATTGGATGTAGGATTGGTAAAGACCTTTTGCCCATCTGTTGGTTGCTGTTTTGTCCTATTGACTGTCCTTTGCCTTACAGAAGCTTTGCAATTTTATGACGTCCCATTTGTCTATTTTTGATCTTAGAGCATAAGTCATTGGTGTTCTGTTCAGGAAATTTTCCCCTGTGCCTATGTATTCGAGGCTCTTCCCACTTTCTCTTCTATCACTTTGAGTGTATGTCGTCATTTCTCCAGTACGACTGATTTCCTTGGAGAAAAACAAGTTTTCATTTGCAAGTGATTATCAACTGGAGATTGTTTGTGGGTTAAGGGTCATGTGTCCACTTTTCTTTTTAGCTCTAGGACCCCATCTAATGTAGACCTATGTAGCTCCTAGTAATGCTGTCTTAGTCTTTGTGAGTTTGTGTCACTCATATGCACTATTATTGTTCTGTCTAGAAGGCCTTGATTCCATCATTCATTCTAGCTCTTATGCTTTTCACATCTCTTCTACTGAGTTCCTGGAGTCCTGTGGTGAGGCATTTGATAGATATACGACATTTTAAGCCAAGTGTTCCAAGGCCTCGTACCCTCTGCACATCATCTATGTATTGGTCTCTGTATTTGTTCCCATGTGCTGAAGGGAGAAGCTTCTCTGATGAAGGCTGAGCACCCACTGAACTATGGATATAGCAGACTGTCATTCTCTTCCTTGCTGTAGACATTTTATGGCTATGTTCCTTTAACTGCATGCATTTGGTTTCCGCTAGGTCCCTGGCCTATATAGCTGCAGTTCTTGGGCATCCAAGCAGTGTTGAACATGGTTCTATCTTATGCAATGAGCCTTTAATCAAATCAGATCTTGGTTGGTGACTCCCACAGGCCTTGAACCACTATTAAATAAGCACTTTAAATGGTTTGTAGCTGGCCTGTTTACTTTTCCTTTGGTATCATGCAGGTACTTTTTAGTACCATGAACATTAATTTGTAGGGTTGAAGGTTCTATGTAGGAAGCAACTCATAGTCTTCTGTTCGATAAATTGCATAGATGTTTGTCTTCAGCAATAGGGCCTTGCCCTCATTTTGTAGAAAGCAACCATAGCCTTGACAACAAACAGGGTTGTTTAGGTGTTACCATGGAACCCCTTGGGCCAACCACACAACTAGATATAAGTCATTTTTGTTACTGGTATCTTCTTTCTGTGAAGAGCGCTCTCCAGTTGGGGCTTTCTTTCCCCTGCTATTTGGCAATTTCTTTTAGATAGACTTAATATATGTATATATTTTAGGAAGCTTCTCCTATGTTAGGTTTTCATGATGAGAACTTAAAAGTGCCTTCTCCTCTTTTGTTGTCATTTTGTATCTCCCAATTTTTTGAAAGGACCTGCTTCTTTATCCCTGACATAGTCTCTCATGTCCAGTGCCTTTGCTGTGTTGAAGCCCATTTTTACTCAATTAAATATCTGAATTCTACAAGAGCATTTATTGGCAAATTACTATTGAAATATTGATTGAGATACATGTTATCAATTCTTATCATAACTAGTATTTATCAGTCATAAAAAAGGATTTATTTGGTCAAACTTCTCCTCTTTCCTTTCTTTATCTCCTGCTCCTCTTTTCTCCATTGCCTTGCTTTGGTTTTCCTTTTCTCCCAACTTTCTGCATTTTCTGTTTTCCCTGTCTTTTCTTGCCAAATATCTATATTTTGCTTTTTTCACTTATTCTTTTTCATTTTATTATTGTTTCATGCCCATTTTCTTTTGATTTTCTTGTAATCTCATGTACCCCAGCTATATATCAATCCTTTAGGTTGACACCCTGGACACATTGAAGTGCTGTGGACTAGCATAACCTTTGCTCTTTTTTCTGTGAAGGAAAATTCATTTTTATGACTTGATCAGCATTTGCCTTTGGGCTTTGACAGTCATGGTGCTGATGCATGTTCACTATACTTTTGACTATAACCCTTAGACCCTCTTGTGATTACATTCTACATTGGTGCGTTTGATTATTCTTTCCTTTGTGAATCACATTACATTTATAAATGCTTTATTGAATCTTATTTTATTGATTTCTGTCCATTTAAAAATTTATCCTGCACACACTCTACTTTATGCCTATTCTGCAATGTGCAGAACACCTGAAAATTTTATTAGCATCCTTTCTCTTCTACTCTCAATCTAGTAAATGAAAATATTGAATTGTATTGAACTCAAAGTAGACCCCTAAGGGACATACTTGACACCTCCACCCAATCCAGTATTGAACTGTTAGTAACAGGTCTTTGTATTCAATTTGTTTTTGCTAGTTTTATTCCTAACACATTCACCTATGGCACTTTCACCTAATTTACCCTTTGAAATTTTTTGCTAACCCAAGTCTCTACTGATTTTTCTTTATTCTGTAGACTTGCCCTGTTTTAAGGAAGGATACAGAAGTGGTTTCATATGATTTGGTTTTAACAAACACAGGCTAGCTTTTACTCATATCTTATTTGTTTGGGCCAGAAATTGATCATTATTAACAGCTTAACATGTCATGTTAGGCATTCATTGAACTGATTTCGTACTGGAGCTACTGATTTGTTAGTCCCTGGAGTCCTTTTTCTCATCCCATGCAATTTTACATACTTTCTGAAGTATTGTGCTTTTCTAACAAGTTACCAAAAGAGTTGTTTCTTGACCTGTACATTTCATCCTTTAGCTCTTCTATCTACATTATCCTCTCCCCTGGTCTTAGTGTCTTAATACCAAACAGCATCTTCCGTTCAAAATATTTAGTTTGTTTCCTTATTGAATATATTTCCCTTAATGAATACAGCCTTTTGATTTGTTTTGTATTTGTTTTATAGGGGCAGATATTTATAGTTAACTATTCTTTTCTAACCACCACACCTACTAACAGAAACTCTCAAAACACTTCATATTGTGCACAGAGATTCTTTGATAGCGAGGATGAGCTTAAGGCATTTCTAATTGTGATATAAAACGTGAAAAAGAAAATATTGATAGTTTTGGTTCCCTAAAAGTGAAAATAAAATGTGGAGATACAAATAAAACAAAACTACAGATAAATTATATCCAGGAATGTTTATGTAGAGTTTATACCTATGGTGTGATAATTTTATAAGGTAACATGGACAAAGAAATAGACAAACTCTTAAGCATAGGAAAAGATGCTTATCCTCATAATCAGAGAATTAGAACATGCTACTATTTTGACATTTTGGCTAACGTGAAAAATATTTCATAACATTCTGCTGGTATAGATGTGAGCAAAAAGACACACTCACTTCATTACTTGTGAATGTAGTTGAAACAGTCCTTGTAAGATAGTAAATCAAAGAACAATGCAGTGATCGTCTCACCTAGTAATGTCTGGCTTGTGAACTTATTCTATGAAAGTCCTCTCAGGCATAATGGAACTCTGTGACATAACTTAGTGTGGTAGTCCTTGCAATGCAAATGTTTAGACAATTCTACCCTTTCCTTTCCTTGAAAGAGTATGCTCTTCTGTTGTCCCAAAGCTGACTTTTAATAGCTGAGTTCAGAGGATTCTCCTTCCTCAGGTTTTTTTCCCCATCTTTATTAAATTTGGTATTTCTTATTTACATTTCAAATGTTATTCCCTTTCCCGGTGGTTTCAGGGACAGGATCCACCTAGCTTCTTCCACTCCCCTTCTCTATGGGTGTTCCCCTCCCCAACCTCTCCCAATTACCAACCCCCCAACAATCACCTTCACTGAGGGTTCAGTCTTGGCAGGACAAAGGGCTTCCCCTTACACTGGTGCTCTTACTAGGCTATTCATTGCTACCTATGAGGTTGGAGCCCAGGGTCAGTCCATGTCAATCTGTGGGTAGTGGCTTAGTCCCTGGAAGCTCTGGTTGGTTGGCATTGTTGTTCATATGGGGTCTCGAGCCCCTTCAAGATCTTCCAGTCCTTTCTCTGATTCCTTCAACGGGGTTCCCGTTCTCAGTTCCCTGGTTTGCTGCTGGCATTCGCCTCTGTATTTGCTGTATTCTGGCTGTGTCTCTCAGGAGAGATCTACATCCGGTTCCTGTCAGCCTGCACTACTTTGCTTCATCCATTTTATCTAGTTTGGTGGCTGTATATGTATGGGCCACATGTGGGGCAGGCTCTGAATGGGTGTTCATTCAGTCTCTGTTCTAAACTTTGCCTCCCTATTCCCTGCCAAGGGTATTCTTGTTCCCCTTTTAAAGAAGGAGTGAAGCATTCGCATTTTGGTCATCCTTCTTGAGTTTCATGTATTCTATGCATCTAGGATAATTCGAGCATTTGGACTAATATCCACTTATCAATGAATACATACCACGTGTGTTTTTCTGTGACTGGGTTACATCACTCAGGATGATATTTTCCAGTTCCATTAATTTGCTTATGAATTTCATAAAGTCATTGTTTTTGATAGCTAAGTAGTATTTCATAGTGTAGATATACCACATTTACGTATCCATTCCTCTGTTGAAGGGCATCTGGGTTCTTTCCAGCTTCTGGCTATTATAAATAAGGCTGATATCAACATAGTGGAGCATGTCTTTGTTAGATGTTGGGGCATCTTTTGGGTATATGCCCAACAGAGGGTCCTCAGGTAGTTAAATGTCCAATTTTCTGAGGAACTTCCAGACTCATTTCCAGAATGGTTGTACCAGTCTGCAATCACACCAACAATGGAGGAGTGTTCCTCTTTCTCCACATCCTCGCCAGCATCTGCTGTCACCTGAGTTTTTTATCTTAGCCATTCTCACTGGTGTGAGGTGAAATCTCAGGGTTGTTTTGATTTGCATTTCCCTTAAGACTAAAGATGTTGAACATTTCTTTAGGTGTTTCTCAGCCATTCCACATTCCTCAGCTGTGAATTCTTTGTATAGCTCAGAACCCCATTTTTTACTAGGGTTATTTGTCTCTCTGCAGTCTAACTTCTTGAGTTCTTTTTATATTTTGGATATAAGCCCTCTATCAGTTGTAGGATTGGTAAAGATCTATTCCCAATCTGTTGGTTGCTCTTTGTCCTAACAACAGTGTCCTTTGCCTTTCAGAAGACTTGCAGTTTTATGAGATCCCATTTGTCAATTCTTGATCTTAGAGCATAAGCCATTGGTGTTTTGTTCAGGAATTTTTTCCAGTGCCCATGTGTTCCAGATGCTTCCATAGTTTTTCTTCTATTAGTTTGAGTGTATCAGATTTGATGTGGAGGTCCTTGATCCACTTGGACTTAAGCTTTGTACAGGGTGATAAGCATGGATCGATCTGCATTCTTCTACATGTTGACCTCCAGTTGTACCAGCACCATTTGCTGAAAATGCTATCTTTTTTCCATTTGATGGTTTTGGCTCCTTTGTCAAAAATCAAGTGCCCATAGGTGTGTGGGTTCATTTCTGGGTCTTCAATTCTATTCCATTGGTCTATCTGTCTGTCTCTGTACCAATACCATGCAGTTTTTGTCAATATTGCTCTGTAATACTGCTTGAGTTCAGGGATAGTGATTCCCCCTGAAGTCCTTTTATTGTTGAGGATAGTTTTAGCTATCCTGGGTTTTTGTTATTCCAGATGAATTTGCAAATTGTTCTGTCTAACTCTTTGAAGAATTGGATTGGTATTTTGATGGGGATTGCATTGAATCTGTAGATTGGTTTTGGTGAAATGGCCATTTTTAATATATTAATCCTGCCAATCCATGAGCATGGGAGATCTTTCCATCTTCTGAGGTCTTCTTCAATTTCTTCCTTCAGAGTCTTGAAGTTCTTGTTGTACACATCTTTTACTTGCTTGGTTAAAGTCACACCGAGGTACTTTATATTATTTGGGTCTATTATGAAGGGTGTCGTTTCCCTAATTTCTTTCTCGGCTTGTTTCTCTTTTGTGTAGAGGAAGGCTACTGATTTATTTGAGTTAATTTTGTACCCAGCCACTTTGTTGAAGTTGTTTATCAGCTTTAGTAGTTCTCTGGTGGAACTTTTGGGATCACTTAAATATACTATCATATCATCTGCAAATAGTGATATTTTGACTTCTTCTTTTCTGATCTGTATCCCCTTTACCTCCTTTTGTTGTCTGATTGCTCTGGCTAGAACTTCAAGAACTATATTGAATAAGTAGGGAGAGAGTGAGCAGCCTTGTCTAGTCCCTGATTTTAGTGGGATTGCTTCAAGTTTCTCTCCATTTAGTTTACTGTTAGCAACTGGTTTGCTGTATATGGCTTTTACTATGTTTAGGTATGGGCCTTGAATTCCTATTCTTTCCAGGACTTTTATCATGAAGGGGTGTTGAATTTTGTCAAATGCTTTCTCAGCATCTAATGAAATGATCATGTGGTTTTGTTCTTTCAGTTTGTTTATATAATGGATCACGTTTATGGTTTTCCGTATGTTAAACCATCCCTGCATGCCTGGGATGAAGCCTACTTGATCATGGTGGATGATTGTTTTGATGTGCTCTTGGATTCGGTTTGCCAGAATTTTATTGAGTATTTTTGCGTCGATATTCATAAGGGAAATTGGTCTGAAGTTCTCTTTCTTTGTTGGGTCTTTGTGTGGTTTAGGTATAAGAGTAATTGTGGCTTCATAAAAGCAATTCGGTAGTGCTCCATCTGTTTAAATTTTGTGGAATAGTTTGGATAATATTGGAATGAGGTCTTCTATGAAGATCTGATAGAATTCTGCACTGAACCCATCTGGACCTGGACTCTTTTTGGTTGGGAGTCTGCTTCTATTTCTTTAGGAGTTATGGGGTTGTTTAAATGGTTTATCTGTTTCTGAATCTGGAATCTGTCTAGGAAATTGTCCATTTCCTGCAGATTTTCAAGTTTTGTTGAATATAGGCTTTTGTAGTAGGATCTGATGATTTCTTGAATTTCCTCTGATTCTGTAGTTATATCTCCCTTTTTATTTCTGATTTTGTTAATTCATACACACTCTCTGTGTCCTCTCATTAGTCTGGCTAATGGTTTATCTATCTTGTTGATTTTCTCAAGAACCAACTTTTGGTTCTGTTGATACTTTGTAAGGTCCTTTTTGTTTCTGCTTGGTGGATTTTAGCTCTGAGTATGATTATTTCCTGCCTTCTTCTATTCCTGGGTGTATTTGCTTCTTTTTGTTCTACAGCTTTTAGGTGTGCTGTCAAGCTATTGATATATGCTCTCTCCTGCTTCTTTTTGCAGGCACTCAGTTCCTCTTAGCACAGCTTTCATTGTTTCCCATAAGTTTGGGTATGTTGTACCTTCATTTTCATTAAATTCTAAGAAGTCTTTAATTTCTTTTCTTTATTTCTTCCTTGACCAGATTATCATTGAGTAGAGCATTGTTCAACATCCATGTATGTGTGGGCGTTCTTCCCTTGTTATTGAAGACCAGCTTTAGTCTGGGGTGGTCTGATAGGACACAATGGATTATTTCTATCTTTCTGTATCTGTTAAGGCCTGTTTTATAACCGATTACATGGTCAGTTTTGGAGAAAGTACCATGAGGCAGTGAGAAGAAGTTATATCCTTTTAGTATAGAATGTTCTATAAATATCTGTTAAGTCCATTTGATTCATGATTTCTCTTTGTCTACGTCTCTGTTTAATTTCTGTTTCCATTGATGAGAGTTTTTGTTTCTGTCCATTGATGAGAGTGGGGTGTTGAAATCTCCTACTATTATTGTGTGAGGTTCAATGTGTACTTTGAGCTTTAGTAAGCTTTTTTTATGTATGTAGGTGCTCTTGTATTTGTAGCATAGATATTTAGGATTGAGAGTTCATCTTGGTGAATTTTTCCTTTGATGAATATGAAGTGTCTTTCCTTGTCTTTTTTGATGACTTTTAGTTGAATATCGATTTTATTCGATATTAGAATGGCTACTGCAGCTTGCTTCTTCCTACCATTTGCTTGGAAAGTTGTTTTCCAGCCTTTCACTCTGAGGTAGTGTCTGTCTTTTTCTCTGAGGTGTGTTTCCTGTAGGCAGCAGAATGCAAGGTCCTTATTGCGTATCCAGTTTGTTAATCTATGTCTTTTTATTGGGGAGTTGAGTCCATTGATGTTGAGAGATATTAAGGAATTGTGATTATTGCTTCCTGGTATTTTCATACTTGGATGTGAGATTGTGTTTCTGTGCTTTTCTTCTCTTTGTTTTGTTGCCAAGACGATTAGTTTCTTGCTTTTTCTAGGGTGTACTTTGCCTCCTTATGTTGGGCTTTACCATTTATTATCCTTTGTAGTGCTGGATTTGTAGAAAGATATTGTATAAATTTGGTTTTGCCATGGAGTATCTTGGTTTCTCCATCTATGTTAATTGAGAGTTTTGCTGGATACAGTTACCTGGCCTGGCATTTGTGTTCTCTTAGGGTCTCTATGACATCTGTCCAGGATCTTCTGGCTTTCATAGTCTCTGGTGAGAAGTGTGGTGTGATTCTGATAGGTCTGCCTTTATATGTTACTTGACCTTTTTCCCTTACTGGTTTTTATATTCTTTCTTTGTTTTGTGCATTTGTGTTTTGACTATTATGTGATGGGAGGAGTTTCTTTTCTGGTCCAATCTATTTGGAGTTCTGTAGGCTTCTTGTATGTTTATGGGCATCTCTTTCTTTAGGTTAAGGAAGTTTTCTTCTATGATTTTGTTGAAGATATTTACTGGTCCTTTCAGCTGGGAGTCTTCACTCTCTTCTACACCTATTATCCTTAGGTTTGATCTTATTGTGTCCTGGATTTCCTGTATGTTTTCGGCCAGTAGCTTTTTCCATTTTACATTATCTTTGACAGTTTTTCCGATGATTTCTATGGAATCTTCTGCTCCTGAAATTCTCTCTTCTATCTCTTGTATTCTGTTGGTGACGCTTGTATCTATGGTTCCTTGTCTTTTCCTTTGGTTTTCTATATCCAGTGTTGTCTCCTTTTGTGCTTTCTTTATTGATTCTATTTCCATTTTCAATTCCTTCACCTGTTTGATTGTGTTTTCCTGAAATTCTTTCAGGGATTTTTGTGTTTCCTCTCTTAGGGCTTCTATTTGTTTATTTGTGTTTTCCTGCATTTCTCTAAAGGAGTTATTTATGTCTTTCTTGAAGTCCTCCATCATCATGATCAAATGTGATTTTAAATCTTGATCTTGCTTTTCTGGTGTGTTTGGATATTCCATGTTTGCTTTGGTGGGAGAATTTGACTCCGACGTTGCCATGTAATCTTGGTTTCTGTTGCTTGGGTTCCTGTGCTTGCCTCTTACCATCACGTTATCTCTGGTGTTTCCTTGTTCTGCTATTTCTGACAGTGGTTCGTCCATCCTATAGTCCTGTGTGTCAGGAGTGCTGTAGACCTGTTTTCCTGTTCTCTTTCAGCCAGTTATGGTGACAGAGTGTTCAGCTTTCAGGCCTATAGTGTGTATTGGCTTTCAGCTTTTCCTGTGGGCATGTGTCCTGGGACTACCAGGTAGGTCACTTGGAGCAGAAAAGTTGGTCTTATCTCTGATCTTGTGCCTGAAGTTGCTCCTCAGGGCTTGGTTTTCAGCTCTGCATGATGGCAGTAACCAGAAGGGCCTCCCCCTCCTTCTGGGTCCCTGTGCGCAGGTGGCCCTGATGGCCCTAGATGTTTTCCTCTGGAGTCAGAAATATGCATAGAGAGTAGTCTCTTCGTGTTTCCCTGGTGTGCTGCCCCTCTGAAGGTCTAGCTCTCTCTCCCATGGGGTTTGGGAGCAGGGAGCTGTGGGCCCGGATCAGCGAGGTTCGGGTGCCAGTTCCTTCCTCATCTTTCTAACGCAGTGCTACATGCATATATCCTGGCGCTTTGCTCCTGATAAATCTGAACTTTACACTGGTATTAGGCTGGCAGAGAAAAACATTGCTACAATAGAATCCTATGAAATTGTAACGTTTTCAATGTATGATATATATTAAATAATATCTTAACATTGGTGAGAGTTTTATAAAAGCTGCAAAGGGCAGATTGTAGTAAGGTAGTTGCTAAAAGATGAGAAAAATAATAGTATGAAGTAATAACAAAGTTTTGAAGGATAAATAAAAAAATTAAGATTAGCTGCTACCAATTGAGAGCATGCAAACTAGAGCAAGAAAACCAATGTTGGGAAAGAGAGATATTTTTTTTCCATTTTAAGATTTTACTGATATAAACGTACTGTCTATTTAACAGCTTACTTTTATAATTATACCATTCTGTAAATGAAAGTCTTAGAATACTCTGTTGTTACCAATATAAATGAATGAGATTAACTGTGTTCAGACTTTAAAATAAACTGTGGACTTTTGATTTTAATGATTTACTATAGATCGTGAGTGTGTGACTTCCAGCATTGTTAATTATCAAGTAAATAAAGTTCACTTGGATTTAATTTTCTTGACAATAAAATAGGAATAATTCTTGACAGATACTCTACCATGTTCAAAGTATTTTGAAAAGCTTAATCACTACTGATTATTTCAGAAACAACAAACATTTTGATGTTTTTAAATAATACAAGATACATATAATTTAAATATTATATTATTTAAATATAGTTCACAGCAGAAAAGATCCTATTGCAGTTATGAATTATGTTTTTCTGACTAAAAGAGAAAGAAAAAATAAACTGAAATTCTAAGCAGGACTGAAAATATAATGATATACCTAGAATAAGCTCAAATTGGGTAGAGACAAGATTTGCTATTTTTAAATGCCTAAAAGTTTTGCCTGGTTCTTACTTAATTGACATATACTATAAGTAACAACAGGGGGAAATTCATTATTTCTGTTAAGGAACATAAGAAAGACATGACACTTTGTTGTGAATGTTGGTGTGTTTGCATCTGAGGGTATTAATAAATGCAGCTACTTGTCTTCATTTAATTATACTAGCATTAATTCTCAACAAGAATGTCTGGGAGCCTTATCTTTGCAGCTTATTTTTTTTGAAGAAAAGGAAAGATCGACGGTCATAATTCCAGTTAGTATTTTTCTAGGGTCCAACATCACCCACTGTTTTATCTCCCATTAGCGTAAATCAATTCTCCCCTTTTCTATGGGAGCAGCAGGAGGGAGGACAAATAATCTTACTCTGTCCACATTTTTTCAGCTCCTGAGTTGATGAAATGTGGGGATATTGCCCCCTTTCAAAGGTTTCTCACTGGAAGGAGAAGAAAGAAAAATTTCCTCTAGTGAAATTTGCTCTAACAAATGTTCCTGGATATCCCATAGAGAGGATATTCTAAATTGATATGATGAGAGTCTAGCACTGCCCAGAAAGGCATGTGAGGTTCAGATTTACTTGTTGTTTCCACAAGGTATCCTCCAGTTACATTGATTATATTAGCAGATTATCTGATGATTAAGGCCATTAACAATCCACTCTTGAGTAGTCAACATAACAGTGTTTAGTTGCCTTGCAGTAACAATTAGGGAATGAAGCAATTTACCATAATTAGGTACTATCAGAAAAAAAGTATCCACATTAAGGGAAGCTAAAAAAGACTTCTTTTTTTATGGTTAGCGATGACTGTTAACAGAGCAATTTTTTTCTGAATTACAAAGAAAATTATTGCACTTTTAATTTGCTCATTATTGAAAACACAGAAACAAATGTTTTTTGTTCAGAGTTTGCCCTATGTGTCTGTCAGCAAGTTTCTTAACCTTTCCCTGTTCTTATTTCATCATCTAGGAGGCAATGATAATACTAGATTCTTATGGGTAATTAATGTTTGTAATAAACATTGATATCCTGGGAAAGAGAGTACCCACCAAATAAAAATACAGAGTATTTTTTAAGTCATAACATGTTTTAAGTCATAACAAGAAGTTTATTTGAACTCAGGATATAGCAAAACCTTCTGTCTTTGGTATTCTTTGACCAGTTTTCTTTATCTTTGGGGACTTCTAGTGTTCAACTCATCCAAGAACTCTACCCTAACCAACTGTGATTACCCACTTTGGAGATAGAAGTTGCCTGTTTGTTTTTAAAAATGCTGGCATAAGAGAGTAGCATTTCTGCTTTTATTTTATCTTTATTAACTTGAGTATTTCTTATTTACATTTCGATTGTTATTCCCCTTCCCGGTTTCCAAGCCAACATCCCGCTAACCCCTCCCCCTCCCCTTTTATATGGGCTTCCCTTCTCCATCCTCCCCCCATTACCACCCTCCCTCCAACAATCACGTTCACTAGGTGTTCAGTCTTGGCAGGACCAAGGGCTTTCCCTTACACTGGTGCTCTTACTAGGCTATTCACTGCTACCTATGAGGTTGGAGCCCAGGGTCAGTCCATGTATAGTCTTTGGTTAGTGGCTTAGTCACTGGAAGCTCTGGTTGGTTGGCATTGTTGTTCATATGGGGTCTCGAGCCCCTTCAAGCTCTTCCAGTTCTTTCTCTGATTCCTTCAATGGGGGTCCTATTCTCAGTTCAGTGGTTTGCTGCTTGCATTCACCTCTGTATTTGCTGTATTCTGGGTGTCTCTCTCAGGAGCGATCTACATCCGGCTCCTGTCGGCCTACAATTCTTTGCTTCATCCATCTTATCTAATTGGGTGGCTGTATAAGTATGGGCCACATGTGGGGCAGGCTCTGAATGAGTGTTCCTTCTGCCTCTGTTTTAAACTTTGACTCCCTATTCCCTGCCAAGGATATTCTTGTTCCCCTTTTAAAGAAGGAGTGAAGCCTTTGCATTTTGGTCATCCTTCTTGAGTTTTATGTGTTCTGTGCATTAATTCAAGCATTTGGGCTAATAGCCACTTATCAATGAGTGCATACCATGTGTGTTTTTCTGTGATTGGGTTACCTCACTCAGGATGATATTTATAGAGGGCTTATATCCAAAATATACAAAGAACTCTGCTTTTAATAAATTTTTGGTTGGTTGAGAATTTTATACAATGAGTTTTGATAATATTCACATTCCCTCCCGGCAATTCTTCTCAGATTTATCCCCTTTCCCTACTCATCCAACATTTTGCTTTTGCCCCCATCAAGCTCAACTTGTACATGTCAGATATTCTGGGTTCATGTGCTTCCACTCTGGGGTCATACACTTAGGAGAAAACTAACCCTTCATTTCACAGCAGCCAACAATTACTAATAGCTATTCAGTTAGTGATGGGACTTTGTGCCCAATTCCCCTCTCCTTTGCTGGGATTTGGTCTGGCTTGGGCTTTCACAGGTCTTGTGTATGCCGTCATAACAATTGCTAGCTCGGGAAGTCCCACACCCACGGATCCCGGCCTGCAGCAGCTCTCTGCTCCCAGACCCCATGAGAGAGAGAGAGACCCAACCGCCTGGTCAGCTGGGCACTCCTGAGGCTGCAGAGCGGAAGAGACCACCAACACTGCCCACCCCTGCCCACATCCCTAGCCCAAGAGGAAACTGTATACGGCCTCTGGGTTCCCATAGAGGAGGGCCCAGGAGCAGCAGGTCCACTGCATTTGAGACACCTCCGGAACCTGAAGGAAACAGACCGGATAAACAGTTCTCTGCACCCAAATCCCGTGGGAGGGAGAGCTAAACCCTCAGAGAGGCACACACACCTGGGAAACCAGAAGAGACTGCACTCTGCATACACATCTGGGACGCCAGAGGAAAACACCAAATGCCATCTGGAACCCTGGTGCACTGAACCTCCCGGAAACGGCGGCACAGATCTTCGTGGTTGCTGCTGCCGCGGAGAGCTCTTGGGCAGCACCCCGAGAGCAAACTTGAGCCTTGGGATCACAGGTAAGACCAACTTTTCTGCTGCAAGTGACCTGTCTGGTGAACTCAAGACACAGGCCCACAGGAACAGCTGAAGACCTGTAGAGAGGGAAAACTACACGCCTAAAAGCAGAACACTCTGTCGCCATAACAGATGAAAGAAAACAGGAAAACAGGTCTACAGCACTCCTGACACACAGGCTTATAGGGCAGTCTAGAAACTGTCAGAAATAGCAGAACAAAGTAACACTAGAGATAATCTGATGGCGAGAGGCAAGCGCAGGAACCCAAGCAACAGAAACCAAGACTACATGGCACCATCAGAGCCCAATTCTCCCACCAAAACAAACATGGAATATCCAAACACACCAGAAAAGCAAGATCTAGTTTCAAAATCATATTTGATCATGATGCTGGAGGACTTCAAGAAAGACATGAAGAACTCCCTTAGAGAACAAGTAGAAGCCTACAGAGAGGAATCACAAAAATGACTGAAAGAATTCCAGGAAAACATAATTAAACAAGTAGAAGCCCATAGAGAGGAGTCACAAAAATCCCTGAAAGAATTCCAGGAAAACACAATCAAACAGTTGAAGGAATTAAAAATGGAAATAGAAGCAATCAAGAAAGAACACATGGAAACAACCCTGGATATAGAAAACCAAAAGAAGAGACAAGGAGCTGTAGATACAAGCTTCACCAACAGAATACAGGAGATGGAAGAGAGAATCTCAGGAGCAGAAGATTCCATAGAAATCATTGACTCAACTGTCAAAGATAATGTAAAGCGGAAAAAGCTACTGGTCCAAAACATACAGGAAATTCAGGACTCAATGAGAAGATCAAACCTAAGGATAATAGGTATAGAAGAGAGTGAAGACTCCCAGCTCAAAGGACCAGTAAACATCTTCAACAAAATCATAGAAGAAAACTTCCCTTACCTAAAAAAAGAGATACCCATAGGCATACAGGAAGCCTACAGAACTCCAAATAGATTGGACCAGAAAAGAAACACCTCCCGTCACATAATAGTCAAAACACCAAACGCACAAAATAAAGAAAGAATATTGAAAGCAGTAAGGGAGAAGGATCAAGTAACATATAAAGGCAGACCTATCAGAATCACACCAGACTTTTCGCCAGAAAGTATGAAGGCCAGAAGATCCTGGACAGATGTCATACAGACCCTAAGAGAACACAAATGCCAGCCCAGGTTACTGTATCCTGCAAAACTCTCAATTAACATAGATGGAGAAACGAAGATATTCCATGACAAAAACAAATTTACACAATATCTTTCTACAAATCAGCACTACGAAGGATAATAAATGGTAAAGCCCAACATAAGGAGGCAACTATACCCTAGAAGAAGCAAGAAACTAATCGTCTTGGCAACAAAACAATGAGAAGAAAAGCACACAAACATAACCTCACATCCAAATATGAATATAACAGGAAGCAATAATCACTATTCCTTAATATCTCTCAACATCAATGGCCTGAACTCCCCAATAAAGAGACATAGATTAACAAACTGGATACGCAACAAGGACCCTGCATTCTGCTGCCTACAGGAAACACACCTCAGAGACAAAGACAGACACTACCTCAGAGTGAAAGGCTGGAAAACAACTTTCCAAGCAAATGGTCGGAAGAAGCAAGCTGGAGTAGCCATTCTAATATCAGATAAAATCAATTTTCAACTAAAAGTCATCAAAAAAGATAAGGAAGGACACTTCATATTCATCAAAGGAAAAATCCACCAAGATGAACTCTCAATCCTAAATATCTATGCCCCAAATACAAGGGCACCTACATACATAAAAGAAACCTTGCTAAAGCATAAAACACACATTGCACCTCATACAATAATAGTGGGAGATTTCAACACCCCACTCTCATCAATGGACAGATCATGGAAACAGAAATTAAACAGAGACGTAGACAGACTAAGAGAAGTCATGAGCCAAATGGACTTAACGGATATTTATAGAACATTCTATCCTAAAGCAAAAGGATATACCTTCTTCTCAGCTCCTCATGGTGCTTTCTCCAAAATTGACCATATAATTGGTCAAAAAACGGGCCTCAACAGGTACAGAAAGATAGAAATAATCCCATGCGTGCTATCGGACCACCACGGCCTAAAACTGGTCTTCAATAACAATAAGGGAAGAATGCCCACATATACGTGGAAATTGAACAATGCTCTACTCAATGATAACCTGGTCAAGGAAGAAATAAGGAAAGAAATTAAAGACTTTTTAGAATTTAATGAAAATGAAGGTACAACATACCCAAAGTTATGGGACACAATGAAAGCTGTGCTAAGAGGAAAATTCATAGCGCTGAGTGCCTGCAGAAAGAAACAGGAAAGAGCATATGTCAGCAGCTTGACAGCACACCTAAAAGCTCTAGAACAAAAAGAAGCAAATACACCCAGGAGGAGTAGAAGGCAGGAAATAATCAAACTCAGAGCTGAAATCAACCAAGTAGAAACAAAAAGGACCATACAAAGAATCAACAGAACCAAAAGTTGGTTCTTTGAGAAAATCAACAAAATAGATAAACCCTTAGCCAGACTAACGAGAGGACACAGAGAGTGTGTCCAAATTAATAAAATCAGAAATGAAAAGGGAGACATAACTACAGATTCAGAGGAAATTCAAAAAATCATCAGATCTTACTATAAAAACCTATATTCAACAAAACTTGAAAATCTGCAGGAAATGGACAATTTCCTAGACAGATACCAGGTACTGAAGTTAAAACAGGAACAGATAAACCAGATAAACAACCCCATAACTCCTAAGGAAATAGAAGCAGTCATTAAAGGTCTCCCAACCAAAAAGAGCCCAGGTCCAGACAGGTTTAGTGCAGAATTCTATCAGTCCTTCATATAAGACCTCATACCAATCTTATCCAAACTATTCCACAAAATTGAAACAGATGGATCACTACCGAATACCTTCTATGAAGCCACAATTACTCTTATACCTAAACAACACAAAGACCCAACAAAGAAAGAGAACTTCAGACCAATTTCCCTTATGAATATCGATGCAAAAATACTCAATAAAATTCTGGCAAACCGAATCCAAGAGCACATCAAAACAGTCATCCACCATGATCAAGTAGGCTTCATCCCAGGCATGCAGGGTTGTTTTAACATACGGAAAACCATTAACGTGATCGATTATATAAACAAACTGAAAGAACAAAACCACATGATCATTTCATTAGATGCTGAGAAAGCATTTGACAAAATTCAACACCCCTTCATGATAAAAGTCCTGGAAAGAATAGGAATTCAAGGCCCATACCTAAACATAGTAAAAGCCATATACAGCAAACCAGTTGCTAACATTAAACTAAATGGAGAGAAACTTGAAGCAATCCCACTAAAATCAGGGACTAGACAAGGCTGCTCACTCTCTCCCTACTTATTCAATATAGTTCTTGAAGTTCTAGCCAGAGCAATCAGAGAACAAAAGGAGGTCAAGGGGATACAGATCGGAAAAGAAGAAATCAAAATATCACTATTTGCCGATGATATGATAGTATATTTAAGTGATCCCAAAAGTTCCACCAGAGAACTGCTAAAGGTGATAAACAACTTCAACAAAGAGGCTGGGTATAAAATTAACTCAAATATTATCAATAGCCTTCCTCTACACAAAAGAGAAACAAGCCGAGAAAGAAATTAGGGAAACGACACCCTTCATAATAGACCCAAATAATATAAAGTACCTCAGTGTGACTTTAACCAAGCAAGTAAAAGATGTGTACAACAAGAACTTCAAGACTCTGAAGGAAGAAATTGAAGAAGACCTCAGAAGATGGAAAGATCTCCCATGCTCATGGATTGGCAGGATTAATATAGTAAAAATGGCCATTTTACCAAAAGCGATCTACAGATTCAATGCAATCCCCATCAAAATACCAATCCAATTCTTCAAAGAGTTAGACAGAACAATTTGCAAATTCATCTGGAATAACAAAAAACCCAGGATAGCTAAAACTATCCTCAACAATAAAAGGACTTCAGGGGGAATCACTATCCCTGAATTCAAGCAGTATTACAGAGCAATAGTGATAAAAACTGCATGGTATTGGAACAGAGACAGACAGATAGACCAATGGAATAGAATTGAAGACCCAGAAATGAACCCACACACCTATGGTCACTTGATTTTTGACAAAGGAACCAAAATCATCCAATGGAAAAAAGATAGCATTTTCAGCAAATGGTGCTGGTTCAACTGGAGGTCAGCATGTAGAAGAATGCAGATCGATCCATGCTGATCACCCTGTACAAAGCTTAAGTCCAAGTGGATCAAGGACCTCCACATCAAACCAGACACACTCAAACTAATAGAAGAAAAACTAGGGAAGCATCTGGAACACATGGGCACTGGAAAACATTTCCTGAACAAAACACCAATGGCTTATGCTCTAAGGTCAAGAATCAACAAATGGGATCTCATAAAACTGCAAAGCTTCTGTAAGGCAAAGGACACTGTGGTTAGGACAAAACAGCAACCAACAGATTGGGAAAAGATCTTTACCAATCCTACAACAGATAGAGGCCTTATATCCAAAATATACAAAGAACTCAAGAAGTTGGACCGCAGGGAGAGAAATAACCCTATTAAAAATGGGGTTCAACTCCTCCATTGTTGGTGGGATTGCAGACTGGTAAAACCATTCTGGAAATCAGTCTGGAGGTTCCTCAGAAAATTGGACATTGAACTGCCTGAGGATCCAGCTATACCTCTCTTGGGCATATACCCAAAAGATGCCTCAACATATAAAAGAGACACGTGCTCCACTATGTTCATCGCAGCCTTATTTATAATAGCCAGAAAATGGAAAGAACCCAGATGCCCTTCAACAGAGGAATGGATACAGAAAATGTGGTACATCTACACAATGGAATATTACTCAGCTATCAAAAACAACGAGTTTATGAAATTCGTAGGCAAATGGTTGGAACTGGAAAATATCATCCTGAGTGAGCTAACCCAATCACAGAAAGACATACATGGTATGCACTCATTGATAAGTGGCTATTAGCCCAAATGCTTGAATTACCCTAGATCCCTAGAACAAACGAAACTCAAGACGGATGATCAAAATGTGAATGCTTCACTCCTTCTTTAAATGAGGAAAAAGAATACCCTTGGCAGGGAAGGGAGAGGCAAAGATTAAAACAGAGACTGAAGGAACACCCATTCAGAGCCTGCCCCACATGTGGCCCATACATATACAGCCACCCAATTAGACAAGATGGATGAAGCAAAGAAGTGCAGACCGACAGGAGCCGGATGTAGATCGCTCCTGAGAGACACAGCCAGAATACAGCAAATACAGAGGCGAATGCCAGCAGCAAACCACTGAACTGAGAATAGGTCCCCCGTTGAAGGAACCAGAGAAAGAACTGGGAGAGCTTGAAGGGGCTCGAGACCCCATAAGTACAACAATGCCAAGCAACCAGAGCTTCCAGGGACTAAGCCACTACCTAAAGACTATACATGGACTGACCCTGGACTCTGACCCCATAGGTAGCAATGAATATCCTAGTAAGAGCACCAGTGGAAGGGGAAGCCCTGGGTCCTGCTAAGACTGAACCCCCAGTGAACTAGTCTATGGGGGGAGGGCGGCAATGGGGGGAGGGTTGGGAGGGGAACACCCATAAGGAAGGGGAGGGGGGAGGGGGATGTTTGCCCGGAAACCGGGAAAGGGAATAACACTCGAAATGTATATAAGAAATACTCAAGTTAATAAAAAAAATGGGGTTCAGAGCTAAACAAACAATTCACAGCTGAGGAATGCCGAATGGCTGAGAAACACCTAAAGAAATGTTCAACATCTTTAGTCATAAGGGAAATGCAAATCAAAACAACCCTGAGATTTCACCTCACACCAGTGAGAATGGCTAAGATCAAAAACTCAGGTGACAGCAGATGCTGGCGAGGATGCGGAGAAAGAGGAACACTCCTCCATTGTTGGTGGGATTGCAGACTGGTACAACCATTCTGGAAATCAGTCTGGAAGTTCCTCAGAAAGTTGGACATTGAACTGCCTGAGGATCCAGCTATACCTCTTTTGGGCATATACCCAAAAGATGACCCAACATATAAAAAAGACACGTGCTCCACTATGTTCATCGCAGCCTTATTTATAATAGCCAGAAGCTGGAAAGAACCCAGATGCCCTTCAACAGAGGAATGGATACAGAAAATGTGGTACATCTACACAATGGAATATTACAAAGCTATCAAAAACAACGGCTTTATGAAATTCGTAGGCAAATGGTTGGAACTGGAAAATTTCATTCTGAGTGAGCTAACCCAATCACAGAAAGACATACATGGTATGCACTCATTGATAAGTGGCTATTAGCCCAAATGCTTGAATTACCCTAGATGCCTAGAACAAATGAAACTCAAGACGGATGATCAAAATGTGAATGTTTCACGCTTTCTTTAAAAGGGGAACAAGAATACCCTTGGCAGGGAAGAGAGAGGCAAAGATTAAAACAGAGACTGAAGTAACACCCAATCAGAGCCTGCCCCACATGTGGCCCATACATATACAGCCACCCAATTAGACAATATGGATGAAGCAAAAAAGTGCAGACTGACAGGAGCCGGATGTAGATCGCTCCTGAGAGACACAGCCAGAATACAGCAAATACAGAGGCGAATGCCAGCAGCAAACCACTGAACTGAGAATAGGACCCCCGTTGAAGGAATCAGAGAAAGAACTGGAAGAGCTTGAAGGGGCTCGAGACCCCATATGTACCACAATGCCAAGCAACCAGAGCTTCCAGGGACTAAGACACTACCTAAAGACTATACATGGACTGACCCTGGACTCTGACCTCATAGGTAACAATGAATATCCTAGTAAGAGCACCAGTGGAAGGCGAAGCCCTGGGTCCTGCTAAGACTGAACCCCCAGTGAACTAGACTGTCGGGGGGAGGGTGGCAATGGGGGGAGGGTTGGGAGGGGAATACCCATAAGGAAGGGGAGGGTGGAGGGGGGAGGGGAATTTTTGCCCGGAAACCGGGAAAGGGAATAACACTCGAAATGTATATAAGAAATACTCAAGTTAATAAAAAAAAAAAAAAAAAACCAATTGCTAGCTCACCTGTGCAACTGCCCTGCTGTGTCTAAAAGAAATTTTCCTTGTAGTCACGAACCACCTCTGGTTCTCACAGTTTGTCCATGCTCTCTTTCCCAATGATACCTGAGTCTTTGGAGGAGGAGTTGCAGTATATATGTTATCTTAAGGTCTGAGAATTCTGAAGTCTGTAACAATTTTCTGCACTTGGCCAGTTGTGGGTCTGTGTGCTGATCATCCTTTACTATAAACAGAAGCTTATCTGATGAGGGTTTGAGAGTTACCTTAATTTATGAGCACAATGACAAGTCTTTAGGAATTTATTTAAATGCTATGCTCAATTAGCAGTACAATGCAAGTATATTCTTCCTACAGTCTATGACCTCTCTAGTCACACATTATTGGCCTGATAGTGGTGCAAGGTATAGGCTTCATCTCTGGAGGAATCCCTTAAATCCAATTAGAAAGTGGCTGGTTATGCTTATTATATTTGTGCCCTTGTGCTGAGTAGGCATTTCTACCTAGGCCAGTCATTATTTCAGCTTGTGTGGTTCAGCTGTGTATGACTGATGTTTACTTTGCTCATGTGGTAGAATGCATTACATCTTGTGGCACTACAAAAACTTGACTGTAGGGCTCAAGTTTCCAGGTCAGTACCATTTTGATTTCTTTATGTTTTAGTGACTCAAGCACGTGTTTTCAGCAATAGGGTCTTGCTGTCAAATTTTGGAATGAAACAAGAATTTCTTATTTAGACATTGTTTCATACCTTCAGATTGGCAGCTTGGTTATTTTTGGCCTTTGGGAAAAGCTAAGGGAGGAAGTAATACTAACTTTTAGAGAGACAGCTAGGTGAAGTGTTTGTGATGTTCTAGAGGTATACAGTCTATCTGGATGACAATTTTGAGAGTATGTGTATGTATTGGGGTATCTAAATAGGCTGGTAGAATATAGCTGTAGGAGCTTAGATGTTATGTCGGTCAGTGCCCAGCTCAACATCTTTCACCATTAGTTCAGCTCATACCCAGAAAAGGATTGACATATTAAGTTATAAAACCTAGTAGGCAGCAGTAAGAACAGTAATCAAAGCAGGATCTTGGGGATCCATGTCAAAATAGAAGTGAGGGTTGAATTGCAGGATGGAAATAAGAAATATAAACAAGAGAGGGAGAAGGGAAGCATATCCCTGAAACAATGGATAGCAGACATTTCATAGACATGAGCACAGTACTTACAGGCCAAGGACTAGCTCCTTTACAAGCCTTCTCATCTTTAATCTTCACCAGAAATTTATGAGTTAGATGCTATCATTATCTTCATTTTATAGATGAAACCAAGGAATACACAAGTCACAAGCTAGTAATTTATAGAGGTGGAGTTTAGACTCAGGCACTGTAGCCCCAGAATTCAGGCAAGGGTTATCTACCAAGGATTTTTATTATTTCCTGGTACAAAGACATTTTTGGAGAAAATGCAGAAGCTTTAAAGATCTTTAATGAGCCACTAGATCCCAAGGATTTTGTAAATCCAAACTAAACTGAATGATAAGACTGAATTTTCCTAATACATGCTTTAATTTGATTTTGGTCAGAACCTAAGGATGAATTGGATTCTTTATTGAGGGTACTGCTGAACTCAGCTTGGAGTAATTAGGGAAGAAATAAAGCAAAGAAGCACAAACAAGAGAAACAACATTTTCTCATGTATACAGGAATTATCATTCAGTTTTCTGCTCTCTTGAAGTGCTTTGTACATAGGCTTATTGGGTCAAATTGTATCTATGATTGGAGGTGATGTGTAGGATGTAGAAAGACCCATAGACCCATACAAGAATAATAACTTAGCCCCAATTCAAAGTGAAAGTTGCTACCTTCCAGCTCAATAAATCTTGATTGTTTACTCTGATCTAAAGCCAAGCACTGACTAATACTAATCCTCTCTAGTTACTGAGGCCAGGGGAGATCACAACCTGAGTCTGCCTGGGAAATTTTTATACACAAATTATAAAGAAATACTTACCATTTTACCTTCAGCAATCTTGATGACTGGGCTGGATTTATTTGCACTAAAATGTAATTCATCAACTGAAACTTCTGCCCCTACCAAATGACTACACAAGTGCATGGGTATGTGTGTGTATGTGTGTGTGAGTGTGTGTGTGTGTGTGTGTGTGTGTGCCTATGTGTGTGTACATACATTCTTGAACATGGATATGATTGTATTTAAATAAGTTCTCAATTGAATGTATAAATAGAAGGTATAAACTGTGAAATCTCTTAGGTCATTATAATATTTGGAAGTAAGAAAGGGGGAAAACCCTAAGTAGGACCTATTTTTGCTAGGTTTTTAATGTAGGGCAGAAGGAGGGAGCTAGTTTTTAGTGTATGCCTAATTCTACTTTTATGCCAAATAGCTTCAGTTAGAGTATTATCTCACAAACCCTGTGGAGAAATATTATTTTCTTCTAAGAAGTAGGGCAAATAATTTGCTTGAGTTATAGATTCGGCTTTGTCGATTGAGAATCTAACTCCACAGTGGGTTCTGTTCCTCCTTTTTTTGGTCCTTCTTATATTGAGCATATATATTTCAAAGGATAAATTAAAATATTTTTTAAAGTGTAACTTATTTAAAAGTATCTTCTTTTGAGCTGCTGACCTCTGTGGTTGAATTAGGGAAAGACTGGAAGAAGCTGAGGAGGAGGGCAACTCTGTAGGAGGACCAGCAGTCTCAACTAACCTAGACCCCCAAGATCTCTCAGACACTGGACCATGAACCAGGCAGCAAATGCCAGCTGAGATGAGGGCCCTGACACACATACAGCAGAGGACTGCCTGGTCTGGATTCAGTCAGTGAAGATGCACCTAATCCTCAAGAGACTGGAGGCCCCAGGGCATGGGGAGGCCTGATGAGGTGGGGAATGAGGACATCCTCTTGGAGACTGGTGTCCGGGAAGGGAGGAGGTATGGAATGTGGAACAGTCAGAGGGTGAGCCTGGACGGGATAAAATCTGGACTGTTAAAGATTAAATAAAATAAAGAAGTAACTTTAAATTTAATTTATAATGTAATAGTTAGAGTCAATTTTCAAGGCTAGTTATATGAAGATAAGTAAGACTTTGTAAAGAATAATTTTATTAGCAACAAAACCATTCTGTAAGTCATACAAGATGCCAGAGAGCACAAACACTTTGTATGGGATCTTCTCTTTGCTCTTTCCAATCCTCCACTCCTGTCATGACCTAGGTATAGAGATCATGTTGATTGAGAAAATAAGCTCAGAAAGGTTGACTGACTTTCTCGGGATCACAAAGCTGGGGAGTATCAAAGCCAGAAATAAAATCTCAGATCTGACTACAAAGCTCAAGTTCTTTGCTCCTACCTCCTCAGGCTCTGGCAAAATATCTTCAACTGAACTTTACAACAGTAGAAAGAAAACTCTATGCTTTAAGTATTTCTATGCGGCAACATTGCTTCCTTCAGTGGCTTTCAACCTGTGCACTATTAGAAACAATTCCTTAGTCTTTAAATTGGTCCTGAATTGAAGTCCATAAAGAAGCAGGATGAGTCTTGTGGGTTGTCTTTTTCTTTTCTAAGTCCTTAAGTATGCTTCTCTCCCACTTGAAAATCCTGATAACCTCAGCTCTAAGTTCAATGCTTGTATATCTGGGTCACTTAAGGCCTATTTACTGGTCACAAGAGGTCTAGAATAGTACTTCCAGGAACAGAATTGAAATGGGAAGATGGTCATGGTGATTTTTTTAAAAAATACCTCTTAATGTGGAGGGCAGCAAAAGTATGAAGAAGCTCTGAAGCTGACAGAGGAAACAAGGAGAAATTGCCACAGGTTTCTTAAGATTATTGCAAAAAGGGGAAAGGCCCTTATTTATCCCTGTAAATCTTGCAGTCTTGAGTACTTACTTATGTGAAGGCATTTCACCTGACATTTCAAACTGCTCACTCTTCCTGCAGGCTTATGAGTGCTTCTCCTTGCAAAATGCAAAAGCTCTAAATGCTGGGCTTCTCTCTGCTCTTTCAAAGCCATCGCTTTGGAAATTTGGAACTGTTTTTGCTAGTTATGCCAAGGAAACCAGAAGTGAAGAAGATTCTAGTGGGGGATGCTATCTCGTTGCCCACCAAATTGCAGCCAAATGAAGGCATTGGAAATGCTTTTTAGAAGGTTTGGTAACTAGTTGTTGAGTTACAAAAATGAGAATAATTGGTGCGATCTCGTCTGTTACTTATGTAAGAATTTCCTGTTCCGAGGACTTGTGCCATGAAAGATACAGGCAACATTAAGGGAAGGATGCAAGCCTAGTTAACAAAACAAACTTGGTAAGGGAACTGTCAATAATAGGCATGGGCGAATACGTGATAGCTTGAGTCAGGCTGGAGCCAGGCTGCCTGTGTGTTGTTCCTTTCTCCAGATGGGGCAGCACTTGGCAAAGCTGACATGGATTTGGAATTTGAAGCTACATGGTGATTTCAGTATTTCATTTCCCTGCGAATCAATAAGGATGATTCAAAACCAAAGCAGATGGCCACGCAGCTACTGTGGAATATCAGCTACAGGCCAACCTTTTATTTTTCTTCAGAACATTACCTCTCACAACAACCTTCATTTCCAAAGTGTCTTTAATGCAGCAAAACACACTTCATTGCAAAGAGCCCAGAACATGCCTCCCTCTGCCCACTTAGTATTCAGATTCTGAAGAAGATCTATTGCCTGTCAGAGCTCAAAAAGCCAGGAAGAACTTGCAAAGGTTGGAGGACACGGAGCAGTTGATAATCGTCACAAGTAGGTTAAGATGATCTGGATTGTTCAGGTTTCACTCCCTTGTCAGGTTTTAAATATGACTGCTTCCTTTTCTTTTTTCAACTATGACTCTGAAGAAAGAGGCAGGATGAAGACAGTTACAAAGTTAAGACAAGGCAAGCTAGCAGGTCTAGCAGGTACTAAGAGATATTAGCCTAGAAATATAGCCTCAGATGTGCATGCCATGGGAGTGCTATTTTATGTAGTCTTTCACGTCCTTTACAGACCATCATGTTTCTTCCCTAAGAATCTAAATGTCAGCTCCTTCTCCCTTCTTTTTCTTTCCATTTCTATATTTTAGTATTTCATTTTAAAATATTTAAATATCCCCAAAGAGTGACAAAAATAGAGGAAGCTCTCATCTACCTTCCTTCCAGCTTTCCTTCTTACTAACACCTTGTGTAACCATGGTGAATGTATCAAAATTAAGAAATTAACATAGGTACATTTTTATTGGATATTTCTTTATTTACATTTCAAATGTTATACCATTTCCCAGTTTCCCATCCATAAACCCCCAATTCTATGCCCCTTCCCCTGCTTCTATTAGGGCGCTACGCCACCTACCCACTCCTGCCTCCCTGCCTCTCCTCCCATTGATGCCCATCAAGGCCATCCTCTGCTACATATGTAGCTGGAGTCATGGGTCCCTCCATGGTTTAGTCCCTGGGGTGGTCTGGTGGTTGATATTGTTCTTCTTCCTATGGATTGTAAACCCCTTCAGCTCCTTCAATTCTTTCTCTAACTCCTGTATTGGGGACCCTGTTATCAATCCAATGATTGGCTGCAAGCATTTGCTTCTCTATTTGTCAGACTCTGGCAGAGCCTCAACTAAAAACTGTAATTATATTTCATTAATCTTCTTACTAACATTCTTTATTTTTCTGTTAATGTTTATAATTCTGTTAATGTACCCCAAAGTCCATCATCAATTCCATTTTATGTTTGATTGTTTTCTTCCAATCTATGACTTTTTGAAGTGTAAGGGATTTTCCTTTATCTCAGATGACTGATAATTTTGTACTGAAGTGGGCAGGGTATTTTGTAAAGTAGTATTCAATCTGATCTTGTCTTATAGTATCTCATGATTTGATATTTGTCAGGAAAACTATAGAGGTCTCCTTTTAATTTACATTTTATCATGGTATTGTATGATATTGACTTTACCAAGCATGTTACATTTAATTCCTGATCACATCATCTTAATTAAAAAATAATCTTCTTGTAAATGGAGTTGATTTAGTAGGGTGCTAAGTTGCTAAATGGTTAGACAAAAGAAACTATAGGCTTAGTATGACCTTTATCTCAGCAGTTCTCAACCTGTGGGTTGTGACACCCTTGACAAACTTCTGTCTCCAAAAGTATTTGCATTACAATTCATAAAAGTAGCAAAATCACCATCATGAAGTAGCAATGAAAATAATTTTATGGTTGGAAGTCACCACTATATTAAAGGGTTGTAGCATGAGGAAAGTGAGAACCACTGTTTTAGCTGTAATATAGTTGGGACCAGAAATGCTTGATTTCAGAGTTTATATATTTGTATTAGTGGCTATTTGCCTGGACTTCACTGGTATGAAAATCTGAAATTCAAAGTTCTCTAAACCCTACAAATGTTGACAATAAACATGATATTCTAAAATTTTAGGTTGTTAGAGGATTTTAAGAGTTCAAAATTTCAAAGTAGATCTATTCAACCTCCTGTTGAAAACCTGTTTTCATGGCTAATCCTCAGGAAATGCTTATTTATTCAATAAGCTACCAATAACTATTGAATCTGCCCCTACTATAAGACTTAAAAAGAATGCTTATGATGTATCCATTCAGCAAATTACCTATCTGTCCTGTCTGTCCATCCATCCATCCATCTACTCATCCATCCACCCACACACCTACCCATCCATCCATCATCGATCCATCGATCCATCGATCCATCCATCCATCCATCGATCCATCCATCCATCCATCCATCCATCTATCTATCTATCTATCTATCTATCTATCTATCTATCTATCTATCTATCTATCTATCTAGTGTATCTTGTTTTGAAACATAAAGTGCAGTAGTAAAACCAGTATTTGTCAAAAATGAGACTGGAATATTGTTAGTACATCAATACTAATGACAAAATAAGTGTTTTCTTTAATGATATGTATGTATGCATCCTTTGAAAATGAGAGAAAATATATGATGTTTTATTCTTTTCACTTTTATTAATTTCTTTTGTTATCCTCCACGTTTTCTGAAAATGAGAGAAAATATATGATGTTTTATTCTTTTCACTTTTATTAATTTCTTTTGTTATCCTCCATGTTTTCCCTTTAGAACACCACTTTCCCCTTCGTAGTCTTATTTATACTTTAATGGCTCATACATACACAGTATACACTATCATTTTTAAACCATTTTGTGATGGATAGCTAAGAGTGTTCCAATTTTTGGATAATGTGAATAATGAACCTATATCATAAATATTCAGTGACACTTTGATATGACTTAGATTTGTTCATGTATACATATATACATACACACACATACATATGTCCAGGAATATTATAGTTATACCATACAGTAGTTGTATTTTTATGTTTTTATGATGAGTCCCCATACTGATTTCTTTTGGCTAAAGTAATTTATAGCTTCACTAGCAGAGAGTAAGGGTTTTGTTTCCATACATACCCACTAGCAGCTTTTTCTTTTCTTTTCTTTTCTTTTTTCTTTTCTTTTCTTTTCTTTTCCTTTCTTTCTCTCTTTTCTCTTTCTTCTGTTTCTTTTTCAGGAAGAATATCTCTATGTAGGTCTGGCTGTACCAAAATTTATTGTATAGCCCAGGGTTATTTAGACTCACACAGATCATACTGCCAAGTGCTGTGACTAGAGACATTTCCCTGACTGTTACTTTCTTGATGGTTGGAGTTAGATGGAGCATCGACGTAATTTTAATTTTCATTTTCCTTAATGCTTAATCGTTTTGGTCGTTAGTATTTCTTCTTTGAGAAATATCTGCTCATTTCTTTAGCTTGTTTGTTGATTAGAATATTTTTGATGTTTGACTTGTGGAGTTTTCATAGATTCTAGATATAAATCCTTTATCAAATGTATAGCTGGCAAAGATTTCTCTTTCATTTTGTAGGCTGCCTCGTTGGTGATTATTTGCTGTACTTTGCAGATTTTTTGATATTATAATACAATTACATCATTTATCCTGTCCCTTTATTGCTTCAAATCCTTCTACACATCCCTTCTTTATCCCTTTCTGATTTATGGAATTTTTACATTGAATATTATTAAAAGCATATAAATGTTTTCTCATAATATATTATATGATATTGTATATATTAGGATTTCATATATAAACCTAAATATAATCTTGTCAGTCTGTATATGCCACTTGTATGTATATATATATATATATATATATATATATATATATATATATATATATTTTTTAAGGGCTGACCATTTGGTATTTGATAACCAGTTGATGTTCTCTTCCCTGCGCATGACTATTTCTCCCACTCTCAGCATTATGGGTATAACTTCTGACATTACTAAGAGTTCCATTCTCAATGTAAGCTCATTGATCCTCTGACTCTTAAATGTTAAGTGCAATTCTGTTCGCTAATTGTTAATATTTTAACTGTGCCTTTTGTCACCTTGTTGGAAAGTCTTTGTGTATGCCTGTATAATAAAGAATTTTCAAGTGGCACTACACTGGAAGAAACTTTCTCTTTTCAAGCAAGTATTAATTGTAAATAAATTCTTGCTTGGAGGTAGGACTTTATATCCACTTACCCTGGGATTTTGTTTGGTTTGAACTTGTGTTGATCTTGTGCATGTTTTAATAGACTCTGTGAATTCAAATGTGTATTGGTCCTGCTGTTTTGAGAGCACACAGTTTCCTTGGAGTTATCCACTATCCTTTACTCTTAGTATCTTTCTACCTTCTTTTGCACATAGATCCTTGAGCCTTGAGGAGAGGAGGTTAATGAAGACATTCCATTTAGGGCCAAGTGCTCCAAATACTCTTATTCTCTACACATTGTCCAGTTGTGGATCTGAGTTAATTTTCAAATTACCATCTAATCGATAAAATGTCTCTTTAATGGGTGTTTAATGATTCTCTGACTTTTGGTTATGGCAATATGCCATTAGAAATATTTATTGCTATGGTTTTCTAGCAGAATAATAGCATTAGGTTTTCCCCTAGGGCCCATGACTTATCTCATATCATGTTCTTGACCACTGAAGCAGTGTGAAGTATGATTCCATCTCATGGAATGGGCCTTAAAACCAATATAAAAGTGATTGGTGGTTAGTTCCATAGCATTTGAACCACAGTTGCACCAGTTTATCTTGCAATAAGGCATTGTTGTAGGACACAGTTTTTGTAGCTAAATGGTGTTGATGATTACACTTTAACTCTGGTATCTTCTGTGACTATGATTGCTAATCAGTAGGTATAAAACTTCTAGTTGGAAACACACACTATTTCTCCATGTGTGGGTAAATAAATGTATGTTTTCTTTAACAATAGGGCTTTATCATCATATTACACTGGGTAATCAGTAGTCTTGGCAACAGGCTGTGATGTTTGGGACACAGTCTATGGAGTTTCATTTAGCCAATGACTGAGAAAGAGGTAACACATACCCAGCACCAGAAGTTTTCTTGGTGGCATAAGCTATGTAGTTGGAGCATTGTCTCCTCTAAGTGGTGTATCCATCTAAATTCCTTTCATATATGTAGATATTTAATGAATGTCACAAAAAATTGCGGGTATAGTTTGAGAGGTGGGAAGAAGATAAGAAAGGTTAAGAAGGAGAATATTTAGAATGGATCATATTCATGTAAAAATGCCAAAAAATAGCTACTGAGATCAATCTTATAATGAAACAGAACAAATCAGAGTCTGTGATGTAGGGAATTTTAATATTGCTAAAGACTTCCTGAATTAGATTACTAGTGCTCATAAATTATAATTTTTAACTTCAATAATGATCATAGTTCAGGTATTGTGTTGTCTCTAGGGTTTGTTTTCAGTTTAGGATTTCTTTTGGCTATTTGTGATTTTTTAAAATTCCTATGCTAATTTTAAGATTACTTGGCTTAGTGAAGAATGTCATTGGAATTTTATGAAGAATTGCATTGAATCTGTAGATAACTTCCACTAATATACAGTTTTACATTATTAATCTATGAATCTGAAAAATCTTTATTCATTTCTTTCTTTAGGATCTTAACTTTTTTCACTTTAGGTAACTTTTCCTTTCTTAGAAACATATATTCACAGCTATTTTATTTGACTGAAATAATAATAGGGTCTCACAATAGAGACAATCTCAAGGCTTGATGGTTTCACTGACAAAATCTTTAAAGAATTGCTAATGCCTGTATACCTCACAATGGTCCATAAAATCAAAACTCATTTTATAATGACAATTTAACCTTGATACTAAAAACAGAGGAAAGATCCACGTAAGATAAAAACCATGGATCAATGTCATACTTGAACATAGAGTTAAAAATTCTCACTAAATTTTTGGCCCACCAAATTTAAAATTATGATAAGAAGATCGTTTCACACATTGTTGTAAAAATATACCTACTTCTATTTATGCTATATTCCAAGTTCTCCACTTTTGTCATAATTTATCTACATTGTTACATTTGCCTTTTCTCTGAACTGTGTAAAATAATATTTGTAGGTATTAGAAGTACAAAATAATAAATTCAATTGGATTGGAAAAAATAAGACTATATTATGGCCAGGTTGGTTTTATTTTAACCATGCAAGGATGATTAAGGAATGGAACATAAAATTTAATTAGCTAAACAAAATTAACTAATGTAATTAATTATGCACATAGATTTAGATAAAGGTCACATGGTTATCTCAATAGAAGCCCAAAAAGGCCTTTGATAAAGTTCAACATCCCTTCATGGTAATTACTATTTTCTTCCATAATTTATAGGTAAAGTCAATTTGAAGTAGTGATAATTACAATTCTATCTCTTCATTATCAGCTTCATAACCAATAAGATAAATAAGTTTATCAACCAAGAAAATCTACATAGGAATCACCATTGCCCAAATTATAAGCATTAAGAAGTCATGTAATAAAAGTCTTGAAAATGGTATTAACTTATTTGTTTTATTATTATTGATAGAGTGATATTTTAATTTCTCACTCTAGAACATCTTTTACTTTGAATACAGATGGACACTTTTTTAAAAAAATATTATTTTTATTTTTCATTTTTTATTGTTTATTTTTATTTACATTTCAAATGTTATCCTCTTTCCAAGTTTCCCAGTTATAAGCCTCCTATACCATCTCCCCACCCTCTTCTTCTATTAGGTTATTCCCCTACCCACCTACCCACTCCTTCCCGCCTCCCTGCCTTGACATTTCCTTAAATTGGGGGGTGTGTCCAGCCTTGGCAGGACCAAGGTCTTCTCCTCCCATTGGTGCCCAATAAGGCCATCCTCTGCTACATATGCAGCTGGAGACATGAGTCTGTCCAAGTGTACTTTTTGGATGGTGGTTTAGTCCCTGGGAGCTCTGGCTGATTGGTATTGTTCTTATGGGTTTGCAAGTCCCTTCAGATCCTTCAATCTTTTCTTTAACTCCTCCAATAGGGACTCCATTCTCAGTTCAGTGGTTGACTGCTAGAATTACCATCTGTATTTGCCATGCTCTGGCAGAGCCTCTCAGGGGATAGCTCCTGTCACCATGAACTTCTTGGCATCAGCAATCTAGGTTTGGTGGCTATATGTATATGGGCTAGATCTCTAGGTGAGAGAGGCTCTGAGTGGCCATTTCTTCACTCTCTGCACCAAACTTTGCCTCTGTAACTCCTCCTATGAATATTTTTGTCCCCCCTTTTAAGAAGGAGTAAAGCATCTGCACTTTGGTTGTCCTTCTTGAGCTTCATGTGGTATGTGGATTTTATCTTGGGAAATTTGAGCTTTTGGGCTAATGTATCAGTGAGTGCATACCATGTGTTTTTTTTTTTTTTTTGTGATTGGGTTTTCTCACACATGATGGTATTTTCTAGTTCAATCCATTTTGTCTATAAATTTCATGAAATCATTGTTTTTGATAGCTGAGTAGTACTCCATTGTGTAGATATACTACATTCTCTGTATGCATTCCTCTGTTGAAGGGCATATGGGTTCTTTCCAGCTTCTGGCTATTATAAATAAGGCTGCTATGAACATAGTGGAGTATGTCTATTTGTTGTATGTTGGAGCATCTTTTGGGTATATATAGCTGTGTCCTCAGGTAGTTCAATGTCTAATTTTCTGAAGAACCTCCAGACTGATTTCCAGAATGGTTGTACCAGTCTGCAATCCCACCAACAATGGAGGAGTGTTCCTCTTTCTCCACATCCTCGCCAGCATCTGCTGTCACCTGAGTTTTTGATCTTAGCCATTCTGACTGGTGTGAGGTGGAATCCTAGGGTTGTTTTGATTTGCATTTCACTTATGACTAAAGATGTTGAACATTTCTTTAAGTGCTTCTCAGCCATTTGGCATTCCTCAGCTATGAATCCTTTGTTTAGCTCTGTATCCCATTTTTAAATAGGGTTATTTGGGTCTCTGGAGTCTAACTTCTTGAGTTCTTTTTATATATTGGATATTAGCCCTCTATCAAATGTAGGATTGGTAAAGATCTTTTCCCAATTTCTTGGTTGCTGGTTTGTCCTAATGACAGTGTCCTTTGCCTTCCAGAAGCTTTGCAATTTTATGGGATCCAATTTGTAGATTTTTGATCTTAGAGCAAAAGCCATTGGTGTTCTGTTCAGGAAAATTTCCCCAGTGCTCATGTATTCAAGGTTCTTTACCACTTTTTCTCCTTTTAGTTTGAGTGTATCTGGTTTTATGTGGATGCCCTTGACACACTTGTACTTGATCTTTGTAGAGGGCAATAAGTATGGATCAATTT
The DNA here is from genome assembly GCF_021556685.1 of Rattus norvegicus. NCBI lineage: Eukaryota > Metazoa > Chordata > Mammalia > Rodentia > Muridae > Rattus > Rattus norvegicus. Next base: position 104,746,074 of record NC_141554.1, on the reverse strand, counting down.
TTGTTCTTCTACATGCTGACCTCCAGTTGAACCAGCACCATTTGTTGAAAATGCTATCTTTTTTGCACTGCATATTTTAGCTCTGTTTTCAAAGATCAAGTGACCATTGGTGTGTCATTTTATTTTTTTATAGTTCAGTCATTGCCCTCTTCTGGTCTATCCACCCATAGTTCTTTACCCCATTCCTCTTCCTCCCTGTCTCCAAGTGGATGCTCATACCCCTGCCAGACCTCCCCACTTGCTGGGGTTGCAAGTCTCTTCTTTTCTATTTTTTTTTCTTTTCTATTTTTCGCAGCTGGGGACCGAACCCAGGGCCTTGCGCTTGCTAGGCAAGCACTCTACCACTGAGCTAAATCCCCAACCCCGGTTGCAAGTCTCTTAAGGGTTAGATGCATCTTCTCCCACTGAGATCATAACAGGCAGTCCTGTACTATTTATTAATGGGGGCCTTGGATCAGCTTATGTATGGTACCTGGTTGGTGAATCAGTTTCTGAGTGGTCTCAGGGTCCAGATTTGTTGAGCCTGCTTCCTATGAGGTTGCCCTCCTCCTCAGCTTCTTCCAGGCTTTTGTAATTTACTCTTGCTTCTTTAGAGTTTCACTATTTAACTCTGGCTGGCCTGGAACTCATTATGGAGGACAGACTAGACTAAAACTCATAGAACTTGACTGGCTTCGACTTTGTGAGTATTTGGGATGGAATCTTCCAGTTTTGATTAGACTGTTTTCTGCTTGGATCCTCTTGTCTTGAGTGGTTCTTTGGGGGGGGGGCTTCTTTAGTTAGTTGGAGGAATTAGTATTCTTCTTTTAGTCTGAGGTAGTGTCTTTAGTGTGTGCCCTTGATTTTTTTGCTATTGATTAGTGTCCACCTTTTCAAATGTTTGACAGTTGGTATTGAGACAGAGTGCATGTATAAACATACATACATTTACATGTAGCTAACTATGTTACTTATATGTAGTACTTCCTACAAAAGACTAATAGAGATTTCTTTAATTGAATTATCATTTTAATGTAAAAAATAAATGCAGCTTTTATTGAACTGGCTATAGATGTATATCATGAGCTTCAGGGATCACAAGCCAAAGTGCTAGAGCTGCCATTTATGAAAGCTGTTCCATTTTCTCACCTCTATTCATTCTCAGCCAAGTAACAAATTTTTATTTTGGCCTAAACTTAATAGCTCTTGGTCTTAGCCCAGAGGCTAAATCCCACTGAAAGTTAGAATTAAATCCATTTACTTGTTTCTGAGTTACACAGAGGGGAAAAGAATATCATGCTTTGAGTGAATTTTCCCAGTGGGTATATCTTTGAAGATGTACTATCTGTCTGTAGTGTGGAAACAGTAAGCCTGTGCCAGTGATGTTCAGGATAAAAATAGGGCAAAGATATTTCATCCCCTTTTCAGAAATAAGAGTAAATTTGCTGAAAGTGACTTTTCCCCTTTATTTCATTGAAAAAGGTCAAAGAGTATCTTTTAAATAGTGGACATAGTCACTTTCAGTCTATTGTCAATGATAGAACAAAGCTATCATTAGAGATTCTTGATTCTACCTTTTGAAACTACAAGGGATACTACAGGTATCTGTAACTATAGGCTGCCTCCTATGTTTTCTTAAGATAAAGGTCAGAGAATAGAAGAGGTCATAAAAACAAAATTTTAACTAGTATATAAGAATGTTTCTCAAAGATATGGTATTGAATTTGCTCACAGTAAGTGACCAATACTATTTTTGGACAGATAAATGAATTACTAAATAATATCACTATTTAGTACATGATCTGTATGAATAATTTCTTTTATAAATGTTATATTGAAATAAAATCTCCACTATAAATACACATCATTTATGGTAAGTAGACTTGTGACTAGAAAGTGTAAGCATCTATAAAACCATTATTGATGTAATATTTATGTATTGATATACTGTATACATATGCACACACACAACATACACACACACACACACACACACACACACACACACACACAGTAGGTAGTAACACCTAGTAAAAACACAACCGTCCAAAACCAGAGTTGTGGAACCCATCTACAATACAACTCTTGTACCTAAGACTTAAAAATCATTTCAGAAGGAGGCAGAAAGATTCGAAGAGCCAAAGGATCATGAGTTTGCTGTTTGATTGTGTCTCCGTGGAATGTGAGAAGCCCACAAGTCTGAGACATGATTTTCTAAACATGAGCTGAAATTTGGAAAAAAGATCACTGGATGACACCAATGAGCATGCTAAAGTCAATAGGGGATATTCCACAAAGTCTCAGCCTTATACAAAGTCTCATTGACAAATAAGGAATGCTGAAAGTAAGCGAAAGTCTTTTTCATGGAGGAACACACTATCTCTTATCCAGTACTAAATGATCATTCCTGAAAACATACATATGAGTAACATTCTACAGAACATGTTTTATTTATGGAACACACACACACACACACACACAGACACACACACACACACACACACACACACACACACACACACCAGCAAGTAATAAAAATGTGACCACAAATATGAAAGAGAGCAAAGAGTTGTATACTTCAGTACAACTGAAGAAAATTATTTCTATGAAATATTTTATATGACTGAATTTTATAAAATGAAATTATGAGATTAAACTATAAACACACACACATTATACATACACACAGGTGGTGTGTGTGTGTTTGTACTTCTGGGTGGTGATTTACTAGTCAAATTTCAGAGAATAAGTGACTTCGGGTGCTCAGTTCTAAATGGGACATCTATGTCATACCACCTACTCCCAAACCTTAGCAAAAGAGGAATGAATGCTAGTGTTGAAATGGATTTCTCTTTTCTACCTTTTTAAATTCAGGACATCATTCTTCCATATAGTCAGTAATAATTTATTTTAGTCCATGTATTTAACCTTTCACCTGCTTTTCATTCTTTCTTGAATTTTTGTGTACCCGTCTGGGATCATGACCTTCTGCCAGAAGAACTCTCTCTGGGATTCCTTTTGTGTGTGTGATGTGAATCTACTGGTACAAGAAAATCTATTTTCGTTGTCTAGAAATGTCATCTTTATTTTGCCTTAAATCTTGAATACTATCTATCATTTTCTGGCTATGGAATAATTGTTGCTTCACTCAGGATACTAAAGAAATTATTTCTCCATTTTCTGGTTTATTCCATTTAGTGGAGAAGTTGACATCAAAACGTAAAAAGAATAATGATTTACTCTATTTTCTTCTTGGCTGCTTTTAAGATTTTTCTTTTGTAGGTTGATGAGATGACTCAGTACATAAAGTTGCTTATCATCAAGCCTGAAGAATTGATTTCAAATTTTGGTCCCTAGAATCTAGGTCCTAGAAGAGAATACGAACTACTGCAGGTTGACTTCTGATATGCATATATGTGAACACACACACACACACAAACACACACACACACACAAACACACTTATACCACATACGCACACACTAAATAATGCTTAATATATTTTAAAGACTTTATTTTTTTAGAATTTTTCATACGTTTACTATTATGTCCCTAGATGTACATTCAATTGTATGTTATCCATTTAGTATTTGTAACCCATCTTTTGCCTTGATTCTTTAACCAACTTTAGAAGAATTGGCTGTTATTTCTTCATATATTTGTTCTGCCCAATGCTATTTATCCTCCATCTTTGAGGCAAAAGTTATCCCTGGATACATTCCTAACTAATTTATCTGATGGAGCAATAATTTTCTTTAATTTTTTGCTAGGTCTTTTTAAAAATCAGACACTAGATATTCCATATGGAAGGCTATAGAACAATCCTTCTCAACCTTCCTAATATTGTTGTGACCCTTTAATATAGTTCCACATGTTATGGTGCCCCCAGTCACAAATTTATTTTTATTTCTTCTTCATATTTTAATTTTGCTACTGATGTGAATCACAGTGTAAAAGTGTGTTTTCCAATGATATGATGCATCCCTATGAAAGGGTCATTCAACCTTAAAGGAGTTGATACCCACCAGTTGAGAACTTCTATTATAGAGCTTCTATGTAATGTGATAGTTTTCCACAGGTGTCTTCTGACAACTGGTTGATGTTGAATCAAGTTTTGATTTCCAGCTTTGCTAACTTTTATCTGGCTTTACTCCTTGGATAATTCTCTCAAGGCATCTGGATGAAGTCAGGAGAGATGCTCATATCTCCTCCTCCATTTAGAATCTTAAACTCCAAATTTTTCTGCCAAGACCCATTAAGTAAATGCTAATGTCACCGACTTTTCCTGTTGATTTCTGATTAGCTTTGTTTCTAGCACTGGCAGTCTACAAGTCAGAAAATGCTTCCAGGCATACAGAGTACTGGGCTCACTTCCGATCATTTAAGTTTTCTCTAGGTTATTGGCCTCCTTAATTCTTGTATGTGTTAGAAGTTCTTTGAAAGCTGTCTATTTTATTTGCACTTATTTAACTTGTCTAATTTTTTTAGAAAAATTGTTTTGCTGCATGCTGATATATGTCATTGTTAGAAACAGAAGTCAAAAATTATAATTATGTGACATTTTAATTGTTTAAAATGTGTATTATCCATGTATACTTTGAGAAGTGGAAACTGAATAATTGTTTAGTGACTAATTAGGATGATCTGGCCTGTGAGTCTGTTATTTTTGATGATACTTTACCAAATACAAGTTATGCCAAATACGGATGTCATATTAATGCAGCCTAAGTTTCATAATTAGATAATTAAAATTTACATACAATGCACTCTCCCAAAATATCTAACATTGTCATACTAAATTTATGATAGCAAATATCTGCTTAAATTGTAGTGTAAATGGTGTCCCATTATAACCTTATTTTGACACATGTGCAATAATTGTTCTTACTGAACCTTGTACTCTTCTCTGGATTTGGAGATTTGTAATCATTTTACTTCTTAAGATTTTAAATGCTAACATTTCAGAATATGTACTTATGTATAAATGATCATATTAAAGAGGATAAACAAGTTGGTAGAAGCAGTAACTGTGACTGTAGCCTAACACAAAAGCTTTTACTGTTTCTTCCAAACAAGGTTTTGTTATTATCAGGGAAGGATTTGGATTTGAAGTTTAATAAGTAATCCTTTCATTGTTAGTAATTAAAATTCAACACAAAGCAAAATTAAACCAGACGGACTTTATTTGCTTGTGTCTTATTCAGTTCAGGATACTATAACAAATCTTCATAGTCTAAATAGCTGAAACAATATTTACCTTGGATAGTTCTGAAAGTTGGGACCCTAAATCATATTGCCAAGATATTCCATGTTTGCAGATGTCCTGCTTCCTGGTTTGTAAAAACCCATCTTTGTGTTTTCACAAGGTAAAAAGCATGTAGTGTGTGTGTGTGTGTGTGTGTGTGTGTGTGTGTGTGTGTGTGTGTTTAACCTGCTCAATCATCTGGAGAAGTAAGGACATTCCTGAGAACCGAGAAGAGACAAATACTTTCTGCCCACATTCTTGACCGAAGAGGAAATCACCTAGTGCCATTTGTTCCTCCTGGGCACAGGGACCTAGTAACAGTCAGAAGCAGGACCTTTCAGATTTCTTCCTGTGGCAAGAACTGAAAGCCAGTCGCCAGGAGCACCTACACATCTGAGAGCAGAGGTAAAACCACTTTTCTGCTCCAAGCAACGTGCCTGGTATACTCAGAAAACACATAGGCAGAAGTCCTCTGGGACAGGACACTTCCAGTTTCTGGCTGTGTCTAGAACAGAACTGAACCAGTACCACAGTTCCCAGCACCCAAATCCCATGGGGGAGAGAGCTGGACCCTCACAAGTGCAGATACTCCTGAGAACTTAGAGGAGACAACTACTTTCTACCTACATTCCTGACCCAAGAGGAAGTAGCTTAGTGCCATCTGTGCACCCTAGGCAGAGAGACCTAGGAACAGTCAGGGGCAGGACCCTTTGGGTTTCTGCCTACAGTGAGAGTTGAAAGCCAGTGACCAGGAGCACCTACACACCTGAGAGCAGAGCTTTCTGTTCCCAGAAACAGCTGAAAGAAAATAGGTCTACCAGAGTGCTGACACTCATGCCTACAGGAGGACCAAACAACTTTCAGACTCAGCAAGACAAGCTAACACCACAGACAACGTGATGGCAAGAGGCAAGCACAGAAACCTAAGCAAGAGAATCCAAGACTACTTGACATCATCAGAGCCCAGTTCTCCCACCAAAACAAATACTAGATATCCAAACACAAGGGAAAAGCAAGATTTGGATTTAAAATCAAATTTTAAGATAATGATGAAGACTTTAAGAAGAACATAAATAACTCCTTAAAGGGAAACACAATCAAACAGGTGAAGGAAATGGACAAAACAATCCAGGATTTTAAAATAGAAATAGAAACAATGAAGAAAGTACAAAGTGAGAGAAACCTGGAGATAGAAAACCTAGGGAAGAGATCAGGAGACATAGATGCAAGCATCACCAGCAGAATACAAGAGATAGAAGAGAGAATCTCAGGGGCAGAAGATACCACAGAAAACAACGACACAACTGTCAAAGATAATTTAAAATGCTAAAAGCTCTTAGCCCAAAACATCCAGGAAATCCAGGACAAAATGAGAACATCAAACCTAAGGACAATAGGTATAAAAGACAGTGAAGACTCCCGACTTCAAGGACCAGTAGATATCTTCCACAAAACTGTAGAAGAAAACTTCCCTAACTTAAAGAAAGAGATGGCCATAAACGTACAAGAAGCCTACAGAACTCCAAATACATGGGACCACAAAAAATTCCTCCCATCACATAATAGTCAAAACAACAAATGCACAAAACAAAGAAAGAATATTAAAAGCAGTAAGGGAAAAAGGTCAAGTGACGTATAAAGGTGGACCTATCAGAATTACACCAGACTTCTCACCAGAGACTATGAAAGCCAGAAGATCCTGGGGAGATGTCATACAGACTCTAAGAGAACAAAAATGCCAGCCCAGACTACTATATCCAGCAAATCTCTCAATAGATAGGGAAACCTAGATATTCCTGGATAATTTCCTGGACAAAGACCAGGTACCAAAGTTAAATCAGGATCAAATAAACTATCTATACAACCCCATAGCTCCTAAAGAAATTAAAGCTGTTATTAAAAGTCTCCAAACCAAAAAGAGCACAGGACCAAATGGGTTTAGTGCAGAATTCTATCAAACCATCATAGAAGACCTCTTACTAATACTGTCCAAATAATTCCCAAAATAGAAGCAGACTGAGCACTACCCAATTCCCTTTATGAAACAACAATTATGCTTATACCTAAACCACACAAAAACCCAAAAAGAAAGAGAACTTCAGACCGATTTCCCTCATGAATATTGGCACAAAAATACTCAATAAAATTCTTACAAAGCAAACCGAATCCAAGAACACATCAAAATGATCATCATCTATCATGATCAAGTAGGCTTCATCCCAGGCATGCAGGAATGGTTCAATACACAGAATCCATCAATGTAATCCACTATAAAAACAAACTCAAAGTAAAAGAAAAAAAACACATGATCATCTCATTAGATGCTGAGAAAGCATTTGACAAAATTCAACACCTCTTCATGATAAAAATCCTAGAAAGATCAGATATTCGAGGCCCATACTAAAAATATTAAAATCAATATACAGAAATCCAGTAGCTAACACTAAACTAAATGTAGAGAAATTTGAAGAAATCCCACTAAGATCAGGGACTCGACAGCGCTGCCCACTCTTTTTTTTTTTTAAATATCTTTTTTTTATTAACTTTAGTATTTCTTAAATACATTTCGAGTGTTATTCCCTTTCCCTGTTTCCGGGCAAACATCCCCCTCCCCCCTCCCCTTCTTTATGGGTGTTCCCCTCCCCATCCTCCCCCCATTGCTGCTCTCCCCCCAACAATCTAGTTCACTGGGGGTTCAGTCTTAGCAGGACCCAGGGCTTCCCCTTCCACTGGTGCTCTTACTAGGATATTCATTGCTACCTATGAGGTCAGAGTCCAGGGTCAGTCCATGTATAGTCTTTAGGTAGTGGCTTAGTCCCTGGAAGCTCTGGTTGCTTGGCATTGTTGTACATATGGGGTCTCGAGCCCCTTCAAGCTCTTCCAGTTCTTTCTCTGATTCCTTCAACGGGGGACCTATTCTCAGTTCAGTGGTTTGCTGCTGGCATTCGCCTCTGTATTTGCTGTATTCTGGCTGTGTCTCTCGGGAGAGATCTACATCCGGCTCCTGTCGGCCTGCACTTCTTTGCTTCATCCCTCTTGTCTAATTGGATGGCTGTATATGCATGGGCCACATGTGGGGCAGGCTCTGAATGGGTGTTCCTTCTGTGTCTGTTTTAATTTTGCCTCTCTCTTCCCTGCCAAGTGTATTCTTGTTCCCCTTTTAAAGAAGGAGTGAAGTATTCACATTTTGATCATCCGTCTTGAGTTTCATTTGTTCTATGCATCTAGGGTAATTCAAGCATTTGGGCTAATAGCCACTTATCAATGAGTGCATACCATGTGTGTTTTTCTGTGATTGGGTTACCTCACTCAGGATGATATTTTCCAGTTCTGACCATTTGCCTATGAATTTCATAAAGTCATTTTTTGATAGCTGGGTAATATTCCATTGTGTAGATATGCCATATTTTCTGTATCCATTCCTCTGTTGAAGGGCATCAGAGTTCTTTCCAGCTTCTGGCTATTATAAATAAGGCTGCTATGAACATAGTGGAACATGTGTCTTTGTTATATGTTGGGGCATCTTTTGGGTATATGCTCAAGAGAGGTATAGCTGGGTCCTCAGGTATTTCAATGTCCAATTTTCTGAGGAACCTCCAGACTGATTTCCAGAATGGTTGTACCAGTCTGCAACCCCACCAGCAATGGAGGAGTGTTCCTCTCTCTACACATCCTCGCCAGCATTTGCTGTCACTTGAGTTTTTGATCTTAACCATTCTCACTGGTGTGAGGTGAAATCTCAGAGTTGTTTTGATTTGCATTTCTCTTATGACTAAAGATGTTGAACATTTCTTTAGGTGTTTCTCAGCCATTCGGCATTCCTCAGCTGTGAATTCTTTGTTTAGCTCTGAACCCCATTTTTTAATAGGGTTATTTGTTTCCCTGCGGTCTAACTTCTTGAGTTCTTTGTATATTTTGGATATAAGCCCTCTATCAGTTGTAGGATTGGTAAAGATCTTTTCCCAATCTGTTGGTTGCCGTTTTGTCCTAACCACAGTGTCCTTTGCCTTACAGAAGCTTTGCAGTTTTATGAGATCCCATTTGTCGATTCTTGATCTTAGAGCATAAGCCATTGGTGTTTTGTTCAGGAAATTTTTTCCAGTGCCCATGTGTTCGAGATTCTTCCCCACTTTTTCTTCTATTAGTTTGAGTGTGTGTAGTTTGATGTGGAGGTCCTTGATCCACTTGGACTTAAGCTTTGTACAGGGTGATAAGCATGGATCAATCTGCATTCTTCTACATGTTGACCTCCAGTTGAACCAGCACCATTTGCTGAAAATGCTATCTTTTTTCCTTTGGATGGTTTTGGCTCCTTTGTCAAAAATCAAGTGACCATAGGTGTGTGGGTTCATGTCTGGGTCTTCAATTCTATTCCATTGGTCTATCTGTCTGTCTCTGTACCAATACCATGCAGTTTTTATCACTATTGCTCTGAAATACTGCTTGAGTTCAGGGATAGTGATTCCCCCTGAAGTCCTTTTATTGTTGAGGATAGTTTTAGCTATTCTGGGTTTTTTGTTATTCCAGATGAATTTGCAAATCGTTCTGTCTAACTCTTTGAAGAATTGGATTGGTATTTTGATGGGGATTGCATTGAATCTGTAGATCGCTTTTGGTAAAATGGCCATTTTTACTATATTAATCCTGCCAATCCATGAGCATGGGAGATCTTTCCATCTTCTGAGGACTTCTTCAATTTCTTTCTTCCGAGTCTTGAAGTTCTTATTGTACAGATCTTTTACTTGCTTGGTTAAAGTCACACCGAGGTACTTTATATTATTTGGGTCTATTATGAAGGGTGTCGTTTCCCTAATTTCTTTCTCGGCTTGTTTCTCTTTTGTGTAGAGGAAGGCTATTGATAATATTTGAGTTAATTTTATACCCAGCCACTTTGCTGAAGTTGTTTATCAGCTTTAGTAGTTCTCTGGTGGAACTTTTGGGATCGCTTAAATATCCTATCATATCATCTGCAAATAGTGATATTTTGACTTCTTCTTTTCCGATCTGTATCCCCTTGACCTCCTTTTGTTGTCTGATTGCTCTGGCTAGAACTTCAAGAACTATATTGAATAAGTAGGGAGAGCGCTGCCCACTCTTTCCCTACTCATTCAGTATAATACTGGAAGTCCTAGCCAGGGCAATTAGAAAACAAAAGGAGGTCAAATGGATCCAAATTGGAAAGGAAAAGTCAAAATATTACTATTTGCATTTGACATGAATATATATACATATACATATATATATATATATATATATATATATATATATATATATACCCAAAAGTTCCACCAGAGAACTACTTAACCTGATAAACAACTTCAGCAAAGTGGCTGGTTATAAAATTAACTCAAACAAATCAGTAGCCTTCCTCTCCTAAAAGTATGAACAGACTGAGAAAGAAATTAGAGAAATGACACCCTTCATAATAGTCCCAAATAATATAAAATATCACAGTATGACTCTAACCAAGCAAGTGAAAGATCTATATGACAAGTACTTCAAGTCTCTGAAGAGAGAAATTGAAGAAGTTCTCAGAAGATGGAAAGACCTCCCATGCTCACATATTGGCAGGGATAATATAGTAAAAATGTCCATTTTGTCAGAAGCAATCTACAGGTTCAATGCAATTCCCATCAAAATTCCAACTCAATTATTCATAGATTTAGAAGGAACAATATACGAATTCATCTGGAATAACAAAAAACCCAGGACAGCAAAATGATGCTCAACAGTAAAAGAACTTCTGGGGGAATCACCATCCCTGACATCAAGCAGTATTACAGAGCAATTGTCAACAAAAACTGTATGGTATTGGTAAAGAGACAGGCAAGTAGATCAGTGGAATAGACGTGAAGATCCAGAAATGAACCCACACACCAATGGTCAAACCATCCAATGGAAAAAAAGATAGCCTTTTCAACAAATGGTGTTTGTTCAACTGGAGGTCAACATGTAGAAGAATGCAAATCAATACATTATTAATGTCCTGTACAAAGCTTTAGTACAAGTGGATCAAGGACCTCCACATCAAACCTGATACACTCAAACTAATAGAAGAAAAAGTGGGGAAGAGTCTTGATCACATGGACACTGGGGAAAATTTCCTGAACAAAACATCAATGTCTTATTCTCTAAGATCAAGAATCAACAAATGGGACCTCATAAAACTGCAAAGCTTTTGTAAGGCAAAGGATATTGTCATTAGGACAAAATGGCAACCAACAGATTGGGAAAAGATCTTTACCCTTCTACATGTGATAGAGGGCTAATATCCAAAATATATAAAGAACTCAAGAAGTTAGACTCCAGAGAATCAAATAACCCTATTCAAAGTGGGGTACAGATCTAAACAAAGAATTCACAGCTGAGGAATGCCGAATGGCTGAGAAACACCTAAAGAAATGTTCAACATCTTTAGTCATAAGGGAAATGCAAATCAAAACAACCCTGAGATTTCACCTTACACCAGTGAGAATGGCTAAGATCAAAAACTCAGGTGACAGCAGATGCTGGTGAGGATGTGGAGAAAGAGGAACACTCCTGCATTGTTGGTGGGATTGCAGACTGGTATAACCACTCTGGAAATTAGTCTGGAGGTTCCTCAGAAAATTGGACATTGTGCTACCTGATGACCTTGCTACACCTCTCCTGGGAATATGCCCAAAAGATTCTCCAACATAAAACTAAGACTCATTCTCCACTATGTTCATCATAACCTTATTTATAATAGCCAGAAGCTAGAAAGAACCCAGATGCCCTTCAACAAAGGAATGCATACAGAAAATCTTGTATATCTACACAATGGATTACTACTCAGCTATCAAAAACAGTGACTTCATGAAAATCATACCAAATGGATTGAACCAGCAAATACCATCCTGAATGAGGTAACCCAGTCACAGAAAAATACACATGGTATGCACTCATTGATAAGTGGATATTAACCCAGAAGCTTGAATTACCCAAGATACAATCCACAGACCACATTAAGCTGAAAAAGAAGGATGACCCTTTAAAGTATGGATGCTTTATTCCTTCTTAAATGGAGGAACAAAAATATTCACAGGAGGGAATATGGAGGCAATGTTTACACCAGAGACTGAAGGAATGGCCATTCAGAGCCTTCCCCACATGTGGCCCATATATACACAGCCACCAAAACTAAATGAGATTGATGAAGCTAAGAAGTGCAGGCTGACAGGAACTGGATATAGATGTCTCCTGAGAGACACAGTCAGAGCATGTCAAATATAGAGGCAAATGCTAGTAGCAGATCTTTGAACTGAGAATGGGACCCCTGTTGGAGGAATTAGAGAAAGGATTGAAGGAGATGAAGGAGCTTGCAATCCCATAAGAACAACAGTGCCAACCAACCAGAGCTCCCAGGGGCTAAACCACTACCCAAAGATTATACATGGACTGGCCCATGGCTCCAGCTGCATATGTAGCAGAAGATGGCCTTTTGGGCTCCAAAGGAAGGAGAAGCCCTTGGTCCTGCCAAGGTTGGACCCCCAGTGTAAGGGAATGTTGAGGCGGGGAAGTGGGATGGATTGGTAGGGGAACACCCTTATATAAGAAGGGGAGGGGGAGGTGATAGGAAGCTTTTGGACAGGAAACCTGGAAAGGGAATAACATTTGAAATGTAAATAAAAAATATCTAATAAGAAAAAAAAAGCATATTAGGAACTCATTGGGGACACACACACACACACACACACACACACACACACACATATATATATATATATATACATATACATATATAATGATCTCACTCAGGAGAGCTCTACATCTATTACCTAATTATTTCCCACAGATTCTATCTCCAAACATGGTCATACTAGGTATCTACATAGGTATCTAGGAATCTTACCATTAAATATAATAGTGGACTGTTCTTTGAGCTTCTTCACGGTCAAGGAGCTCATAATATATTATTGAGTAGCCAGATATTCTTTCAGTTTTCAAATCAGTTTTCCTTTTTATAATTGCTCCTTACCCTTTTTAGCCATGGCTTTGATGTGTGGCAAGAAATGTTGCCCCATAGCTACTTCGACATAGTGGGTAATTGAAACAAAAACAAATGGGTTTTTCTTTTGCGTGTGTGTATCATATATTATGGAAAGATGCTTGGTGATACAAATATAACAGCAATCTCTTCTGCTTGCATCAGCCCACAGTCAAAACTGGTCAGGATACCAAGAATAACTGATTTTAAATATTCATTTAACCTGAAGTGAGATGTCTTATTAGTATCTGTGCCAAGGCTCAGAGATCATTAAGGAAGAGAAGGTGGAATGTTGTGTGGGGAGGGAAGACTGCTGTGAAATACCATTTCCTCTCCAAGATACAGATTTACACAGGGTAACTGTGATTACCCTGCATATGTCAATCTAGCCAATATTTTAACATAGATCCATATATGAGTAGGAGCTTGCCGTTTTGTCCTAACCACAGTGTCCTTTGCCTTACAGAAGCTTTGTTCAATTTCCACGTATATGTGGGCATTTTTCCCTTATTGTTATTGAAGACCAGCTTTAGGCCATGGTGGTCTGATAGCATGCATGGGATTATTTCTATCTTTCTGTATCTGTTGAGGCCCGTTTTTTTGACCAATTATATGGTCAATTTTGGAGAAAGTACCATGAGGAGCTGAGAAGAAGGTATATACTTTTGCTTTAGTATAGAATGTTCTATACATATCTGTTAAGTCCATTTGGCTCGTGACTTCTCTTAGTCTGTCTACGTCTACGTCTCTGTTTAATTTCTTTTTCCATGATCAGTCCATTGATGAGAGTGGGGTGTTGAAATCTCCTACTATTATTGTGTGAGGTGCAATGTGTGCTTTGAGCTTTAGTAAGGTTTCTTTTACGTAATGTAGGTGCCCTTGTATTGGGGGCATAGATATTTAGGATTGAGAGTTCATCTTGGTGGATTTTTCCTTTGATGAATATGAAGTGTCCTTCCTTATCTTTTTTGATGACTTTTAGTTGAAAATTGATTTTATTTGATATTAGAATGGCTACTCCAGCTTGCTTCTTCCGACCATTTGCTTGGAAAGTTGATTTCCAGCCTTTCACTCTGAGGTAGTGTCTGTCTTTGTCTCTGAGGTGTGTTTCCTGTAGGCAGCAGAATGCAGGGTCCTCGTTGCGTATCCAGTTTGTTAATCTATGTCCTTTTGTTGGGGAGTTGAGGCCATTGATGTTGAGAGATATTAAGGAATATTGATTATTGCTTCCTGTTATATTCATATTTGGATGTGAGGTTATGTTTGTGTGCTTTTCTTCTCTTTGTTTTGTTGCCAAGACGATTAGTTTCTTGCTTCTTCTAGGGTATAGCTTGCCTCCTTATGTTGGGCTTTACCATTTATTATCCTTTGTAGTGCTGGATTTGTAGAAAGATATTGTGTAAATTTGGTTTTGGCATGGAATATCTTGGTTTCTCCATCTGTGTTAATTGAGAGTTTTGCAGGATACAGTAACTTGGGCTGGCATTTGTGTTCTCTTAGGGTCTGTATGACATCTGTTCAGGATCTTCTGGCTTTCATAGTCTCTGGCGAAAAGTCTGGTGTGATTCTGATAGCTTTGCCTTTATATGTTACTTGACCTTTTTCCCTTACTGCTTTTAATATTATTTCTTTGTTTTGTGCATTTGGTGTTTTGACTATTATGTGACGGGAGGAGTTTATTTTCTTTTCCAATCTATTTGGAGTTTTGTAAGCTTCTTGTATGTTTATGGACATCTCTTTCTTTAGGTTAGGGACGTTTTCTTCTATGATTTTGTTGAAGATATTTACTGGTCCTTTGAGCTGGGAGTCTTCACTCTCTTCTATACCTATTATCCTTAGGTTTGATCTTCTCATTGAGTCCTGGATTTCCTGTATGTTTTGGACCAGTAGCTTTTTCTGCTTTACATTATCTTTGACAGTTGAATCGATAATTTCTATGGAATCTTCTGCTCCTGAGATTCTCTCTTCCATCTCTTGTATTCTGTTGGTGAAGCTCATATGTACAGCTCCTTGTCTCTTCTTTTGGTTTTCTATATCCAGGGTTGTTTCCATGTGTTCTTTCTTGATTGCTTCTATTTCCATTTTTAATTCCTTCAACTGTTTGATTGTGTTCTCCTGGAATTCTTTCAGGGACTTTTGTGACTCCTCTCTATGGGCTTCTACTTGTTTATTTATGTTTTCCTGGAATTCTTTCAGGGATTTTTGCGATTCCTCTCTATAGGCTTTTACTTGTTTATTAATGTTTTCCTGTGTTTCTCTAAGGGAGTTCTTCACGTCTTTCTTGAAGTCCTCCATCACCATGATCAAATATGATTTTGAAACTAGATCTTGCTTTTCTGGTGTGTTTGGATATTCCGTGTTTGCTTTGGTGGGAGAATTGGGCTCCGATGATGCCATGTAGTCTTGGTTTCTGTTGCTTGGATTCCTGTGTTTGCCTCTCGCCATCAGATTATCTCTAGTGTTACTTTGTTCTTCTATTTCTGACAGTGGCTAGACTGTCCTATAAGCCTGTGTGTCAGGGGTGCTGTAGACCTGTTTTCCTGTTCTCTTTTAGGCAGTTATGGTAACAGAGTGTTTAGCTTTCGGGAGTGTAGTTTTTCCTATCTACAGGTCTTCAGCTGTTCCTGCAGGCCTGTGTCTTGAGTTCATCAGGCAGGTCTCTTGGAGCAGGAAGGTTTGTCTTACCTGTGGTCCCGAGGCTCAAGTTTGCTAGTGGGATGCTGCCTAGGAGCTCTCCGCAGGGGTAGCAACCAGGACGATCTGCGCCACCCTTTCCGGGAGCTTCCGTGCACCAGGGTTACAGATGGCCTTTGGTGTTATCCTCTGGAATCAGTAACGTGTGCAGAGTGCAGTCTCTTCTGGTTTCCCAGGCGTGTCTGCCGCTCTGAAGGTTTAGCTCTCCCTCCCACGGGATTTGGGCGCAGAGAACTGTTTATCCGGTCGGTCCCTTCAGGTTCAGGTGGTGTCTCAGACGCAGGGGACCTGCTGCTGCTGTGCCCTTATTCAAGGTACCCAGAGGCCGTATCCAGTTTCCTCTTGGACCAGGGATGTGGGCAGGGGTGTGCAGTGTTGGTGGTCTCTTGCCCTCTGCAGTCTCAGGAGTGCCCACCTGTCCAGGCAGTGAGGGCTCTCTCCCACGGGGTTTGGGAGTAGAGAGCTGCTGCGGGCAGGGATCCGCGGGTTTTGTGCTCAAACTTTGAAATCACTTCATCATTGTCATCTGTCTCTGTCATAACAATTTTGGTCTGAATATGTTTTAGAAACAAAGAAAATCTAGTGACAGAAACCTGTACTTCAGTTCATCCATGTCCACTTGGTATCAAGATCTTGACTATGACATTGCCTATAAGCTCTTTACCTCACTATGTTCCCTCTGATTTTTTAATTTAACCTCTCTAGGCAGTTCATATTTGGGGATTAGCTACTGTGTGGTTCATATAGGCAGTGAATAAAGCTTTGGATCAGGAGACACATTTCTGTTTTGGCAGTATTCATTCCTTGCAAATTCTTTCATACTTATAAAACCTAATATAGAGCTAAATACATAAGCAAATAGTATAGATATGCAGGGACAAATATATTTGCTATGTTCTGAACACTTGCTCTTGCAGATTCTATAAATTTTAGCTTTTTATTGTTAATTGTTTGTGAGGTGGAAGGGTCTTGCCTGGGAGGGCTAAATCTTAAAATCATACACACATTGGAGGTAGGAAAGATGACAACTGGTTAAGTCAGAAGAGGTAACTAAAAGTATACGTTGTGTGCAGCCAACCAAAACATTTATAAATATAATTAATTACACAGTTCTTCCTCTTTTTTTTTTCAGTTTCTTCAGTGGAGCTGTCACATGGTCCAGGTTGGCCTTGATAGGATAACCTGGATATTCTAATCATCTTTTCTCCATCTCCCAAGTGTTAGAATAACAGGCATGTGCCACAGTTCATTCTTGGATGAAATGTGTCTTGACAAAAGAGAATGATAGACTCTTCTTAGAATCAAAAGCACAGAAAGAAAGTATTACTGGCCTAAGACTTGCAATTTTTCAATGTTACAATTGCCATTCAAGCTTTTAGGTAGCTTTGACCCCCAAGTGTTTGTTCTTCTTCAAGGAACCACACAGTAGGACAGAGTTTAGTTGTAGAGGTGGGAGACTACTGTGTTATCAATGCCCATGTCTCCCACCTTCAGAGAAACTAAAGCTTCAGAACATTTGAAGATCACCTTGCTCTCCAAAGACCAGAATCAGATTTGGTCTAGTTCTCAAATTCAGTCTGCAATAGGAACATTTACTGTATAAGGCATTGGTACCATGGACCCAAGCAATAAACAAAGCAAGACTTATTACAGCTATCAAGTTAAAATGCCAAATATTGAAACCAAATGTAAATGAGGAGACAGTTCATAATTAGACAGAGAAAGGATGAGTGGGTAGAGCTTCAGAATCTGGGAGAAGGGGTTTCTGAAATTACTGTTCCCTGTATTTGTTCCTAAAATTAGGGAATATGATTTATAAATAGGCTCTACAAATTTAAAGGACAAGGGCACATAATAACTAAGAGAATCAAGAGTGTCCATTATATTTAGCAACTAAAAGGTCCTGAAAAACATATAAAAATTAACAGGTGAATGTTCTGGAAAGTAGTGATTAAGGCTGTGGGGGCCCAAAGACTTGCAGGGCACTAATTAAAAGCTGCCAAGTATCCTATCCAACAGGTCAAACCATGTGAATGGGAGATGGGAAAGCAGCTCAGCCAAGGCTTTGAACTCACTAGGAATCAAAGACAAAAGACTGACAAGTAAGTCTAGTTCCTAAAATACCAGTTGCTGCCAGTAGTCAATGAACAGTTTTCCAGCTTGCCCAATGTAAATGGGATTGTTAATCCCCTTATTGTCTTCTTAGCCACACCCACAAATCAGCACTGCCATTAGTCTCCTTATCCACAAAGGTCTGGCAACTCATAAAAGGAATTTTTCAAGCACTTTCTTTTAGTGCTATAGCTGTCACAGCACAGGAGCCATGCCCTGGTTCTCTCTGCACCTGGAAGCTATGGGTGGGAGCTGGATTTTTACTAGACCTCAATGACTAATGCACACCTGCGCATTCTTTTGTTCTTATTGGCAAGAGCAGTATTTCAGAAAACAGCTTGAAAAGAGTGTTGTGAAGAAGTTTGGGCAATGATTCCTACAAGGGTTTTGCCTTTCTTCTGGACTGAAATTAGTGACATGTAGAGTTTTAGAATGATTTTCTTTTTTGCATAACTTGATGTCTTGCATTTTACCTAGTATTTTTTACTGGGAGAATCAAATAAGAATTTCAGATTTTTTTTAATTTTTATGAGAATAGATCCCAGGATACATATCTATCTCTTCTCTTTAGCTGTTATGTTAGATAATTTGGGGAACTTGAATTTCATTTCTAGATTATAATGTTGTCTACTAAGAAGTGACCTTAGTAATCCATTCAAGCTAATATTTACTAATCTCTATGACTTCCAAAGGAATCAAAATTGTTGTAAATAAGAGCTGATATTTTTAAGGCCAAAGGAATTCCAGGTCTGTGGAATGGAGTGAGTGGAAGGAGAAACCTAGGAATTAAAAATGAAGATGATCAGAGTATTCGCTCACACGCCTAGTCAAACTGTTACGAGTGAACAAAGAATATGTTATGAGTGGTATATAATATGTTTCCAACAAATTTTCCATTCTGTTTATCTTATACATTATGGATGGCAGTCAAGCAGCTAGAGCTGGAGAAATTTGCTTTTAAGGAATGTTTTAGGACATGGGATGTCATAAAGATCAGATATAAGAATCCAAGGAGCAAATCAATCTGAAGACCACCAATGGTCAGCAAAGTGTTTGGTCAATATTGAGGATATCAAAAAGATTAAGTATAGAATTCTTGGAGAAACACTGTATCTTGTCAAAAACTCTTGCTATTTCCAAGGCAATTGGGAATAAAACAATTATAGAGACATAGATTCCAGATTACTTCCTGGATACTATAAGGATAAGTAAGGGGAAATTGAAAAGATAAAACACAACTAAAAGTCCACAGCAGGCTGGTAGTTGCAAATTAATGACGGTATTAAATTTATGGTCAGATTCATGGTCAGCTATTGCTTGGTCTGTACAGTGTTTTGAAAAGCAATATAACTAGACAGATGGCATAGTTGGTTGCAATACAGGGTTCTTTGCACCTATTGTCCTGTAGCAGAACAGCTTCAGACATTTGTTATTTTTGTCTGGCTCATGTTAGACAAATATTTAAGTTTGCCATTCCTGGTGGAAGCCATCTGCTTGGCACTCTATCTCTACATCCTTTTAGTTCCTATGGCCATTTAGTCCCAAGTACCAAAACTGATTTAGCCATAGTTCCTGGGATTACTAATAGTGTTTTTAATCAAAAGAGATATAGAAAACTTTGATCTAATTCTTCAGTACTTCAGCAAAACAATGTTTTGCACATCTCATTTCTGGTTTTGATTCACTAACTAGAACTTTTTTTCTCTTTCCTTGTAATTAAACTCAGTCTTTATATAACTTTAAGTACCTGCATCCTTACCTTGCTCACTGGCATAAAAATCCTGTGTTGGCATTCTGCCTTGTATCACATTCTGTTTGGAGATATGTAGCATAAACCTTACTTATAAAATAGTTATTTGAATTTGTGTAGGGCTTCTAGTCATGTTATAGCCTTTTTAGCCATCTACCAATATTGACTTGTCTGATCTAAGAAATTATAGAATGTGGTAAATTATGAATATCATGCACAAAGTTATTAATACACACTCCTAATATATTTGAAAACACTGACTTACAAAATGAAAAGTCTAAAATGTGGGGAACTAGTGGGAAAATGGAATGGAGAGGAGAATAGCAAGTTACATGTGTATGGGTAAAACATTCTCCTGTGCTATATGCACACATTTACATCATTAGAAAAATTAAAATCAAAATGATTTTTAAAAAGTTTACTCATTTTCCCTTTCTGTATCCATGGTAGGATTGTAGTTCCTGGCTTACTTGTGGTTTAGTACAGCCTTGTGATTAAGTTTGGCTTATGGACTTATGTACAGAAGTGACAATGTCTGATTTCAGGGCCAGAGGACCAGAACTTAATCACCTTAGAGAGATACTTCCTGGTTTTCTCTTCCTTAGCCTCTAAGTCTATACATGTTTAAAATGGTGGGAGCTGTCCCAGTCTGAATCCTAAGGAGATTTCTGGATAACTACAATGGGGATATTCATTTTTTTAATTTTTATTTATTTTTATTTTTATTTTTTATTAACTTGAGTATTTCTTATATACATTTCGAGTGTTATTCCCTTTCCCGGTTTCCGGGCAAACATCCCCCTCCCCCCTCCCCTTTCTTATCGGTGTTCCCCTCCCCATCCTCCCCCCATTACCGCCCTCCCCCCAACAATCTAGTTCACTGGGGGTTCAGTCTTAGCAGGACCCAGGGCTTCCCCTTCCACTGGTGCTCTTACTAGGATATTCATTGCCACCTATGAGGTCAGAGTCCAGGGTCAGTCCATGTATAGTCTTTAGGTAGTGGCTTAGTCCCTGGAAGCTCTGGTTGCTTGGCATTATTGTTCATAAGGGGTCTCGAGCCCCTTCAAGCTCTTCCAGTTCTTTCTCTGATTCCTTCAACGGGGGTCCTATTCTCAGTTCAGTGGTTTGCTGCTGGCATTCGCCACTGTGTTTGCTGTATTCTGGCTGTGTCTCTCAGGAGAGATCTACATCCGGCTCCTGTCAGCCTGCACTTCTTTGCTTCATCCATCTTGTCTAATTGGATGGCTGTATATGTATGAGCCACATGTGGGGCAGGCTCTGAATGGGTGTTCCTTCTGTGTCTGTTTTAATCTTTGCCTCTCTATTCCCTGCCACGGGTATTCTTCTTCCCCTTTTAAAGAAGGAGTGAAGCATTCACATTTTGATCATCCGTCTTGAGTTTCATTTGTTCTAGGCATCTAGGGTAATTCAAGCATTTGGGCTAATAGCCACTTATCAATGAGTGCATACCATGTGTGTTTTTCTGTGATTGGGTTACCTCACTCAGGATATTTTCCAGTTCCAACCATTTGCCTATGAATTTCATAAAGTCATTGTTTTTGATAGCTGAGTAATATTCCATTGTGTAGATGTACCACATTTTCTGTATCCATGCCTCTGTTGAAGGGCATCTGGGTTCTTTCCAGCTTCAGGCTATTATAAATAAGGCTGTGATGAACATAGTGGAGCACGTGTCTTTTTTATATGTTGGGGCATCTTTTGGGTATATACCCAAGAGAGGTATAGCTGGATCCTCAGGCAGTTCAATGTCCAATTTCTGAGGCAATGGGGATATTCTTGCACCACCAATCCTATCCCATTCAACACAGAGCAACATGAGCAGCAAATACTTTGTGTTAAGCCATTAACATTCTAGTATTTTCTTTGTTAATTCAATCACAACATAAATTTACCTACCTTAATTTTTTTATGCGTAGCTTTGATATCTTGTTTTCCCTTCAGATTTCTCAGAGGAAATATCTTGTCGTAGTGGTGGATAATAGTCTGACCAAAGAAGAATGGTGGCTACATGAAGTCATCTGAGACTGTCCTCCGACTTCTAGATGCATATGATCTTGTGTGTATGCCCTCATAGAGTATACCCATACACAGATTAGGACACACACACACACACACACACACACACACACACACACACACACACACACTTAAAGGGAACTGTTCGAAAAATCTTACTGAAGATTGCTGATTTAAAAAAAAAGCATTGCTAGCTATTTTCAAGTACTCACTTTTTAAAAATACATACTGACTAAGGTGATATATTTGAGTTTAACATGCCCATGGAGGCAATAATAACAGCTCAAGGGTTGCCTGCAGATGAAACATAAAACTTACATTATGGATTTGGAAGTTTGATATGTTCTATAAAAATAGTCTTTAAAGAGAAACATTATAGTTATATATTTTTAGCTTTTATTGAAAATATTTGTTGTTAATTAACTAAGAAGAAATATTTCTTAAATAAGAAATATAGCTAAAATAGTCATAATAGAAAGATTTAGTGTCATCCTATGTGTGTTTTCTTCTCAAATTCTCATTTATATATAACTTTGATTCTGTAATGTTTTTTATTTCATTACATAAAGATTATATATTCCACATTATGTTCTCTATACTGATGTTTTATATTAATATTGTCATTCATCTTAGGAAAAGCTCTAAATACTAAAAATTGAAATATTTCATGCCTATAATTTATTGTTTGATTTGAAAAGTCACTGTGCAGAATTTTGTTCATCCTTTGTGATTAGATTATTTCATCTTGCTAATGTTTATAGAAAACTACTAGAGAGTCTAAATGAAGGGCTTCAACTTATTTCTCACCTACCTATGAGCCTGAAAGAAAATTGAAAACTTTACTTTTAAAGATAATATTTCATTCTTATCATAAACTAATAAATTATTATTATAGAAAGTACATATAAGTGAAAAATTCTACTGAATCCATCACCTACATGAATTACTGTTACAAGTTTGATGTACTTTTTATACACTTTTGATTACACTATTTACCTACCTTAATTATCATAGACTGTATCATCACATACTTCACATATTAGGCAGATTTTACATCTCTTTAAAGAAACACTTCCAACATAATGCATTTTATGATTTTATTCTATCACATTTATTTAAGTGATCCCCTTATGACTACACTGGTAGGCTGTGTCAACATTTCCTATAATATCAAGCACTCTAATGGACAACTTTATAGTTAATCATTTTCTTGTGTTGCATTTTCATTTTTCCTTGGGACATATTCTTGAAGACACATTGCTAAGACCAAGAGCATATACACTGTTAAGGCTGTTAATACATCTTGGAAGGTTGTAACATTCCTTTCTGGCAGTTTACATTTCCTTTAGCTGTGAATAACAGTTCTTATTTCTCTGCCCCTTTACAGATACTGGCTGTAATAATTTAAAAATATGTGCCAATTTGAAAGGCAAAAGTCGCAGATTTTATACTTTAACAGTAGACTCCTTGAAATAAAAAGAATAAGATTAGTTGTTCAGCATATACTTAAATAGAGTTATATTTCAGGTATAGAAGTGGTTAATTTCTCAACTAACTCTTCATTTTAAATTTCTTACAGAGGTTTGTTTTATGTAATCTCATTCATCACAACTTAGAGATGTGCTGCATACAGTAACTCACCAATCATTCAAGTCCTGGTAAATCTGTAATATTTGCAATTTGTGTCTATTGCACATATTTATCTATTTACTATATTTTCATCATCTGTAGGGAAACAGCTCTATTTGCCTCAGTAGCATCATTACAAAGAGAGATAAGTTAGCAGGTTTCACCTGTTTATATTCCTCTGTCTGATTTACTGTGTAATATGATCATTTGATTTGTGAAGTAACGATGCTGAATGAGGAATCTGAAATGTGGCAAGGAAAATATTTTTTTAATGGGAAGCCGTTTTTATTGTTTCACCACTTGGAAAGGTAAAGTATTCAGGAGGGAAGAGTATGTCATCATAAAACTGAGTTAGATAATAGGCAATAAGGCATAACAGCATTTCCTAACCTCTTGGATAAAACTTGCAAAAATCTTCAAGAACCAATTACACAGAACAATATATCACTGGGGTGTGAATTCTCTTTAGTTGCTTTGTGATTTTTCCATAACTGGCATGCATATTGCTTGGTGGAATTAAAAACACACAGGAGCTCTTTCTAGTTTGGCATTCTCTGGCTTGCATTGGCTCAGCTCTTGGCTCATGGCTTTAGTGCTGTTACATATCGTTTCTCAGAAAGAGGAAAAGGGAAAAAGAAAGACAACTTGTTTTCACACCCCACCTCTAATAACATCCACTGAGAAAATACTGAAGCTACCATTCTCCTTTTGTGGCAAGTGCATATTTTGAAGAATCAATAATACTTGTAGCAATGGTTTAGTGGCTTTATTTTCTCCCAAAGTGTCATGATGAGTGCATGGTACTTGGGTTATACACCCATTCTACGTTATTGTGCTTAAGTTATACTTAATCACTTACTTCCAAAGAGCAACCACCTACTAAGGAAAACGCTTACTTTACGAGGAAAAATTGGGTTAAATATAGCAAATTTTGGTGCATGATCCTAGATTTTTGAGACAATATCAAGAGGCATATCTGTAATGACAGCTCACGTCAACTTCTTGGGACTTTATTTACATTTCTGAAAGTCTATGATATATGAATTAACTCAACTTTGATGTGGCTATAATAATTAGTCTGGTATCTTTTATTTTCTTCTTTAAATATTATCTGTATACATTTCAGAGATGAAATTATATGAAATGATTCAATTTTCTAACTTTTGGTTTCTAGCTTTGAGTCATATTTGGATCTTGTATTTGTGGTTAATTTTATGTGTCGACCTGAGATATCACAGAGTATCAAGTTATTTTGTCAAATATTTTGACATGTCAGCAAGGACATTTTTAGATGAGCATAATTCTTGTGTTGGTAGAATGTAAAGCAGATTGCTCTTCCTAATGTGGTGGGCCTGTTAAAATGAGTTGAAGGCCTAAATATAACAACAAAAGCTAAGCTTTCTACAAATATGAATAAATTACTCTTGACTGTCTCACCAAAGGTATTAGACATACTCTTCATTTCAAACTCAAATTGAATCACTGGCTTTTCTTGCTATCTAGCCTGTCATCTTAGTTCTGTACTTATAGTTGTAACTCTTCTGGGTCTCTAGCCTGATAAATGTAGAGGTTGGTTGTCTCCACTACCATGGTTTAATAAGCCAATTCCTTAAAATAAAGCTCTCTTTTAGGGGAATGTGACTGAAGGATCACAAATACTGGCCGACAAAGCAACACAGTGTCATAAACTGCTCCTTTCACAGATGTAAACACATCTTTTCTTTTTCTGGTAAACCCTAACCAATATAATTAGTAATGAGGTTTGAAGTAAGGGTATTCTCCACCAAGATTCCTGTAATTTATTCTTGGCCTCAAATTCAAATGCTTTGACAACTTCATGGCTATATGTCACTATGTTATTTTAGCAACTTATACACATGGGAGTAAGGACAGCTTTTGGGTGATAATGCTAGCCTCACTATTACTTCACTCCCCCTTTAATGCTAACAAATAAACAATATGGAAAATCAGTTTTTGATGTGTTGAACATTGAATAATTACCTTTTCTTATGGCTTAATAATTAGGAAACAGATTGCATAATACTAAATAAATTGCTCTAAGGTTTACATATAGGTAATAACATAAGCTTGCTAACTGTATAGCTATCCTCAGATACACATAAAGTTTGTAAGTTGTTTCATGCCTTTATAGTTATGTCTTATTTTCTGTAGTTCTGGGAGTTAACTCAGAATCTTGATCTAGTTGGTTAAATGTTTTATCACTAATCTAAACTTTGAGCCTATGTGCTGCTAAGTTTTAAATCATGGTGGATGGAGATAACGTACTTTGTTGTGACATATATAGCATGGCCTTCTGGGTATAACTCTTTTTATTTGAGTCATCTGTTGCTAGTGAAGGATCATGGGCAGTTACCTGAGATTCAATAAGGTATCAGTCAGCCATTGGCATTTAATAAGCTCCAATTTTCTGTGTGTAGAAGATCTGGCCACCACTTTTAAGTATCTAAGATTTTATTACAAAACACAGAACTTTATGTTTTAAAAAAGGGCTATAAACGTGAAAGTGGTATGGGCATAAGAGGGGCTTAAAGTGGGAAGGGATGAGGAAAGTGATGTAATTCTATTTCAATATGTTAAAAATACATGAAATATACTTATGGAATAAACAAAATAAAAATTTGAGAAAATTAACAAATAGTATTTATTGTTTTGAGGGTGTGGAGTAAATAGAGATCAAATTTGTTTAGATGTAAAATATAACATGTCTTCCCCATTATAATCTTTATTTTGGGTGCTGGTTATTGGATTCAGAGACTTATCCATGGCAAGCCAAGTTTCTACCACTGTTCTGTATTCCCAGGGCCACTATTTTCCTTTCATCTGAGTACCTTATCTTCCTAATTCTTTAAAATTCTGCTGCAAAATTCTGTAAGGAAGAGAAAATGAAATGCCTTCCAGAATGACAGTGAGGAGAAATGAACTGGGTCAGGGGACTGTAGCTCTAGCCTGATAATTTCAATCTGACCCAAGTCAGTAATGAAAGTTGTTTGATGCACTATGGGAAACTTGATGGTAGTCTAGGGCCGCGCTTAATGGGCAAGTGCATCTATCAGCACAACACATCACCACGGAGCAATCACATTTATGATCTCAAAAGAATTAAAGAGGCAATGAAGGCAAAATGCTTCTCAAGGAAAACAGGTAGGCTCTTATCGGTCATGATGGAGATTAAAATCCTCTGAGCCAATGTTCTATTTGCTACCTCTAGTGCTAGTGCTGCAGAAGTCAAGTCATGGACTTTTAATTTGATTAAAAACATAACTCTCCCCTCAATTTTACTGCTTTAGGTTTACCTCATGCACCATTGAGTCATAAGATAGCAAACATCTGTTTGAATTTGCAAGAAAGTATCAAACAGAGACTGAACACAGCTCATCTAGACCTAGAAAAACTAGAGGAAATAGCAGGCCAAATGGGTAACATTATGTCCATCCCCTGACTCAGGAGATGCCAGGAGATATCATAATGATACTCAATACATTTCAGCTTCCAAAGTCTTGGGACATAAACTGAAGTATATATTGTCAATGAAAAATCTCTATTGTAGATGTAATTAGTGGATAGGTATAAATTATAAATGAGGTATATAATACAGTGTCCAACCAATAATGGTGAAGATAACAAAGGACTGTTGGTTCTTGAAAAATATTTGAACAATAATTACAGCAGTGATTTTATTGTAGAAAGCAGTGATGTGGGCAAGAATGAATTGAATGGAGTATTTTTTGCCTAAATTCTTATAAATCCAATAAAGGCAGCCCTTAGTTTCTCATTTTTATTGTATTAATAAGGAACATTGTTCGACATGATGTCTTGCTCACGCTTTCAAAAGCTCTACAGTAATGGTTTCTAAATTTGGCAGTACATTAAAAAAATCACCTGGGGAACTTTCAAAACAAAACCCATTGGCTAAACTCCTTGTCCTCCAAAAATTATGATTTAATCGCTCCAGTGTGATGTGCAGATACACACATTGCACACACACATGCGTGCACACTACACACACACACACACACGCACACACACACACACACATGCACATACACACACATACAAACACAAGTTAATTGGTTGTTTTAGTTTTTAAAGTTCACTGATTTAAAATGAAACATTAAACTTACAAAATCCAAATTGCTCCAGTCATATGTCAAATACCACATATGCCTCACAGGTAGTGGGACTTCAACCCTGCAGTCACCTGGTATAGGCCTAAAACAGGCCTTCCAGACTACCTAAAATAACTATGTTTGCTTTTGTATATGTTATACCACTGCAGACATTTAAAGGTCAGGTTAATATGATGGTTTTTATTTCGCATTTATTTGTCAGGTTAACTAGCACAAGGAACAATAAAACCTAGAGTACTACCTAGGGAGGGACGTAATGCCTAGTGCTATCTGTTTTGTTTGTTTGCTTGTTTATTATAAATATATTTTGTAATCTTTTTTTACAGTCCAGACTTTATCCCCCTCCTGATCCACTCTCTGACTGTTCCACATTCCTCTTCCTCCCATCTCCAAGATGATGTTCCCAACCCTTTCAACCCCCACTCCACCTGACCTCCCCACTCTCTGGGGCTCCAAGTCTCTCAAGGGTTAGGTGCATCTTCTCTGACTGGGTCCAGACCTGGCAGTCCTCTGTTGTATATATGTTGGGGGAATCATGTCAGCTGGTGTATGCTACCTGGTTGGTCACTCAGTGTCTGAGAGATCCTGGGGGTCTGGGGTAGTTGAGACTGTGGGTCTTCCTATAGGGTTTCCCTCCTCCTCAGCTTCTTCAAGCCTATCCTCTAATTCAACCACAGTGGTCAGCAGCCTCTGTCCATTGGTTCAGTGTAAATATCTGCCTCTGACTCTTCCAGTTGCTTGTTAAGCCTTTTGGAGGTTTTAAAAGTATGCCTAGGACTCAGAGGATAATAGTATAATCATGGCAAATTTGGATGGGTTGGTAATTATAGGCATAGGTAAGGTATCATGAACTATGTAGGTATTATGTACCTGGGTAGCAGTTGAGGACTCTAGAGAAAGAATTAGAGAAGAAAGACAAAGTAATTACTCATTTTACCTGCTTTCATATAGACTGGCATTGAGGCTACAGCTACATAAGCATTCAATCAAGGAAGAGCATGAAGATCCTTGTAATCAGGTAAGGCGTTGCTAAGGCATGTGTTTAAAAATATAGAAATATTTCAAGTATTCATTTTGCAAATAAGAACCAGAGAGGTAAAGCTGCCTAACCACTTTACCCGTGATAGGAGCAGTGTCGACCTAGGAATGTTATTTAGCTCTGAACTGTGTGCTTTCACCACTTATCTACTTCTATATTGGTTAGGCAGAGTAATTTAAAAAGAACGAAAAGCCATCACAAGTCTCCTACTGCTTGTTTTATTTCTCCAAAAGAAGTGAAGGAACAGATTGAAGGGGCAAATGTGTTGACATATTCTGTAGGCTTGGCCTCACTCACTTCCTTCACTGACACTCTATTTTCAAATCCTGAGGACAGAACTTGGTCTCTGTGAGAAGCAGATCTGTAATGAAGTTATTTGGTGCAGCTGTTTTGGGTTATGTTGGTGTTTCTACCTGGATCGAGTTCAACATTTTCTCCAATCACTTTTTAAATGTGTTTCTCATGGCTTTTGACTACAGTTCAACATCAAGCACTTTTTTTTTCTCCTGTCAGTTTATGCCTATCATTCAGCTCCAGAAAGAGAAAGGAGAGTAGCTCTGGATGGTGGCCATTATTTTCTATTTAAATTCTGATTGGGAATGACTTTCAGATATGTAGCCTGTCTTTGACTTCCTAAGATCTTCACATACAATTCCAGTAATATTTAAGAAGAAAATTCACAGGGACATAGACTGAACATGTGAACATAGCTTGAGCTTGGATCATGTTGCTAGTAATGTTCTTAAGGATTCCTTCTATAATATCCTGCTTTGTTTCCAGTAAGACATGGTGAAAAGAATACTTCCAAGGATGTTGTTACTGCATGCTAAGAGTTAGAAGGTGGTGTGTATGATTCCAGCTTCAAACTCACATAAACTTCCTAAATTATATCCTTCTTGTCTCTGAGGAGATGGTACTTAATGACTCATGATGCTTGAAAGCAAAATGTATATAAGATTATGAAGTTTATCACATATACTAAATAGAGAAAGCAACTATTATCATCATTGTTATTTTTCTTCTGTGAGCGATTTTTAATCAATTGATCTTATTAACTCACCATTTGTTATACATATAATGCATTATTTTATTTTTTACTTCTGCTATCTCCCTCCCACACCTGGAAGTTTCTCTTCTTTCTTATAAAGCTCTTTCATACATCTGTGAATTTTGTTTTGCTTTGTGACCCACTAAGATTAAGCAGGTATATATTTGCATTTCTTTATGTGAACATGTTCACTGTGGACTGTTCGGCTCATCATTGCACAACTGAAGACAATGATGCCTCCTCTTTCAAAGGAGTAGAGTCGCATTAACTTATCCTTCAACCATGGCTGCCTGTTGTTGGCGCGACTAATCCCACGCATGCAGACCTGGTGCCAGTAACCACATATACTGTAAATTTATAATTGCAATGTTGTGTTGTGATTAAAAGATGGCATTTTACAATACTTCTGTTTTGTAACTATTACATTGATTATCACTTTATAATGTTCCCTAATCCCCTAGCCTTCACTTGTCCTTAGCATCTGGGGTAGCTCTGATTCTTTTCATTCACTGCCATATGCTTCAGAAAGGCAATTCTCTAATTATAGATGAGAGTATCATTTGTCCATGAGTGTAAACAGAGATGCTTTGGAGGTTATTTGGGATAAGTCCATTTAGCTAAGCAGGAGTAGTAATTTCCCCACTGGCAACTATGACTTCTCCAAACATAGGTTTTTGACAGAGAGAGCACATTGTACACCAACATAGAATCCGTCCTGTGAATGGTCTCAAATGCAATCAGAGACTGATTGGTTACACCTTAACAAGTGTGTTACTATTGTCTAGGTAGGTACATCTTGCTTGGAAGAATGGTCTGATTGTTCTTGTAGTTTAGAGATTGATGAGAGTACTGATACTTTTTCTTCTCCAGCAGCCTGCTACATATTTTCTAGCACTTTGAAATCTAATCAACATGATTGACATTTTCAGCCAAGTTCCAGCATGATTTCTCTTACATTGTGCAGCCAAGATATGTGTGGTATCTTCAGGGTTAAGATCATATTATCTACTTTTGGTTGGCAAGCAATAGGAAAGGCAAGGTTGTGTACTGTTTTGGGGGGTCTCTGATATATCGCTGACAAACATTTCCTGTGGGCGTTTCCCAAATTTGGCACTGAGCTTTTATTTAGGAACCAGTTACTTATAGAACAGCATTATCTAGCCATTTATGGCACCTTGCTTCAAACTCTCAATTATGTTTTCTAATTGAGTTCCAAGACAGTAGATTTCCATGTATTTTTTTTAAAATAAGCTATTCATTTTGCATTTTGGTTTGCCATCTTCCATGCCCCCACTGCCTGTCTCACCTTCCAAGCCCTCCTTCTTTAAACCTTAAAGTTTGTGTGACCTAGCTACTATATCTGTTAACCTCCTATGGTTAGAGTGTTCTTGGCTGATCTAGGTGGCTAGGGTGGTCTCTCTTTCCTTGTTCATCACTTCATGTGCATTCCTTTTCAGCTTGCACACTTTGTCGAATAAGAGAGGAAGAATACTCCATAGTCAAGGGTACATAATTAGGTGTGTTTCTCTATGTGAATCCCCAAACAGGCTCCCAGGTTTTACTAGTTAAAGGAATCAGCTTTTTGCCTCTTAGCATTTAAAATTAAGGGTCCTCTAAATGTTGTAGTTGTTTAGCATGAATTTTTGTGGAAGACTTAAAAGTGTGAATGGGGGATGTATCTGACTTTTTTTGCCTGATCTTGGAACTCTTTTCCTACTACTGAGTTGCCTTGTCCAATCTTAATATGAACTTTCTGCCTAGTCATATTGTAACTTGCCGTGTTGTGTTTGGTTAATATCCCTGGGAGGCTGCCTTTTTCTGAAGGGAAGTAGGGGGAGGGGAGAGCAGTTGATCTAGGGGAGAAGGGACGTGGGGAACTGGGAGGAATGGAGGGAGAAGAAACTTTTGTTAGTATGAATTATATAAAAGAAGAATAAATAAGTAAATAAGGCATAAATAAAAATTCTTAGAACCTGTACCTATACATTCAGGCATTTCACTGACACAATTTAATACAATTTATTTGTTTAATACAATTAAATACAATTTATTTTTTATTGCATAAACAGAAATATCAAAACCACATATAATTCTAATATTACTGAAATTAATATATTTCTGGTAATTTCTTAAAAATAGGCTGAATATAACAAGACAACATTTTTTATAATACCTAAGTTTAATTCAGTTTCTATTGTCTAAACTTGTCTTAACTTTCAATTCTATAGTTTGTTTTGGGGGGTTTCTGCTGAAATTATATATTATTTCAATAAAAATATATGGTCATCATCTAATTACACTAAGGATCGGTGATATTCATCATCAAATAATGAATTAGTCATACTCTTTTTTCCTGAAGAAAAGTTTAAATCTAGTAATCATTCGCTAGCATTGTTCAGTAGAAAATGATAACTTCAGTGTATATGATCATGTTCATTTCCTGAAAAATATATGAATAACCATAGTACAATTTGATCTCTCATTCAGTCTCTCAGGTTATTTTGTTTTCTTGATATCAATCTGATATATGAATGCTTGGCCTATTTACTAGTTAGCAAATCAGTGTCAGAAGCTGTGACCAACAATGACTGTCAGATTGGGGAAGGATTAAATTTCTCTTTAGTAGCTCCAATGAATCAAACTACAATAGATGAATGAGTATAAAGGAGGCTGATTTGGGGCTTCAGTATAAAAAATGAAGCTAGTTGAAACTTGAATGGACTCCCCAGGTCTAGAAATGTTTAAACAAATTCTGAATGACCAGAGCTCCGGGTGGTTGTAGAGTTCACTCCTGTGTTTAGTAGGAAATTGACCTGGAGGCGATTTCTTTTCCTTTCACTCCCGAGGCTGGTAAAAAAGCATAAAGAACTCTGTAGTAAGTTAAATTTCCGTGCCATTAAGGAGAATTAAATTTAACAATTCTCTGTTTGCAGTATAAAATATATATATACACAGCTTGGTGGCTATTTTAATTTGGAAGTCATAGCATTTCAACCTTGCAAAATGAAACATAGTTTGTAAATCTTGTTAAACATTAATTTGAGAGATCATATGATTATTTTTAATCATTCAAAGGAAACATGATTCACAGAAAAAGGAAATTAAGGAGTGTCTATTATCATAGGCACAGAACTTTCTCTTACCAAAGGATACGTTCCCTATCTAAATTATTACCTCCCCCAAAAATAAATCTCTACATTTCTTTTGCCTTATTGAATTTTCTGAGTGTGGTTTTGGGAGTTACTCATTGAGAGGCTCAGCTTTGTTTTAGCTTTCAAATCAGTCTCCTTTCATGTTTATGATCTTTTGATCCACCCTGCTTTTCTGACTCAGAAGAAAATGTCCTAGCACTGATCTCTGGCCTCCTCCATTGTCCTTCTGTCACTCTAATTTAGTCTCTACTCTGTAGACCAGTGGCCTATGTAACCTATGGCACACCATTCTAATGTTGACAACTATTCTCCTGCGCTGATTCCTGAGTGCTAAGGCTTTCTACTTTCTTTTATTTATTATTCTCTCACATATTACATACCAACTGCTGTTTCCCTACCTCCCCTCCTCTAGTCTCTTTCCTTCACTCCCCTGTCCTCTGGATCCATATTCCCTTTACCTTCCCTCAGAAAAGAGCAGGCCTCACAGGGACATCATCCAAACACTTCATAACAAGCTACAATAAGTCCAGGCACATATTCTCACATAATGGCTGGACAAAGCAATCCAGTAGGAGGAAAAGGGTCTCACAAGTAGGCAAAAGAGTCAGAGACAGACCCTGCTCCCACTGTTTGCATACCCACAAGAACATCAAGCTAAACAACCATAACATATATCCAGAGAACCTAGGTCAAACCCAATTAGGCTCCCTGAAATCTGTGAGCCCATTTTTGAGTCCTGGTCAGTTGACTATGTGTACCATGTTCTTGCAATGTTCTTGAACCCCCTGGCTTCTCTAATCCTTCCTCCCTCTTCTCAGCAGGACTCCCAGAGCTCTGCTTAATGTTTGGCTGTGGGAATCTGTATCTACCCTCATCAGTTGTGGAATGAAGTCTCTCTGGCCTCACTGATGGCTATTATACTAGGCTCTGGTCCCAGCACATCCTGCAGGCATGGAAAACTGTAGGTCAGAGGTTTTGTGGTTGGGTTGGTGTCCTAATCCTTCTACTTGATGTCCTGACTGGTTACAGATGTTTAGGCTCCGTGTCCCCCATTTCTAGGGACCTTTGATAGTGTCAGCCTTGAAGATTCCATAAAGGTTCTATTGAACTAGTTTCTACCTCACTTCTTAAATGCTCCCAAATTCCAGTTATCTTTCCAAGTATTCTCTCTATCCATCATTCCCACTTGATCTGGACTGTTCCCATCCCCACCTGATCCCAATCCACCTGTGAAATCTACTCTATGTCACTTCCTAGGAGTAGTCTTTTATCCACACTTAAGCCCTCCTTGTTGCTTAGCCTTTTTGGGTCTGTATATTGTAGCATGGTTATATTTTACAGTTAACATCCACTTTTAAGAGTACATACCAGCTTTTGTTTTTGCTGAGTCTTTGTATTGTTCTCTTTGTTTCTATTTTGATGATTTTAGCCCTGAGTTTGTCTCTTTCCTGCCATCTACTCCTCTTGGGTGAGTTTGCTTCTTTTTGTTCCAGAGCTCTCATGTGTGCTGTTAAAGTTGCTAGTGTAAGATCGCTCCAGTTTCTTTACTTGTGCATTTAGTGATATGAATTTTCTTCTTAGAACTGCTTTCATTGTGTCTCATAAGTTTGTGTACGAATTGTGAACCTTTTCATTAAATTCCAGGAAATCTTAAATTAATTTCTCTCTCTCTTTCTTTCTTTCTCTCTTTCATTCATTTTTTGACCAAATTATCATTGAGTAGAGAGTTGTTCATCTTTCATGTGTATGTGGGTTTTCTGTTGCTTTTACTGTTATTGAAGACCAGCTTTAGGCCATTATGGTCTGGCAGAATGCATGGGATTATTTCCATCTTCTTGTATTAGTTGAGGGTTGTTTTGTGATCAATCATAAGGTTGATTTTGGAGAAGGTACCATGAGGTGCTAAAAATAAGGTGTATTCTTTTGTTTTAGGGTGAAATGTTTTGTAGAAATCTGTTAAATCCATTTGGATTATAACCTCTACTAGTTTCATTGTGTCTTTATTTAGTTTCTGTTTCAATGACCTCGTCCATTGGTGAGAGTGTGTGTTGAAGTCTCCCAATAATATTGTGTGGGGTTCAATGTGTGTTTTGAGCTTTAGTAAAGTTTCTTTTATGAATGTGGGTGCCCTTACATTTGGGGCATAGATGTTCAAAATTGAAACATTCTCTTGGTGGATTTTCCCTTTGATGAATATGAAGTGTCCTTCCTTATCGTGCTTGATAACTTTTGGATGAAAGTCTATTTTAATGGACATTAGGATAACAATTCCAGCTTGTTTCTTGGGACTATTTTCACAGAAGATCTTTTCCCATCCTCTTCCTCTGAGATAGTGTATGTCTTTGTTATTGAGGTGTATATCTTGTATGCAAAAAAATGCTTGATCTGGTTTGCATATCTAATCTGTTAGCTTATGTCTTTTTATAGGTGAATTGAATCCATTAATATTGAGAGATATTAAAGACAGATGACTTTTGGTTCCTGATATGTTTGTTTTTGTAGGTAGTTTTATGTGCTTGTGGTTCTCTTCTTTTACATTATTGTTTTATGCTTAATATCTTGTCTTTTCTTTTGTGTAGGTATTTTCCTTGTATTGGACATTTCCTTCTAGGATTCTCCATATAACTGGATTGGTAGATAGATACTGTTTGAATTTGGTTTTGCCATGGAATAGTTTTTTTCCATCTATGCTGATAGAAAGTTTTTCTGGGTAGAGTAGCCTGGGCTGGCATATGTGTTCTCTTAGAGTCTGTATCACCTCTGACCAGGCTCTTCTGGCGTTCATAGTCTTCGTTGAGAAATCTATTTAATTCTGATAGTCTGCCTTTGCATGTTACTTGGCCCTTTTTTTGTATCTTTTAATATTCTTTCTTTGCTCTGTGCATTTAGATTTTAATTATTTATGTGATGAGAATATTTTCTTTTCTGGTCCCATTTGTTTGGTGTTCTGTAGGCTTCTTATACCTTTATGGCCATCTCTTTCTTTAGGCTGGGGAAGTTTTCTTCTATGAATTTGTTGAATACATTTTCATGTCCTTTGAGCTGGGAATCTTCATTCTCCTCTATTCCAGTTATTCTTAGATTTGGTATTTCCATTGTGTCCTGAATTTCCTGGATGTTTTAGGTTAGGAGTTTTATGTTTTGAATTTTTTTTTTGACTGTTGTGTCAATCTCTTCTACAGTATCTTCTACACCTGAGGTTCTCCCTTCTATCTCTTGTATTCTGTTGTTGATACTTATATCTGTAAATCTTGACCTCTTTACTAGGTTTTCCATTTCCAAGTTTGCCTCCATTTGTGTTTTCTTTATTATTTCTACTTCTACTTTTAGGTCTTGGACCACTTTATTTAATTTATTCACCTGTCTGATTGTGTTTTCCTGTATTTCTTTAAGGGAATTTTGTGTTTCCTCTTTAAGGGCGTCTATCTGTTTACCTGTGTTTTTCTGTATTTATTTCAGTGAGTTATTTATATGCTCCTTAAAGGAGTATATTATCTTCATGAGATATGATTTTAGGTCAGCCTCTAGATTTTCAGGTGTGTTGGTGTACTCAGGGCTTGCTGTGGTGGGGAACTGATTTCTGATGATGTCCAAGTGTATTAGCTACTGTTGCTTATGATCGTATGTTTGCCTCTCACCATCTGCTTATTCCTGGTGTTTGCTGGTCTGGGTGACTCTGTCTGGAGTCTGCATCTTTTGTCCCTGGTTTACTTCAGGTCTCTTGGTAGGCCTGTGGCCCTGGATGTAACAGACCTCCTGTGGCCTTCCAACCGTGGGGTCTTCAGAGTGGCAGAGAAGTTGCAGATCCATTGCCCTGGCTGTAGCAGATCTCCAGGGAGGCCTTCAGAATTTTGGGTCTTCAGATCAGAAGTCAAGCTGTTGTCCTCTGTAAAGCTGTTCTCCAGTGGGGCCTATAGACTGTGGTTTCTATTTCCTTGTGTGCAGGAGAACTCCAGTGAGACATTTAGTCTATTGGTTCAATTGCCCTGCATGACATAGAGCCTTGAAGGGGTCTTCAGACTGTGTGTGTTCGTTTCCCAGTTGCCCTGTGTGTAGAGGAACTCTTGGCATGCCTTTAAGGTGTGGTGTCTTCAGGGGGTAGACAAGCTGTAGATCAGTTGCTCAGTTGCTTTATGTGCAGTGGATCTCCTTGTATGCCTCAGGCTGTGGTGTCAGAGGCCCTGAGTGCAGTGGATCTCCTGAGATGGCTCGGGATGTGGGGTCTTCAGGGGAGCAGACGAGCTAGCACTCTGTCCCAGCAGAAGGAAAGGCTGGAAAGGGTTGTAGTACCTTCTTCAGGGCTGCATTGTGGATATTGTTTAAATTTGACATTATCGTGGAATATCTTGTTTTTTTTTTTTCATGTATGGTCATTTTAAGCATTACTGGAAAGTATTACTGAAAGTTTAGTATTCTGGGCTGGCATCTGTGATCTCTTGTTCAGGCCCTTCTGGCTTTTAGTCTCCACTGAGAAATTAGGGTAATTCTAAAAGGTCTGCCTATATTTATTACTTGGTCTTTTCTTTTGAAGCTTTTAATATTATTTCTTTGCTTTGTGTGTTTAGTGTTTTGATTATTATGTGGCCAGGGGACTTTCTTATCTGAACAATCTATTTGGTGTTTGTAAGCTTCTTGTACTTTTATAGACATATCTTTATTTAGGTCAATTTTCTTCTATGATTTGGTTAAGAATATTTCCTAGGCTTCAGAGCTGGGAACCTTCTTTTTCTATTTCTATTACTTTAGGTTTGTTCCTTTCATAGTTTCCCAGATTTTCTGGATGATTCATGTCAGGAATTTTTTTATATTTAACATTTTCTTTAACAAACATGGTATATCTATTTTATCATGCCTTTAATGCCTAAGATTCTCTGTTCCAAATCTTGTATTTTGTTGTTGAAGCTTGAGTTGGTAGTTCCTGTTTAATTACCTAGATTTTTGATTTCCAGAATATTCTGTTTGTTTGGAGAGATTTTCTTGTGTATTGTATGAATGCATCACTTGTCAATTAAAAAAATCCTATGTTTTAGACAGTTAATACTGTTGGGACATCCAGGAGACAGAAAAGGTTTCTGGGATAGAACAAGATAGGAGATCTGCCCAGGAAGCTGTGAAGACATACCTGAGCACAGGTAACCATCCACGTGGCAGAATATGGGTTACAATAAATGGATTATGTTTAGTTATGATCTAGTAATGGTAGATCATAGCTGTATGACCAATGTATTTGTAAAGATATTATGAGTCTTATTTCTTAGAGTATAGATTTGGGAGGTAGAAGCAGACCTAACTTCTACAAGTTTGTCTTTTCTTTATTAATTCTGTTTTCATTTTCAGGTCTTGAACAGTTTCCTTCCCATCTATTTGCCAACCCCCCCAAAACCACTTGGGTATTCTTGTCATTCTTTATGGGACTGCCTGATTTTTCCAATTCTTAAATTGCATTTTCCTGGAATTCTTTAAGGAATTTTTCATTTCCTTTTTAAGGACCTCTATTATTTTAATGTCATTTTCTTGTATGTCAGCTGTGTTAGAGTATTTAGGGTTTGATGCAGTAGGGTGGCTGGGTTCCGGTGGTGACAAATTGCCCTGGCTGTTGGTGATTGTATTCTTACACTGATATTTAGGCATCTGGTTTTGGAGTGATTATAGGTCTAGGTACTGATTTCTGGGTTTGTCTTTGTTGGGTGGGTGTTTTCTTCCTTTGTTTCTGTTTCTTTTTTGGTCATCAGGCTGGAGTGACCTGTGGTTGAATAAAGGGTCTTTGCTCAAATTGGGGTGTGGAATTCTGATGGCTTGGATACACTCTGGTCTAGCAGGGGGATCTGGAGTTCTGGCCATGTGATTAGTTTCTGATCTGGCTAGGGTCCTCTGTGTTCAAATGCTGGCCTGGCTTCTGGTGGGTTACTAAATTTCTGTCTGGTTTTCATGAGCTGGTTTATTTTCCAGACTCATGATATAGATTTGGCTTTTTCTGCAGAAAGTGTGGATTAAGGATATGATGACAAGGAGAGAAAGGATGTCTGGTGTTAGACTGTTCAGGCACAGGAAGAGTGAGGGGTTGAAGGTGGTGGTAGTATGGTTTCCTGGTTTTCAGGGAGCTGGCCTATCTTATCATGGGTAAGAAGGCTTCTGACAGAGGTGTGGGCCATGATATGATGACATAGAAAGAAGAGAGGAGGGGTCATTGGAGTTTTTCGGGGTGATTATGGGTGGGTTGGATAGGAAAATCTTACCTGAGGTTCAGAATGCTGGCCTGGCCTCTGATCAGGTAGGAGGCTTTGGTCAGGGGTCAAAACTGGGAAATAGTGACCTTTTCTACTTTCTTAATTTATAGATTTAAGTTTCTGCTAGAATGTATGTTTTGATAATTAGTATATTATTTCTTCATTTTTGCATATTATATAATAATAGTAAAAATAGTAGTGATCACAAACAACAAACATAGACTTAACAGGTTGTATTTATATAGTTATGTACACACACACACACACACACACACACACACACATATATATATATATATATAATTGAAAATCTGGGAGGCATGGTTCAAGAGGTGGCAGCTGGGAGGTGTTGGAGGGAAGAAAAGGATGAGAGAGTGTGAATATGATTCATTTTAAATTAAAATAAATATTAAAAAACAAACTCCAGATCCTCCTGGAAAAAATAGTACTGATCTTATATTGGTGTTACTACTTGATAGTATCAACATTCTTTTTAATAAGAAATTGAAATCTATGAAAAATACAAAGCAATATTTTCTAATGAGAGCAATCTTCTCTGATGAGGAGTGTGCTGTAAGATAAAAGGTAACTATAATCTTATTTGGGATAGTTGTTATGAGGATAATACTTAATAACTTGTATTTTTTAGAGATTAAAAATTGAAAATGGTAAAATAGTGGAAATAGAAAATTTACACTGTTGAAAACCTTCAATGAACAAGTGAAAACCGGTGATTAGACTTTTTTTGCTTCTTTTTAGAA
Organism: Rattus norvegicus; assembly: GCF_021556685.1. NCBI lineage: Eukaryota > Metazoa > Chordata > Mammalia > Rodentia > Muridae > Rattus > Rattus norvegicus. The sequence continues at coordinate 104,706,245 of NC_141554.1, read as the reverse complement.
AAAGAAGTAAAGAAGTTTCATCCTGGTGGTGGTGATATTTGCACTCTTTAACACAGTTCTCTGAAAACAGTTGCTGGCAAGGATGTGGAGAAAGAGGAACACTCCCCCATTGATGGTGGGATTGCAAACTGGTACAACCACTCTGAAAATCAGTCTGAAGGTTTCTCAGAAAATTAGACTTGAGGACCCAGGCATACCTTTCCTGGGCATATACCCAAAGGATGCTCCAACATACAACAAAGACACATGCTCCACTGTGTTAATAGCAACCTTATTTACAATAGCCAGGAGCTGGAAAGTACCCAGATGTCCTTCATCAGAGGAACGGATACAGAAAATGTGGTGTGTCTATACAATGGAGTACCACTCAACTATCAAAAACAATGACTTCATGAAATTCATAGGCAAATGGCTTGAAATAGAAAATATCATCCTGAGTGAGGTGACCCAATCACAGAAAAAGACACATGATATGCCCTCACTGATAAGTTGATATTAGCCCAAAAGCTCGAACTACCCAAGATCAAATCCACAGACCACATGAAGCTCAAGAAGGATGACCAAAGTGCAGATGCTTCATTCCTTCTTAAAAGGGGGAACAAAAATATTCATAGGAGGGCATATGGAGGTAAAGGTTGGAGTAGAGACTGAAGGAACAGCCATTCAGAGCCTGCCCCACATGGGTATACAGCCCATATGTACACACACACACACACACACACACACACACACACACAAACACACACACATGTATATATGCATATACATATATATATATATATATATATATATATATATATATATACACACACAGTCATCAAAACTAGATAAGATTGATGATGCTAAGGAGTACATGCTGACACAAGCCAGATATAGATGCCTCCTGGGACACAGCCAGATCATCTCAAATACAGAGGCGAAAGCTAGCAGGAAACCATTGAACTGAGAACGGGATCCCCAGTGGTGGACTTAGAGAAAGGATTGAAAGCATTGAAGGAGCTTGAAACCTCATAAGAACAACAATGCCAACAAATCAGAGCTCTTAGGTACTAAACCATTACCCAAAGACTACACATGAACAGACCCACGGCTCCAGCTGCATATGTAGCAGACGATGGCCATGTTGGGCATCAATGGAAGGAGAAGCCTTGGTTCTGCCAAGACTGGACCTCCTAGGGTAGGGGAATGTTGGGGGGTGGGTAGGTGGATGTTTTTGGTGGGGAACACTCTTATAAAAGAAGGGGAGGGGAATGGGACAGGGGTTATGTCTAGGAAATCAGGAAGTGGAATAACATTTGAAATATAAATAAAAAATATCCAATAAAAATTTTTATATCTAAAAACCAAACCAAACCAAAACAAAATCCCAAAACAAAAAACAAGACAAAACAAAAACAGAAAAACTCCCACAGTTCTTATCTGCTACTCTGGTCATCCTTGGGGAATTGTCAAAAGGTCTCATTGGAAAAATAATATGAAAATTCAAGACAGTATGTCCCATCTCCAAATTCATCAATTCTATACAATGTTCTTCAGTGAGAATTACCTAGATGAACCCCAGTACACATAATACTGTCAAAAGAACAGTAACAAACTTCACTAAAGAATTTAAGGATGTTAAAGAAGACACAAACTGAAGGAGAATATCACAAATATATAAAAATATAAAAATACAATCCATATAAACACAATATGCAATATAACATATATAATATATAACAATAAATGCATAATGTGTGTCTTAGAAGCTATAGGTTGCCTTAAAGAAAGCCCAGTGCTGTATATGGGAAATACAAATTGTTGGTTGGGACTATCCTGGTCACATCCAAAACAATGGAAGCTGTGCCGTTGTTCTTGTTTTCTAGAAGAACTTGATTTTAGAGATCAAATTGCCGAAGATATCACACTCTATGACCACAGGACTTGTCAAAACCAAGCTGGTACTGACTGTGAAGCTTCCTCCCTAATGGCTAACCTACATAGTAACAAAATTTCTCTGTAGAATGCTAGAATAGGAAAGTTATCCACCACCAGATACGATCCATGCAATTTATAACAAGTACTGGTCTCACAAGATAAACACCTTGGTGCAATTGTGACATAAATGCTATGGAGGTAACTAATTGTATACTAATTGGACTTAAAAGGCTACTCCACAGGAAAAAACTTATTCCTGGTGTCATAAATCTGCCCAAGAACTGATGGTCATGGAGTTTGTATGCCCAAGGGTTGGACTCATTACTACTAATTTGCTGAATGGGCATGGTATCAAACTGACCTATAAATTCATATCACTCTACTCATATATTAGTGCAAGTCTTGGCCATCCTCAAGATGTTTTTTGAAATGAATTCATATTTAATGTAGAAAATCAACTGATCAAAGTGCAGAGACTAAGTGACTGTGGCTTGTTCTGCTACAAATCGGGCATCTCTATTATACCCCTCAAGATTCATGGACTATTGTGTAAAATGTAGGCAGAATGACTTTCAAGAGCTAGAGATCAAGAAGGACCACAGCAAAATATTGTTTTCTGGACATAACAGTGCCACTGCACTCATGAATTCCCAGCAGCTGTGGTTGCCTTCACATGAACTGTTAAAGATTAACTCAGTCAACACTCCAGCATGGGCTGCAGAGGAGCTCACAAGTCTGCATCCTTATCTGAGAAGCTATTTATAGTTGACTGCCCATGGAGGGAGAGTCATTTTTTTTAGAGGTATGGCCCCTGGTAGGTTAGTAATGGTTCTGGGACTGGTCCTCCATGTTGGTGAATATATAGGAAGCCTTTGGTGAGGTATTTAAAAAGGGAGGACCTGACCTTTGGAGTGAGGTGGGAGAAGGGGCGAGTTAATATGATTAAAACGCACTGTGTTGATGTATGACATCAACACAAATATATTCTTAAAACTATGAAGTGAAGAAAGCTATCAAATACATTTTAAATAATATATAAACATGGATAGAAGGAAAACATAGACTCTAATTGTTAAAAATAAAATATATTTCAGGGTTGACCATTTAGCATTGGACCGTAAGTTGGTGTGCTCTTTCCTGGAGCACCCCTCCTTCTGTCAGCTTTCTGCAGTTGCCTATAACTCTTTGTTGGGTTGAGGCTTCATGGGCTTTTTCATTCGCTTTGGCATGTCGTTTGGTGTTTTCCTTTTTCAGCTCAGGTTTTTAGGCATTCAGCTTGGTGAGATGTTAAATGCCCAGCCTAAACACATACATCTATATAACATTGTAGAGATTATATTTAGAAATATACACATACATACAATCACACACATGTACATATATATATACATATATATATGCACATACATATACATATATGCTTGCAATAATGATTAATGAATAAAAGAGGCCATGAATTTGAAGAAGAGTGGGGAAGAATTTCTGGGAAGGTATTAAGGGAGGGAAGGAAAGGGAGAATGTAATTACATTATAAATTCAAAACTAAAATAAAAAATAAAATATTTTTCCAGTTTATTTCAAGAGAAATTCCAATGTCTCATACTAAATCATTTGTATCTAGTTGGATGAAGGCTGAAAGATTGACCATCTTTAATATCTATCCAACTCTTATTCCCTGAAGGTTGAAAAGGGAATGAAAACTGATTTAGATGAGGCAGAAAACATTGGCTTACGTTTCATCACTGTCAGAATTCAAAAATACTAATTTTTCATAATCTTTGTGGTGAATAGGAAATTATACATTTTGATATATCTCTTTTAATGATCATAATTAAATGTGATTCTATGATTCATCATTTTGGTTTCACCAATAAATCAAAGTAGATCACAAGGTAGAATTCATCTATTCGATACATTTGTTTTTTTTAAGATAAAAAATTATACAAGGTAGAAGACAAAGTTTAGAGTTCATATACTTCAAGACTAGTTTAACCATTTTTTTCAATGTCCATGAAATAACCATGTAGGTAAGATTTAAAATAAAGGTGAGGCATTTTTTCCCCTTTATTGTAAATGATGGATCTGCCAAAATAGCCTATGCTACTAGGTGATATGCTGGTTAGTTTTTGTAGATTTGATATGAGAGGGGAGAACCTTAATTGAGAAAATACAACCACCTGATTGGCCTGTGGGCAAGTCTGTAAGACATTTTCTGGGTTGATGATTGATGTGGAGGGCTCAACTCACTATTGCTGGTGCCATCCCTGATCTGGTTGTCTTGAGTGCTATAAGAAATCAGGCTGACAGCAGCAAACCACTGAACTGAGAATGGGACCTCTGTTGAAGGGAACAGAGAAAGGACTGGAAGAGCTTGAAGGGGCTCGAGACCCCATATGAACAACAATGCCAACCAACCAGAGCTTCCAGGGACTAAGCCACTACCCAAAGACTATACATGGACTGACCCTGGGCTTCAACCTCATAGGTAGCAATGAATAGCCTAGTAAGAGCACCAGTGGAAGGGGAAGCCCTTGATCCTGCTAAGACTGAACCCCCTGTGAATGTGGACATCTGGATTCTTTCCAGTTTCTGGTATGTACAAAACATTTAACCCAAAATTTTTCCTGTATACAAGAAATGCAGGGATAGGGAGATGGATCAGAGACTGAGGAAATAGCCAATGAATAATCAGACAAACTAGAGTCCCATCGCATGGGCAAGCACTAATTGCTGACACTATTAATGATACTCTGATGTGCCTGTAGACAAAAGTCTAGCATGACTGTCTTCTGAGAGGCTCCACTCGGCAGCTAACTCAGATAGATGCAGACAACCACAACCAAACAGTGGATGGAGCTTGGGGACTCTTGTGGGAAAGCTGAGGTGTGGGGGCTAGTCATATAGCTGTTGCCTAGCCTTGTAGAGACTTGATGTTCCAGGTTGGGGATATATAGATGGGCCACTACCCTCTCAGAAGAGAAGGGAAGGGGGAGAGACTGGTTGAGGGAAGACCAAGAGGCGGGCAATGATCATGATGGGAAGTAGCTATGTTTCCAGATGATTTCATTATTATGTCACAAAAGGAATGGATACATATTACCATAAGAAACATCACAAAAATTTACAGTATTCTTTTATTCTTTGAATAGAGTTCACTGGTGTTATTGCACATTATACTTTAGATGTGTAGTTTCCTCCATATAGGACTCAGGGATTGAAGGTTTACTTTCCAACTACTGGAGCAAATGAGAAACAAGAGGTGATTAAAAATTGAGGGCACAAACTTCAGGTTAAATTGATGAGTACATAATTTATAGGGTCCACTATTAAGTAATTGAGACCTGATTGGAGGAAAATAATCAGTGTGAGTATGTATTTGAAGCATATAGCTTGCTTCATGATTGCTCTCATACTCGGTTTCCTGGATACCATGAGGTAAGCAGTTTCCCTTTACTGGCTACTTTTTCATCATGTCTTTGCCTTTCCACAAGTCTAAAAGCAATGGAGTCAGCTAACTATAACCCAAACCTCTGAAACCATGAACCAAAATATGACTTGATGTGGTTTCTCCAGATAGTCTTAGCCCAGTGAATAATTCGATTGTTTTTTTTTCTGAGAAGAAAATATATAATTCACATGAACATTAAAGTATTGGAATTGGATCTTGCATTTGGGAATTAAAGTTAAAATTCTGGTTTCACAGTTAATAAGTTGTGTGTCAAGTTAATTAATTTTCCAAGCTATATTTTTTATCTATAAATTACAAATAGCAGTTCCCAAAGTACAAGCTCACTATTAATGTTATTAATATGAGGTGCAAGAACTTGATACAATGGATGTTATAAAGTTTGTAGAATTGATCCAATGATATTGCACCTTCCACAATACCCAAAACATCCTCATATGTAATCTTTGGCCCATCTACTTAAACTGTCATTGAGTAGCAATAATAATTTTCACATGATTGCTAAGTGTATAAGAATATTTTGATAGATGATGCCAACTAAAAAGCACCCCAAAATTTTTAATATGCAAAACTCCACAATTCATAAAATAGTTTATTGTTTCATGTCTAGAATCCATGTGTTAGTTTTAATACCCTAAATCCAGAATCCTTATATAGTTTTTCCTTTTTGTTTTTCTCTAAAGAGTCAGACCTATCTGTCTACTTCTGAATGACATTGTTTATATGTTGCACTGATGAATGTCTATCCTGTCCCCTTTTAATAAGTTCACTTGTGCTTTCTAAGGAGAAAGGGTTGTTTCCTGGGAAGTACAGAAACTCTCATGACTCCTACCAAGTTGTCCCTCCTTAGGAGACCTAAGAATTTCCTTCTAAGCATTGGACCACATAGGTCATTGGACATGAGAGTGTTACAAAAGTCATAATAGTCTAAATATTTTTAAGCTTAGCACAACCTGCCTCTGGAAATTATATTTGATTGAACACTGTTTTCCAACTAAAAAATTAAATTATTTTGTAAGTTAACTTTGTTTCTTCTTTCTATTGTTTTAAAAATTCATTGCTTTAAAAGCTCAGTTTTGCGGCAGGAGAGGTAGATCAGAGGTTTACATTCATTTCCCAAAGGATCTATGTTTGATCCCTAACACTTACATGCTGATTCAAAACCCTGTGTAACTCCAGTCCCAGGGGATCTGTTACTCTATTCTTACCTGCAAGGGTACAAAGCATGTATGTGATGCACAGATATACATGCAATCAAAACACAGATAAAAATAAAATAAATATAATTAAAATAATACTGAAAGATTCACTTTCCTGCTATTTTTACTACTTATGATTAATTTACTGTATTTGAGTATCATGTTACTTGTAAGAATGGGCCTAACTCATATGATAGAAGTATACTGTTTTACCTCTTACATAAACTTAAACGAAAAAGAGTTGTGAATAGACAGAAAAATGTAATGCTTGCCCTTCCCTCCTTCCTGTCTCAACCTGAACTTCAAATGTTAATGAACAAAGGCATGCCAGAAAGCCTGGCAGACAGGAAGAGGAGAAGTGGAGGTCATAGATAATCTGGGAAATGAATAATCAGTGACTCAATAATGAGGTGTGATCATTCTCATGTTTATGCACAATTTTCTTTAAGTGGCAGAAACATTTTCTGTCTTACCCATTACTCCATGGAAATGATTTTCCCGTTCTCTTTGGACAAGGAGCTAAGAGCTTAAATTGTGAACTCCACATCTGCTTAACGAAAAACTTGGAGCCATAGAATGATAGATGAGGAAAGAAAATCATAGGTCATCAAGCAGTTATTTATTGTTTTTAGGTGAACAATTAGGGAGTGTTGAGGAAAGTGTCTTCTATATAACTTCACTGGCTGGTAGGAGAGATGGAAGTTTTGAACTCCTTGTCTAGAGTTATTTTTTCAGACAATACCTGTGTATCTCAATACTTTGTTGCTCTTATTAGGTACAGGAATGTCAGTTTTGTTGATTTCAGCTTTTTATTTTTCATTTTTCTCTCTAGGTTGGAAAATTCTACTTTCTTCTCCCTTACATTTTTCTCTTATATTGTTTCGATTATTCTCAATATTATTACTTGTCTTAGGGTTTTCCTGCTGTGAACAGACACTATGACCAATGCAACTCTTGAATATCATGAAATTGGGGCTTACAGGTTCCGAGGTTCAGTCCATTATCATCAAGATGGAAGCATGGCAGCATCCATGCCGGCATGGTGCAGGAGAAGCACATAGCCTTACAAGTTCATCTCAAGGCCATGTGGTTAGTAGGAGGGTCTCATTGTCCACACTTTCTCCAACTAGGCACCATCTACTCCAACAAGTCCACACCTCGTAATAGTGTTATTTTTAGGACCAAGCCTATTCAAACCACCACAATGCTGTTATTGGGGATCTCATTATGTCATGTGTAAATTTGTGGCTTTGCTTTACTTCCTACAATCACTTTCTAGAACTTGAACAACATTACTGTTATGATGTTTGTTTAAAAACAAAATGTGGCCCAGACCCGGTGAGAGAGAGACCCAACCGCCTGGTCAGGTGGGCACTCCTGAGGCTGCAGAGCGGAAGAGACCACCAACACTGCTCACCCCTGCCCACATCCCTGGCCCAAGAGGAAACTGTATAAGGCCTCTGGGCTCCCGTAGGGGAGGGCCCAGGAGCGGCAGGACACCTGCCTGAGACACCACCAGAACCTGAAAGAAACAGACCGGATAAACAGTTCTCTGCACCCAAATCCCGTGGGAGGGAGAGCTAAACCTTCAGAGAGGCAGACACGCCTGGGAAACCAGAAGAGACTGCTCCCTGCACACACATCTCGGACGCCAGAGGAAAAAGCCAAAGACCATCTGGAACCCTGGTGCACTGAAGCTCCCGGAAGGGGCGGCACAGGTCTTCCTGGTTGCTGCCGCTGCAGAGAGCCCCTGGGCAGCACCCCACGAGCGAACTTGAGCCTCAGGACCACAGGTAAGACCAAATTTTCTGCTGCAAGAAAGCTGCCTGGTGAACTCAAGACACAGGCCCACAGGAACAGCTGAAAACCTGTAGAGAGGAAAAACTACACGCCGGAAAGCAGAACACTCTGTCCCCATAACTGACTGAAAGAGAGGAAAACAGGTCTACAGCACTCCTGACACACAGGCTTATAGGACAGTCTAGCCACTGTCAGAAATAGCAGAACAACGTAACACTAGAGATAATCTGATGGCGAGAGGCAAGCGCAGGAACCCAAGCAACAGAAACCAAGACTACATGCCATCATCGGAGCCCAATTCTCCCACCAAAACAAACATGGAATATCCAAACACACCAGAAAAGCAAGATCTAGTTTCAAAATCATATTTGATCATGATGCTGGAGGACTTCAAGAAAGACATGAACACACTTAGGGAAACACAGGAAAACATTAATAAACAAGTAGAAGCCTACAGAGAGGAATCGCAAAAATCCCTGAAAGAATTCCAGGAAAACACAATCAAACAGTTGAAGGAATTAAAAATGGAAATAGAAGCAATCAATAAAGAATACATGGAAACAACCCTGGATATAGAAAACCAAAAGAAGAGACAAGGAGCTGTAGATACTAGCTTCACCAACAGAATTCAAGAGATGGAAGAGAGAATCTCAGGAGCAGAAGATTCCATAGAAATCATTGACTCAACTGTCAAAGATAATGTAAAGCGGAAAAAGCTACTGGTCCAAAACATACAGGAAATCCAGGACTCAATGAGAAGATCAAACCTAAGGATAATAGGTATAGAAGAGAGTGAAGACTCCCAGCTCAAAGGACCAGTAAATATGTTCAACAAAATCATAGAAGAAAACTTCCCTAACCTAAAAAAAGAGATACCCATAGACATACAAGAAGCCTACAGAACTCCAAATAGATTGGAGCAGAAAAGAAACACCTCCCGTCACATAATTGTCAAAACACCAAACACACAAAATAAAGAAAGAATATTAAAAGCAGTAAGGGAAAAAGGTCAAGTAACATATAAAGGGAGACCTATCAGAATCACACCAGACTTCTCGCCAGAAACTATGAAGGCCAGAAGATCCTGGACTGATGTCATACAGACCCTAAGAGAACACAAATGCCAGCCCAGGTTACTGTATCCAGCAAAACTCTCAATTAACATTGATGGAGAAACCAAGATATTCCATGACAAAACCAAATTTACACAATGTCTTTCTACAAATCCAGCACTACAAAGGATAATAAATGGTAAAGCCCAACATACGGAGGCAAGCTATACCCTAGAAGAAGCAAGAAACTAATCGTCTTGGCAACAAAACAAAGAGAATGAAAGCACATAAACATAACCTCACATCCAAATATGAATATAATGGGAAGCAATAATCACTATTCCTTAATATCTCTCAATATCAATGGCCTCAACTCCCCAATAAAAAGACATAGATTAACAAACTGGATACGCAACGAGGACCCTGCATTCTGCTGCCTACAGGAAACACACCTCAGAGACAAAGACAGACACTACCTCAGAGTGAAAGGCTGGAAAACAACTTTCCAAGCAAATGGTCAGAAGAAGCAAGCTGGAGTAGCCATTCTAATATCAAATAAAATCAATTTCCAACTAAAAGTCATCAAAAAAGATAAGGAAGGACACTTCATATTCATCAAAGGAAAAATCCACCAAGATGAACTCTCAATCCTAAATATCTATGCCCCAAATACAAGGGCACCTACATACGTAAAAAAAACCTTACTAAAGCTCAAAACACACATTGCACCTCACACAATAATAGTGGGAGATTTCAACACCCCACTCTCATCAATGGACAGATCATGGAAACAGAAATTAAACAGTGATGTCGACAGACTAAGAGAAGTCATGAGGCAAATGGACTTAACGGATATTTATAGAACATTCTATCCTAAAGCAAAAGGATATACCTTCTTCTCAGCTCCTCATGGTACTTTCTCCAAAATTGACCATATAATTGGTCAAAAAACGGGCCTCAACAGGTACAGAAAGATAGAAATAATCCCATGCGTGCTATCGGACCACCACGGCCTAAAACTGGTCTTCAATAACAATAAGGGAAGAATGCCCACATATACGTGGAAATTGAACAATGCTCTACTCAATGATAACCTGGTCAAGGAAGAAATAAAGAAAGAAATTAAAAACTTTTTAGAATTTAATGAAAATGAAGATACAACATACTCAAACTTATGGGACACAATGAAAGCTGTGCTAAGAGGAAAACTCATAGCGCTGAGTGCCTGCAGAAAGAAACAGGAAAGAGCATATGTCAGCAGCTTGACAGCACACCTAAAAGCTCTAGAACAAAAAGAAGCAAAGACACCCAGGAGGAGTAGAAGGCAGGAAATAATCAAACTCAGAGCTGAAATCAACCAAGTAGAAACAAAAAGGACCATAGAAAGAATCAACAGAACCAAAAGTTGGTTCTTTGAGAAAATCAACAAGATAGATAAACACTTAGCCAGACTAACGAGAGGACACAGAGAGTGCGTCCAAATTAACAAAATCAGAAATGAAAAGGGAGACATAACTACAGATTCAGAGGAAATTCAAAAAATCATCAGATCTTACTATAAAAACCTATATTCAACAAAACGGGAAAATCTTCAGGAAATGGACAATTTCCTAGACAGATACCAGGTATCGAAGTTAAATCAGGAACAGATAAACCAGTTAAACAACCCCATAACTCCTAAGGAAATAGAAGCAGTCATTAAAGGTCTCCCAACCAAAAAGAGCCCAGGTCCAGACAGGTTTAGTGCATAATTCTATCAAACCTTCATAGAAGACCTCATACCAATATTATCCAAACTATTCCACAAAATTGAAACAGATGGAGCCCTACCGAATTCCTTCTACGAAGCCACAATTACTCTTATACCTAAACCACACAAAGACACAACAAAGAAAGAGAACTTCAGACCAATTTCCCTTATGAATATCGACGCAAAAATACTCAATAAAATTCTGGCAAACCGAATTCAAGAGCACATCAAAACAATCATCCACCATGATCAAGTAGGCTTCATCCCAGGCATGCAGGGATGGTTTAATATACGGAAAACCATCAACGTGATCCATTATATAAACAAACTGAAAGAACGGAACCACATGATCATTTCATTAGATGCTGAGAAAGCATTTGACAAAATTCAACACCCCTTCATGATAAAAGTCCTGGAAAGAATAGGAATTCAAGGCCCATACCTAAACATAGTAAAAGCCATATACAGCAAACCAGTTGCTAACATTAAACTAAATGGAGAGAAACTTGAAGCAATCCCACTAAAATCAGGGACTAGACAAGGCTGCCCACTCTCTCCCTACTTATTCAATATAGTTCTTGAAGTTCTAGCCAGAGCAATCAGACAACAAAAGGAGATCAAAGGGATACAGATCGGAAAAGAAGAGGTCAAAATATCACTATTTGCAGATGACATGATAGTATATTTAAGTGATCCCAAAAGTTCCACCAGAGAACTACTAAAGCTGATAAACAACTTCAGCAAAGTGGCTGGGTATAAAATTAACTCAAATAAATCAGTTGCCTTCCTCTATACAAAAGAGAAACAAGCCGAGAAAGAAATTAGGGAAACAACACCCTTCATAATAGACCCAAATAATATAAAGTACCTCGGTGTGACTTTAACCAAGCAAGTAAAAGATCTGTGCAATAAGAACTTCAAGACACTGAGGAAAGAAATTGAAGAAGACCTCAGAAGATGGAAAGATCTCCCATGCTCATGGATTGGCAGGATTAATATAGTAAAAATGGCCATTTTACCAAAAGCAATCTACAGATTCAATGCAATCCCCATCAAAATACCAATCCAATTCTTCAAAGAGTTAGACAGAACAATTTGCAAATTCATCTGGAATAACAAAAAACCCAGGATAGCTAAAGCTATCCTCAACAATAAAAGGACTTCAGGGGGAATCACTATCCCTGAACTCTAGCAGTATTACAGAGCAATAGTGATAAAAACTGCATGGTATTGGTACAGAGACAGACAGATAGACCAATGGCATAGAATTGAAGACCCAGAAATGAACCCACACACCTATGGTCACTTGATTTTTGACAAAGGAGCCAAAACCATCCAATGGAAAAAAGATAGCATTTTCAGCAAATGGTGCTGGTTCAACTGGAGGGCAACATGTAGAAGAATGCAAATCGATCCATGCTTATCACCCTGTACAAAGCTTAAGTTCAAGTGGATCAAGGACCTCCACATCAAACCAGACACACTCAATCTAATAGAAGAAAAACTAGGGAAGCATCTGGAACACATGGGCACTGGAAAAAATTTCCTGAACAAAACACCAATGGCTTATGGTCTAAGATCAAGAATCGACAAATGGGATCTCATAAAACTGCAAAGCTTCTGTAAGGCAAAGGACACTGTGGTTAGGACAAAACGGCAACCAACGGATTGGGAAAAGATCTTTACCAATCCTACAACAGATAGAGGCCTTATATCCAAAATATACAAAGAACTCAAGAAGTTAGACCGCAGGGAAACAAATAACCCTATTAAAAAATGGGGTTCAGAGCTAAACAAAGAATTCACAGCTGAGGAATGCCGAATGGCTGAGAAACACCTAAAGAAATGTTCAACATCTTTAGTCATAAGGGAAATGCAAATCAAAACAACCCTGAGATTTCACCTCACACCAGTGAGAATGGCTAAGATCAAAAACTCAGGTGACAGCATATGCTGGCGAGGATGTGGAGAAAGAGGAACACTCCTCCATTGTTGGTGGGATTGCAGACTGGTAAAACCATTCTGGAAATCAGTCTGGAGGTTCCTCAGAAAATTGGACATTGAACTGCCTGAGGTCCAGCTATACCTCTCTTGGGCATATACCCAAAAGATGCCTCAACATATAAAAGAGACACGTGCTCCACTATGTTCATCGCAGCCTTATTTATAATAGTCAGAAACTGGAAAGAACCCAGATGCCCTTCAACAGAGGAATGGATACAGAAAATGTGGTACATCTACACAATGGAATATTACTCAGCTATCAAAAACAACGAGTTTATGAAATTCATAGGCAAATGGTTGGAACTGGAAAATATCATCCTGAGTGAGCTAACCCAATCACAGAAAGACATACATGGTATGCACTCATTGATAAGTGGCTATTAGCCCAAATGCTTGAATTACCCTAGATCCCTAGAACAAACGAAACTCAAGACGGATGATCAAAAACTGAATGCTTCACTCCTTCTTTAAATGAGGAAAAAGAATACCCTTGGCAGGGAAGGGAGAGGCAAAGATTAAAACAGAGATTGAAGGAACACCCATTCAGAGCCTGCCCCACATGTGGCCCATACATATACAGCCACCCAATTAGACAAGATGGATGAAGCAAAGAAGTGCAGACCGACAGGAGCCGGATGTAGATCGCTCCTGAGAGACACAGCCAAAATACAGCAAATACAGAGGCGAATGCCAGCAGCAAACCACTGAACTGAGAATAGGTCCCCTGTTGAAGGAATCAGAGAAAGAACTGGAAGAGCTTAAAGGGGCTCGAGACCCCATATGTACAACAATGCCAAGCAACCAGAGCTTCCAGGGACTAAGCCACTACCTAAAGACTATACATGGACTGACCCTGGACTCTGACCCCATAGGTAGCAATGAATATCCTAGTAAGAGCACCAGTGGAAGGGGAAGCCCTGGGTCCTGCTAAGACTGAACCCCCAGTGAACTAGTCTATGGGGGGAGGGCGGCAATGGGGGGAGGGTGGGGACGGGAACACCCATAAGGAAGGGGAGGGGGGAGGGGGATGTTTGCCCGGAAACCGGGAAAGGGAATAACACTCGAAATGTATATAAGAAATACTCAAGTTAATAAAAAAAAAAAAAACAAAATGTGATTGAGCTTATTCAAAGACTAAATACTACTAATTTCACTTACTTTGACTGACTCTTTTTTTTTTTTTTCCGGGGCTGGGGACCAAACCAAGGGCCTTGCGCTTGCTAAGCAAGCTCTCTACCACTGAGCTAAATCCCCAACCCCACTTTGACTGACTCTTAAATGATCTTTGTTATGGTCTTATTTATGGTTGTCCAACCGGTAGCCCAAAAGCTGGATGTGACCCAGGATAGGTATAAATGTGGTCCCACACAAAATTCTGAACTGCCTTAAAATATTATGAGTTTTGGGGCAAATTTGCAAGGTTCTTGTGCATGAATTCTGTAGATGTCAATGTTGTGGTGCAAAATCACACAAAATCAATGGATACAAATAATAATTTGTATATATAGATATACAACATCTAATTCAGTTTTGGGATGTTATGCAGCTTCTAGGATGTCACCATCCAAGCATAGACAACACCAGATGTTACATATGCTCATGGTAACAAGAAAGGTAAAGTCACCCTGAATCAATAATCCTTTAACACATCATAATAAATAATAGGCATTTAATGTTATTTGGGAGACAGACAAATGTTCTTGATTATTAAAGTTACTGCTATGTCTCAGTCATGCCTTACCAATTGCCTCACCAAACTTTCCTCTTAGGGCGCCATTGTACGCTAAGTTAACAGCACCTGATATGTGGAATGACCCAAAGTTTCTTTCTACTTTGCTGCTGCTTAATTTTCTTTTAAAAAGTTTAATGGATATTTTTTTAACTTACATTCCAAATATTATCGCCTTTCCTGGTTTCACATCCATAAACACCCTATCCCATCTCCCTCCTCCTTCTTCTATAAGGGTGTTCCCCTACCCACCCATGCACTCATTCCCACCTCCCTGCCCTGATATTGCACTACACTAGGGGGTCCAGCTTTGGCAGAAGCAAGGGCTTCTCCTCCCATTGGTGAAAAACAAGGCCATACTCTACTACATATGCAGCTGGAGTCATGGGTCTGTCAGTGTATAATCACTGGGTGGTGGTTAAGTCCCTGGGAGCTCTGGTTGGCCGATCTTGTTGTTTTTATGGGATTGGAAGCCCCTGAACCTCCTTCAATCGTTTCTCTAACTCTTCCAATGGGTACCCAGTTCTCAGTTCAATGGTTGGCTGCTAGCATTCCCCTCTGTATTTGTCATGCTATGGCAGGGACTCTCAGGAGACAGTTATATCAGGCTCCTGTCAGCATGCACTTCTTGGTATCAGCAATATTGTCTGGCTTTGGTGGCTGTATGTATATTGGCTGGATCCCCAGGTGAGGAAGACTCCAAATGGCCATTCCTTCATTCTCTGTTCTAAGCTTTGTCTCCATATCCCCTCCTATGAATACTTTTGTTCCACCCTCTAAGAAGGACTGAAGAATCCAATCTTTGGTTGTCCTTCTTCTTGAGCTTCATGGGCTTTGTGTATTGTATCTTGGGTAATCCATGCTTTTGGGCTAATATCCACTTATCAGTGAGCACATACCATGTGTGTTTATTTTTTATTGTGTTACCTCACTCAGGATGATATTTTCTAATTCAATTCATTTGCCTATGAAATTCATGAAGTCATTGTTTTTCATAGCTGAATAGTACTTCACTGTGTAGATGTACCATATTTTCTGTATCCATTCATTGTTGAAGGACATCTGTGTTATTTCCAGCTTCAGGCTATTATAAATAAGGCTGCTATCAACATAGTGGAGCACGTGTCTTTGCTGTATGTTGAGGGATCATTCAGGTATATGCCCAGGAGTGGTATAGCTGGGTCCTCAGGTAATGCAATGTCTAATTTTCTGAGGAACCTCCAGACTGATTAACGGAGTAGCTGTACAAGCTTGTAATACCACCAACAATGGAGGAGTGTTCCTGTTCTCATCCTCAGCAGCATCTTTTGTCACCTGAGTTTTTGATCTTACCCATTCTGACTGGTAGAAGATGGAATCTCAGGATTGTTTGATTTGTGTTTCCTTGATGACTAAGGATGTTGAACGTTTCTTTAGGTAATTCTCAGCCATTACATATTCCTCAGCTGAGAATTCTTTGTTTAGATTTATACCTCATTTTTAATAGGGTTATTAGGTTCTCTGGAGTCTAACTTCTTCAGTTCTTTGTATATATTGGACATTAGCCCTCTATGGGATATAAAACTGTTAAAGATCTTTTCCAAATCTGTTGCTTGCCATTTTGTCCTCATGACAGTTGTCCTTTGCCTTATAGACGCTTTGCAATTTTATGAGGTTCTATTTGTCAATTCTTGATCTTAGAGCATAAGCCATTGATGTTGTGTTCAGGAAATGTTCCCCAGTTCCCATGTGTTTGAGGTTTTTCCCCACTTTTTTTCTATTAATTTGAGTGCATCTTGTTTTATGTGGAGGTTCTTGATCCACTTGGACTTGAGTTTTATACAGGGTGATAATAATAGATGGGTTTGCATTCTTCTACATGCTGAACTCCAGTTGAACCAGGACCATTTGTTAAAAATGCTATCTTTTTTTCACTGTATGGTTTTAGCTTCCTTGTCAAAGATAAAGTGACCATAGGTGTGTGGGCTCATTTCTGCATCTTCAATTCTATTCCATTTATCTACCTTTCTATGCCTGTACCAATACGATACAGTTTTATCAACATTGCTCTATTATACAGGTTGAGGTCAGGGATGGCGATTTCCCCAGAAGTTCTTTTATGGTTGAGGATAGTGTTCACTATCCTGGTTTTTTGTTATTCCGAATCAATTTGCCAATTGCTCTTTCTAACTCTATGAAGAATTGAATTGGAATTTTTATGAGGATTGCATTGATTGGATTGCTTTTTGCAGGAAGGCAATTTTCACAATATTAATCCTGCCGATCCATGAGCATGGGAGCTCCTTCCATCTACTGAGTTATTCTTCAATTTCTTTCTTCAGAGATTTGAAGTTCTTGTCATACAGATCTTATACTTACTTGGTTTGGGTCACACTGAGGTATTTTATGTGATTTGTGACTATTGAAACGAGTGTAATTTCCCTAATTTCTTTCTCATCCTGTTCATCCCTTGAGTAAAAGAAGGCTACTGAGTTGTTTGAGTTAATTTTATATACATCTACTAGCTGAAATTGTTTTTCAGGCTCAGTAGTTATCTGGTGTAACTTTTGGGGTCACTCAAGTGTACTATCATATCATCTGCAACTAGTGATATTTTGACGTTCTCCTTTCCAATTTGAATTCCGTTGAACTCCTGTTTTTGTCTGATTCCTCTGGCTAGGATTTACAGTACTATATTTAATAATAGGGAGAGAGTGTGCAGCCTTGTCTAGTGCCTGATTTTAGTGGGATTGCTTCAAGTTTCTCTCCATTTAGTTTGATGTTAGCTACTGGTTTGCTGTATATGGCTTTTACTATGTTTATGTCTGGGCCTAGAATTCCAGATAGTTTCAAGACTTTTAACTTTTAACATGAAGGGTTATTGAATTCTGTCAAATGCTTTCTAAGCATGAGATGATTACTTTTCTTTTTTAAGTTTGTTTATATAGTGGATTATATTGATGGATTTCTGTATATTGAACCATCCCTGCATCCCTGGGATGAAGCCTACTTGATCATAGGGGGGGTGATCATTTTGATGTGTTCTTGGAATCAGTTTGCAAGAGCTTTATTGAGTATTTTTATGTCCATATTCATAAGGAAAATTGGTCTGAGGTTCTCTTTGTTTGGTCTTTATATGGTTTAGGTATAAGTGTAATTGTAGCTTCATAGAAGAAATTGGGTAGTGCTCCTTCTGTTTCTATTTTGTGGAATATTTTGAACAGTATTGGTATATTAGCTTTTCTATGAAGGTCTGATAGAATTCTGCACTAAACCTGCCTGGTCCTGGGCTTTTTTTGGTTGGGATTGATATAATAACTGCTTTTATTTCTGCAGGAGTTATGGGACTATTTAGATGATTTATCTGAACATGATTTCACTTTGGTACCTGATACCTGTCTAGAAATTTGTACATTTTCATCCATATTTTCCAGTTTTGTTGAATATAGGATTTTGTAGTAGGATCAGATAATTTTGTTTAAAAATTTCCCCAGATTCTGTTGTTATGACTCCCATTTAATTTCAGATTTTGTTATTTTGGATACTCTCTCTGTGTCCTCTGGTTAGTCTGGCTTATCTATCTTGTTGATTTTTTTTTCAAAACAGCAGCTCCTACTTTTGTTGATTCATTGTATTGTATTTTTTGTTTCTACTTGGTTGATTTCAGCCCCAAGTTTGATTATTTCCTATCTTCTACTCCTCTTGGGAGCATTTGCTTCTTTTGGTTCTGTAGCTTTCAGGTGTGCTGTCAAGCTGCTAGTATATTCTCTCTCCTGTTTCTATTTGAAGGCACTGAGAGCTATGAGTTTTCCTGTTAGTATTGCTTTCATTGTGTCCTATAAATTTGGATAGGTTGTGCCTTTGTTTTCATTAAGTTCTAAACCATATTTAATTTATTTCTTTATTTCTTCCTCAACCAAGTTATAATTGAGTAGATTGTGTTCAACTTCCATGTGTATGTGGGCTTTCTGGTTTTTTGTTTGTTTGTTTGTTTGTTTGTTTGTTTTTGTTATTGAAGACCAGGCTTAGTCCCTGGTGTTCTCATTGGATACATGGGATTATTTTGAAATTCTTGTCTCTGTTCTGGCTTTTTGTGACTGATTATATGGCCATTTTTGGAGAAGGTAGCACGAGGAGCTGAGTAGAAGCTATATTCTTTTGCTTTAGGATGAAATGTTCTATAGATATCGTTAAATCCATTTGGTTCATAACTTCTGAGAGTTTTTCTTTGTCTCTCATTAGTTTTAGTTTCTATAATCTGTCTATTGCTGAGAGTGGTGTTTTGAAGTCTTCCACTATTATTTTTTGATGTCCATTGTATGCTTTGCAAATATTTTTGTTGTTAGAGGTGTAATTACCTTCTTTTGTGTTTGTTGCAAGAAGATTACTTTCTTGCTTCTTCTAGAGTGTAGTTTTGTTACCTATTTTGGAGTTTTCCATTTATTATCTTTTGTAGGGCTGGATTTGTGAAAAGATATTATATAAATTGGTTTTGTCATGGACTATTTTGGTTTCTCCATCTATATTAATTGAGAATTCTGCTGGATATAGTATCCTGGCCAGGCATTTGTGTTCTCTTCGTGTCTATATGACATCTGCCCAGGACCTTTTGGCTTTAATAGTCTCTGGTGAGAAGTCTTGTGTAATTCTGATAGGTCTGTCTTTCTATGTTACTTGAACTTTTACCCTACTGCTTTTAATAATCTTTTTTGTTTTGTACATTTCATGTTTTGACTATTATGTGAAGGGAGGAATTTCTTTTCTGGTCCAATCTGTTTCGAGTTCCATATGTTTCCTGTAGGTTTATGGGCATCTCTTTCTTTAGGTTAGGGAAGTTTTCTTCTCTGATTTTTTTTAACTTTTTTTTCATCTTTATTAACTTGGGTATTTCTTATTTATATTTCGATTGTTATCCCCCTTCCCGGTTTCCAGGCCAACATCCAATGTAACCCCTCTCCCTCCCCTTCTCTATGGGTATTCCCCTCCCCATCTTCCCCCCATTACCTTCCGCCCCAAAAAAAATCACATTCACTGAGGGTTCAGTCATGGCAGGACCAAGGGCTTCCCCTTCCACTGGTGCTCTTACTAGGCTATTCATTGCTACCTATGAGGTTGGAGTCCAGGGTCAGTCCATGTATAGTCTTTGGGTAGTGGCTTAGTCCCTGGAAGCTCTGGTTGCTTGGCATTGTTGTTCATATGGGGACTCAAGTCCCTTCAAGCTCTTTCAGTCCTTTCTATGATTCCTTCAACGGGGGTCCTATTCTCAGTTCAGTGGTTTAATGATGGCATTCGCCTCTGTATTTGCTGTATTCTGGCTGTGTCTCCCAGGAGAGATCTACATCCGGCTCCTGTCGGTCTGCACTTCTTTGCTTCATCCATCTTGTCTAATTGGGTGGCTGTATATGTATGGGCCACATGTGGGGCAGGCTCTGAGTGGGTGTTCCTTCAGTCTCTGTTTTAATCTTTGCCTCTCTATTCCCTGCCAAGGGTATTCTTCTTCCCCTTTTAAAGAAGGAGTGAAGCATTCACATTTTGGTCATCCTTCTTGAGTTTCATGTGTTCTGTGCATCTAGGGTAATTCGAGCATTTGGAATAGTATCCATTTATCAATGAGTGCATACCATGTGTGTTTTTCTGTGATTGGGTTACCTCACTCAGGATGATATTTTCCAGTTCCATCCATTTGCCTATGAATTTCATAAAGTCATTGTTTTTGATAGCTGAGAAATATTCCATTGTGTAGATGTACCACATTTTCTGTATCCATTCCTCTGTCGAAGGGCATCTGGGTTCTTTCCAGCTTCTGGCTATTATAAATAAGGCTGCTATGAACATAGTGGAGCATGTGTCTTTGTTATATGTTGGGGTATCTTTTGGGTATATGCCCAAGAGAGGTATAGCTGGGTCCTCAGGTAGTTCAATGTCCAATTTTCTGAGGAACCTCCAGACTGTTTTCCAGAATGTTTGTACCTGCTTGCAATCCCACCAACAATGGAGGAGTGTTCCTCTTTCTCCACATCCTTGCCAGCATTTGCTGTCACCTGAGTTTTTGATCTTAGCCATTCTTACTGGTATGAGGTGAAATCTCAGGGTTGTTTTGATTTGCATTTCCCTTATGACTAAAGATGTTGAACATTTCTTTAGGTGTTTTTCAGCCATTCAGCATTCCTCAGGTGTGAATTCTTTATTTAGCTCTGAACACCATTTTTTTTCTTTTTTTATTTTTTTTATTAACTTGAGTATTTCTTATATACATTTCGAGTATTATTCCCTTTCCCGGTTTCCGGGCAAACATCCCCCTCCCCCCTCCCCTTCCTTATGGGTGTTCCCCTCCCAACCCTCCCCCCAATTGCCGCCCTCCCCCCATAGACTAGTTCACTGGGGGTTCAGTCTTAGCAGGACCCAGGGCTTCCCCTTCCACTGGTGCTCTTACTAGGATATTCATTGCTACCTATGGGGTCAGAGTCCAGGGTCAGTCCATGTATAGTCTTTAGGTAGTGGCTTAGTCCCTGGAAGCTCTGGTTGCTTGGCATTGTTGTACTTTTGGGGTCTCGAGCCCCTTCAAGCTCTTCCAGTTCTTTCTCTGATTCCTTCAACAGGGGACCTATTCTCAGTTCAGTGGTTTGCTGCTGGCATTCGCCTCTATATTTGCTGTATTCTGGCTGTGTCTCTCAGGAGCGATCTACATCCGGCTCCTGTCGGTCTGCACTTCTTTGCTTCATCCATCTTGTCTAATTGGGTGGCTGTATATGTATGGGCCACATGTGGGGCAGGCTCTGAATGGGTGTTCCTTAAGTCTCTGTTTTAATCTTTGCCTCTCCCTTCCCTGCCAAGGGTATTCTTTTCCTCATTTAAAGAAGGAGTGAAGCATTCACATTTTGATCATCTGTCTTGAGTTTCGTTTGTTCTACGGATCTAGGGTAATTCAAGCATTTGGGCTAATAGCCACTTATCAATGAGTGCATACCATGTATGTCTTTCTGTGATTGGGTTAGCTCACTCCGGATGATATTTTCCAGTTCCAACCATTTGCCTACGAATTTCATAAACTCGTTGTTTTTGATAGCTGAGTAATATTCCATTGTGTAGATGTACCACATTTTCTGTATCCATTCCTCTGTTGAAGGGCATCTGGGTTCTTTCCAGTTTCTGGCTATTATAAATAAGGCTGCGATGAACATAGTGGAGCACGTGTCTCTTTTATATGTTGAGGCATCTTTTGGGTATATGCCCAAGAGAGGTATAGCTGGATCCTCAGGCAGTTCAATGTCCAATTTTCTGAGGAACCTCCAGACTGATTTCCAGAATGGTTTTTCCAGTCTGCAATCCCACCAACAGTGGAGGAGTGTTCCTCTTTCTCCACATCCTCGCCAGCATCTGCTGTCACCTGAGTTTTTGATCTTAGCCAATCGCACTGGTGTGAGGTGAAATCTCAGGGTTGTTTTGATTTGCATTTCCCTTATGACTAAAGATGTTTAACATTTCTTTAGGTGTTTCTCAGCCATTCGGCATTCCTCAGCTGTGAATTCTTTGTTTAGCTCTGAACCCCATTTTTTAATAGGGTTATTTGTTTACCTGCGGTCTAACTTCTTGAGTTCTTTGTATATTTTGGATATAAGGCCTCTATCTGTTGTAGGATTGGTAAAGATCTTTTCCCAATCTGTTGGTTGCCGTTTTGTCCTAACCACAGTGTCCTTTGCCTTACAGAAGCTTTGCAGTTTTATGAGATCCCATTTGTCGATTCTTGATCTTAGAGCATAAGCCATTGGTGTTTTGTTCAGGAAATTTTTTCCAGTGCCCATGTGTTCCAGATGTTTCCCTAGTTTTTCTTCTATTAGTTTGAGTGTGTCTGGTTTGATGTGGAGGTCCTTGATCCACTTGGACTTAAGCTTTGTACAGGGTGATAAGCATGGATCGATCTGCATTCTTCTACATGTTGCCCTCCAGTTGAACCAGCACCATTTGCTGAAAATGCTATCTTTTTTCCATTGGATGGTTTTGGTTCCTTTGTCAAAAATCAAGTCCCCATAGGTGTGTGGGTTCATTTCTGGGTCTTCAATTCTATTCCATTGGTCTATCTGTCTGTCTCTGTACCAATACCATGCAGTTTTTATCACTATTGCTCTGTAATACTGCTTGAGTTCAGGGATAGTGATTCCCCCTGAAGTCCTTTTATTGTTGAGGATAGCTTTAGCTGTCCTGGGTTTTTTGTTATTCCAGATGAATTTGCAAATTGTTCTGTCTAACTCTTTGAAGAATTGGATTGGTATTTTGATGGGGATTGCATTGAATCTGTAGATTGCTTTTGGTAAAATGGCCATTTTTACTATATTAATCCTGCCAATCCATGAGCATGGGAGATCTTTCCATCTTCTGAGGTCTTCTTCAATTTCTTTCCTCAGTGTCTTGAAGTTCTTATTGTACAGATCTTTTACTTGCTTGGTTAAAGTCACACCGAGGTACTTTATATTATTTGGGTCTATTATGAAGGGTGTCGTTTCCCTAATCTTTCTCGGCTTGTTTCTCTTTTGTATAGAGGAAGGCAACTGATTTATTTGAGTTAATTTTATACCCAGCCAATTTGCTGGAGTTGCTTATCAGCTTTAGTAGTTCTCTGGTGGAACTTTTGGGATCACTTAAATATACTATCATGTCATCTGCAAATAGTGATATTTTGACCTCTTCTTTTCCGTTCTGTATCCCTTTGATCTCCTTTTGTTGTCTGATTGCTCTGGCTAGAACTTCAAGAACTATATTGAATAAGTAGGGAGAGAGTGGGCAGCCTTGTCTAGTCCCTGATTTTAGTGGGATTGCTTCAAGTTTCTCTCCATTTAGTTTAAGGTTAGCAACTGGTTTGCTGTATATGGCTTTTACTATGTTTAGGTATGGGCCTTGAATTCCTATTCTTTCCAGGACTTTTATCATGAAGGGGTGTTGAATTTTGTCAAATGCTTTCTCAGCATCTAATGAAATGATCATGTGGTTCCGTTCTTTCAGTTTGTTTATATAATTGATCACGTTGATGGTTTTCCGTATATTAAACCATCCCTGCATGCCTGGGATGAAGCCTACTTGATCATGGTGGATGATTGTTTTGATGTGCTCTTGAATTCGGTTTGCCAGAATTTTATTGAGTATTTTTGCGTCGATATTCATAAGGGAAATTGGTCTGAAGTTCTCTTTCTTTGTTGTGTCTTTGTGTGGTTTGGGTATAAGAGTAATTGTGGCTTCGTAGAAGGAATTCGGTAGGGCTCCATCTGTTTCAATTTTGTGGAATAGTTTGGATAATATTGGTATGAGGTCTTCTATGAAGGTTTGATAGAATTCTGCACGAAACCCGTCTGGACCTGGGCTCTTTTTGGTTGGGAGACCTTTAATGACTGCTTCTATTTCCTTAGGAGTTATGGGGTTGTTTAACTGGTTTATCTGTTCCTGATTTAACTTCGATACCTGGTATCTGTCTAGGAAATTGTCCATTTCCTGAAGATTTTCAAATTTTGTTGAGTATAGGTTTTTATAGTAAGATCTGATGATTTTTTGAATTTCCTCTGAATCTGTAGTTATGTCTCCCTTTTCATTTCTGATTTTGTTAATTTGGACCCTTCTCTGTGTCCTCTCGTTAGTCTGGCTAAGGGTTTATCTATCTTGTTGATTTTCTCAAAGAACCAACTTTTGGTTCTGTTGATTCTTTCTATGGTCCTTTTTGTTTCTACTTGGTTGATTTCAGCTCTGAGTTTGATTATTTCCTGCCTTCTACTCCTCCTGGGTGTATTTGCTTCTTTTTGTTCTAGAGCTTTTAGGTGTGCTGTCAAGCTGCTGACATATGCTCTTACCTGTTTCTTTCTGCAGGCACTCAGCGCTATGAGTTTTCCTCTTAGCACAGCTTTCATTGTGTCCCATAAGTTTGAGTATGTTGTGTCTTCATTTTCATTAAATTCTAAAAAGTTTTTAATTTCTTTCTTTATTTCTTCCTTGACCAGGTTATCATTGAGTAGAGCATTGTTCAATTTCCACGTATATGTGGGCATTCTTCCCTTATTTTTATTGAAGACCAGTTTTAGGCCGTGGTGGTCCGATAGCACGCATGGGATTATTTCTATCTTTCTGTACCTGTTGAGGCCCGTTTTTTGACCAATTATATGGTCAATTTTGGAGAAAGTACGATGAGGAGCTGAGAAGAAGGTATATCCTTTTGCTTTAGGATAGAATGTTCTATAAATATCCGTTAAGTCCATTTGGCTCATGACTTCTCTTAGTCTGTCGACATCACTGTTTAATTTCTGTTTCCATGATCTGTCCATTGATGAGAGTGGGGTGTTGAAATCTCCCACTATTATTGTGTGAGGTGCAATGTGTGTTTTGAGCTTTAGTAAGGTTTCTTTTACGTATGTAGGTGCCCTTGTATTTGGGGCATAGATATTTAGGATTGAGAGTTCATCTTGGTGGATTTTTCCTTTGATGAATATGAAGTGTCCTTCCTTATCTTTTTTGATGACTTTTAGTTGGAAATTGATTTTATTTGATATTAGAATGGCTACTCCAGCTTGCTTCTTCTGACCATTTGCTTGGAAAGTTGTTTTCCAGCCTTTCACTCTGAGGTAGTGTCTGTCTTTGTCTCTGAGGTGTGTTTCCTGTAGGCAGCAGAATGCAGGGTCCTCGTTGCGTATCCAGTTTGTTAATCTATGTCTTTTTATTGGGGAGTTGAGGCCATTGATATTGAGAGATATTAAGGAATAGTGATTATTGTTTCCCTTTATATTCATATTTGGATGTGAGGTTATGTTTGTGTGCTTTCATTCTCTTTGTTTTGTTGCCAAGACGATTAGTTTCTTGCTTCTTCTAGGGTATAGCTTGCCTCCTTATGTTGGGCTTTACCATTTATTATCCTTTGTAGTGCTGGATTTGTGGAAAGGTATTGTGTAAATTTGGTTTTGTCATGGAATATCTTGGTTTCTCCATCAATGTTAATTGAGAGTTTTGCTGGATACAGTAACCTGGGCTGGCATTTGTGTTCTCTTAGGGTCTGTATGACATCAGTCCAGGATCTTCTGGCCTTCATAGTTTCTGGCGAGAAATCTGGTGTGATTCTGATAGGTCTCCCTTTATATGTTACTTGACCTTTTTCCCTTACTGCTTTTAATATTCTTTCTTTATTTTGTGCGTTTGGTGTTTTGACAATTATGTGACAGGAGGAGTTTCTTTTCTGGTCCAATCTATTTGGAGTTCTGTAGGCTTCTTGTATGTCTATGGGTATCTCTTTTTTTAGGTTAGGGAAGTTTTCTTCTATGATTTTGTTGAAGATATTTACTGGTCCTTTGAGCTGGGAGTCTTCACTCTCTTCTATACCTATTATCCTTAGGTTTGATCTTCTCATTGAGTCCTGGATTTCCTGTATGTTTTGGACCAGTAGCTTTTTCTGCTTTACATTATCTTTGACAGTTGAGTCAATGATTTCTATGGAATCTTCTGCTCCTGAGATTCTCTCTTCCATCTCTTGTATTCTGTTGGTGAAGCTTGTATCTACAGCTCCTTGTCTCTTCTTTTGGTTTTCTATATCCAGGGTTGTTTCCATGTGTTCTTTCTTGATTGCTTCTATTTCCATTTTTAATTCCTTCAACTGTTTGATTGTGTTTTCCTGGAATTCTTTCAGGGATTTTTGCGATTCCTCTCTGTAGGCTTCTACTTGTTTATTAATGTTTTCCTGTGTTTCCCTAAGTGTGTTCATGTCTTTCTTGAAGTCCTCCAGCATCATGATCAAATATGATTTTGAAACTAGATCTTGCTTTTCTGGTGTGTTTGGATATTCCATGTTTGTTTTGGTGGGAGAATTGGGCTCCGATGATGGCATGTAGTCTTGGTTTCTGTTGCTTGGGTTCCTGCGCTTGCCTCTCGCCATCAGATTATCTCTAGTGTTACTTTGTTCTGCTATTTCTGACAGTGGCTAGACTGTCCTATAAGCCTGTGTGTCAGGAGTGCTGTAGACCTGTTTTCCTCTCTTTCAGTCACTTATGGAGACAGAGTGTTCTGCTTTCCGGCGTGTAGTTTTTCCTCTCTACAGGTCTTCAGCTGTTCCTGTGGGCCTGTGTCTTGAGTTCACCAGGCAGCTTTCTTGCAGCAGAAAATTTGGTCTTACCTGTGGTCCCGAGTCTCAAGTTAGCTCGTGGGGTGCTGCCCAGGGGCTCTCTGCAGCGGCAGCAACCAGGAAGACCTGTGCCGCCCCTTCCGGGAGCTTCAGTGCACCAGGGTTCCAGATGGTCTTTGGCTTTTTCCTCTGGCGTCGGAGATGTGTGTGCAGGGAGCAGTCTCTTCTGGTTTCCCAGGCTTGTCTGCCTCTCTGAAGGTTTAGCTCTCCCTCCCACGGGATTTGGGTGCAGAGAACTGTTTATCCGGTCTGTTTCTTTCAGGTTCCGGAGGTGTCTCAGGCAGGGGTCCTGCCGCTCCTGGGCCCTCCCTCACGGGAGCCCAGAGGCCTTATACAGTTTCCTCTTGGGCCAGGAATGTGGGCAGGGGTGAGCAGTGTTGGTGGTCTCTTCCGCTCTGCAGCCTCAGGAGTGCCCACCTGACCAGGCGGTTGGGTCTCTCTCTCACCGGGTCTGGGAGCAGAGAGCTGCTGCGGGCTGGGATCCGCGGGTGTGGGACTTCCGGTAAACACAGAACGTGCCCGGTCCTAGAGAAATTCTGCTTCCCTGTGTCCCAAGCTCACCAGGCAGCTTTCTTGCAGCAGAAAATTTGGTCTTACCTGTGGTCCCGAGGCTCAGGTTCGCTCGTGGGGTGCTGCCCACGGGCTCTCTGCAGCGGCAGCAACCAGGAAGACCTGTGCCGCCCTTTCCGGGAGCTTCAGTGCACCAGGGTTCCAGATGGTCTTTGGCTTTTTCCTCTGGCGTCCGAGATGTGTGTGCAGGGAGCAGTCTCTTCTGGTTTCCCAGGCTTGTCTGCCTCTCTGAAGGTTTAGCTCTCCCTCCCACGGGATTTGGGTGCAGAGAACTGTTTATCCGTTCTGTTTCCCTCAGGTTCTGGTGGTGTCTCAGGAGCAGGGGTCCTGCCGCTCCTGGGCCCTCCCCCACGGGAGCCCAGAGGCCTTATACAGTTTCCTCTTGGGCCAGGGATGTGGGCAGGGGTGAGCAGTGTTGGTGGTCTCTTCCGCTCTGCAGCCTCAGGAGTGCCCACCTGACCAGGTGGTTGGGTCTCTCTCTCACCGGGTCTGGGAGCAGAGAGCTGCTGCGGGCTCCTGAACACCATTTTTAATAGGGTTATTTGTTTTCCTGCAATCTAACTTCTTGAGTTCTTTGTATATTTTTGATATAAGCCCTCTATCAGTTATAGGATTGGTAAAGATCTTTTCCCAATCTGTTGGTTGCCATTTTGTCCTAACAACAGTGTCCTTTGTCTTACAGAAGCTTTGCAGTTTCATGAGATTCCATTTGTTGATTCTTGATCTTAGAGCATAAGCCATTGGTGTTTTGTTCAGGAAATTTTCTCCATTGCACATGTGTTCCAGATTCTCCCCTACTTTTTCTTCTATTAGTTTGAGTGTATCTGGTGTTTACTGGCCCTTTAAGCTGGGAGTCTTCACTCTTTTCTATACCTATCATCCTCAGGTTTGATGTTCTCATTGTATCCTGGATTTCCTGTATGTTTTGGGTTAGGTGGTTTTTGTGTTTTACATTATCTTTGAAGGTTGTGTCAATGTTTTCTATGGTATCTTCTGTCCCTGAAATTCTTCTATCTCCTGTATTGTTTGTGTTGCTTGCATCTATGACTCCTGATCACTTTCCTGGGTTTTCTATTTCCAGGGTTTTCTCCCTTTGTGATTTCTTTATTGTTTCTATTTCTATTTTTAGACCCTGTATGGTTTTGTTCAATTCCTTCACGTGTTTGTTTCTATTTTCCTGTAATTCTTAAAGCGATTTTTTTATGTTTCCTCTTAAAAACTTCTACTTGTTTACCTGTGTTGCCCTGTATTTCTTTAAGAGACTTATTTATGTCCTTTGTAACATCCTTTATCATCAACAAAAGATATGATTTTTAAATCCAATTCTTGCTTTTCCATTTTGTTAGGATGTCCAGTATTTTGCTTTTGTGGGATAGCTGGGCTCTGATTATGCCAAGTAGTCTTGGTTTCTGTTGCTTATGTTCTTACACTTGCTTCTTGCCATCTGGTTGTCTCCGGTGTTAACTTGTCTTGCTGTCTCTAACAATAGTTGACCCTCCTGTAAGCCTGTGTGTTACTACTCCTGGAGACTGGCATTCTCCCAGAGGGATTTGGGTATGGAGAGCTCTGCCAGTGTCAACTCTGGGTGCTGGCAGAAACCAGAAGGATTCTGTCCCAGACTGTTCCTGTGCTCCTCTGCCCTGAGGTCTCCATGCCGGTCCCTCAGAGCAGAAGTTGTGGTATTACCTCTGCTCTCAGGTGTGTCAGAGATCCCGTAGGCTGGCTTTCAGCTCTGGGCATAAGCAAAGACCAGACAGATCCACTTATTCACTACTCCTAGGGTCTTGTGTCCAGAAGGCTCTAGGTGGATTCCTCTTGTGACAGGAATGTGAGAAAAAGTGGAGGTGTCACCTGAGTACTCAGGATTGTCCGTACTTCTGAAAATCCTGCTCTCTACCGAACAGGATTTGGGTACAGAGAGCTGTGGGACCAGGTCAGCCCTGGGCGCAAGCCATCGCCTGAGTTTCTTATCTTAGCCATTCTGACGGGTATGGTGAAAATTCATGGTTGTTTTGAATTGCATTTTCTCTGATGACTAATGTTGAAAAGAGATATACAAATATTTGTCCTGTTGACAGTATTTTTTAACTTACAGAGTCTTTTAAATTTTAAGCATTCCCATTTATCAACTGTTGATGTTTTAAACGCTTGATTCTTTCAAATGCTATTTTTTGGTGAGACATGGCTCCTCCTGCCATCTTTAGTTGACATATGTAATCAGGAGAATTATAAAAAACAGGAAAATATGTTGAGGCAACATTCTTTGTCCATTTTAAACAAATCTGATTGTTACTAATGGTTTTCATTCTGATGGTAGGTAAAAAAAGAGGAACTTATAAAAGAAGCAAACATAGCCAGTATGAGTAGTTGGCAGAAAATAATCAAACTCAGGGCTGAAAACAACCAAGTAGAAACAAAAAAAAAAAATTATACAACGAATCAGTCAAACCAGGAGCTGGTTTGGAAAAAAAATCTAAACCGTTGTCAGACTAACCAGAGGGCAAAGAGACAGTATCCAATTTAACAAAATCAGAAATGAAAAGGGAGATATAACAACAGAAACTGAGGAAATTAAAAAAAAATTAGTAGATTCTACTACAAAAGCTTATACTAAAAAAGTAAACATTGAAAATCTGGATGAAATAGACAATTTTCTAGACACATATCAGGCACCAACGTTAAATCAGGATCCAATAAACTCTGTAAACTGTCGTATAACCCCCAAAGATATAGGTGTCGTCATTAAAAGTCGCCCAGCGAATAAAGCCCAGGACCAGATGGGTTTAGCGCAGAATTCTATCAGACCTTCAGAGAAGATCTAACACCAACACTCTTCAAACTATTCTACAAAATACAAACAAAGGGAACACTACTCAATTCCTTCTATGAAGTCATAATTTTGCTTACACCCAAACCACACAAAGAGCCAACAAAGAAATGGAACTTCAGACCAATTCCCCTTTATGAATATCAATGCAAAAATACTCAAAGAATTCTCACAAACCAAATCCAAGAACACACCAAAATGATCATCCATCATGATCAAGTAGGCTTCATCACAGGGATACAGCTATCGTTCAGAATACAGAAATCTATCAATGTAATCCACTATACAAAAAAAAAATTAAAAGAAAAATCCACATGGTCATCTCATTAGATGCTGAGAAAGCATTTGACAAAATTCAACAGCCCTTTGTAATAAAAACCTTGGAATGATCAGGAATTCAAATCCCATAGGTATGGGAAACATAGTGAAAGCAATATACAGCAAACCAGTAGCCAACACCAAACTAAATGGAGAGAATCTTGAAGCAATCCCACCTAAATCAACAACTAGACAAGGCTGCTCACTCGCTCCCTACTTATTCAATGCAGTACTATAACTCCTAGCCCAAGCAATTACATAACAAAAGGAGTTCAAAGTGATACAATTTGGAAGGGAGGAAGTCAAAATATCACTATTTGTAGATGATATGATAGTATATTTAAATGACCTCAAAAATTCCACCAGAGAACTCTTAAATCTGATAATCAACTTCAGCAAAGTGGCTGGATATAAAATTAACTCAAACAAATCAGTTGCCTTCCTCTACTCAAAGGATAAACAGTCTGAGAAATAAATTATGCATATGGTACCCTTCACAATAGTCAAAAATAATATGGATACTGTGGTTTGATTCTAACCAAGCAAGTGAAAGATCTGTATGACAAAATCTTCACATCTCTTAAGAAAAAAATTGAAGAAAATCTCAGAAGTTGGAAGGACCTTCCATGCTCATGGTTTGGCCCGTATTAATACA
Organism: Rattus norvegicus; assembly: GCF_021556685.1. Lineage (NCBI taxonomy): Eukaryota > Metazoa > Chordata > Mammalia > Rodentia > Muridae > Rattus > Rattus norvegicus. The sequence continues at coordinate 104,674,837 of NC_141554.1, read as the reverse complement.
GTAAAAATGACTGTATTCATGAAAGCAATCTACAGATTCAATTTCAATCACCATCAAAATTCCAACTCAATTCTTCATTGAGTTAGAAAAAGCAATTGGCACTTTCATTCGAAATAACAAAAATCCCAGGTTAGCAAAACTATTCTAAACAATAAAAGAACTTCTGGAATAATCACCATCCCTGACCTCAACCTGTAGTACAGAGCGACAGTGATAAAAACTGCATGCTACTAGTACAGAGACTGGCAGGTAGATCAGTGAAATAGAATTGAAGATCCAGAAATGAACCCATACATCTATGGTCACTCGATCTTTGACAAAGTAGCTAGCACCATCCAGTGGAAAAAAAAGACAGCATTTTCATCAAATGGTGCCTGTTTAGCATTTGGTCAGCATGTAGAAGCATGAAAATTGATCCATTCTTAGCATCTTGTACAAAGCTCAAGTCCAAACAGATCAAGGACCATCACATAAAACCAAGTACACCGAAACTAATAGAAGAAAAATTAGGGATTTACCTTGAACATATGGGCACAGGAGAAAATTTCCTGAACAGAACGCCAATGATTTATGCTGTACGACCAAGAACCGACAAATATTACCTCATAAAATTGCAAAGGAACTGTCATTAGGACAAAACAGCAACCAACAGACTTGGAAAACATCTTTACTAATCTTATATCTGATAGAGGACTAATATCCAAAATATAAAAAGAACTCAAGAAGTTATACTCCAGAGAATCAAATAACTATTCTAAAAAAGAGGTACAGAACTAAAGAATATATTTTCAACTGAGGAATATCCAATGGCTGAGAAGAACCTAAAGAAATGTTCAACATCACTAGTCATCAGGGAAATGCAAATCAAAACAACTCTGTGATTCTACCTCACACCAATCAGAATGGCTAAGATCAAAAACTCAGGTGACAAAAGATGCTGGCAAGAATGTGGATGGAGAAAGAGGTGCACACCTCCATTTTTGGTGGGATTGCAAGCTGGTACAACCACTCTGGAATCAGTATGGCAGTTCCTCAGAAAATTGGACATAATACTACCTGAGGACCCAGCTCTACCACTGCTGGGCATACACCAAAACTATGTTCCAATATATAACAAGGACATATGGTCCATTATGTTCATAGCAGCCTTATTTATTATAGTCAGAAGCTGGAAAGAATCCTAATGTCCTTCAACAAAGGAATGGATACTGAAAATGTGGTACATTTATACAATGGAGTACTATTCAGCTATTAAAAACAATGACTTCATGAAATTCATAAACAAATTGATGGAACTAGAAAATATCATCCAGAGTTAGGTAACTCTATCAAAAAGGACACCTATGGTATGCATTTCCTGATAAGTGGATATTAGCCCAAAAGTTCAAAATATCCATTATATAATTCAAAGATTATGTGAAGCTCAAGAAGAAGAAGAAAGACAAATTGTGGATGCTTTAGTACTTCTTCAATGGGGCAACAAAATCCTCACAGGAGGAACTACAGAGACAAAATGTGGAGCAGAGACTGAAGGAAAGGTCATCCACAGACTGCCACACATGGGGATCCATCTCACTTGCAGTCACCAAACCCAGTCACTATTGCAGATGCCAAGAATGCATACTGACAGGAAACTGATATAGCTGTCTCCTGAGAGGCTCTGCCAGAGCCTGACAGATACAGAGGAGGATATTCACATCCAACCATTGGTCTGAGAACAGGATCCCTATTGGAGGATTTATAGAAAAGAATGACGTAATTGAGAGGTTTGCAATCACATAGGAAGAACAACATTATCAAACAACAGACACCCTAGAGCTCCCTTGGACTAAACCTCCAACCAAATAGTACACATGGAGTGATCCAATGCTCCATCTTCAAATGTAGCAGAGGATGGCCTTGTAGAGCATCAATGGGAGGAGAGACCCTTGGTCCTGTGAATGCTTGATGCCCTAGGGCAGGGAGGTGGGAGGGAGTACGTGGTTGGGTGGGGGAGCACCCTCATGAAGGCAGAGGCTGGGGGGAGCAGGATAGGGATTTTCTGTAGGGGAAACAGTGAAAGGCGATAACATTTGAAGTGTAAATAGAGAAAATATCCAATAGAAGAAAAGAAAAAAGGGAAAAAAAGACAATACAACTGATTCTCCACACTCAGATTTCATGATATTTCAAAGCACATGAAGATAATTTATGTGCAGAATAAATTAAAATTTAATAATGTTCTGCAAATTATCACTAATACTATGAGTTTTGTAAGCAGCAACTTACTAATTCTTATTAATTCTAAGTATTCTTTAAAAGTGTTGATGCTGACCATGGTGACTTCATTCCATTTTTGGAAGTAAAATAGCTGAGTAGAGTGTAAATGATGAATGATTTTATGATTTACAATGTTATCAAGTTGTTTATGGCATCTAAAACAAAATTTGTGCCAAAACTTGATGAGGAAAACTTGCTTACTATTCAGCATTTTTGGTCGATTAAACCACTCATTTAAATGAGTTAAATATGGAGCTTTTAGGGGAAAACATTTTATCAATACAGTGTTTCAAGTCGTAACAGCATTGCTAATAAAAGTGAAATTAAGGCAAGGTCAAATAAAGGCAAACAATTTTATGCATTTTGACAAATTGGTTAAATGCAGTCTTGTGAATAGTGAAAAATGTACCCTTGCTTTAATATTGATTTAATAATTTGAAAACAGATTTCAAAAATTTCCAGGAAAATTTTCAATATTTTGTCACATTTATGACTCCATCTTTATTTGACACAGATATTTTACTTGAAATTTTTTAACTGCAATTTAACTTAAGGAAAAATTGATTTTGTCTACCTTAGACTTTTGTAAGTCTTATGTTAAAAGAGACAAACAAATATCTGTCACTTCATGATCACACATTATTGATGTTATCACTGTTTCAAATACATACATTTGTGAGCAACTACTGTCAGAAACAAAGCACATTCCCAGTGAAATTAGAACAAAAATACCTGATGAGTACCAGTGAGAACTCAGTAAGAATCACAATGTGATCATCAAGACACATGTTAATTCAAGAATCTCTCTAATACAATGTCAGATAGCACACTAGTTTCTTTTTATGTTTATAATAAAGTATCAAAATTAATAATGTTTTAGTGTGTATATATGTTCATTTTTAATAGCATTGACAAATTTGGCACCTGCGCACTGATTCAAAATTAGATTTATTTATTTTAGTTTTTGTGTATGAATATTTGAACTGCTGCCCACAGATGAGTCTGGCACCCAGAGTGTAGAATAAGTTGTGATCTTCCTTGGTACTGGAGTTTTTCATGGTTGTGAGACACCATATAGATTCGGTGTCTTCTGCAAGAACAAGTCTTATTAACCACTGAGCCTTCTCTCTTGCTCCCGTGATCTAAAATTTTAAAATAAATTCCGTGAATGAGATAATTGATCATTAGGATTAATCATACACATTTTTTCCCTCATCAACTTTTTACAGTGCGTATATACTTAATGTTTGGTCCTGGATGATTCCTTTGCACTTAGTGTAGCCTAGGAAAACTAAAATATTGTATATTCTCAGTATTCCTAAAATACTACTCTTGCCTTATCTTTCCTTGTTTTTCTTTTGTCTTGCCAATTAAGCATTGTAATATTCAAGTTAAAAAATGTTATGTACAATTCTTCCCTATAGCAAACTCTTCTGTAGATTTGTCATACTAAAATGCTTCTGTTACCAGATTCAGATAATGAGTTAAGTTTCCTTGAATCTTTCTGTATTATTCAGGCAGAGTAATGATACTCATTTTGCAATATCATTGTACTACATAATGCCATGCTATAGAATGTTATGAAAAACCTTTCCAAATACCCCCTATAGTATACAGTGAAAGTCACAAAGAGAAGAGATATGTTTAATTTACACATCCCTTGTGTATACAATGCATGAATGTGGGCCTCAATAAATTATGGCTAAATGTGACCTATTAATATGCTTTTAGGTGATACAAAGGCCAGAAATTGAAATTTAATAAATATATTTTTTTGAAATTTGTTTGCTGGTTAATATAACCTTCATGTTCACTTAAAATGTCAAGTAGTCATACTTCTGGAAATCTTACATCAAATGCAAAAGATAATGAATTTGTTTGGAAAGCTAATTTAAAAGTCCCATTCAAAACAGAAAGCTGTCTATGTAACATTGCTTTTTAATAATATAAATGCACAAACACTAAATCTACCCATTCAGTCCTTAGTGCTTTGCCTTTTTTATTTCTGTCAGGAATAAATATAATTAGATATTTTAAATGTGAAAATTCTAATCTGTTACTACTGAGGTCCTCATTATACTACTGATTTTTCAGAGGATACATAGTTCCAAATATTGAAGAAATAGTCTTGTCTATTAATACCATGTTCGGAAAACAATCCCAGCAAAAGGGGACAGTTAAGCAGAATATTTAAGGTTCAGATAATTGGATATTTTTCTTTGTTTGTGGTTTTGTTTGGAAACTTCATGTTCTCAAAGTTAGTAAGTATTGCAAATATATATCCAGCACATCTACACAAAACTTTTGCCTTGTGACCTCTTCTGTCTTTCCTTGTCTGCTTCTTACAGCTTCTCCATGCTTGCAAAAATCAGCTTTGCAAGTAGTGGTAATTGCTTAATGAGCTGTGCATTTTGGATCTTATTTATTAAAAAAAGAGTCATTTCCATTATTATTGGGTATATTTAAATTTTAAATGGGCACATTTCAGTATGTGTGCACTGATCATACCAGGGTAATTAGAACTTTTTTCTTATTCTAATTTCTGTTTAGAGCCCATTAGAGTCTATTTTTTTTAGTATTGTTCCAAGGACAACTAAAAGAAGAGTCTGGGGTTTGAAGTTGATTCTGGATAATGAAGACAGTTGTTAAAAAGGAAAAAAAAATAGTAAGTTTTCCAACATGTCTGAGAATGAGTTATGCAGGCTGTATTAGTTTTAGTGTGGTATCTTGTACTCAATTTGAATGGGCTTATCTCTTAAGAATTCAGGTGATCACCAACGGCAAATAGACTTGTCCAGTACTGGAACATCAATGCTGTGAGTTTAGGAGATTAAAAAAAAACTCTTCTTCATTTCCCCCAGTTATTTTCTTGGTAGGGTATTCATCCTCTGATCAACGAGTTATAAGTCTTTTGCTTTTTCATTAGGTTCACTTCATATCTGCCCTCATATTCTATAAGCAGAAAGTAGTAATTTAGGCTATTTTCTCTAGTTTCTTTGATTGCTTTCTGATGTACTTTTTAATCACTTACACATGACATTGCCTTCACAAAATATTTAACAACTATTAATTAAGTCCTATTACCCTCCTCTAGGTACTTTTCCAACATTCATAGACGTTTAAACCTATTCAAAACATAAGATATTAGTAGAAATTTTCTTTAAGATATCTACCCTCTTCCAGACACTAAGGGTCTGTAATAGCTATTCCTGGATGTCAACTTGACTATATCTGGAATGAACTACTTGTGATACAGATCTTGAAGCTGGGAGATACAAGTTTCTGACCTGGATCTTGGTGTGGAGATCTTGAGGCATAGTGTATATGAATCCTGGGAGACTAAGACAAGATGATCTCTGAGTTCAAGGTCAGCTTGGAACAAAACAAGTCCTAGATCCCTTAATCTGGGCCACACCTTCTGCTGGAGACCTACATAAGGACATTGGAAGAAGGAAGATTTATCTTCTTTGCCTGCTTGCATTTACTTGCCAGCACATCTGTTGGAATCTACTAGCATTGTGAGATTGAGAAACTACTAGATCCTTGGACTTCCTATTCAGAGCTAACCATTTTGTTGGAGTTTGATTACAGACTGTAAGTTATCATAACAAATTCCCATATTATATATAAATTCTCCATAAGTTCTGTTGCTCTTGAGAACCCTGATTAATACAGGGGTCAATAAACTCCTACCACACATTCTGATGTTCCTACCAGAAAGGTATTCTTGGGCCAATGGAAATACAACTCCTTTGTGCAGCAGTATTCATTTTCTGCTGTAAACTACGTTCTAGCTAACCAGATACTATAGTGTTTCAAGCCTACAAATGGAAGTAGAATTCATGCACTATTACAGAACACTCTGTACTATCATTGTTTTCAACTGAACATTTGTCTTCAATCAAGCTTATACCTATGGAGATTAGTTTCAGTTACACTTGTTTCAGTTATATATGGTAACTATTTTAGTCTGGAATATAAGTACAGAAGGTTGAACAAGATGAATAATGCTATTCAGATTGAGGAATTTGCTTAGAACTCTCTAACATTAAAAAAAGGCATAAAACTGATTTGCAGTTTTCAACCAACCACGAATACCTCAATTTACCTATTCTTTTTACAAAAAAGAAAAGCTCTTGGTTTTTAGTGCCACAATCCTAGTTTGCTTTTTCATCCGAAGTCTAAGTGGGCATTGCACATAGTCCTCTAAGGCAGAAACCAGGGCTTTTTTCAGTACCTAACCCTTTGTTGCACTACACACACAAAACATCACCAATCAAGACCCATTTTTTCTGTCCATAATTAATTAAAATTAAATGGATCAACTTCCATCTCTTTCATAACACCTCAGTCCACATTGTTCTTACGATTTCCATGAAGCACTAAAATAGCTTCTGGTCATGGTCTCTTTCAATGTCAATCCTGTTGCCAAAGTAAATTTTAAAACTAATATTTAACTAAATGTGCTACTTAGTATTAACTGTTTTTACTAGTTCAGACTTCACGTCTATTATGAAAATTTCCATCATTCCCTAGTCAGAGTTAGCATTATTCCTCCTCAATATCTATCTCTCTATTGTAGAATTTAACGTATCATATTGAATCTGCTTGTATATGCATTTCTCCATTCTATTTTGAGTTTAATGATTGTGTCTTCCACATTTCTTCATATCCAGAACAATTCTAAGATACACTAATTGTGTACTACACAGTCATTGAAATATTAACCATTATAATTACCACATAAGGTTAAGACTTAGGAGGTCTTAGCTAAAATGCAGTAATTACTTTCAAAGGGAATTGCCTTTTCTACTGTTTAAATATTGTTTAAAGCATCCCAGTGGTTCTATCACAGAGCAAAAATTTTTTTTTTAAAAAAGAGCTTGATACTAGCTTGCCGTCACTATAGGCCTGAAAACCAATAAGATATCTCAATTACTGGGATCATATGGAATACAATAGTAACAAAACAATATTGTCTACAAAGGTCAAAGAGGAATTAAAGCAAAATGACATCAACTTATCATGCTGGGGACTTGTCTTGAGTACAACTGTGTGCTATTTAATTTTTCCATCAAAAATTTATCTAGTTGTCATTTCTTCCTCATTCTATTTAATGGTAAATGGACCCCTGTCATAAACTGCTATTGCCATCAGTGCTAGAGCCTAGCATAAAATACACTTCCCATCATCATTTTGTTACATCTATTTGTTATTTTAACTCTAATTTATTTCTAGAATCACCAGGCTTGTGGAATTAGAGGATTCAGACTTTCTTGTCTGCACTGTTGCTTAAAGCTATCCCTGAAACTTTACTTAAAGCTATGGGTTGAATACTAAAGTGCTAAATACAGAGCAGAATGTAGATCAGTTAAATTTTACCCTTGGGCACCCAAAAGTCATAATGGCATGAAGCGAATTGAGATATATGCACACAAAAAGTATAACTCTTAGTATGGAAGCCACAAACCTATTAGATGTGGCCCTTCTGTAAGATAAGACTTTAGTACTTTTTTCAATAGATAACTACAGTGTTTTAACCCCTTAGGGATGTATGTGAAAATGCAAAGAATGACCACCATAACAGTATCAAATGTTGGCAGTTGGAATTCATGTTAAAAATAAAAAGGAGCTCATAAAGTGACTAGCAGTTGGAACATCTAGTCTTTTTAAAATGGAGAATAAACAGATACCTTGTTGATTCAGATTGTTTGATGATGTATTTTTTACTGTTATTCTAGTAAAATGAATGCATTTAAAAATTTGTTTTCTTTTGTTCTTTCTATTTTTTCTTGGTGTGAAATATTTTTTCTGAGGCATTGTGGTCATTTATTTCTCTACCACATTAAAAACAATATTACTCTCTACCACATTAAAAACAATATTACCTTTGAAAAAGAATATCTATTAATAAAATTGATTTGACTTTATAGACAGGAGTAGGCTATGGGTCACACAGCATGAGATCACTTTAAATGCCTAAATACAGGTTTTTAAATAGAACCTTTTCTTATATTACCTCAAGAGTTGACATAAATGATGTATCACATGATACCTAGAAGGTATAGCACAAGAAAGCAAACAATTGTTGAAAATCTTTTTAAAATTATCCATTTTGTAGATGATATGACTTTGAATGTGTATCATGAGTACCATTACTTCTTTCATACAGTTACATATTTAACACATCCACCTGTATTTGTACCTTAAATGACTGTCCTTTTTGGGCACTATGAATAGTCTCTCCTCTGCTCAACTTTCTTGTGGGACCTAGCTGGTGAAACCAACCTACTGAAGATCTGACAGCTGGAGAAGAAGAAACCAGGCTATAAATTGACTGTAGTTCCTCCTTTCTGCCCAATGGTCACAGTTGTCATTCCATCTGGATTCTGGGAACCCTTTTGTCATTTTCACTATTTTCAGATAAAAAATATTGTGGTGTTAATTTGGAATATTAATATGAACTTGAACTTGCCTCTCTTTTTTTTTACTTTAAGTATACCAAGAGCTGAAAAAGAGAGCTTTTGCTAAAACATTTTTGTTTGAATATTGTTTCCTTTGCCAGAACACAAAGCAACCGAGTGACTTCCTAGGACAGTGTCCCATTCACTTAGTAACAGAGCAAAGGAACTGACGTAATACTTCATGCCAATTTTTCCTTAGTTTGTTGTTCATTATATAACACATCTTTAACATGGTTAAAATTTTATGGAATAGGTCCTTTCGTCATTTAGCTATATAAATATGCAGCCCCTTAATCTAGATATTTATCAGAGAGCACATCATATTCATATGAATGTTTTATTAGCCACCATGAGCCAAAATTGTGCTGTAATAAGACCCCTCAGGAATTTAGAATAAAATCTCATTTTTAAAAATTTTCTGCTGGTCTGGAGGTTTCAGGCAATTTTTAAGCATGTCTATCTTCCATGCAAAAATATTAGCAATTTAGAGATCTTGTGATTTTTATGACCATAGCCTATCATTTTCTTTATTATCCTATTAACTCAATTCATCTTATCAGTGAGTTGACCAGGAATATTTCATTCACTCACTCTAGAAGTGATAAAATGTCCAACCACATTTCAGGGGCAAAGGTCAGTTATATGGCTCTGTCGAACATCGAGATGTCCAGGATGAGGTTTGTTTTGCTTACTGAAAGAAGGTCATATGCCCTGAAAGTGAGATTCATCAAACATATGTTCGAAAGGTATGATTCTTAAGTTGGCTTTCATTTTAACCTTTTTGTTACACATGTTTACTTTTCCCAGATAAAGTTATTGTATTCTTGACCATTTATTTGTATCATATGAGAATGCCAATATTTTTACGAGAATTCCTTTGCTGAGCTTATACTATTCTCTTGGCATGCCCCCAGGCAGAGTTAGGGCTTTCTTTTTCTATGAGTATACTTGCCCTTGTAGAATATTTAGCACACACCTCTTCACTAAGCAAGTAGAATAGAATAGTTCCTTAGATCAGGCAATCATCAGAAAGTATAGCCTTGAAACCATCACATAAAATATATATAAGAAACTACTGTGTGAATATGGCTAGTGTATTTCAAGTATTGTTGCATTTAGGTTATTGTTTATCATATTCCACAGCATCTTTATGAGAGTTCACAGATAAATTGTTTTCGTGGTAACAGAAAATGCTTTTTTCAAATAGCTTTAAACAATCTCAAGGACAATCAAATTGTATAGAATGGTATGCTTCTCTCTTGGTTGGCTGGTAGTTCATTAGGAATACAAATTATTATTTCTTTCTAGAAGGATGTTCTGCCTCACAATATGCACCTGAATTCTCCTACTTGTTTCATTTTTATTTTCCTGCAACATTTGTTTTTGGTCTTGTCACAGTTTCATTTCCATTTTCTCTTGTTATATTGTTTGCATGTTAATATGATGCTTTACAAAATTGTGTATAACTACATATAAAGCAAATTGTTTTATCTTAAACTGAAAATTTGCTACAAGCTAGTGTGATTTGAGCTTCTTGAAGATTTCCATATGCAAGGAAAGTTTAGTTTTTTATATATAAAATAATATAATAGTTTTCCTAGGTATGTATTTTAAAATCCTAAGTAAACAAATATATTGCAAATGTTAAGTCAGTATTTTACACAAGTTTTATTTTTCTCAAATAACATCTCTAATTTTGCCCCATTTTCTGGCATAATGTGATTAAATAGATCCATCATTAAGTAAAATGAAAATCATGGGAGTTTCTGCTTCACTACATTTTCACGTTGCCTCTGAAATGCACCCCCCATCTCAGTTTTTGCTCCCAGTATTCTCCCTCCACTCCACCACCTGATTCCTCCTGTTTGATCCCTACACACTCTCTATTAAATCTGTTCTATTTCTCCTTCCCATGGAGAACCATATACCCACCTTAGAGCATTCCTTATTACTTAGCCTTTCTGGGTCTGTGGATGGTAGCGTTTTATCATTACTTAACAGCTAATATTCACTTATAGCTAGAGTGACCCTAGCAAGAACTTCTTTTAATGGGGGATATAGTACTTGAACCTACCATCTTCTCTAATCAGATAAGGTTTTGAGTGAAGGATTTGGGATACCAACCCAACCACAAAACCTTCTATAACCTGTCCTCTCCGCAAGATGTGCTGGGGTAATAATTGCTTAGAACTCGTGTAAGTAATCAACCAATAACTTGTCTAGCTTGAGGTCCATGTCTGATACTGCCTGAATGGTCAGGAACTGGAAGTTGTGTAGCTCAGAAAAAAAGTCAGTGCAATGATTTCTAATGATATTCTGTAATATTCATACATGACTACCATCTACTTATAACTATTCACTTATTTCTTCTATAGATATTCAACTTTTGTTGAAAAGGGATTTTTGTTCTTGTTTTTACAGATTTGTACACTACAATATATGCCACTTATTGGCAGCATTTTCTTTTGCTTATATTCAGATTCATTCATTTTCCATCTGGTTTCTCTGTCAGATTTATTTACTTTTTCTTTCAGTTCCTTGGTATTATTTTGTCTTCTTTCCTAGACTGCAGAGAATTACTTCAAGCAGCTAGGTTTCTATCTCTACCCCTATCCATTCCCCTTGCCTTTTGCTGTGTTTCCCACTAAACTAAAGGGGGTATTAATGAAATCATCTTTTCAAACGCAGAGCCATTTTATGCAAAGGCATGGTAAATTGTCCAAATAGAAGAGATGATGTCATTGTTCACATTTGAATTGTTTAAAAGGGCAAAAGTCCTATTTGCTACTATCTTGTCTGTAGTAGGAATAAAATAGTCTATATGTTTTTCGTCTGAGAATAATTTAGAAGAGGTGGTTACCATTGCTTCTTCTTACCATGGAAACAAACCAATTAAGAGAGTCCATGCCCCTCCTCCACTAAAGCAGTTGCTTTTGACAGACTTGTGACCTCTTACTTCTATCCCCTGCTAGACTCTTCAACTCAACATGCAAAACAACTACATTCACAATGGTTGTTCGACTTAGTGTCTTAGAGAAGTGTTCAAATTCTTTAATTCTTGCCCAAAAGTCATTCAGTTGCTTTGTTCTCAGCTCTGGTTAAATCTGCCGGACTATGTATGTGGCAACCTGGGGTCTCCCTGTCATAAAGGCCTTTGCTTGTGCGTGCATTCCTGAGGAAAGTAAAAGTCAGAGAAACTGATTCTTAATACCTAGAGATTCTTGGAATTACAAAGTTCTCAGGTACCAAATACAATGGAAAATTGTATTGTCTCAGCTCATTTTGAATTCTAACCATAGTGTTACCCCCAAAAATTCTCTGACAAACCATATATGAGCAGTAAATTTTCTTAAATTCAAGTATAATATCCTTTTCTCAGAGAATCGCAGAACAGCAGTAATTCTGTTAGAATCATCTGATTTTTTATAAGGATTTTATAAAATGTTTTAATTTTTTTAGTGTTTTTTTCCAAGACATATTTTCTTTGTGTAGCCCTGGCTGTCATGAGACTCTATCTGTAGACTAGGTAGGTCTCATACTCAGAGATCTGCTTGCCTCTGTCTCCTGAGTTCTAGGATGAAAGATATGTGTCATCACCACCCTGCTTTGCCTGAGAAATTTTAACATGGAATAAAAATCTGACTCTTATCTCTAACAATTTTCATTTAAGTGTGCAATGATTATTTTTTTTCTTCTTTTTTTGGAGCTGAGGACTGAACCCAGGGCCTTGCGCTTACTAGGCAAGCGCTATGATTATTATTTTTAAAAGTCCTATAGATGGTTTTATTTTTCAGCCAAGATTGATCTTTTATCCCTAGGTAACTATTTCTAAAGGTGTCCCAGGCCAGAAACAGAATAAATATCACCTAGACATGTTTGAGTTTGGCCCTGATTCTTAGATTTCCAAATCAACAGCTCTTAGGGTACTAGCTCAACTAAGTTAGATTCACAGGGCTGCAAGGCGATGGGTGGTTGTTTTTCTTTTCTTTCTTTCTTTTTCTTTGTCTGTAAAAGGACAGACAGTAAATACTTCAAGTATTGTAGATATATGGTCCCTGCTGCAATGACTCAGTTTTTTGTTGTAGCATGAAAGCAGGCATGGAAATACATAAATAATGAGTGTGACTATGCTTCAATAAAATGTTATTTGTTGTCGCGCGCCCAATGTCCCGCCAGCAAGAAGGATGCGCGGCAACAGGATTCTTCTTCAAGCAAGCCTTTACAGCTCTTCTTAGTGTTACAGCTCTTCTCAGTGTTACAGCTCTTCTCAGTGTTACAGCTCTTCTTAGTGTTACAGCTCTTCTCAATGTTACAGCTCTTCTCAGTGTTACAGCTCTTCTTAGTGTTACAGCTCTTCTCAATGTTACAGCTCTTCTGAACAGGAACCCCGAGCAGCAAAATCGCTCGGCTTATATAGACAACAGTATGCTAATTATCTCTCAGGGATTGGTGGGGCTTGGATCACCCCACTACTTGTCCTCCAGGGATTGGCAGAGAATGAATCACCTTATTAGCATATTAACGGTCAATTAACACCTGGTGCATAAACCGCACATGTGCAGTACTGCTGTTCACCACTAGAGGGAGCCCTAGCAAGGGGACAAGCCTGCACATGCGCAGTAAGTCGTTTATATCCAGACAAGGCTGGATGTCGGCGCCATCTTTGTTTCGCCGCGCCGCTCTCTACAATTTGTAGAACAGGTGGCTTTGCTGAATTTGGCCATTGAATAGTCATTTGTTGATCCCCAGTCTAGGTGATTCTGATACATACTGAAAGTTATGAACTACTAGTTCAGAAAGAATGATAAATGAATAGTCAGAAAAGTACTATTAGGTCTAATAAATTATTTTCTAGGGAAGGAAAGGATGTCAAGAAATGACATTAGAATACACCTCATCTAGATTTGGTGGGAGGAAAAGGACTGTAACAGAATGTGTCAGCTAGTAAGGAAAAAAACGTCTAGAAGAGAAAATTCTTGGCAGAGGAAGCTGTCATGTTAATTTTCCTGATGCCAATATGCATCCTCTGTTCCACTTAGACTTGCCTCTTTGCTGCCTGACTCAACTGATAAGTACTGCATGCCTTCATGATTTTGTTTAGGCTGCTTCTCCTTTTGCAAATGCATTTTTTCTTCTTTCCAACCTTTTAACTCTACCCAATTCCTCAAGCCCAGTTCAGATTCCAAACTGTCTTTAGAATTCTCTATGCATGATAAGTAAAATGCTCAGGTTTTAGATTAATAAGGCACATCGATGCTGAACCCAACTACAGATTTACTGGTCATTAGGAGGCAGTGCCTCAGGCTGAAATTTGTGTTTATGTTTTAAACGTTCAAAGTATTCAAGGAAATAGCAAATACACCCTATGATTTACAATTAGAACTTGATGTAAGAAAGCAGTTTAAGGAAGAAAATTTGGGTTTAACAAGATTAATGCTAGATATATAGGCTTAGCTGAAGTAGCCACACTTGTTTTGGTTTTTGGTGATTTTAATGGTTACTATCGGGTCTCAACTTGACAAGTTTTAAAATCATCTAGGAAACAAGACTGTGGCCATGCTGGTGAGGTATTATCTTGATTACATTAACCGAGGTGGAAAGACACACCTTAAAAATGAGCCATACTGTTCTCTGGGTTTGGATCCTGCACTAGGACAAAGAAAAATGTAGTCAAGAAGAAGCATTTATCATTCTTAACTCTTGATGGCAGACACATTGCGAGAAGCTGCCTTAACCTCCTTTTCCCATGGCATCTCTATTAGCATCTACTACATCCTTTAACTGAATTGCAAATGTATTCTGTTTTCAAGTTGCTTTTGTTGATTATTTAATCACAGCAATAGGAAACATAGCTAGGAGAAAAATGGTACCAAAACCCAAGGCACTGTTGCACTAGTAAACTTACTGAGGCTGTTGTATGGTTAGAGTTTGGGGCTTTGAGCTAGAAAAGCCACAGCATGTTCATAGGAGAATTCAATGATCCTTTTTGGTGGGAGCTGTGAGGGTGAAAATGGAAATTGTAGAGACCTGGCTAATGATGTTTCAGAGGGAAACAAGGTCTCTATAGGGAACTGATCTTGGCGGTCACTCATGTGATAGTTTGTTCAAGAATCTGGACATGTTTTATTTATGTCTTGAGAACCTGAACAAAAAATGATTTGATATATTTTTATTCATTTTTTTCATAGAAAGTATTTTCATCATATACTTTCCTTTTCTAATTTCTCCTTGATCACACCTGTACCCACCTAGCTTCTTCTTCTTTCCTTCCCTCCTTCCCTCACTCTCTCTCTGATAGAAAACAAAACCCAAGAAAATGAAAATCAAATTAAACAAACAAGTAAAACCCCAATAAAATAATATGGACTAATTTATTTGATGGGACAAATTTTAAGGTGGAAGAGCATTCTTTTTGATATGTGACATGGCTACTCTTTACTCTCCTGATCCAGGTCTACAGTGAAAAGGAACAAAGATTTTGGAGGGAATAGTGGAAAGAATCACCCTAAAATTGAGAGGCATACTTTCTAAACTGAAAAAAAGTGACAACGTTGAATATTAATGTTTATCATTCTTCTTTTCCACCACAGATACAATATCACTAGTTGTTTCATGCTCTTGCTGTCTTGACTTCCTTGCCATTATGGACTGTACCATTCCTTTATGAAACTGCTTTTGTCAGGTATTTTACTATAACCATAAGAAAAGTAACTAAGACAAGGATTTTAAGTTGTCTTTATGAAGGAGAAACCGACTGCTGATATCCAAATTGCCTCTTTATCCTTTATAAATGTTAGTATTCATGTACTTGGAGTGAATTGCCCTTAGTTTTCATTATAGATGTCAATTGACATTTTCAGTAAGTACTGTTCTAACCAAATGACCTACAAGTTGAAAACCCTTCTAGTCATTTTAAAATCAATATACCTATAACTGACTATCTGACTATTAAGGACTTGGTAGCTTAGATTAGACGGAATCAGGTGAGAAGTTTCATTTGTAGAATTCTCTCAATGAGTTTAATTCAGTGTTGTGGATCTACTATATAAGACCACAGAAGTAAGAAAGAGAGAGAGAGAGAGAGAGAGAGAGAGAGAGAGAGAGAGAGAGAGATATTTGTCCTAATTCTCTTTAGGAAGAATGTGACAGGCTCATGATGCTAAGGATGTAACAAATTTCATGGGTCTAAGAAAGCTGAAACTTAAATGATTTGCAGTGTTCCTTGCTCAAAGTTATAGGACCAGTAACAATTTCTGGAATGTACTTTTTGGTGTGGCAGCTTCCTGTGAATCTTTTGTCCTCCCATAACAACCCCTCACCAATATTCCTGTTAATAATCATAACAAAAAGTCATTGTTTCACTGAGTGGACATTGACGTGATCAATTTTTTGGTTTATCCTGGGTGAGTAGACATCTGTATGCTTCATTTCCCCAGGAATAGTGTTTCAAACAAGAAAGAGAGAGCAGAAGTGGCGGCTATGACTATAATATTGGACATAGAAAAATTGTTTAAAATAGTGGCTTAGGGAATGTATCATGAATAGATTCATATATACTAAGTTTTAGCTTTGACCTTAGACCATTTATTTTAAAACAGAGGAATGTCATGATTCAGTTTGAACTATGCAAATATTTTAAAATTCATGTGGGACAATAGATTTAAAGGAGGTAATACTGGAAATGGAGTACAAAACAGGGAATAGAGTATTGTGTATCACAGTAGAGTAAGTTCCATTTGCATATATTACAGAGAGCTGCATTTGCAACTTATCTCATTTCCCTTTCACTGCTCTGAGGCTTCATATATCAAATTATCAATTAGAGTTTAGTATTTACAGCTCAGCCTTCCTGAATTCACACCTTACCTAATGAACTGAAAATTAATTCTTAGTAATCATCATATAGGCGTATAGAATCAGAAAGTACTAGAAATAGTGAATACTAGAAATAATAAGATAAGAAGAAACTTCAGAGACATAAACTAACCCAGTTTCCACTTTACTATAAGTAATCTTGGTTTCCAGAAAGATAAATAAATAATCTGGCATCACAGGTTAAAAAGCCAAAGCTGAGTATAAAAATGAGATTTGTAAACAGAAATAATGAAACTGACAAAGGTTGTGATTCAAATGGACTTAACAGATACATACATAGAGAACATTTAGCCCAACCACAAAAGAATACTCTTTTTCAGCACCTCACAGAACCTTCTCCAAAGTTGACATATGATTGGTAGCAAAGCAAAACTCAACAGATACAAGAAGATTGAAATAACGCCATGCATTTTATCAGATAAGTAAGGATTAAAGATAGATTTGACAACAACAGAAAGCTCACACACTCATGGAAACTGAACAACTTTCCCTTGAATGATCTCTGTGTCAGGGAAGAAATAAATAACACAATTAAAGACTTTCTACAATTCAATGAAAATGTGGGCACTATATACCCAAACTTATGGGACACTAAGAGGAAAGTTCATAGCACTAAGTGCCCCTATAAAGAATTTGGAGAGTTTTCACACTAATGAATTAAAGTACATCTGAATATTCTTGAAAAAAGAAACAAACATAAACAGGAGGAGTTTTGATAGCACAAAATAATCAAACTTCTGGCTAAAATAAATTAATTAGAAACAAAGAGAACAATACAAAGAATCAGGGAAACCAAGAGTTGGATCCTGGAGAAAATCAACATGACAGACAAATCCCTAGCCAAACTAACAAAAAAGCATACAGTACTCAAATAAAATCAGAAATGAAAAGAAAGACGTAACATATTTATCACTCTACACAAATCTCAAGTCCAAGTGGATCAAAGACCTCAATGTAAAACCAGACACACCGAATCCAATAGAAGAGAAAGTTAGAAACAGCCTTGAACACATTGGCACAGTAGAAAATTTGCTGAACAGCAATGGCTTAGGCACTGAGGCCATGAATTAATAAATAGGAGCTCATGAAACTGAAAATCTTCTGTAAGGTAAAAGATAATGCCAATAGGACAAACCAGCAGCCTACAGATTGGGAAAAGATATTTACTAACCCTACATCTGGCAAAGGGCTAATATTTAAAATATATAAAGAACTCAAGAAGCTAGACTTCTCCAAACCAAATAACACAATAAAAATGGGGTACAGGACTAAACAAAAAATTCTCAACAGAGAAATTTCAAATGGCCGAGAAGTGCTTAAAGAGATGTTTAATATCCGTAGTTATCAGAGAAATGCAAATCAAAATAACCCTGAGATCCTACCTTTCACCAAACAGAATAGCACTAGGAAATACCATCTCGAGTGAGGTAACCCAGTCCCAAAAAGACATATGGGGTATGTACTCACTGATAAGTGGATATTAGCCAAAACCTTTAGATAGCTATATATCCCCTATAGACCTAAAGAAGTTAAACAAGAGAGAAGGCCCAAGTGAGGATAATTGAATCACACTTAGAAGGTGGAACAAAATAGTCATGAGGGGCAGAGGGAGGAACCAAAATAGGTAAGGGGAGGGCTAGGGGGATAGGGGAGACAGGATTAGGGATGGGGAGAGACAAGAGAAAGTCCCTGAGAGCCAAGAGAATGGATGGAAATATGCATGTATGTGGGCTTGCATGCGGTGGGGGGGGTTGTAAGAAGTCCCAGAGACCTGGGATGAGGGTGGGTCCCAGGAGTCAATGAAGGTGACCTTATGAATAATGCCCAACAGTTTGTATGGACCCCTGAAGAGATCACCTCCAGGAACCAAACAGGATCTCCAGTGGAGAATGAGTGACACCAAACCATCTATAAAACTTTTGACCCAACATTGGTCCTGTCTAAAAGGAAATACAGGGACAAGGTGGGACAGGAAGATCGAAGGAATGGCAGGACAGTGACTGGCCCATTTTGAGATGTATTCCATGGGCAGGCATCAATCTGTTACACTATTAATGATGGTATGTTGTGCTTGCAGACAGGAGACTAGCAAAGCAGCCCTATAAGAGGTTCTACCCAGCAGCTGACTGAGACAGATGCAGATACCCATAAACATAAGATGGAAGTCAGGGAACCCTGTGGAAGAGTTAAGAGAAGGATTGAAGGAGATGAAGGATATGACAACCCCATAGGAAGACCAACAGTATCTATTAACCTGGACCCCTGGGAGCTTCCAGAGTCTGAGCCACCAACAAAAGAGTACACTGTCTGGTATGAGGCCCCAGATATATATGTATCAGAGGGCTTCCACGTCTTGAATCGTGGGAAAGTCTGTACCTAATCCTTCAGAGAGTTGATACAGCAAGATGGGGGATACGTGGAAGGGAGGGCTGCCCTCTCAGAGGTGAAGGGAAGGGTGGATGGGGGAGGATCTCTTTGAGGGACGACCAGTGGCAACATTTGGGATGTAAATAAATAAATAAATAAATAAATAAATAAATAAATAAAAAAAATGGTATTTTATGACCTTGAGAAATGACTCAGACCTACAATCATCTACTAACACCAATATGGTGACCTCAAACATCTCTAGTTCCAAGGATGTGCCATTTTCTTCTAGATTCTGAAAGTACTAGGCATGTGATACACAAATATATATGCGGGGAAAACACATATACACATCAAAATGCAGAGAAAAGCTTCATTTTCTCTAGGTGATTAAAAAGAAATCATTATACTAATATATTTTCTGAATTTGAATACTAAAAGACACATTGAGATAACTCAATATAATATCTCATACAAACATATTGTGAATGTTTAGGAAAAGTTAAATTCCAACTATATGACTCTCATATTTAATACAAACTGAATCATTGGAGAAGCCCACCTAGAAAACTTTTAAAGGGTGGAACTTTCTACAATTCACCCAATAAACTGGACTAATTTTCTCATGCAAGCAGAAGACCTGTTTCATAAGTTTCAGATTGCACTAAGCATTATCTGGTCTCTATCGTTAACAAAAGTCATTAATCAGTCAAAGCAGATTGTCTGCAGTATGTGGGTATCTTTATATACATTATGTAGATGAGTTTAAAATGATAGTGTGATACTGGAGAGATTATGATTTACCAATAAATATTCCTGATTGAAAATAAGCATTTAAAATAATTGCATCAAAATAAAGACAAAAACATCAAATTTGCCTTATAAAAACATTTAAATTCAGACTTAGAAGTACCCGTTTTGTATTCATAAGAGTTTTTCAGAAAAAGGTCAAGTAATATATAAAGGCAGACTTATCAGAATTATACCAGACTTCTCACCAGAGACTCTGAAAGCCAGAAGATCCTGGGCAGATATCATACAGACCCTAAGAGAACATAAATGCCAGCCCAGGCTACGGTATCCAGAAAAAGTCTGAATTAACATAGATGGCAAAACCAAGATATTCCATGGCCAAACCAAATTTACATAATCTTTCTACAAATAGAGCCCTACAAAGGATAATAGCTGGAAAGCTGCAACACATGGAGGGAAACTACACCCTAGAAAAAGCAAGAAAGTAATCTCCTTTCAACAAAACCAAAAGAAGAGAGACACGGAAACATATTACCACTTCTGTCTTAGTAAAGATCCCTCTTCCTGCATAAACATCATGACCAAGAAGCAAGTTGGGGAGGAAAAGGTTTATTGAGATTACTTCCACGCTGTTCATCACCGAAGGAAAACTGGAGTGAAACTCAAGCAAGTCAGGAAGCAGGTGCTGTTGCAGAGGCCATGTTTCTTATTGGCTTGCTTCCCCTGGTTTGCTCAGCTTGCCCTCTTATAGAGCCCAAGACCACCAATCAAGGGATGGCACCACCCACAAAGGATTGGGTAATACCCCCTTGATCCCTAGTTGAGAAAATGCCTACAGCTGGGTCTCATGGAGGCATTACCTCAACTGAGCCTCCTTTCTCTGCAATACATTCAGCTTGTATCAAGTTGACACACAAAACCAGCCAGTACAACCTTTAACAACTAAAATAACAGGAAACACCAACCACTATTCCTTAATATATCTTAACATCAATGGATTCAATTCCCCAATTAAAAAAACATAGACTAACAGACTGGATATATAAAGAGGACCCAGCATTTTGCTGCATACAGGAAATACACCTCAGTGACAAAGACAGATATTACCTAAGAGTAAAAGGCAGGAAAACAATTTTCCAAGCAAACAGTACCAAGAAACAAGCTGTAGTAGCCATTCTAATATCGAATAAAATAAAATTTCAACCAAAAGTTATCAAAAAAGATAAGGAAAGACACTTCATATATATCAAAAGAAAAATCCACCAAGATGAACTCTCAATCCTGAATATCTATGCTCCAAATGCAAGGCCAACATCATTCATAGAAGAAACCTTACTAAAACTCAAAGCATATATTATACCTCACACAATAATAGTGGGAGATTTCAACACCCATTCTCATCAATGGACATATCATAGAAGCAGAAACTAAGCAGAGACATAGAGAAACTAATTGAATTTATGAAACAAATGGATTTAACAGATATTTATAGAACATTTCATCCTGAAACAAAAGAATATAACTTCTTTTAAGCACCTCATGGTACCTTCCCCAAAACTGACCATATAGTTGGTCACAAAGCAGGCCTCAACAGATACATGGAGATTGAAATAATCTCATGCATCCTAACAGATCAAAACAGACTAAGGCTGGTCTTCAATAATAACAAAAATGACAGAAAGCCCACATACACATGGAAGCTGAACCACACTCTACTCAATAATAACTTGGTCAAAGAAGAAATGAAGAAAGAAATTAAAAACTTTTTAGAATTTAACGAAAATGAAGGCACAGCATACCCAAACATTTGGGACATAATGAAAGCTATGCTAAGAAGGAAAACTCCTACATCTGAGTGCCTCAAAAAAGAAACTGGAGAGTACATACAATAACAACCTGAGAGCACACTTAAAAGCTCTAGAACAAAAAGAAGCAAATGCACCTAAGAGGAGTAGAAGGCAGGAAATAATCAAACTCAGGGCTGAAATCAACCAAGTAGAAACAAAAAGGACTATACAAAAATTCAATAAAACCAGGAGCTGGTTCTTTGAGAAAATCAACAAGATAGATAAACCCTTAGCCAGTCTAAACAGAGGACACAGAGCGTGTGTTAAAATTTACAAAATCAGAAATGTGAGACATAACAGAATCTGAGGAAACTCAAAAATCCATCAGATCCTACTACAAAAGCCTATATTCAACAAAACTGGAAAATCTGGAGGAAATGGACAAGTTTTTAGACAGATACCAGGTCCCAAAGTTAAATCAGGATCAGACAACCCATCTAAACACTTCCATAACTCCTAAAGAAATAATAGCAGTTATTAAAAGTCTCCCAACCAAAACCAGCCCAGGACCAGATTAGTTTTGTGCAGAATTCTACCAGACCTTCATAAAAGACCTCATACCAATACTGTCCACACTCTTTAACAGAATAGAAACAGTAGAAGCACTACCCAATTTCTTCTATGTAGCCAAAATTACACTTATACCTAAACTACACAAAGACCCAACAATGAAAGAAAACTTTAAACAAATTCCCCCTACGAATATTGAGGCAAAAATACTCAACAAATTCTTACAAACTGAATCCAAGAACACATCAAAATTATCATCCATCATGATCAAGTACGCTTCATCCCAGGCATGCAGGGATGGTTCAATATATGGAAATCCATCAGTGTAATCCACTACATAAAGACTCAATGAAAAATAAAGACACATGGCCATCTCATTAGATGCTGAAAAAACATTTGACAAAATTCAACACTCCTTCATGTTATAACTCTTTGAAAGATCAGAATTCAAGGCCCATACCTAAACATAGTAAAAGCAATATACATCAAATCAGTAGTTAATATTAAACTAAATGGAGAGAAACTTGGAGCAGTCCCACTAAAATCAGGGACTAGACAGTGCTGTCCACTCTCTCCCTTCAATATAGTACTTGAAGTTCTAGCCAGAGCAATCAGACAAT
Source organism: Rattus norvegicus (assembly GCF_021556685.1). NCBI lineage: Eukaryota > Metazoa > Chordata > Mammalia > Rodentia > Muridae > Rattus > Rattus norvegicus. The sequence goes on along the minus strand of NC_141554.1, from coordinate 104,652,142 downwards.
AAAAGGAAGTCAAAAGGATACAAATTGCAAAGGAAGAAGTCAAAATATCACTATTTGCAGATGATATTATATTATACTTAAGTGGCACCAAAAGTTCTACCAACGAACTACTAAGCCCGATAAACAATTTCAACAAAGTTACTGGGTATAAAATTAACTCAAACAAATCAGTAGCCTTCCTCTACTCAAAGGATAAACAGGATGTAAAAGAAATTAGGGAAATGAAACACTTCACAATAGTCACACTTAACATAAAATACCTTGCTGTGACTTTAACCAAGCAAGTGAAAGATCTGTATGATAAGATCTTCAAGCCTCTGAAGAAAGAAATTGAAGAAGATCTCAGAAGATGGAAAGATCTCCCATGCTCATGGATTGGCAGGATTAATATAGTAAAAAATGGTCATTTTACCAAAAGCTATCTACAGATTCACTGCAATCCCCGTCAAAATTCCAACTCAATTCTTCAGAGAGTTAGAAAGAGCAATTTGCAAATTCATGTGGAATAACAAAACACCCAGAATAGACAAAACTATCCTCAACAATAAAAGAACTTCTGGAGGAATCACCATCCCTGACCTCAAACAGTATTATAGAGGCATAATGATAAAAACTGTATGGTATTGGTACAGAGGCAGGCACTTAGATCAAGGAAATAGAATTGAAGACTCAGAAATGAACCCATACACCTGTGGTCACTTGATCTTTGACAAAGGAGCTAAAAGCATCTAGTGCAAAAATGATAGCATTTTCAAAAAATGGTACTGGTTCAACTGGAGGTCAGCATATAAAAGAATGCAAATTGATCCATTTGTATCATGTTGTGCAATGCTTAAGTCCAAGAGTATCGAGGATCTCCACATAAAAAAAGTTACACTCAAACTAGTAGAAGAGTAAGTGGGGGAATAGCCTTGAACAAATGGGCACTGTGGAAAATTTCCTGAACACACTACCAATCACTTATGATCAAAGATGAAGAATGGCAAATGGGACTTCATAAAATTGCAAAGCTTCTGTAAGGCAAAGGACACTGCCATTAGGACAAAACAGCAACCAACATATTGGGAAAAGATCTTTACCAGTCCCATATCTGATAGAGGGCTATTATCCAATATATACAATGAAATCAAGAAGTTAGACTCCAAGGAGACAAATAACCCTATTAAAAACTGGGTACAGAGCTAAACAAAGAATTCTCAGCTGAGGAATGTCAAATGACAAATAACTAAAGAAATGTTCAACACCCTTATTCATCAGGGAAATGGAAATTAAAAGAAGCCTGAAATTCCACATCACACAAGTCAGATGGCTAAGGTAAAAATCTCAGGTGACAGTAGATCCCAGTGAGGATGTGGAGAAAGAGGAACACTCCTCCATTGTTGGCAGGATTGCAAGCTGGGAAATCAGTTGGAGATTCCTCAGAAAATTGGATATAGTACTACGTGAAAACCCAGCTATACCCTCTCCTGGCCATATACCCAAATGATGCTCCTACATATAACAAGGACACATGCCCCACTATGTTCATAGCAGCCTTATTTATAATAGCCAGAAGCTAGAAAGTACCCAGATGCCCTTCAACAGAGGAATGGATACAGAAAATGTGTTACATCTATAAACTGGAGTACTACTCAGCTATCAAAAATAATGACTTCGTGAAATTCATAGACAAATGGCTGGGACTAGAAAATGTCATCCTTTGTGAGGTAAGCCAATCACAAAAGAACACACATGGTATGCACTCACTAATAAGTGGATATTAGCCAAATAACTTGAATTATCCAAGATACAATCCACATACCACACGAAGCTCAAGAAGAAGGATGACCACAGTGCAGATGCTTCAGTCCTTCTTAAAACATGGAATAAAAATATTCATAGGACTAGATATGAAGACAAAGGTTGAACAGAGACTGAAGAAATGACCATTCAGAGCCACCTTCCCCACCTCTGGATCCAGCCCATAAATATACAGCCACCAAACCTAGACAATATTGATGGAGCCAAGAAGTGCATGCAGACAGGAGTCTGATATAGCTGTCTCCTGAGAGGCTCAGCCAGAGCATGACACATATAGAGACAAATGCTAGGAGTCAACCATTGAACTGGGAATGGGGCCCCCATTGGAGGTTTTAGAGAAAAGTTTAAAGGAGCTGAAGGATCTTTGAACCCCATAAGAAAAATAACACCAACCAACCAGAGCTCCCAGGGCTAAACCACTACTCAAAGACTATACATAGACAGACCCGTGGCTCCACCTGCATATGTAGCAGAGGATGGACTTGTTTGGAACCAATGAGAGGAGATGCCTTAGTTCTGCCATGGCTGGACCCCTAGTGTAAGGGAATGTCAGGGCAGGGAGGCAACAAGAGGAAGTGATTGGGAAGGGGGAATACCCTCATAGGACAAGGGGGAGAGGGGATGGGATCTGAATTGGTAAACAGTAAAGTGAATAACATTTGAAATGTAAATAAAAATTCCAATTAAAAAGTTTTTTTCAGATGTATGCATGAAGATATAAATATCTTTGTTAGTAGAACACAAAATATTTTATTCTATGCATCTATGTGATTGGATTGTGCCATGCCTATGCATCTTTATAATACTACTTCTAGGCATAGTTGTGGCCTTGTATCAATATGAGATGGTTAACAATTTAATTCATAGATTGAATAGGAGATTTTTCTTCTCAAGGAAGTTTGGCCTCACCTAATCTATGCAGGGCCAGAATATAATAAAAAATGGCAGAGGAAAAGAGAGTTTGTTCCCTTTATTTGCCAGATTGAGTTGGAACATCAGCCTTCTCCCACTCTTGGACTGAGACTTTCTCTATTCTCTTCCCTTTAGTTCTCATGTCTACAGACTGGACTAAAATCTGTATCATCCTGGTTCTCAGGCTTTAATGTTTGGACTAGAATGAGATCTCCAGTGTACAGAGGAAAGTTCATAGGATTTCTGATCCTCCATAATAATATAACTTTGGTCCTTATCAATCAAATATATCTATCTATATTTTAAATTTTTCAATCTTTCTTTTTTATTCTTTCTTTAACTATTATACAGTATATCTGGCTGTCTGTCTATCTACATAAAATATATTCTTATCAATTCTACTTCTATGGAGACTAATGGTAATAACCATAATTTGTCAAAATCTGCATTTAGAAAATGATGTGTATTTATGGTAGTATATATAATGGAGCTAATTATGAAGAGAGTTGAATAAATTTAAGACATTTGTGCAACCGTCCTGTAATGAATATATGTTGTCCATTCTCACACTTGCCAAGTACAATATCTAACTTACTGGATAATGTGTCTACTCTGATTGGACATCTTTATAATGTATGAATTGTGTGGATATTAATTCTGAGAAAATGATATATTCTGTCTGTATTTATTATTTCCGTGGAAACCTAATGTAGTAGAAGCTTCATGTATAATGTCAATCTAAATGAAATGGTTAATTAACAGAGAAAACAGAGCTCTACCTGGACATATTTATTCACCAAATGAAATGCTCAGTATTGGGAAGGGCTTGCATCTAATTAAGTTGTTTGCCAAAAGAGTTTCATGTGAACCCCCAAACAACCCAAACTGTTATCAAAGCTGTTGTTTGGTCTCTATAAATTGAGGGCAAGGTCCAATTATTAAAGAAAACACCCACTCCACAAATCTTATCAAACATGGAAAAGTTGAGCTTCTATTTACCTGGACCCATGGCTCCAGCTGCATATTTATCAGAGGATGGCATTGTCTGTCATCAATAGCAGGAGAAGCCCTTGGTCCTGTGAAAGCTCATTTCCCCAGTGTAGGGGAATGCTAGGTTGGTAATGTAGGTCTGGGTGAGTGGAAGGGGGTGCATCCTCATAGAAGGAGGAGAAGAGGGTTAGGAGAGTGGAGAACCCAGATAACATTTGAAATATAAATAAGTAAATTATCCAACACAAAAAAAACAAGAAAAAAGAAAAATGATACTCAATAAAAGAAAAGTATAAATTTAAAAAAATCTCATAAGGTTTAAAATAAAATAAAATAGTTCATTGAATTAACAAATTCTTAATATTAACATCTGAAAAAGAATTATAAGAAATTTGTTTTCTATATTGTATTAAAGAAAAGAAATGTTGATTGTATAGATCTGAAATTGTGCTATAAACAAGTTTGCCTTTACTTACATTTATACTTTTCATGGTTAAAATGTGTGAAGATAAATTTGACAAAAATATAAATTTATTTTATCTTTTATACAAGGTGCAAATTAGTGTATATCTGTTAACATCCACACATGAATATTTTCTTTTCTTTTTTTTTTGAATTTTTTTTTTATTATTAACTTGAGTATTTCTTATATACATTTCGAGTGTTATTCCCTTTCCCAGTTTCCGGGCAAACATCCCCCTCCCCCCTCCCCTTTCTTATCGGTGTTCCCCTCCCCACCCTCCCCCCATTGTCCCCCTCCCCCCAACAGTCTAGTTCACTGGGGGTTCAGTCTTAGCAGGACCCAGGGCTTCCCCTTCCACTGGTGCTCTTACTAGGATATTCATTGCTACCTATGAGGTCAGAGTCCAGGGTCAGTTCATGTATAGTCTTTAGGTAGTGGCTTAGTCCCTGGAAGCTCTGGTTGCTTGGCATTGTTGTACATATGGGGTCTCGAGCCCCTTCAAGCTCTTCCAGTTCTTTCTCTGATTCCTTCAACGGGGGTCCTATTCTCAGTTCAGTGGTTTGCTGCTGGTATTCGCCTCTGTATTTGCTGTATTCTGGCTGTGTCTCTCAGGAGCGATCTACATCCGGCTCCTGTCGGTCTGCACTTCTTTGCTTCATCCATCTTGTCTAATTGGATGGCTGTATATGCATGGGCCACATGTGGGGCAGACTCTGAATGGGTGTTCCTTCAGTCTCTGTTTTAATCTTTGCCTCTCTCTTCCCTGCCAAGGGTATTCTTGTTCCCCTTTTAAAGAAGGAGTGAACCATTCACATTTTGATCATCTGTCTTGAGTTTCATTTGTTCTAGGCATTTAGGGTAATTCAAGCATTTGGGCTAATAGCCACTTATCAGTGAGTGCATACCATGTATGTCTTTCTGTGTTTGGGTTAGCTCACTCAGGATGATATTTTCCAGTTCCAGCCATTTGCCTACGAATTTCATAAAGTCGTTGTTTTTGATAGCTGAGTAATATTCCATTGTGTAGATGTACCACATTTTCTGTATCCATTCCTCTGTTGAAGGGCAACTGGGTTCTTTCCAGCTTCTGGCTATTATACATAAGGCTGCAATGAACATCGTGGAGCACGTGTCTTTTTTATATGTTGGGGCATCTTTTGGGTATATGCCCAAGAGAGGTATAGCTGGATCCTCAGGCAGTTCAATGTCCAATTTTCTGAGGATCCTCCAGACTGATTTCCAGAATGGTTGTACCATTTTGCAATCCCACCAACAATGGAGGAGTGTTATTCTCTCTCCACATCCTCGCCAGCATCTGTTGTCCCCTGAGTTTTTGATCTTAGCCATTCTCACTGGTGTGAGGTGAAATCTCAGGGTTGTTTTGATTTGCATTTCCCTTATGACTAAAGATGTTGAACATTTCTTTAGGTGTTTCTCAGCCATTCGGCATTCCTCAGCTGTGAATTCTTTGTTTAGCTCTGAGCCCCATTTTCTAATAGGGTTATTTGTCTCCCTGCAGTCTACCTTCTTGAGTTCATTGTATATTTTGGATATAAGGCCTCTATCTGTTGTAGGATTGGTAAAGATCTTTTCCCAATCTGTTGGTTGCCGTTTTGTCCTAACCACAGTGTCCTTTGCCTTACAGAAGCTTTGCAGTTTTATGAGATCCCATTTGTCGATTCTTGATCTTAGAGCGTAAGCCATTGGTGTTCTGTTCAGGAAATTTTTTCCAGTGCCCATGTGTTCCAGATGCTTTCCTAGTTTTTCTTCTATTAGTTTGAGTGTGTCTGCTTTGATGTGGAGGTCCTTGATCCACTTGGACTTAAGCTTTGTACAGGGTGATAAACATGGATCGATCTGCATTCTTCTACATGTTGACCTCCAGTTGAACCAGCACCATTTGCTGAAAATGCTATATTTTTTCCATTGGATGGTTTTGGCTCCTTTGTCAAAAATCAAGTGACCATATGTGTGTGGGTTCATTTCTGGGTCTTCAATTCTATTCCATTGGTCTATCTGTCTGTCTCTGTACCAATACCATGCAGTTTTTATCAGTATTGCTCTGTAATACTGCTTGAGTTCAGGGATAGTGATTCCCCCTGAAGTCCTTTCATTGTTGAGGATAGCTTTAGCTATCCTGGGTTTTTTGTTATTCCAGATGAATTTGCAAATTGTTCTGTCTAACTCTTTGAAGAATTGGATTGGTATTTTGATGGGGATTGCATTGAATCTGTAGATTGCTTTTGGTAAAATGGCCATTTTTACTATATCAATCCTGCCAATCCATGAGCATGGGAGATCTTTCCATCTTCTGAGGTCTTCTTCAATTTCCTTCTTCAGTGTCTTGAAGTTCTTATTGTACATATCTTTTACTTGCTTTGTTAAAGTCACTCCGAGGTACTTTATATTATTTGGGTCTATTATGAAGGGTGTCGTTTCCCTAATTTCTTTCTCGGCTTGTTTCTCTTTTGTATAGAGGAAGGCAACTGATTTATTTGAGTTAATTTTATACCCAGCCACTTTGCTGAAGTTGTTTATCAGCTTTAGTAGTTCTCTGGTGGAACTTTTGGGGTCACTTAAATATACTATCATATCATCTGCAAATAGTGATATTTTGACTTCTTCTTTTCTGATCTGTATCCCCTTGACCTCCTTTTGTTGTCTGATTGCTCTGGCTAGAACTTCAAGAACTATATTGAATAAGTAGCGAGAGAGTGGGCAGCCTTGTCTAGTCCCTGATTTTAGTGGGATTGCTTCAAGTTTCTCTCCATTTAGTTTAATGTTAGCAACTGGTTTGCTGTATATGGCTTTTACCATGTTCAGGTATGGGCCTTGAATTCCTATTCTTTCCAGGACTTTTATCATGAAGGGGTGTTGAATTTTGTCAAATGCTTTCTCAGCATCTAATGAAATGATCATGTGGTTTTGTTCTTTCAGTTTGTTTATATAATGGATCACGTTGATGGTTTTCCATATATTAAACCATCCCTGCATGCCTGGGATGAAGCCTACTTGATCATGGTGGATGATTGTTTTGATGTGCTCTTGGATTCGGTTTGCCAGAATTTTGTTGAGTATTTTTGCGTCAATATTCATAAGCGAAATTGGTCTGAAGTTCTCTTTCTTTGTTGTGTCTTTGTGTGGTTTAGCTATAAGAGTAATTGTGGCTTCGTAGAAGGTATTCGGTAGTGATCCATCTGTTTCAATTTTGTGGAATAGTTTGGATAATATTGGTATGAGGTCTTCTATGAAGGTTTGATAGAATTCTGCATGAAACCCGTCTGGACCTGGGCTCTTTTTGGTTGGGAGACCTTTAGTGACTGCTTCTATTTCCTTAGGAGTTATGGGGTTGTTTAACTGGTTTATGTGTTCCTGATTTAACTTCGGTACCTGGTATCTGTCTAGGAAATTGTCCATTTCCTGAAGATTTTCAAGTTTTGTTGAATATAGGTTTTTGTAGTAAGATCTGATGATTTTTTGAATTTCCTCTGAATCTGTTGTTATGTCTCCCTTTTCATTTCTGATTTTGTTAATTTGGACGCACTCTCTGTGTCCTCTCGTTAGTCTGGCTAAGGGTTTATCTATCTTGTTGATTTTCTCAAAGAACCAACTTTTGGTTCTGTTGATTCTTTCTATGGCCCTTTTTGTTTCTACTTGGTTGATTTCAGCTCTGAGTTTGATTATTTCCTGCCTTCTACTCCTCCTGGGTGTATTTGCTTCTTTTTGTTCTAGATCTTTTAGGTGTGCTGTCAAGCTGCTGACATGCTCTTTCCTGTTTCTTTCTGCAGGCACTCAGCGCTATGAGTTTTCCTCTTAGCACAGCTTTCATTGTGTCCCATAAGTTTGGGTATGTTGTACCTTCATTTTCATTAAATTGTAAAAAGATTTTAATTTCTTTCTTTATTTCTTCCTTGACCAGGTTATCATTGAGTAGAGCATTGTTCAATTTCCAAGTATATGTGGACATTCTTCCTTGATTGTTATTGAAGACCAGTTTTAGGCCGTGGTGTTCTGATAGCACGCATGGGATTATTTCTATCTTTCTGTACCTGTTGAGGCCCGTTTTTTGACCAATTATATGGTCAATTTTGGGGAAAGTACCATGAGGAGCTGAGAAGAAGGTATATCCTTTTGCTTTAGGATAGAATGTTCTATAAATATCCGTTAGGTCCATTTGGCTCATGACTTCTCTTAGTCTGTCTACATCTCTGTTTAATTTCTGTTTCCATGATCTGTCCATTGATGAGAGTGGGGTGTTGAAATCTCCCACTATTATTGTGTGAGGTGCAATGTGTGTTTTGAGCTTTAGTAAGGTTTCTTTTACATATGTAGGTGCCCTTGTATTTGGGGCATAGATATTTAGGATTGAGAGTTCATCTTGGTGGATTTTTCCTTTGATGAATATGTAGTGTCCTTCCTTATCTTTTTTGATGACTTTTAGTTGAAAATTGATTTTATTTGATATGAGAATGGCTACTCCAGCTTGCTTCTTCTGACCATTTGCTTGGAAAGTTGTTTTCCAGCCTTTCACTCTGAGGTAGTGTCTGTCTTTGTCTCTGAGGTGTGTTTCCTGTAGGCAGCAGAATGCAGGGTCCTCGTTGCGTATCCAGTTTGTTAATCTATGTCTTTTTATTGGGGACTTGAGGCCATTGATGTTGAGAGATATTAAGGAATAGTGGTTATTGCTTCCCGTTATATTCATATTTGGATGTGAGGTTATGTTTGTGTGCTTTCATTCTCTTTGTTTTGTTGCCAAGACGATTAGTTTCTTGCTTCTTCTAGGGTATAGCTTGCCTCCTTATGTTGGGCTTTACCATTTATTATCCTTTGTAGTGCTGGATTTGTAGAAAGATATTGTGTAAATTTGGTTTTGTCATGGAATATCTTGGTTTCTCCATCTATGTTAATTGAGAGTTTTGCAGGATACAGTAACCTGGGCATGCATTTGTGTTCTCTTAGGGTCTGTATGACATCAGTCCAGGATCTTCTGGCCTTCATAGTTTCTGGCAAGAAGTCTGGTGTGATTCTGATAGGTCTGCCTTTATATGTTACTTGACCTTTTTCCCTTACTGCTTTTAATATTCTTTCTTTATTTTGTGCGTTTGGTGTTTTGACTATTATGTGATGGGAGGTGTTTCTTTTCTGGTCCAATCTATTTGGAGTTCTGTAGGCATCTTGTATGCCTATGGGTATCTCTTTTTTTAGGTTAGGGAAGTTTTCTTCTATGATTTTGTTGAAGATATTTACTGGTCCTTTGAGCTGGGAGTCTTCACTCTCTTCTATACCTATTTTCCTTAGGTTTGATCTTCTCATTGAGTCCTGGATTTCCTGTATGTTTTGGACCAGTAGCTTTTTCCGCTTTACATTATCTTTGACAGTTGAGTCAATGATTTCTATGGAATCTTCTGCTCCTGAGATTCTCTCTTCCATCTCTTGAATTCTGTTGGTGAGGCTTGTATCTACAGCTCCTTGTCTCTTCTTTTGGTTTTCTATATCCAGGGTTGTTTCCATGTGTTCTTTCTTGATTGCTTCTATTTCCATTTTTAATTCCTTCAACTGTTTGATTGTGTTTTCCTGGAATTCTTTCAGGGATTTTTGCGATTCCTCTCTGTAGGCTTCTCTTGGTTATTAATATTTTCCTGTGTTTCCCTCAGTGTGTTCATGTCTTTCTTGAAGTCCTCCAGCATCATGATCAGATATGATTTTGAAACTAGATCTTGCTTTTCTGGTGTGTTTGGATATTCCATGTTTGTTTTGGTCGGAGAATTAGGCTCCGATGATGGCATGTAGTCTTGGTTTCTGTTGCTTGGGTTCCTGTGCTTGCCTCTCGCCATCAGATTATCTCTAGTGTTACTTTGTTCTGCTATTTCTGACAGTGGCTAGACTGTCCTATAAGCTTGTGTGTCAGGAGTGCTGTAGACCTGTTTTCCTCTCTTTCAGTCAGTTATGGGGACAGAGTGTTCTGCTTTCGGGCGTGTAGTTTTTCCTCTCTACAGGTCTTCAGCTGTTCCTGTGGGCCTGTGTCTTGAGTTCACCAGGCAGCTTTCTTGCAGCAGACAAGTTGGTCTTACCTGTGGTCCCGAGGCTCAAGTTTGCTCGCGGGGTACTGCCCAAGGGCTCTCTGCGGCGGCAGCAACCAGGAAGATCTGCGCCGTCGTTTGGGAGCTTCAGTGCACCAGGGTTCCAGATGGCCTTTGGTGTTTTCCTCTGGCGTCTGAGATGTATGTACAGAGAGCAGTCTCTTCTGGTTTCCCAGGCTGGTCTGCCTCTCTGAAGGTTCAGCTCTCCCTCCCACGGGATTTGGGTGCAGAGAACTGTTTATCTGGTCTGTTTCCCTCAGGTTCTGGTGGTGTCTCAGGCAGGGGTCCTGCCGCTCCTGGGCCCTCCCCCACAGGAGCCCAGAGGCCTTATACAGTTTCCTCTTGGGCCAGGGATGTGGGCAGGGGTGGGCAGTGTTGGTGGTCTCTTCCACTCTGCAGCCTCAGGAGTGCCCACCTGATCAGGCGGTGAGGTGTCTTTCCCACAGGGTCTGGGAGCAGAGAGCTGCTGCGGGCCCGGGATCCGGGGGCGTGGGACCTCCGGCAAACACAGGACATGCCTGGTCCTAGATGAACTCTGCCTCTGTGTGTCCCGATCTCACCAGGCAGCTCTCTTGCAGCAGACAAGTTGGTCTTACCTGTGGTCCCGAGGCTCAAGTTTGCTCGCGGGGTGCTGCCCAAGGGCTCTCTGCGGCGGCAGCAACCAGGAAGACCTGTGAATATTTTCAAAAAGGAGTTCATTCCCCTTAAAACAGTCCTTCATTTTTTAAAACATTAATTATGAAATACTTGATATTTCTTTATGAGGAAATTGTCTTTTTTTCATTACCACAAGTTTTTCAGAAAGGATTTGGGTGCGGTTGTGGTTCTTATTTGTCAAATTTATGATGGTAAAGCCCTGGTAGCCCTATTTGATAGACTTACTTGTTGAAGGGGTTGATTATAAAATTATGACTGAGTATCTGGATCAGTATCACCTACACTAAACATTTGCACACACAAATTACTGACCATTTGTTCTTTTGAAGATTCCATGCTTTCCAGAGGTTAGAAATACAGGTTTAGCAAAAGATATTCTAAAAGTGTTTCTGCCAATATGTGAAGGTCTAAAATTTTTTTCTGCTTATCAGTCTTCATACCTATATCATTTGAATATTTTAGTTGATGTGAGTATATGTTAGTCCCTGAGACTTGGTTTCCTCTTTTGGTGAGAAGGAATAATCGTTCATGAAGTAATCAAAATGCTTTCACAAAGAATGCACAAATAGATGTTGTGAACATTAAAGGTAAGGATTTCAGTCATAAAATTATTGAAGGGGCTAATTTAGAAACAACAGGGATTTTATACTTCAGAGTATTTAGACAATCCCAGGGTTGAGGGTATATTAGGCAAGGAACAGAGGCATAATGGGAAAACTGATATTTAAAACCATGATCTAGTAGAAAGAATCAGGGTGCCTTGGAGAAATGCTTTATTCTTAGGTCAGGTCACAGGGAACAAAAAATGAGACTATTACATCTTATAATTTCATGAGATAAGTTAATGTTCATAACTAAAAATTTAAAAATATGTTAAAGCAGCAGAGGACCCAACTTGAAAAGATTCCCTGTTCCCAGTGCTGGAAAATTTTGTTCACTAAAGCAAATACAATATTACAAATCTAAGGATAAACCAAATACATACCATCCATACTCATAAGTTAATTACTAAATAAGTAAGTAAATAAATAAACACATAGATGGGATAAATACTGGAAAATCAACATACTTCGCATGTGTGATTTTAAGCTGCTTTTCCTTTCTAAAGGTTGAAGGAGACTTCTTGACACAGAAACTTGCTCTCAAAGAGCATTGTATAGAAAGAAGGAAAAGTATTTTAAAGAGATTGCTGGTACACACTAACTTAGCTAGGAGAGCGAGCCTATTATTTCCAGTGATCAAATATGTTGATCAAAGTTTTTTGTCATATGGTGGTATGAATATGACATTTTGCCTTAATTATCATATTCCTTTAAACCTGTAGTTCTTTCCAACTTTGAGAAGTTATCAGAAAAACTAAATTGATGATTTTTCTATGACACACTAAATAAGTATTCCTAAATACTTCCATGATCATGAAAAAACATTCAAATCCTGAGAAACTATCACAGAAAAATGAAAACTAAAGCTACATGATTAATAAATTGCATTTTATCCTTATGAGGTTGACACTAAACAACTTTAAGTGCCTATGTTTATTATCAATGATCTCAGACAGCAAAAGGACATTAATGAAAAATTAATGAATTGTGATGAAGTCTTGAATTTGGTTAATAACAGTGTTCCAAAGTTATTTTCTTAGTTTTGACAAATGGACTGTGGTTATGTAACATGCTAATAATAGAGGAAATTGGATAAGAATTAAAGAGAAATTCTCAGTGCTTTCTTTGTAACTGTTCTATGAACATGAGGTTATTCAAAATTGAAAGGCTCATTTAAAAATGAATAATAAGTATTAAAAAGCAAACCATAGAATATCTCACTTTGGGTTCTGTGTTTGATATGTTTGATCTGTTCATTTTTTGTGTGTATGTAGTAAAGGGGGAATTAATTGCATGTATATTTAACCTGACCTTTGTAAATGTGTGATGACATTCACAGTTAATGGATGCCAAATTTGTTGAGGAAGTTGGGTATATTTCTAATGCCTGAGTACATGTACCACGTAAGGCCATCCCAAGTTGAATATGGTACAGAATTTCTACCTAGTATTTATATAGTTAAATTCAAACACAGGATATGTTAGAAATGAAAATATTGGGGAAATAAAGGAAGGAGGAGAGTATAAAAATGAAAGAATGTAGGTACAGTGTCCCCAGTTGATCTTGTCATTTTAAATTATCTTTGTAGGCTGAAGAGAACAGCAAAGAGAAAGAAAAATTTTAGTGATGTTGGGCCCTAGAAATAAGAAAGAATATATTAGCTTAGTTAAACTTTAGTGGAAAACCAATATATCAAACTTTGCTAAATGAGACATTTAGTCAAATTGCCACTTGTTTACAGAGTTGAAATATTGATCCATTGGGGATTATTTTAAGGTGTATATAATTATTTAGTTAGTACATCTGTAACCTATTGAAATGTGCTTATATTTGTGGTGATTTTTGAGGAGGGACATTTTTTTTCACAGTAGCTTTTTATTTAATCTTTTTTTTCTGCTCCAGATTTTATTCCCCTTCTGGTCCACGCTCTGACTATTCCAACTCCCATACCTCCTAACTGACCCCTGTCTCTGCAAAGATGTCCCCACCCACACCACCAGACCTCTAAACTCCTTGTGGTGGCAGTCTCTTGAGGGTTAGATGCATCTTCTCTAACTGAACCCAGACCCAGCCGTCCTTTGATGTATATGAGTTGGGGGCCTCATCTCAGCTGGTGTATGCTGCCTGTTTGGTGATCCAGTGTCTAAGAATCTCAGGGGTCCAGGTTAGTTGAGACTACTGGTCCTTCTACAGGGTTGCCCTCCTCCTCAGCTTCTAGCTTTTCCCTAATTCAACCACAGGGGTCAGAAGCTTCTGTCCATTGGTTGGGTGCATATATCTGCATCTTAACACTTTCAGCTGCTTGTTGGGTCTTTTGGAGGGCAGTCACGATAGGTCCCTGTTTGTAAGCACACCATAGCATCAGTAATAGTGTCAGGCCTTGGGGCCTCCCCTTGAGTTGTATCCACTATTGATCTGTTGCTGAATCTTTTTTTCCTCAGCCTCTTCTTAATTTTTATCCCTGCAATTTTTTCAGACGGGAACAATTATGGGTCCAAGTTTTGACGGTGGGATGGCAACTCCATGCCTTACTTGATGCCCTTTCTCTCTGTTGGAGGTGTGCTCTACAAGTTCTCTCTCCCCATTGTAGGACATTTCATCTAAGGTCCCAAGGAGAGACAAATTTAATGGGATCTCATCATGAAAAAATTTCTGAATGAGATACCTTTGATTTACTTAGTAGTAGAAACTGTAATATAGAAAAATTTGTAATTGAAGGGCACTGAAAGACATTATCAGACTTTTCAGATTATATAGTAAAACTACCAGAGAGTGTGCAGGCAAGGGCAGGCCAGATGATCTCTCCTTTGAAAGTTTGAATTATTCAAATAATGAACAACTTTGTCTATCTTTGCCAATTCTCAAGTTCGCTCGTGGGGTGCTACCCACGGGCTCTCTGCAGCGGCAGCAACCAGGAAGACCTGTGCCGCCGTTTCCGGGAGCTTCAGTGCACCAGGGTTCCAGATGGTCTTTGGTGTTTTCCTCTGGCGTCCGAGATGTATGTACAGAGAGCAGTCTCTTCTGGTTTCCCAGGCTTGTCTGCCTCTCTGAAGGTTTAGCTCTCCCTCCCACGGGATTTGGGTGCAGAGAACTGTTTATCCGGTCTGTTTCCTTCTGGTTCTGGGGGTGTCTCAGGCACAGGGGTCCTGCCGTTCCTGGGCCCTCCCCGACGGGAGCCCAGAGGCCTTATACAGTTTCCTCTTGGGCCAGGGATGTGGGCAGGGGTGAGCAGTGTTGGTGGTCTCTTCCGCTCTGCAGCCTCAGGAGTGCCCACCTGACCAGGCGGTTGGGTCTCTCTCTCACAGGGTCTGGGGGCAGAGAGCTGCTGCGGGCCGGGATCCGCGGGTGTCTCCAATTCCCTATATAAGATGATTTATAGCCATTTTTTCAGGCACAGGAAACATCACCAAGAGGAAAATTCTTCTTTTACCCATTCTAAAACTTTACTTTGGAGTTCACAAATTCTTGAGTGGCAACTGAAAAGTATAGCAAATGGAAGGCAAAGGGAAGTACTCATTCAGGGGATAGAATTTTGTTTAGAAGTTACCAAAGAAAGACACAATCTTACTTAACTTTTGATGATATATTGACCAGAGCTGTGATTTAAATGTGAATGATTTCCAGTAGCATAATCTGTTTCAGTATTTGATTCCACACTGGTAGAACTTAATAGACCTTCCTACAACCTTTACTGGGTGGAGCCTCATTAGAAAAAAATTGGGTCAATAGGATTAGGCTTTTTTATGGGTTGGGGATTTCTAGTTCACCCTCTCCTTTCTGATGATGGATACAATGAAGCATGAAGGACTGTTTTCCAACAGTAAATCAAAATAATTCTTTCTCAAATTGAATTGCCTCTTGTCAGATATTTCTTTTACAGGATGAGAAGACTAAAGCTAGAATAATACCAGCTTCATGATGACTCCATGTGATACCTCCATGGTTATTCAAATGTCCGATGATACAAATGGATTAGTATTTTTCTTTGAATTGTCTGCCATCTTATACAGAGTATGTTTGAAGCAATTTATATTGTTTCAGTTACAACATTTTCCCAGTATTTTTTGTTCTTGAAAAAGGTGTTAATCATGTAGCAGTATGTATTGGATTCTTCCTTTTCCTTTCATGGAGCTTCTAGTTTTCCAGACTGACTTCCCAGTTAAAATACTGCAGTTAATGACATTAGGTTTGATTAAAATTAGCACCTACCTAAGGTGAAAATAATTTTATGAATATTCGTTTTAAAATTTTAAAATGAACAAAACAAAGAAATTTAATTTACAATTGAGCACTTTAGTGGTGGCATGTTGGTGAAAATGTGTAAATTTAGACCTTGAGAAGCTAAGAAGCTATGCTTGACTAGACAGTGAGAATCTATCTCAAAGAAAGAAGGATGGAGCTTCTCAGGAGACAGTTATGCTAGGTTCCTGTCTGCAAGTATAGCAGAGTACCATCAATAGTGTCAGAGGGTGGCTTTCTCACATGGGGTGGGTCTCAAGTTGGCCAATCACTGGTTGAACATCAACTCAATATTTGCTAAATCATTGTCCTTGCATTTCTTGTACTTGGAACAAATTTTGTGTTGAAGGTTTTATGGATGGGTTGAAGACGCCCTTCCTCTGCTGGAAGTCCTGGCTGGTTTCAGTCTTCCTATCCCCTGATGTAGGAGTCTCAGTAAGGATTACCAGGATAGACTCCCCAGAATGTCCCCTGTTTCAGGTCTCTCGCTACACCCAAAGATAACCATCACTTATTGCTATTCTTACTCTCAGCCTTCTCTCATAGCCCCTCTTCCCACACCTGATTTCCATCCCAGTTCCCTTCTTCACCCCCTCCAATTTAGTTCCCTTCCTCAATCCATCTCCAATAATGATTTCTGAATGAGATTCATGAATCCTCCCTTCGGCCTTCCTTATTACTTAGTTTCTTTGGATCTGTGGATTGTAGTATGATTATCCTGTACTTTATGGGTAATGTCCTCTTATAAGTGAATACATACTATGCATGTCTTTCTGTGTTTGGGCTACCTTACTCGGGAAGATATTTTCTAGTTCCAACTATTTGCCTGCAAATTTCACGATGAACTGTCCCCTAAGAGGTTTCATTGATCAAACTTAAGTGGAGACCCACAAACAAACATCAGGTGATGCTCAGGGAGTCTTGTGGAAGAGTTATGGTTAGGACTGAGCTAGCTGGCTGGAGGGGTCAAGAACACCACAAGACTAGTGTCAACTAACCTGGAACCATGGGGCTCATAGAGACTGAACCATCAACCAAAGAACATGCAGGGTCTGGGGCTGCCTATGCTCCCTGTACATTTGTAGTAGATGTGCAGCTTGATCTTCATGTGGGCTCCCTAACAATGGAGCCAGGGCTGTCTCTGATTTTGTTGCCTGCTATTAGATCTCCTTCTCCTAACTAGTTGGGCCTCAACGGGAGAGGATTTATTTAGGCTTTACTGAAACTGAATGTTCCAGATCAGGAAGGTACCCAAAAGGGGGGATTCCCAATGAGAAGGATGGGTAATGGAGAGAGGAATTTGTAAGGATGGGACTAGGCGGGGATGAAGGACAGACAGGTGAATATAAAGTGAGTGAATAAATAAATAAATGAATGAATGAATGAATAAATCAAAAATAAATAAAGAAATAAAAGAAAGAAAGAAGGAAGGGAGGGAGGATTGAGTAGAAGGTTTGAGTAGAGGACATCATATCAATATATATGCAGATGATAAAAACAGTTTAAAGAGAAATATGGATGCTTATATAAGAATTAGCTTAATATTAGAATGAAAGTGAAAATAAGAAAAGATGAGAACTGAGATTAAGGAGGGAGGGAGGGACCTAGGGAGAGGGAGGGAGAGAAGGATGGATGGAAAGGGAGAGGGAGAGGGAGATGGGAGGGGGAGAGAGGGGGGGGAGGGGAGGGGAATAGAGGGAGGGGGAGGGGGAAAGGGAGAGGGAAGAAGGGAGGGAGGGAAATCTGTATAAATGAAAAGCAGAATGTTTCCAAGTAAAATAAAGTGAAATGAACTGATCTGCTCTTGGTGGAAGGCTGATGAAGATTGAGCCACAGGGGAAAGGGCTTAGGTGAAGAAACCCCAACCACAAAGTACAATAAAAGCTATAAGCCATTCCAGGGAAATTTCTGAAAGATGCAACCATTTAATTTTTATTTGTCTCTGACTTTAGACTCAGTTCTGAGGAAAACCCTTGAAATGTAGAATTGGGGACAGATTGTAAAGCAATTTAGAGGTTTTGTCTGATGCTCCATCTGCTTGGCATATTGAATATCACTGGCCCCATCTTTCCTTATCGTTTGCTTCATATTCGCAAACTGCAAAATTGATTAACATACAAGAGGTTGGAAGTTAAAGGAAATACAGTAGCTGGAGATTTTGGTAGAGGCTGTCATCAAGAACTTTTGCTCTGTCTTCCAGTTTCACAGAAGATATGGATTACCAGACAAAGATGTGTAAGACTTGTAAATCAGTAAATCAGATCAAACACAGTAGAGATGTTTGGAACTTGTACTGAGTTGATTGAAGCTGCTTCTTGCAATCCTAGAATGTTATATAACCCTTCTTGTATGAACCACTGTTGTTTTGTAGATACATTCATAAATTACTCCTGGTATACACAATTCTTGGGATGCTGTTTGTAGAGCATGGACCAAGACCCAAGTACTCAAATGCTAGCAGACAGCTGGAACACAATCTGTGCAAAGGCAAGAACATCTAGTGAGAATTAGAAAAAAACTTGCTGAGTTATAAATTCATAAATTTAATAAACTGGCATCCTTCTCTCTATTTCTGAATATTTCTATGCTTTAATCTATAACATTAGCTTACTTGAACAATTTGTCTTTGATATAGTGGACTACATTTGCAAAATAAAATAAGCCAATGTTTCTTTGCAAAGAATTGTATACATGTATTTTTTTCTTTTAGGAAAATCATGGAGAAGTCTCACTTTTCATTTTTGTTTTTCTTTTTTTGCTCCCAACAACAGATATTAGGGATGAATATTCCAATATCTAATGCAAATTAATTATTGTGTGTCTCATTGTTAAAAAACATCCTACTGTCTTAGAGTTTCTATTGCTGTGAAGATACACCATGAACACAGTAACTCTTATAAGGAAAAACATTTAATTGGGGCTGGCTTACAGGTTCAGTTTATCATCATCATGGTGGTAAGCATGACAGCATGTAGTCAGACATAGCACTAGAGAAGAAGCTGATAGTTCTGTGTTTTACATCTGCAGGCAGCAGGAAGTGAACTATCTTGAGCTTTAGTGACCTCAAAGGCCACACTTCAGTGACACACATCCTTCAACAAAGCTATACCTACTACAGCAAACCCATAGTTCCTAATTGTTCCAACTCCTATGAGCCTATGGGGGTCATTTTCTTTCAAACCACCATACTCTCTAAAAGTGTAAAGGAGTTGGCAATGTACATTTCCATCATTTGATTTCATGTAGTTCATAATTTATCTTCATATAGCAATCATTGCAAATGTGGTTAATGATTGATGTTGGAAACCATATTAATGTAATTAGACCCTCAATGGAGCATGTACTGTATGATAAGACCTTCTCATGATCTGTGTCTTATGGGAAATGTTGCAATATTTTTGAGAGTTTACACAGTTGATCTGGTAAGGGATGTGGAGAATTAATTTTTGTTGTTTGGTGGCTCTTTGACTTCAGATGAAAAACCCAGTTTATTTCAGATGAAGTTACTGAATCAGTTATTAACATCTTAATTTTTTAATAAAATTCTTATATAGTAAAAAAATTGTGTATAAAAATGGTTGGAGATTAGAGAGAGTTGTTGTCAGAGAAAAGGGGTAAATAAACACTTTTATATTTTTTCTTTTTTTATTTTTTTATTTTTTGGAGCTGGGGACCGAACCCAGGGCCTTGCGCTTGCTAGGCAAGCACTCTACCACTGAGCTAAATCCCTAACCCTAATAAACACTTTTAACCTCTAAATTTCCACGTAACTCTCACAATAGACCACCCTCCTTGAAATTTTGGAAACTAGATATCTAGAACCAAAGAATGTATTAAATCAAACCCTCATGTTCCCAAGAATTAAAATAAAACCTTGATTTTACCCATGAATCTGTCTAATTTAACCAAATAAAATATTGTAGAATCACGAGACCACACATAAGCAAATATAGTTTCCAAACACAAGATTCCAAGGATTCTGAGGAGAAAAGTCTTACTTGTAGCACATGCTGACTCAGCCATGCCTTAACAGTTATGACAATACTTCTGTCTAGGTGTCCCAAGTTCTTGGTTTGTTTCTTATATGAAACTAATCACAAAGTTTTAAGTGGGAAAATCCCATAAAATTAAGTTGACTGAACACGTGATATTTCTAGGGCAGTTACTTTTATTTTACTAATGTTGGTTCGGCTAATCCTTTTCTTTTTGAGTACACATTATTGCTTTCTTATCAAGATAAGAAAGAATGATCAATGCACCTACCCACTATATATAGAAAATATATGTGTATAAATTTACTGTCTCTGCTGCAAAAATAAATTTACTTTTGTAATTTAATATATAGCTTTAGTTTTTAAATAGTATAGGTAATACAGTGTGATATCTCAAAAATGTTCAAACATGAGTATTCAAGGCTACATTATGCATACAGTCTACACAGCAAGCTTCAGCATACACTGTTACAAATTATGCATGTGACACAGAGGTGTCATAAAAGCATCTTGCTGTATTAAGAGTACTACTTGAAGTCTGGTGGTGATAGTCAACTACTGAGTTACTAGATCCTTTAGAATTGTTCATCAGCATGATGGATATGCTTTTTCTCCCGTGGTTTATCAACCCAATTACCATATTTGGTTTAATACAATGTTTGGCAGACATAACAGCACATATTATCTTTCTTATTTGTATTGTGGCTGTAATGTTGAAACAAACCATACTTATTAAGTTCAACCTTTTAAAAGCATGTTCAATGCCATTTCTCTATTGCTTCACTACAATACCTTTACATTTCATAGCAATTCATAGTGAAGGATGACTTCTGTCTCCTATCAATGTGCAATAAATATTTGCTTCTACTGCCTACTGCTGAGAAGCAATATTTAAGCATTTCATAAAACCCATAGAATAGTTTTAGTTGGAGGGTTGTGTTTACTTAAGGATTTAATGTACTATATCCTTTGGTTAACTTTTCATTATTTATGGATATCCAGAGATAGAAGAGACTTGAAGGGTCATATAGTCCCCACAGCAGCAAAGCTAGCCCTGTCTTTGCCTAGAAATAATACCACAAAGATATCCAAATGTTGAGTTATGTTTCATTCAAAATTTTGGTAAAGAATACATGTGACCATAAACAATTCATTTCTATAGATACCAGACATTGTTGTCAGAGCTCTTCATTCAGAACAAGATGGTAAAGTGTTTGTTAGGAGCAGCTCCTTTTTAATTCCTTCTAAGTAGGGATGGAAAACCAGTACTTTACTAAAAAACAATGTAAAACAAAGACTGAGACAGATAATTATGAAATTACTTTTATATCTCTTTTCTCTAAGTGGAATAATTTTGATGACTTTTTAGAGCCTATTTTAATATTGGCTACTTTTTTCTATATACTGTTCACCAATTTTATAAATATTAAAGAAATTATATAGTATAATATTGGGCAAAGTACACTAACACTAATAGATGGGTGGGAAGGAGCCATGTCTGAAAATCTCAAGTCCCCAATGAGCTTTTCTACTCAGATCAACCACAGACTTCTGGAACCAATTATGGAGAAAAACTAGTTTCTGCCAATAGTGGTTGTTCTTTAGTCCTCCTCAATTCCAAGAATGTATATGCACCATCACCATTTTAATTTTCTCAGAATTCTTCAGAAAAGAAAAAAGTGTTACATTTTCCCATTATCCAAATTAGCACAATATTTAATGAACTCCTTATGACAGGTAAAGTTAGTGATTCAGTAAGAATTTATTAAATTCAACACCATGACTCTGCACTGGGCTCAGTGTATTATTATACTAGCTCACATTCTTACAACTATTCTTGGCAAAATTTTGTTGGTAGAATCTTCTAACATTCTGGAGATGTGAGAATATGTACACAAAGCAATGCTTTGTTTTTGGGAATCTCTACATCTGAGAAATGAAAGCTCATTCACTATATGAGTTACTCACTGTATTCCCTACAAATGTTGATTAAATAAATTTTATGTTCGAGGTGCTAGACTATGTGCAATGGCAGAGCGAATTATACAGGAGACATTCCCACATGAATCTTTTACTTTACTGGATGAAAGAATCTATCATATATTCATGTAAGTACACATTTAATCACAAAATGCGAATGCTCTGGGCAGAAGTGCAAAGAGAACATTAGAACTGATATTTTAAGAAAGGAATCCTTTTTTGAGGAATAACACACACATGAGTGGAGATCTAAAGGAAAGGACTAGGTCTACTTGATTCTTTTATTTCACTATAACTTCAAAAATATTGGATTTGGAGGGAGCATATTAGACATCAACAGTAGATAAATGTATCGTCGATGATAGTTGTATAGAATAATATAGGTAGGGTTGAAATGGATGTGGAAAATGAGTATGAAGTATTTAGGCAAATTGCTACCTAACTTTAATAGTTAAAAATAAACCATTGGGAAAATTTTAAAAATGAATATCTCATTTACATCAGGCTTCGGGGAAAGTACAAATAACTAAACACAAGAACATTGGTGCGAAGACTAGGATGCAAATGATTTTTTGAGGCACTTTTATTTCTTCTTAAGTAGTATTGTGGGTTGGTAAATATGTTTGTCATCTTCCTCAATGCTTTGACCAAATATCTGAAAGGAAGGAACTCAAGGCAGAAAGGACTTGTTTTTGTGTAGAGTCTGAGAACCTGCAGTCAAAAAGCAGAAAGGAGCAGAGACTTGTTAGTCTTTAACTCATTTTTTTTAATTCAGTGAAGACCCTAACCAATAGAGTGATGCCACCCATATTTAGGGTGAGTCTTCCATGTTTAGTCAAACCTTCTTGTAAACACTCCTATAAACACAAGCAGATGTATGTTTCAATAATCATTCTAAATTCCATCAAGTTAACAATAAAAGTGAACAATAATAGTAATAAAGTAGACACTTTGGGAAAAAGTTTCTATAGTTACATGATCCCATGCTTTATACTAGGTAGAATAAAATACAATGGTAGGTTTATTGGTGGAATTTAAAGACTTTCAAAATGCACAAAACAACTGTGCATAAAGCATTATAACCTAACTTTGAAGGAGCAACTTGCTAACTTGGTTCTTACCACAATACCATTTAAAGTTGTTTAAATGTTAAACATTTAACGTTAAATCAGAAGATACTGGGGCTGTCTCAGTTCATTATGATATAACCTAAATAAAATAGTCTATAATTCATTATTAGGAATTAGGAAATCATCAATTTATCTATACAGCATTACTACATTGGAGTACATCTTCATGTTGGTCTGCAGAAAATAGAGTGGGCAAATGGCCAGGAATCATTAGGCTATGTAATAGTGACAAGAAAAGGCATATCAGCAGCAAGAAGCAATCTTGAGATGAAATCTCTTGGGACCTTGCCTCACAGAACTCACCCATTCTAGGCCATACAAAACAGTGGGTCATCTCTAGAGAATTTGTAAAATATTGACTAATTTATTTATATAAATCTTCAAAACTAATAAACCACAAGGCAGATGATTTGTCAAAACTATGATAACTTGTGACATAAAACTTATTGCTTTGCTGTTGGAGAGATGACTCAGCAGTTAAGAGCACTGAATACTCTTCCAGAGATCCTAAGTTCAATTCCAGCAACCACATGGTGGCTCACAACCATCTGTAATGGGATCCACTGTCTTCTCTTCAGGTGTATTTGAAGACAGGAAAATGTACTCACATATGTTAAAATAAATAAATCTTTAAAACTTATTGCTTTAACTTATAATGAACTTATGGACCTAGGAACAGATAATGAATATTTGGTGAGATACTAGTCTTAACTGAAAGACATGTAAACATTTCTGCTGTTATTCCTTTTGTTTTATTGATTTATGACATGAATTATTGCCTCAAAGTTACTGTGAACTTATTGGAATGTAATAGTATTTAAAAAATCATATAACCAGTTATCTTTCTGAGGCAGTATATATACTAAGAACAGGAAAAAAAGGCTGTTTTTCTTCTTCAAAAAAAAGAGAAAGAAATAGTCTAAGAAACAAGCAACAAATTGTCTGCAACTGTTTATAAAACAGACTAAATTCAAGAACACAAACATGGACATGAAAAAATCTAGGAAGTAGGAAAAGTAAGGCCATGTTCCTTAAGACCATGAAGCCCAAGTTAAAAAAAAATCAAGAAAATGGCTTGGTAATAGTTTTGAAAACTTGCATATAACCCGCCATGTGAAAAAAAATGTCTTTAAAAAAAGAAATGCAAATATTTTTAACCTCTCAGGCAAAGAGTTTACTTAAGTTTAATTTCTGCTTTTGTTAGGCTGTTATATCTTAAAACTCAAATATTTGCTGAATTTCAAGGAATAGCTGTTTTTATTTGCGTTTTTCATTTAAAAGTATTTACACAGTACTGAAAAATATTTAATTTTCATTTAATTTCATTTTTTATATTTTTTTAGTTTTCAAGAAAGGATTTCTCTATTCTTCCCTGGCTGTCCTTGTATACACACTAGACCAATCTGGCATCAAACTCATAGATATCTACCTGACTTTGTCTCCTGAGTCCTGGGATTACAAGCATGCACCAACACTGCCAGGCTCACTTTCATTTTCTGCATTAAAATATGTATTATTTTATGGCCCATTTGTATATATCTCATAGTATAATGTAATAACGTAGGGATCAATTTATATCTACATCATAGAGTTGGTGAAAGGCTATAATGTTAATGTAAGTATACATAATGAAGGTATAATGTTATATTGGACTGGTAACAAGATGCACTGTTGACTTGAGTTCCATCTCTGGAACCCATATGTTAGGAGAGTACCAGCTATTGAAGTTGTCCTCTGACCTACACACACCATGGCATGAGGACTCTCTCAGATACATATACCCACACAAAATCAATCAATAAACCATTTAATCAATCTATCAATGTCTAAGTTAAAAAATGAGGGCAGACAAGTTATAAATCTGGGGAGCTAAGAGGATAGTGTTGAAGAGAAGGAAAAGTGGCCATGGGGTTTAAGTTAAGCTGGCATGGAGGCCAGCCTTGTAGCTTCAACAGGGGAGTTAGAGAAAAAGTAAGTGCAAAATTCTGGTAAAAGCATCCTTAGCTCTGGCCAGGATCCAAAAGAAAGAGACTAAAAATGGTAAAGAAATATTTGTAACTGTAACTTTTTGAGTAATGACTCACTGATATAGTATATTTTAAGAAAGATAAAATATTATACACAATATAATATGTTACATATATTATATATAATGTTTATAATAAACTATGAACTATATGACTATATAAACTATATAAAACCACATATTAAAAGACAATTTAATTGATGTTACCATCACCAACATGAAAACTTACTTGCTTATCAGAAGTAGAGTATCATTTTTGACTTTTTCTTTAATTATAAATCATGTGAAATAGAGATTATGAACTTAATACTGGCTCATACTTCTACTGAGTTATTTCTATTTGTTATTTTCTCTTTTTATTCCTGGCCTTGTCTTCCAGGTTTAGTATTCAAGACCTTGATTATCATCAGATCTTGCTTTAACTCTTGTCTGTATTGATTACTGTTTGTCCAGTGGGGAATCATATACATGAGATCTATTGTCCTTATTGGTAAATTGATATTATAAGGTTTACAAATATAGTTGATAGATTACACAATCCACATAGCACTATTTATAAAATATAATTTGGTAGTAAATTGGATGAGTATAATTATATGATTATGTTCAAATCACCAATGAAAATTCTAAATGAGAAAAGGATG
Organism: Rattus norvegicus; assembly: GCF_021556685.1. Taxonomy (NCBI): domain Eukaryota; kingdom Metazoa; phylum Chordata; class Mammalia; order Rodentia; family Muridae; genus Rattus; species Rattus norvegicus. The sequence goes on along the minus strand of NC_141554.1, from coordinate 104,626,627 downwards.
GAACAAAAATCCTCTAGTATCTCCAGCAACATTTCTTCTAGGTTACCATCGCTTATCAATTTTTTTGTGAGTGTAGTTTGACTCTATCTCAGAAGAACTCAAACTTGGTGGTACAACAAAATGATACATGGTGTTTTATACTGAGATTCTAAGAGATATTTATTATGTATGGATCTCTCCATACTCAAGCCAATGTATATTACTAAAAATTTTATTGTGATTTTGAGAGCCCTGGGTCAAGAACAATCATTTACATACTTATATTTCTTTATCTTTTTCACAAATACATCTTTCATTCATCTAGCCAACCTTTGTTGAGCCATGCTATAAACATATGATCTCTGATATTAAACCTGAGTATGGAAATATCATACAACTTACTCTTTAATAACTTGCTTTCTGCCACAGAACATAAAACTTGGTAAGAAGTAAAAGAAACACAAAGAATGGAGTTATCACAAATAAAAGGAAGAAAGCCTAATTTAGGAAACAAGATTTAAGGTGAGGTTTTAAGATAAAAGCAGCAATTTGTAAACATGAGGATGCTTCAAACAAGAAAAACATCCTAAGGTACCCTGCTAAGAGCAGAATACAATATATTTAGCTAATGTTTATAATTAAACATGGCAGGGGCAGAGGATGCATATATCATAAGAGGTGGACTCAGTTATAAATTAAGAGTAGTAAGTGTGCCAAAAATGTGAAGGGTCATTAACTCAGGTTGCAAGGTAGGATGATAAGGTGCTTAGGCGTAGATAGCACTTGTGTACATGCAGGCAGATTGCTCACATGGATAAATAAATACAAACACTAAGGAATGATATATGTGTGATAGAACAGGAAGTCCTCCAGGGAGGAAATACAGAAGATTATAAAATTTAAGATAAAATTGACATTTGTCATGTCAAAAGAAAGTGTGACACAAAGAAGAATAATGGTCAAAAAAAAAAAAAAAAGAATAAGGAAGATCCAGAAAGCATGATTGAATTATTAAAGGAAGGAAGATTATCATGTTTAGAGAGTTCTAATTACTTTATTTTATTTAAGAATAAAAGCATATTCAACACAATTCAACAAGAAAACTATGAAGAGGGCAGAATCAAATTATGCAACAGTTATAGGTAGCAGGTAGTGGGTAGCAGGAACCTCTAGAAAGTCCCAGAGATCTGGGATGTGAGGGGCTACCAGGACTCAAGGGGAATAACATTAGCTGAAATGTCCAAAAGTGGGGAGAAGGAACTGGAAGAGACTTCCTCCAGTAGGTAGACATGGTTCCCAGACAAGGTAGGGGTCACCTACCCATCTTCCAGAATTGTTCCTGTATAAATGAAATACAGGGACAAAATTCAAGTGGAGAGTGAAATAAAGACTACCCAGTGACCTGCTCAACTTGGGACACATCCCATGCACTCATACCAAACCCTGACACCATTTCTGATACTATATTGTACTTGCAGGTAGGAGACTTACATGACTCTTCTCCAAGAGGCTCTTCCAGCAGCTGACTGAGATCAATGCAGATACTTAAAGCCAATCATTAGATTGAGGTTGGGGAGATAGAGGAAGAGATAGAGGAAGGACTGAAGGAGCTCAAGGGGATTGCAACCCCATAGGAATAACAAAAGTGTCAGTTAATCTGGAGCCCTAAAAGCTCCCAGAAACCAAGCCAACAACTTGAAACCAAGCCAATATGTGGACTATTCCAGCCTTGGGCACACGTGTTGCAGAAGACTTCATTGTCTGGCCTCAATGGGAGAGGATGCACTTAATCTTGTGGAAACTTCATGTCACAAAGAAGAAGGATGCTGGTGGGGGTGAGAAGGAGGTGTGTGAGAGAGTAGGGGAGCACCTTATCAGAGGCAGGTGGGGTGGGGAATAGAGCTCTGGAGGAGAGAAAAGGAAGGAGGGCAGCATTTGAAATGTAATTAAAATAATTTAAAAAACTATCACAATTCCTTTGTGAAATACCAGGTAACCGTGTCTCAACTACATCGATGAGCTAGAGCATAATAACTATTTAAAACAGAAATGGACCATACATATACAGCCACCAAATTAGACAAGATGGATGAAGCAAAGAAGTGCAGGCCGACAGGAGCCGGATGTAGATCGCTCCTGAGAGACACAGCCAGAATACAGCAAATACAGAGGCGAATGCCAGCAGCAGACCACTGAACTGAGAATAGGACCCCCGTTGAAGGAATCAGAGAAAGAACTGGAAGAGCTTGAAGGGGCTCGAGACCCCATATGTACAACAATGCCAAGCAACCAGAGCTTCCAGGGACTAAGCCACTACCCAAAGACTATACATGGACTGACCCTGGACTCTGACCTCATAGGTAGCAGTGAATATCCTAGTAAGAGCACCAGTGGAAGGGGAAGCCCTGGGTCCTGCTAAGACTGACTCCCAGTGAACGTGATTGTTGGGGGGAGGGCGGCAATGGGGGGAGGATGGGGAGGGGAACACCCATAAAGAAGGGGAGGGGGAGGGATTAGGGGGATGTTTGCCCAGATACCGGGAAAGGGAATAACACTCGAAATGTAAATAAGAAACACTCAAGTTAATAAAAAATAAAAATAATAAAAAAAAACAGAAATGGAGTGCAAAAATCTGATGCAATAAAAATATATAGTATTTTCCTCATAATCTTCAAATGGTAAGTGATATTGAGGACATAAAGGCATTGGTAGAAAAGTAGCACAAGATATATATGCATTACTACCATATTCAAAGTTAATAGGATATAAAGCAAACTGAGGAACCATTCCTTGTTCCTGTGGAGGCTGGATGCTCTAACATAGGGGATGCTAGAGCAGGGAAGTGGGAGTGTGTAGGTGGAAGAGCATCCTCATAGAGGCAAAGGGGAGGGAGAAGAGAGAGTTGGGATGGGAGGTTTCTGGAGAGTTAACAGGGGGAGGTGGTTATCATTTAAAATGCAATCGAACACAATTATGAATAAAATAAAGTAAATATCTGCGGTAAAATATTGTTTACATTTACACATAGTTCAGGAGCTTATACAGGTTAAGATTACTTTAATGTCTGATATAATGTTAAAATATCGTAATAATACATGTCAAGTAAGAGAAATTAAACAAAATAATTACTGTTCAGACAATTGCAAACTGTTCAGTTTGCACATTATTTTAACCAGTCAATTTTCTTAATAAATACATTCTCTTACAAAGGTGCTAATCATAATTGGTATTATAATTATAGACACTAATTTGATAATATATACTGAGTATTAAAATGCTCATATCCCTTGAGCTTATAATGACATTTCTAATAAAATGTTCCAAGTAAATATTTATAATTCAGTAACAAGATTTATTACTGGGTTATTGTTATATTACTTGAAATATGAAACACTTAGAACTAATTTTTGAAGTGTCAAGTAGAGGTTGAATGAGTAAGGCACTATGTATAATAATATAATATTCAAATATTACATTTGATAAAAATCTGAAAGAGCCTTACAATTTAACATTATTTTCTATGTCTTTTTAGTATTATCTCATTGCATGGAAGGAATTAATTGAATATGTACCTTAAAAATACTGATTTAAATAGTGTTCTATATAGAAGATGATTACTGACTTTGAAGTTTATGTAAACTTTGAAATAATATGATATAAAAAGCCTCTAGATACACTTGAGTATAATAACACTAAAGATAAAACCCACTGAAGTAGTTACTTCAATTTGAGAATATTGTATGTCATGCACATATAGCCAGCATAGTATGTTCTCGGTGAGTGGCTTCCTTTTCTACATGTCCACAGTACTACTCAATAGTCTATTTTGGCTTTTCACCAACCTCCCTCTTTTCATATTTGACACAAATTCCTTTTACTTCTCCAAATTAATAGCAGTAGGTTTGTGTGTTCATAGAAGCTACATAATCACTCAAATCTTCAGATGTAACTTCTCTGAATTAGGACATTGGAAATCCTCTAAGCAAGGGGAAATTTTTCTTTTGTTAATATATAGTTCAATTTCTCTTAATGTGACTTAATTTACCTCTTTGTGTAGGAAAATTGTCTTAACAGGAAAGACAGTAGTGGATTGCTTCTTTCTCTTTTAAATTAAATCAATTTATTTTTTATTCACTTTACAAACCACTATCAGCCCTTCCTCTTCTCTAGTAACCCCTCATACAAGTCCTCCCCAATTCCACCTTCCCTAAGGGGAAGCCCCATTTAGGTGTCCACCCTCCCAGCCACACACATATCAAGTTGGGATTTTCATGGAGATCTCATTGAATCTGAAGATTGCTTTTTGCAAGTTGGCTATTTTCAGTATGTTAATCCTACTGATACATAAGCAAGGGAGATCTTTCCATCTTGATATCTTCTCAGTCTACTTATTGCTTGTGTAGAGGAGAGCTACTGATTCCTTTGAGTTAATCTTTTATCCAGCCACCTTACTGAAGTTGTTTAGCAGCTGTAGGAGTTCTCTGGTAGAATTTTGGGGATCACTTATGTATTCTATCATATGGTCTGCTAATAGGAATACTTCGACTTCTTCCCTTCCGACTTGTATCCCCTTTATCTCCTTTTGTTTTCTAATTTCTTTACCTAGAATTTTGAGTACTATATTGAATAGAGATTGGGCAGCCTTATCCCTGACTTCGGTGGGATTGCTTCAAGTATCTCTCCATTTAATTGGTATAAACTATTGGTTCACTGTAAATTGCCTTTATTATGTTTAGGTATGGACCTTGAATTCCAGATCTCTCCAGTACTTTTAGCTTGAAGGGGTGTTGTATTTTGTCAAATGCCTTTTCAGCATCTCATATGATGATAATGATTTTTTCTTTCAGTTTGTCTATATGGTGGATTACATTGATGTAAAATTGAACCACCCTGCATCACTAAGGTGAATCCTACTTGATAGTGGTAAATGATGCCTTTAATTTGTTTTTGGATTTGTTTTGCGAGTGTGTTTATGTCAATGTTCATAAGGGAGATTGGTCTAAAATTCTTCTTTGTTGATTCTTTATATGGTTAAGGGTTTGTCTGTCTTGTTGATTTTCTCAAAAAAAAAACCTTTTGATTTCATTGATTCTTTGTTTCTTTTCTTAGTTTCTAATTGATTGATTTCAGCCTTGAGTTTGATTATTTCCTGCTGTCTTCTCCTTCTGTGTGTTTCTAAACCTCCTCCTCCTCCTCTCCTCCTTTCCTGCTCCCCCTCCTCCTCCCCTCCTCCTTGTCCTCCTCGTCCTCCTCCTCCTTCATGTTTTCCTATAGTGACGAGATGTACTTTTAGTTCATTAGTATGAGAACTCTCCAATTTATTTATGAGGTCATTCAGTGATCTGAACATTCCTCTTAGCATTGCTTTTCCAATCTCCCATAGGTGTGGGTATGTTGTGCCTTCATTTTCATTGAATTCAGGAAAGTGTTTAATTGCTTTTTCAATTTCTTCCCTATCCCAGTGATCACTCAGTAAAGAACTGTTCAGTTTCCATGAATATGCAGGCTTTCTGTTGTTTCTGTTGTTGTTGAAGTTCAGTTTTAATCTTTGGTAATCTGAAAAGATGGATGGGGTAATTTCAATCTTCTTCTGTATGTTGAGATTTGCATTGTAACCGATTATATGGTCAGTTTTGGAGAAGGTTCCATAAAGTTTTGTCCTATTTGGTTTGGGTGTTTGGAGGCTTTCTCTTTTATGAAGAGAAAATGGTGAAGAAATGGATCCCAGGAAGAGGGGATGTGGAGGAGGAGCTAGAAGAAGGGTAGGGAGGGAAACTTTAGTAGGGATGTGCCCAATGAAAGAAAAATGTAGTTCAATACAAAAAATCTCTTTTGTCCAGTAATGGTTGTTATATGCAAGCACACACACACACACACACACACACACACACACACACACACACACACACACACATACATGCATACAGTTACATATTTTTTAAATACATAACACAAGCTTCTCTGTTATATACTTTAATTCATATGTGTATGTTTTCAGGGATGACCATTTAATATTGACTAACCAATTCTTGTTCTGTTCTCTAGGGAAGACTATTTTTTCCAACTTTCAGCATTCCTTAGTTGCCTATAGTTCTTTGGATAGAGTAGAGGATTCCTGGTGTTCTCCCTGCTGTCACCATTAGAATATCCGTAATTGTTGAACTTATTTAGTTCATGTTTACAAAGTCAAGTGGCTGAGATTTTAGGAATGTTGTTTCCAATATCGCTAGGAGACAGTTTCAATAAATACAAACAAACAATTTTTTATGGTTTAACCATATAGCATATGAGTACTTGATTCTTACTTTCCTAAAATATAATTCATCCTTGTATTGTTGTATTAAATTTTGTTTATTCATTTATTGGTTGATATATTTTATAACTTCTAGCTATTATGAATTATTTTGCTATGAGCAACTTCAGGTTTTGTGAATATATATTCACATATATATATATATATATATATATATATATATATATATATATATATATGAATGTAGCAGTGAATTAGTTAAACTGCTTAGTGTTCCTAGCAGGTTACACACAGGTTGCATCCTCCCAAGACGTCTCTGGACCTGAGAATGAAAGACACACATGCACATGCACACTCCAGTTAATTTTGATATGCCTTGACTAGCTCAATAATTGGGCACTTCTAAACCTCCCTGTAGCTAGCACACACTCCCATCTGGTATTTCCGGCTTAACACTTTCTAAATCTATATTTTATCTTTTCTGTTCTGTTACCTTCTGGGCAGCGCCCCTCCCCACATAGGGCCGCTTTCCCTTTCCACCTACATTGCTGGATGATTGTTCCCCTGCAGCTCTTAAATCTCATCCCTCTGCCTCTGAGTCATGACTAGTCTCTTCCTCTTCTCCCTCTCTCCTCACTCTCTTGCCCACAAAATCTAAAAGTCCTGCCTCTGTCTCTGTTCCCATCCATTGCCTATATGGCACTTTTTCCCAGCTCTGGGCAGGGAATTTCAGTGTGTGAAAGCACAGTTTTGGTAGCTAAAATAAAACAAAACATTAGAACCAATGCCCAACATCACAGTCTATTATTCTAACCACAGATGAAAATTTGTATGGAGTGTGTCTTTCTGGGTCTGGTTGCCGCATTCATTACAATGTCTTCTAATTTCATTTACTTGTCTGGACATTTCATGATTTCAACCTTCTTTGCATTAGCATTCCAGGGTATATGTACAACATTTTTATTATTCACTCACTAGATGAAGGGCATTTTGGTTGTTTCCATTTTATAGTTATTGTGAATCTTGTAGCAATTGGCATTACACCTGAGGCAACTGCTGTATTAAGCAAATACTGCTGATTGTTTTGATAAACATTTTAAGGACAGAAATGCTTGCACAGAATAATCTCTGAGCCAGGTTAAATAAAGACACTATGAAAGTGTGAATAAAGTAGTTCATAGGCAGGTCAAAAGGTGACAATTTTCTTGTGATAAGGTTTTTATGAATTCTAAGTTTATTGGACAGTTGGTTGACATAAGCATAGAAGTGGTTTGGTTGCTAGTTTTGAGGCTTGAGGAGAATTGAATGAATTCAAATGTTTTAAAACTCTATAATTCCTGACATCCAGCCACTTTCCTTGAATCAGCACTCTTGACTTATCACAAACCTTCCCTTAAATTCTATTGTTATGAAATATAATTATTGCTAGTGTTCCCAAACATTACATCATATTCCACATTCACCTAGTTTTATAATATATATACTTTCCAATGAACCGAGGATTGAGCTTCATTATGGTATTTTTTTACCAACCAGAGCTTCCAGGGACTAAGCCACTACCCAAAGACTATACATGGACTGACCCTGGACTCTGACCTCATAGGTAGCAATGAATATTCTAGTAAGGGCACCAGTGGAAGGGGAAGCCCTTGGTCCTGCCAAGACTGAACCCCCAGTGAATGTTATTGTTGGGGGGAGGGTGGTAGTGGGGGGAGGATGGGGAGGGGAACACCCATAGAGAAGGGGAGGGGGAGGGGCTAGGGGGATGTTGGCCTGGAAACCAGGAAACATAATAACAATAGAAATGTAAATAAGAAATACCCAATTTAATAAAGATGGAAAAAAGAAATATTACTTATACACACACACACACACACACACACACACAGATGTTGTTTCTCCTCCCTTCTTCTCTCCCCTGTGCACTCTACCACCAGTATCCACTTTTCTGCTTTCTTATTACCTATAGCTTTTTGTCCTCACACAGTTTCAAAATCTCACATAGCAGCTATTTAGTTCTATAATCCCTACCCATTTTCAAATTCTATCATTTACATACATAGGAACATTAATAGTTACTCTTATATGAAAGTTTGCTCCACTATTTCAGAAGACTTACACACAAGGGCTGCTTCTATTTCTGGAATTCAAATAAAGTACTGTATTAGGGAATGAAAAAAGAAAGGGTTTTGCAATTACCCCTACTATTAGAATCCATGTTAATTGCTTGGTAGCTAAGCAATCTTGGGCATCTCAATTTTCTCACTTATTGAATAAAGGACAATAATGCAACACAGCAATGTAGTTCGATGTAACTAAAGTAATGATGCAAAGTTTCTGGTTTGTAGCATACATCCAACACATCTTAAATTTGATACTAACATTTCCATTTAACTGCAAACCTATTGATTTCAATCTCAGTAAGTTGCTATGCTTCATAGTGGATTGGTCCAATTTATTTGTCACAAAAATATGTAGTAATAGTGTTAGGCTGCTTAGCCAGTGGATACCACCACATTAGCTGTCACCTTTCAGCTACAAACTTATTTGCAAGGTGCCTTTAGGACTTGGTTGTTGCATTACAACCCCATTTTCATTTGTGCCTTCTAGCACTGGATTGACTTTACTAACAGCAATACCACAATGTTGACTTCTTTTCAGCCTCTATTCATCACCACACCCCATACATCTTTTTAGCCCTAGTCACACATAGCCAGTTATTTCTCTTATTTATTATTTATTTATTGCTAGATTTATATAGTGCTTTCCCCTCTAAAAGCTTAAGGCACTGTACAGAGAACTTAAAAACATGGCCCATTGAACATTACACATCTAAAATAAAATTGAAACTGGGGAAAGTAGACAAGCAAACAGGAATGGAAAATTGGATGGATAATGAATAATCAGGGAGAAGAGTGTATTGGTCCACTTATTTTCCCATTTTTGTATGGCATCTTTAGAACCTATCCCTGGTGAACGTTTTATTTTTCAGATCTCTGATCCTGTCTAAAGGTGCTTGAGGTCATTTACTGCTCAAAAGAGATGTATATTTGTCAGGTTACCAGACCTAAGTGAAAAGAAAGGACAACTGAATGCATTTTTTATTAGCCAAGCTGTTAAATGAACCAATTTCTTTCTTGGTAGAGGATCTATATTAATGACATATGAAGTGTCAGGGAAACTATTGTGTGTGGACAGGTTTATTGCATTGACAGTGATACTCAAAGATACATGCTTAAACACAACAATACAAAGAATGGTACTTCACAGACAAGGAATCCCTAGGAATATCACATTGATAAAAGTGATAATTAACTATAAGTACTAGCAAGTTTGAAGTACTAAGAAAAAAGGAGAATAGTTTATTTTCATCACCCCTATAACTCTGCCATACCACAGGTGCAATCCTGAGACAGGATAGTAAAATTACAATGATGGTTTGGTATTTAAGGAACAAGCCTTGAATATAAAGAGAGTACAGAGGGACATGGATTAGTATTAGCATATTGCCTTCACATTGAATCCCACGGGAATAAACTGTTCAAGACCACCTAAGAAACACAATTTGCTTAACATCAGTATTTGTTCAATTCCCAAAACACACATAATTTCCCTCAAGTATATTAGACTCTCTTTATGTGATCAGAGTATATTATTCATTTTTATTTTGATTACCTTTAATATTTATCCCAGAGGGAGGAAAATCAACTCAGATAACTCAATAGCTCATTAGCAGATTAGTAGAAGCATTTGGAATTAATTTTTACTCTGATTCTTGTTATCATGTATGAGGGCAAGTTGATTTTGACATCTTTTGATTCACAATGGGTTGAGGATCTCTAGGGTTTTGTCAATTATTTCTTTAAACTTGAAGTTAGGTTGTGTGTGTGAGTGTGTGTGTGTGTGTGTGTGTGTGTATCAGTGTGTCTTCTCTGTATCTATTTTTCTCTCTCTGTGTGTGTGAGTGTATGCATCTCTCTCTTCCTCCCCCGACCCCTCCTCTGAGTGTGTGTGTGTGTTTGTGTGTGTGTGTCTGTGTCTGTGTGTGTGCATCAGTGTGTCTTCTCTGTATCTATTTTCTCTCTCTGTGTGTGGGTGTATGCATCTATCTCTTCCTTCCCTGACCCCTCCTCTGTGTGTGTGTGTGTGTGTGTGTGTGTTTGTGCACGCGTGTGCATGCGTGAATGTGTGCATGTGCATGTGTTTGACTTTGTAGAAAAGAGTGGGCCAAGAAGCTGTTCAGAAAATAAATAAAAAGCAACTTTATTTTAAAAAACAAAACAGATTTTGCACAAGTTTCTACTTTGACAAAAGCCCTGGATAAGAATCTTTAAGCATCTTAGATCCAGGCCCACTTTTATTTTCTATCTGTTGGAGTTTATACCCTAATATTATTCTATGTAGCATGTTATCCCTTCAGGGAAAAATGACAGAAGCACTTGGAATTTGGTTACAGTCCCAAAGGGCATTCTTTTTTGAAATAGTCATGCTATCTGTAATTCTCTTTCTAAGTTTTGGCTGTTTTCCTGAATTCTGTATTTGATTCTTCTTATTTATTTTTTAGAGTAGTTGAGCCACATTTTGTATAATGCTTTATCTGGGAAATTTACTTGTTTAATTTGGTAGTCTAATTAGCTCTTTTAATTAAGTCAAAGTGAGTTATTATTTTTCTCTTCTTTAAATATGGTAGAAACAAATGCATTTTGAAGACTATCAAGCACAATGTATAGAAAACATAACACAAAGCAAAAGTTGTGTGATTTAATATTAGTTATGAGGGCCTACTATGTATAAACCAATTATTGTATTTTGTCATATATCTTTGAAAAACAATACTGTGATATCAGTAATGAAAAACCAAATTATCATTAAGTAGAGTGTTGTTCGGTTCCCATGTATATGTAGACTTTCTGTCATTTTTTTTTTTTTATTGAAGACTAGCCTTAAGCTTTGGTGATCTGATAGACTGCATGGGATAATTTCAATCTTCTTATATCTATTAAGGCCTGTTTTGTGACCAATTATATGGTCAATTTTGAAGAGGGGACAATGAAGTGCTGAGAAGGTATATATATATATATATATATATATATATATATATATATATATATATATGAATGATGAAATGTCCAATAGATATCTGTTAAATCCATTTGGTTCATAAGTTCTGTTAGTTTCTCTATGTCTCTGTTTAGTTTCTGTTTCCATGTTCTGTTTATTGGTAGGGTGTTGAAGTTTCCTACTATTATTTTGTGAGGTGCAATGTGTGCTTAGAGCTTTAGTAAAGTTTCTTTTATGAATGTAGGTGCCCTTGCATTTGAAGCATAGATGTTCAGAATTGAGAGTTTATCTTGGTATATTTTTCATTTGATGAGTTATGAAGTGTCCTTCCTTATCATTTTTGATAACTTTTGGTTGAAAGTCAATTTTATTCGCTATCACAATGGCTACCCCAGCTCATTTATTGGGATCATTGGCTTGGAAAAAATTTCCAGACTTTTACTCTGAGGTAGTGTCTATCTTTGAAACTGAGGTGCATTTCCTGCATGCAGCAAAATGCTGGGTCCTGTTTATGTATCCAGTCTGTTAGTCTATGTCTTTTTATTGGAGAATTGAATCCATTGATGTTAAGATATATTAAGGAATAGTGATTTTTGCTTCCTGTTATTATTTTGTTAGAGGTGGAATTATGTTTGTATGGATATCTTCTTTTGGGTTTGTTGAAAGAAGATTACTTTCTTGATCTTTTTGGGTATAGTTTCCCTCATTGTGTTGGAGTTTTCCAAATATTCTCTCTAGGGCTGGATTTGTGAAAAGATATTGTGTAAATTTGTTTTTAACATGGAATATATTAGTTTCTCCACCTATGTTAGTTAAGAATTTTGTTGGGTCTAGTAGTCTGGGCTGGAATTTGTGTTCTCTTAGGGTCTGTATGACATCTGCCCAGGATCTTCTGGCTTTCATAGTCTCTGGTGAGAAGTCTGGTGTAATTCTGATAGGTCTGCCTTTATATGTTACTTGACCTTACGACTTTTAATATTCTTTCTTTGTTTTGTGCATTTGGTGTTTTGATTATTATGTGATGGGAAGAGGAATGGATACAGAAAATGTGGTACATTTATACAATGGAGTACCACTCAGATATTAAAAACAATGACTTCATGAAATTCTTAGGCAAATGGATGGGACTAGAAAATATCATCCTGTTTGAAGTAACCCAGTCACAAAAGAACATACATGATATGCACTCACTGATAAGTGGATATTAGCCCACAGCTTGTAATACCCATGATACAATTCACAGACTACATGAAGCTCAAAAAGGACAAACAAACTGTGGATTCTCCAGTTACTCTTAAAAGGGGGAACAAAATACTTAACGGAGGAAATACAGAGACAATTTGTGGACAGAGAATGAAAAAAAGGCCTTCCAGAAACTGCCCCACCTGGGGATACATCCCATATACCGCCATCAAACACAGTCACCATTGTGGATGCAAACAAGTGCTTGCTGATAGGAACCTGATATAGCTGTCTCCTGAGTGGGCTCTGACAGACCCTGAAAAATAGAGGCAGAACCTCACAGACAACCACTGGACTGAGCACAGGTTCCCCAATGGAAGAGTTAGAGAAAGTACTGAAGGAGCTGAAGGGGTTTGTAATCCATAGGAAGAACAACGATATCAACCAACCAGAACCCCCAGAGCTCCCAGGGACTAATCCACCAACCAAAGAGTATACATGGAACAACACATGGCTCTACCTGAATATGTAGCAGAGGATGGCCTTGTCTGTCATCAATGGGAGGAGAGACTTTTGGTCCTGTGAAGGCTCAATGCCCCGGTGTAGGGGAATGTCATGACAGGGAGTCAGGGGGGTAATTGGGTAGGGGATGAGATAGGGGTTTCTGGAGGGGAAACTGAGAAAGAGGAAAACATTTGTAAGGTAAATAAAGAAAATATCCAATTAAAAAAAGAAAAAACCAAATTAGTTAGGCTTTTGTATTTCATTAATAAAATATGAGTGTATGGTGAACCAGTCTTACAGATTGCTTTAGAAAGTACTTTCACTTAATAATATTTGTGTGTTACTTCAAATAACTTTTACATCATCCTTCACTTTTATCATTGATTAAAATATGAGTAACAATATTCTCAGAATTATTTTCCCTTTTTTGATAAAATTTGCCTTTCTTTATTCCTCTCATTCCAGCAGAGTCTAGTCATAATGTGAGCTACCAGTCATAGAAACAGAAGTGCTGTTTGGGCAAAATAGGCAGGTGATAATGGAAAATACCTCCTGGTTTAGTAAATGGTAATGTAATTGCAGCTGACGTATCCTTGCCCCACCAGCCTAATTAAAAAATGTAATTATATTCCTATCTTTTCTATCAACATATTCACAATTATTCTAGCTCAGAGGGAAAAAGGATTGTAATAATTGCTGCAGATCTTGGAGTTTTAAATGGTATCTGGCTAAGCAGCACCTAAGATGTTTCTCTTGATCCCCACTAAAATATTAACAAACTAAGCAATGGACATTTTTAAAAATGGGGAATGATGACTGATGGTTGCTGGAACTGAACCAACAGTCCTGTAACTTCAAGGACAATACTGATGTGCTATCCAAATACTCCCGAACTTGTAGTTTGTGCCAGTTTGGCTGTCTGATCATTAGTCTAGGTTTTATATCAACAACTGGACATTATCCTAGAGGCAAACATGTTGTAATAGTAAAAGTAGTACAAGAAGAAAACTCAAGTAAACCTGTTTCAACTACAAATGTCTTCTATACAAATATATAAACAGCTATTAATGAAAAGATTTAGGATTTTTATTAAGTTTTTGTAAAAGTTTATTTTTGTTTGAATTTCTGTGCACCCCTTTGTCTCTGTGTGGGTATAGGTGCAGGATTATAGCATGGGTATAGGCCAGATGTATCCTATAGACTTAGAACTGGAATTACAGGATTTCTGAGCCATTCAATACGGGTGATGGGAATCAAATTTGATTATCTGCAAGAGAACTGCTTGTGTGTTTCATCATTAATTAATTATTCACCTTACATCCAAGTATTAGCCCCCCTCCTCACAGTACCCTCTTCACACAGTTTTACAGCCCTCCCACTCTCCTTCTTCTCTGAAAAGGAAGAAAACTTCCCCTGGGTATTCCCCAACTCCAGCACATCTAGTCACTTCAGGACTAGGCACTCTCCCACTGAGGCAAGACAAGGTGACCTAGTTATGGAGATGGGTTTCACAGGGAGGCAACAGATTGAGGGACAGCTCAGGTCCAGTTATTGGGGGAGCCACATGAAGATCAAACTGCACATTTGTTTCACATGTGCATAGGGCCTAGTTGACACCTGTGCTTACTCTTTTTTTTGGTGGTTCAGTCTCTGGGAGTCCCCAAGTTACCAGGTTTGTTGACTCTGTTGGTCTTCCTGTGAAGTCCTTATCCTCCTTGGTTTCCTCAATCCTTCTCCCAACTCTTCCACATGATTCCCTGAGATCCACTTAATATCTGACTCTTGGTCTATGTATCTGTTTCCATAGGCTTCTGGATAGAGCTTCTCAGAGAACAGTTGTGCTAGACTTCTGTCTGGAAGCATAACAGAGTGTCATTAATATTGCCAGGGATTAGTTCTTGTAGATAGGATGGGTCTAAATTTGGAAAAGTCATTGGTTGGCCATTCCCTCAAAATCTGTTCCCTTTTTATGGTCCCAGAATATCTTGTAGATAGGACATATTTGAGGTCAAAGATTTTGTGGGTGGGTTCCTATACTTATTCCTCTACTGGTAGTGCTGCCTGGTTATAGGAGAGGGCCACTCAGGCTCCATATCTCCCACTGCTAGCCATCTCAACTAGAGTCATCCCCATAGACTCCCTGGGGCCAAACCTGCTTTCAAACATGGAGTCATCTCTCCAGCCCTAAGTTATTTCTTTAAATTATCATCAGTACTAATAGCTATATTTCATAGCAATAAATAAGATTTATAACATTTTAAAAATATTTTATTTATTCCTTGATAATTTTATACATGCATACAAATGTATTTTGATAAAATTTACCTCAACTCATTTTAACTCATCATGGATGCACCCTCCACTTCTTAAACCATCATTCCATGTCCTTTTGTCTTTTTAAACAATCCACTGAATTCAATTTGTGTGAGGCATTAGCATATAAATTCAGACCCATCCATTGGTCCCTGTTCAAACTACTGAGGGCCACATCCATAAAGGAAATAGAGTCATCATCTGGTAATAATTCTTCATCTACGAATAGGTACTCGTGAGCATTTTCTCTGTTCATGTTAGCATGTTGACCAGCTTAATTTTGTGCAGGTCTTCTTCTGACAATAACACCCACTATTAGTTCATGAGTGCAGCTTTTCTTTCATGTCCAGAAGAAATTCTGGATTTTGTCTTTTTTAATCTTTCATTTTAATTGGATATTTAATGTATTAACATTTCAAATGTTATCCACTTTTCTGGTCACCCCTCTGGAAACTTCCTATCCCATCTTCCATGCCCCTGCTTCTATGAGGGTGCTTCCCCAACCACCCACCCACTTCTGCCTTCTGGATTTGATCTTAATCTATCCTAACTTCTTGATCTTAGACAACAGCATTCAGATCAATAACATGATAAGATATACCTTGTTTCACCAGTCCCCAAACTGGTTTTATTTTCAATTTTTCTTCTGTTCTCCCTCCGTTCATACATCTCATTTCTTCTTTTCTCTATGCGAATATATAATGCATATATAATGTTTATTTAATTATTGACATGATATACAGGAGGCCCTGAAATAAATGAAATTGCGGTGTTAATTAATATGGTCACCCTGTAAATCTTAAATTTCCTAGTTGGTAAATATATGAGTTTTATTTTAACAAATATTAAAGATGATCTTCAGTTGTTGAAGGTTCCCTATAAGGAAAAACGAAGTTAGCATACTAGTGTTTAAATTTGGTTGCAAATAACTTTTGCTTAAACAATTGTAATACATTTCTAATTTATTGGTAAGAAATAAAATATGTATACTAACATATAGTAGTACTAAACCTAAAGCTTTAATTTGGCTTTTGAGTACAAAAAGAAGAATATTATGTCTTGATCATTTCAACCTTGATGAGTTAAGTAAGGAGTCACAATCTCATAGATGTCCCTTAATGTAGTGGTACTGAAGAAACAGTAAAGAGTGCTAAAGTCTATAGTGAATTAACCACAATGTACATTTGTGCTAAAAGTCACTATTTCCTGGTTGTCATGGTGGAGAATTTACTTCCATCATTGCCAAACTTTCTGATTTTCAAGAAGCTGTAAATGCACATGCTTGTATGCTGCTTTGAATTGAAAATGTTGACAATGAAAACAATTAAATAAATACTTGATAGTTCTATTTTTAATTTTTTGAAATTTCTATTATGATTTCTATAATGAGTATTAATTTGTACCCCCACCAAGAGGGGAAGAAGTGTTCCTCCCCACATTCTTTCCAACATTTACAATCAGATTCTTGAAGCTCGCCATTCTGAATAATATGCGGTAGTGTCTTTACATAGTTTGAATTTCTACATTCCTGATGGCTGATTTTGAATATGGAACACATTTAAATGTAATTATTATGATTTGTGTTCTTTATTTGAAAACTGCCTATGTAATCATTAGCCCATTTTTTTCATTTTTTATTAGTTATTTTATTTATTTACATTTGAAATGTTATCCTGCTTCCCAGTTTCCCCTCCAAAACCCTTATACTCTCCACCCTTCCCCCTGCCTCTCTGAGGGTGCTAACCCAACTGCCCACCCACTCCTGCCACAGCACCTTAACAGTCCTCTACACTGGGTCATCAAGCCTCCCTACGTCCAAGGGCTTCTCCTCCCCGTGATGCTCCATATGGCCATCCTTTGCTACATATGCACCTGGAACCACTGGTTCTCCACATGTGTACTCTTTGGTCAGTGGTTTCGTCCCTAGGAATTTTGGGGGGGGTTGGTTATTGATATTGTTGTTCTTTCTATGGGGTTGCAAACACTTTGAGCTCCTAAAGTCCTTGCCCTAAAACTTCTCCATTGGGTTGTTGAGCTCAGTCCTATATTTGGCTGCATGCATCTGCATCTGTATTGGTCAGGCTCTGGCAGATCCTGTCAGATCCTACCAGGCTCCTGTCAGAAGGCACTTCTTGGCATCAGCAATAGTGTCTGGGTTTGGTTTTTGCAGATGGGATGGATCCCAAAGTGGTGTAGTCTCTGTGTAGCCTTTCCTTCAGTCTTTGTTCCACTCTTTCTCCCTGTATTTCCTTTTGACAGGAAGAATTCTGATTAATATATTTGAGGTGGGTGGGTGACCCCGTCCCTTAAAGGGAGACCCTGTCTGTACACTGGATATGGTTTCTACAGTTTCTGTCTCCCCTTTATAAGGTATTTTAGTTAAAGTCTCCCTGTTGTGTCCTGGGAACCCTTGTGTCTCTGGCATCTGGGACCTTCTAGTGGCTACCCTTAGTTCCCCCTACCTCAATGCTACATACCTCCTTTCAATATACTGACACTGTGTACTTCTCCCCCATTTCCTCCCATATCTGAACTGCCCCCTGTTTTCCCTACCCTTTCTCCCTCCCTCTTGGCTCCCTCTTTCCCTCTACTTCCCAAAGATTATTTTTCCCCATTATGAGTAGTACTGTAGCATCCACATTTTGGTGTGATGTTCTTTCTTCTTGGGTTTCATATGGTCTGTAAGTTATATCATGTATATGCTGAGCTGAGTTTTGGTTAATATCCACTTATCAGTGAGTACATATCATGTGTGTTCCTTTGTGAGTGTGTTACCTCACTCAGCATGTTATTTTCAAGTTCCATCCATTTACATGAGAATTTCATGAAGTCACTATTTTTAATAGCTAAGTAGTATTCCATTGTGTAAATGTACCACATTTTCTTTATCTATACTTTTATTGAGGGACATCTGAGTTGCTTCATGTTTGGGGATATTGTGAATAAGACTGCTATGAATATAATGGAGCATATGTCCTTGTGATATTGTGGAGCATCTTTTGCGTATATGCCTAGGAGAGGTATTAATGAGTTGCGAAGCAGAACTATTTCCAATTTTCTAAGGAACCACCAGACTGATTTCTAAAGTTGTTTTTACCAGTTTGTAATCCTCTATCAGCAACGGAGGAGTATTCCTCTATCTCTACATCCTTGCCAGTATTTGCTGTCATCTGTGATTTTTGATCTTAGCTATTCTGATTGGTGTGAGATAGAATCTCAGGGTCATTTTGATTTGCATTTCCAAGATAAGTAAGGATGCTGAACATTTCTTTAAGTGTTTCTTAGTCAATTGAGATTTCTCAGTTGAGAATTATCCATTTAGCTCTTTACCACATTTTTAATAGGTTTATTTGGTTCTATGGAGTCTAACTTCTTGAGATGTTTGTATGTGGGGGGCAGGTGTGGCGGCAGTCCCAAGATGGCGCCCGGGACTGCAGCTAAGTCTCATAACTAGTACCTGACTTCCTCACACACCTGAAACTAGCCACGTCCATTATGAGAGCTGCACAGGCACACCATGACGCATGATCAGGCCATGTGACGTGGATCTATGAACTGAGATTATCCAGTCTGGACTGAGGAGGTGGAATTGAGGGAGGATATAAGGGAGTGTGCTCGGGGGCTGGGGAAGGAGAGAGAAGAAAATAAAAGAGAGATTGCTGTTTGCATGCAGAAAGAAAGGTTCCTGAACAAACTGCTTTGAGAAGAACATCGTGGTGTCGCTCTTTTCTGCAGGTCAGAGACAGAAGCAACATTTGTATATTTTGGATATTAGCCCTCTATCAGATATAGGGTTGGGAAAGATTTTTTTTTATCAATCTGTGGGTTGCTGTTTTGTCCTATTCTCAATATCCTTTGCTTTACAGGAGCTTTTCAATTTTATTAGGTCCCATTTGCTGATTATTGATGTTAGAGAATAAGCAATTGATGTTGTGTTCAGGAAAATTTCCCCTGTGACCATGTGTTTGAAGCTATGCCCCACTTTCTCTTCTACTAGATTCCTTATATACAGTTTTATGTGGAAGTCCTTGATCCACTTGGACTTGAGCTTCCTATAAGGAGAGAAGAATGGATCAATTTGCATCCTTCTACATGCCTACTACCAGTTGAATTAGCACCATTTGTTGAAAATGATGTCTCTTTTCCACTGGATGGTTTTAGCTTCTTTCTCATAGATCAAGTGACCATAGGTGTGTGGGTTCATTTCTGGGTCTTCAATTCTGTTTTATTGATCTACCTGCCTGTCACTATATCAATACTGTGTGGTTTTTATCACTATTGCTTGATAGTATAACTTTAGGTCAGGGGTGGTGATTCCCCCAGAAGTTCTTTTATTGTTGAGAATGGTTTTGGATATCCTGGGTTTTTAATATTCCAGATAAATTTGAAAAACGCTCTTTCTATCTCTGTGAAGAATTGAGCTTGAATTTTTATGTGGATCGCATTGAATCTGTCGAATTCTTTTGGTAAGATGGCCATTTTTACTATGCTAATCCTGCTGATCTATGAACATGAGAGATCATTCCATTTTCTGGGGTCTTCTTCAATTTCTTTCCTCAGAGCTTGAAGTTCTTGTTATACAGGTCTTTTACTTGTTTGCTTATCATCACACCAAGATATTTCATATTATTTGTGACTATTCCAAAGGGTGTCATTTCCTTAATTTCTTTCTCATCCCACTTATTTGTTGAATAGAAGAGAGCTACTGATTTATGTTGATTTTGTATCCAGTCATTTTGCTGAAGATGTTTCTCAGCTTTAGGAATTCTCTCGTGGATTTTTTTTGTTTGTTTTTGTTTTGTTTTGTTTTTGGCTCACTTATGTATACTACCATATCATCTTCCAGTAGTGATCTCTTGTCTTCCTCCTTTCTAATTTGTTCCCTTTGATCTCTTTCTGTTGCATAATTGCTCTATATAGAATAGATAAGGAGGGGAAGAGTGGGCAGGCTGATCTTGTCCCTGATTTATTGGGATTACTTCATATTTCTCTACATTTAGTTTGATATTGGCTATTGGCTTGCTGTATATTGCTTTTATTATATTTAGGTATGTATCTTGAATTCCTGATCTCTCCAATACTTTTAGCATGAAGGAGTATTGTATTTTGTCAAAGACGTTTCAGCATCTAATGAGATGAACATGTGGTTTTTCTTTGCGTTTGTTTATATAGTGGATTATGTTGATGAATTTCCATATATTGAACCACCCTGGCTTCTCTGGGATGAAGTGTACATGATCATGATAAATGATCATTTTGAGGTGTTCTTGGATTTTGTTTGCAAGAACTTCATTATGTATCTTTGCATCAATATTCATGAGGGAAATTGGACTGAGGTTTTATTTCCTTGTTGGGTCTTTGCGTGGTTTGGGTATCATGGTAACTGTGGCTTCATAGAATGTATTGGGTAGTGTTCCTTTTGTTTCTCTTTTATGGAATAGTTTGAGAAGTATTGTTATTAGGTCTTCTTTGAAGATCTGAAAGAAATCGTCTCTAAAACCATCAGGTCCTGGGATTTTTTTTGGTTGGGAAACTTCTATGACTTAATGACTGCTTCTATTTCCTCAGGGGTTATGAGGCTATTTAGATGGTTTATCTGATCCTGATTTAGTTTGGTACCTGGTATCTGTCTAGAAAATCATTCATTTCACCTAGAATTTTCAAGTTTGTTGAGTATAGTCTTTTGTAGTATAATCTGATAATTTTTTAAATTTCATTAGTTTCTGTTCTTATATCTTCCTTTTCATTTCTGATACTGATAGTTGGATACTATCTCTGTGTCCTCTGGCTGGTCTTGCTGTGGGCTTATCTATCCTGTTGATTTTCTCAGTGATTCAGCTCCTGGTTTTGTTGATTATTTGTATAGTTCCCTTTGATTCTACTTGTTTGATTTCAGCCCTGAGTTTGATTATTTCCTGCCATTTACTCCTCTTGGTTCTATTTGCTTCTTTTTGTTCTAGAGCTTTCAGGTGTGCTGTCAAACTGTTAGTATATGCACTCTCTAATTTGATTATGAAAGCACTCAGAGATATGAATTTTCCTCTTAGCACTACTTTCATTATGTCCCATAATTTTGGGTATGTTGTGCCTTCATTTTCTTTAAATTCAAAAATGGCTTTAATGTCTTTCTTTATTTCTTCCCTGACCAAATTATCATTGAGTAGATAGGTGTTCAGCTTCCATGTGTATGTGAGATTCTTGTTGTTTTTGTTGTTGTTGAAGACCAGCCTTAATCTCTGTGATGTGATAGGATGCATGGAATTATTTCAATCTTCTTGTATTGGTTGAGGCTTGTTTTGTCTCCAATTATATGATCAGTTTTGGAGAAGGTACTGTGAGATGCTGAGAAGCAGGTATATTCTCCTGTTTTAGGAAACATATTATATGTTTTACAGATATGCATTTGGTCCATAACTTCTGTCAGTTTCACTGTGTCTCTTTTTAGTTTTTTTTTTCATGATCTCTCTATTGGTGAGATTGGTATGTTAAAGTCTCCTACTATTATTATGTGAGGTTCAATGTGTGCTTCGAGATTCAGTAATGTTTCTTTTACAAATATAGGTGCCCTTACATTTGGAGCATAGATGTTCAGAATTGAGAGTTCCTCTTGGTGGATTTTTCCATTGATTGCTATGTGGTGTCCTCTATCTTTTTGATAAGGTTTGGTTGAAAGTCTATTTTATTGAATACTAGAATTGCTAGTCCAGCTTGTTTCTAGGGACCATTTCTTGGAATTTTTTTTCTAGCCTTTTACTTTGAGGTAGTGTCTGCCTTTGTCAGTGAGGCGTGTTTCCTGTATGTTCAGTCCTGTTTATGTATCCAACCTGTTAGTCTATTTCTTTTTATTGGGAAATTGAGTCCATTGATATTCAGAGATATTAAGGACCAATGATTGTTCCATATTATTTTTATTGTTAGAGTTGGTTCTCTTCTTTGGGGTTAGTTGAAATTATATTATTTTCTTGCTTTTTCTAGGGTGTAGTTTCCCATCTTATGTTGCAGTGTTCCTTCTATTGTCTTCTGTAGGGCTAGATTTGTGGATATTGCTTAAATTTGGTTTTGTCATGGAATATCTTGGTTTAACCCTCTATAGTAATTGAGAGTTATGCTGGATATAGTAGTTTGTGCTTTCACTTTTGTTCTTTTAGGGTCTGAGTGACATCTGTCCAAAATATTCTGGCTTTTAGAGTCTCTGTTGAGAAGTCTGGTATAATTCTGATGAGTCTCCCTTTATATGTTACTTGACCTTTTCCCCTTACAGCTTTCAATATTCTTTCTTCGTTCTGTGCATTTGATGTTTTAATTATTATATGACAATAGGAGTTTCTTTTCTGATCCTATCTATTTGCTGCTATGGAGGCTTCTTGTATGTTTATTGGCATTTCTTTCTTTAGGTTAGGGAAATTTTTTCTATAATTTTATTGAAGTTTTTGCTGTCCCATCGAGTTGGGAATCTTCACTCTCTTCTATACCTATTATTCATAGGTTTGGTCTTTTCATCACATTCTAGATTTCTTGAATGTTTTGAGTTAGGAGCTTTTTGCTATTTGTATTTTCTTTGACTGTTGTGTCAATGCTTTTTAGACTATTTTATATGCCTGAAATTCTCTCTTCTATCTCTTGCATTCTGTTGATGTGATTCTTGCATTTGTGACTCCTATTCTCTTTCATAGATTTTTCCCTCTCTAAGGTTGTCTCCCTTTGTGTTTTCTTTAGTGTTTCTATTTCTATTTTTTGATCCTGTATGGTTTTGTTCAATTCCTTTACCTGTTTGATTGTGTTTTCCTGTATTTCTTTAAGAGGTCTCCTGTATTTCTTTAAGGGAGCTTTTATGTCTTTCTTAAATTCCTCTATTATATTTATGACATGGGATTCTAGAGCTGAATCTTACTTTTCAGGTGTGTTGTGGCATCTAGAACTTGGTGTGGTGGGAGAACTGGCTTCTGATGTTGTTGAGTCGCATTGGTTTCTGTTGCTTATGCTTGCCTCTTGCCCTCTGGTTATCTCTAGTGCTAACTGCTCTTGCTGTCTCTGACTGGAACCTGTCACTCCTGTGATCCTGGTTGTTTCAGAACTCCTCAGAGTCCAGCTGTCTCTGTGATCCTTTGATTCTGGGATCCTGGGATACTGAGATCCTGGATGTGTCAGAGCTCTTGGGAGTCAAGCTTTCTATGGGTGTTGCAGGAGTGAGTTGGGAGCCAGAACCCTGGGTCTGCTTAGGTACAAGTGCAAGCTGGAAGAACCATGTGTCTCTAGCTGGACAGGTGCTCCTGCTTCCCTGGTTCCTGTTGGGGTTCCAGTTGTACTGAGTGTTGGGGCAGATGTTGTAGCCTCAACTGTGATTTGTGTTGTCAGAGCTCCAGTGATCCTGGGTGTATCAGATTTCCTGGGAGTTGAGCTTCCTCTGGGTGTTGTAGGAGTGGGTACAGAGCCAGTGCCCTGGGTCTGCTCTGGGCACAGGTTCAAAGGAAAAGGAACCCATGCCTCTGGCTGGCCAGGGGTTGCAACATTTCTGGATCTTGGGGTTCCCAGTTACACTGGGTGTTGGGGCAGATGTTGTGGCCTCACCTGTTATCCTGTGTGTGTCAGAGCACCTGGGAGTCAAGCTTCCTCTGGGTGTTGGAGGAGTGGGTGCAGTGCCCATGCCCTGGGTCCACTCAGGGCACAGTTTTAATCCTGAAGGAACCTATGCATTTATTTTCTTTGTATTTAGTTTTGCAGTTCTTTCTAAATTCTAGATATCAGCCCCTGGTCTCAATGAAGTATAGCTTGTAAAGATACTTTGTTTTCTTCCTACCATATCACATGCCTCAGCTATTTTACTATAAAATTTAGTAAGAAATCAAAATATTTATAATGGAGACTGGGTACTTATTGTACTTTTACAATATAAATTTAATATATTTTATAATATCTTAAATATAATATAATATAATTAAATATAATATAATTAAATATAATATAAATATAATATCTTAAAGTTGTGAATTCAGTCTTTGCCTCCATTTCATTTAAACTAATAATGCATTGTGTATGTGTGTGTGTTTTGTGTGTGTGTGTGTGTGTGTTTGTGTGTGATCATTTTATTTCTACTTTTAAGCTTCTATTTATAATTAAGCGATCATTGATTGAATGTCTTTGACATCACCGGGGAATATAGTGACAAGTATAAAACAAAGAATTTGAAAACTTAACCTTATAGGCTTTAAATAATTTGCCAACATTATACAGATAGTAAATAAAAGATTTACCATACAATGATGAAAACATGAGTTTTCAAGGAATATTATTTATTTTTAAAGGAAATAAACTCTTGCAGTAAAGAATTCCTAAGTGGAAAGGGAAAATTATAGAAAATTGAAACAGAAATAACCAGAACTAATATCCTGATGAACACATCTATAGCTTATGAACATGGAAGACTATCACAAATATAGTGTTGACATCATAGAGCAGGATGTGATAATGTGTAATCCCTTCACTTGGGAGACTGACACATGATAATGGCAAGTTTGAGACCAATCTGAGCTGCACAGTGACACTCTGTATAAAAATTAAGTTGCAGAAATCATGCAGTATAATTTACTTCATATTATATTTCAAAATAGACAAAACAATACAATTTTGAAAAACACATAGCCATGTAATAAAATTATAAAGAAAATGCGACAGACACCGCCGGACCCTGAAGGAAACAGACCGGATAAACAGTTCTCTGCACCCAAATCCCGTGGGAGGGAGAGCTAAACCTTCAGAGAGGCAGACAGGCCTGGGAAACCAGAAGAGACTGCTCCCTGCACACACATCTCGGACGCCAGAGGAAAAAGCCAAAGACCATCTGGAACCCTGGTGCACTGAAGCTCCCGGAAGGGGCGGCACAGGTCTTCCTGGTTGCTGCCGCTGCAGAGAGCCCCTGGACAGCACCCCACGAGCGAACTTGAGCCTCGCGACCACAGGTAAGACCAAATTTTCTGCTGCAAGAAAGCTGCCTGGTGAGCTTGGGACACACGGAAGCAGAATTTCTCTAGAACCGGGCACGTTCTGTGTTTACCGGAAGTCCCACACCAGCGGATCCCGGCCCGCAGCAGCTCTCTGCTCCCAGACCCGGTGAGAGAGAGACCCAACCGCCTGGTCAGGTGGCACTCCTGAGGCTGCAGAGCGGAAGAGACCACCAACACTGCTCACCCCTGCCCACATCCCTGGCCCAAGAGGAAACTGTATAAGGCCTCTGGGCTCCCGTGGGGGAGGGCCCAGGAGCGGCAGGACCCCTGTGCCTAAGACACCACCAGAACCAGAAGGAAACAGACCGGATAAACAGTTCTCTGCACCCAAATCCCGTGGGAGGGAGAGCTGAACCTTCAGAGAGGCAGACAAGCCTGGGAAACCAGAAGAGACTGCTCTCTACACACACATCTCGGACGCCAGAGGAAAAAGCCAAAGACCATCTGGAACCCTGGTGCACTGAAGCTCCCGGAAACGGTGGCACAGGTCTTCCTGGTTGCTGCCGCTGCAGAGAGCCCCTGGACAGCACCCCACGAGCAAACCTGAGCCTGGGGACCACAGGTAAGGCCAAATTTTCTGCTGCAAGAAAGCTGCCTGGTGAACTCAAGACACAGGCCCACAGGAACAGCTGAAGACCTGTAGAGAGGAAAAACTACACGCCCGAAAGCAGAACACTCTGTCCCCATAACTGACTGAAAGAGAGGAAAACAGGTCTACAGCACTCCTGACACACAGGCTTATAGGACAGTCTAGCCACTGTCAGAAATAGCAGAACAAAGTAACACTAGAGATAATCTGATGGCGAGAGGCAAGCGCAGGAACCCAAGCAACAGAAACCAAGACTACATGCCATCATCGGAGCCCAATTCTCCCACCAAAACAAACATGGAATATCCAAACACACCAGAAAAGCAAGACTAGTTTCAAAATCATATTTGATCATGATGCTGGAGGACTTCAGGAAAGACCTGAACACACTTAGGGAAGCACAGGAAAACATTAATAAACAAGTAAAAGCCTACAGAGAGGAATCGCAAAAATCCCTGAAAGAATTCCAGGAAAACACAATCAAACAGTTGAAGGAATTAAAAATGGAAATAGAAGCAATCAAGAAAGAACACATGGAAACAACCCTGGATATAGAAAACCAAAAGAAGAGACAAGGAGCTGTAGATACAAGCTTCACCAACAGAATACAAGAGAAGGAAGAGAGAATCTCAGGAGCAGAAGATTCCATAGAAATCATTGACTCAACTGTCAAAGATAATGTAAAGCGGAAAAAGCTACTGGTCCAAAACATACAGGAAATCCAGGACTCAATGAGAAGATCAAACCTAAGGATAATAGGTATAGAAGAGAGTGAAGACTCCCAGCTCAAAGGACCAGTAAATATCTTCAACAAAATCATAGAAGAAAACTTCCCTAACCTAAAAAAAGAGATACCCATAGACATACAGGAAGCCTACAGAACTCCAAATAGATTGGACCAGAAAAGAAACACCTCCCGTCACATAATTGTCAAAACACCAAACGCACAAAATAAAGAAAGAATATTAAAAGCAGTAAGGGAAAAAGGTCAAGTAACATATAAAGGGAGACCTATCAGAATCACACCAGACTTCTCGCCAAAAACTATGAAGGCCAGAAGATCCTGGACTGATTTTATACAGACCCTAAGAGAACACAAATGCCAGCCCAGATTACTGTATCCAGCAAAACTCTCAATTAACATTGATGGAGAAACCAAGATATTCCATGACAAAACCAAATTTACACAATATCTTTCTACAAATCCAGCACTACAAAGGATAATAAATGGTAAAGCCCAACATAAGGAGGCAAGCTATACCCTAGAAGAAGCAAGAAACTAATCGTCTTGGCAACAAAACAAAGAGAGTGAAAGCACACAAACATAACCTCACATCCAAATATGAATATAAAGGGAAGCAATAATCACTATTCCTTAATGTCTCTCAATATCAATGGCCTCAACTCCCCAATAAAAAGACATAGATTAACAAACTGGATACGCAACGAGGACCCTGCATTCTGCTGCCTACAGGAAACACACCTCAGAGACAAAGACAGACACTACCTCAGAGTGAAAGGCTGGAAAACAACTTTCCAAGCAAATGGTCAGAAGAAGCAAGCTGGAGTAGCCATTCTAATATCAAATAAAATCAATTTCCAACTAAAAGTCATCAAAAAAGATAAGGAAGGACACTTCATATTCATCAAAGGAAAAATCAACCAAGATGAACTCTCAATCCTAAATATCTATGCCCCAAATACAAGGGCACCTACATATGTAAAAGAAACCTTACTAAAGCTCAAAACACACATTGCACCTCACACAA
Source organism: Rattus norvegicus (assembly GCF_021556685.1). Lineage (NCBI taxonomy): Eukaryota > Metazoa > Chordata > Mammalia > Rodentia > Muridae > Rattus > Rattus norvegicus. The sequence goes on along the minus strand of NC_141554.1, from coordinate 104,598,976 downwards.
TAATAGTGGGAGATTTCAACACCCCACTCTCATCAATGGACAGATCATGGAAACAGAAATTAAACAGTGATGTAGACAGACTAAGAGAAGTCATGAGCCAAATGGACTTAACGGATATTTATAGAACATTCTATCCTAAAGCAAAAGGATATACCTTCTTCTCAGCTCCTCATGGTACTTTCTCCAAAATTGACCATATAATTGGTCAAAAAACGGGCCTCAACAGGTACAGAAAGATAGAAATAATCCCATGCGTGCTATCCGACCACCACGGCCTAAAACTGGTCTTCAATAACAATAAGGGAAGAATGCCCACATATACGTGGAAATTGAACAATGCTCTACTCAATGATAACCTGGTCAAGGAAGAAATAAAGAAAGAAATTAAAAACTTTTTAGAATTTAATGAAAATGAAGATACAACATACTCAAACTTATGGGACACAATGAAAGCTGTGCTAAGAGGAAACCTCATAGCGCTGAGTGCCTGCAGAAAGAAACAGGAAAGAGCATATGTCAGCAGCTTGACAGCACACCTAAAAGCTCTAAAACAAAAAGAAGCAAATACACCCAGGAGGAGTAGAAGGCAGGAAATAATCAAACTCAGAGCTGAAATCAACCAAGTAGAAACAAAAAGGACCATAGAAAGAATCAACAGAACCAAAAGTTGGTTCTTTGAGAAAATCAACAAGATACATAAACCCTTAGCCAGACTAACGAGAGGACACAGAGAGTGTGTCCAAATTAACAAAATCAGAAATGAAAAGGGAGACATAACTACAGATTCGGAGGAAATTCAAAAAATCATCAGATCTTACTATAAAAACCTATATTCAACAAAATTTGAAAATCTTCAGGAAATGGACAATTTCCTAGACAGATACCAGGTATCGAAGTTAAATCAGGAACAGATAAACCAGTTAAACAACCCCATAACTCCTAAGGAAATAGAAGCAGTCATTAAAGGTCTCCCAACCAAAAAGAGCCCAGGTCCAGACGGGTTTAGTGCAGAATTCTATCAAACCTTCATAGAAGACCTCATACCAATATTATCCAAACTATTCCACAAAATTGAAACAGATGGAGCCCTACCGAATTCCTTCTATGAAGCCACAATTACTCTTATACCTAAACCACACAAAGACACAACAAAGAAAGAGAACTTCAGACCAATTTCCCTTATGAATATCGACGCAAAAATACTCAATAAAATTCTGGCAAACCGAATTCAAGAGCACATCAAAACAATCATCCACCATGATCAAGTAGGCTTCATCCCAGGCATGCAGGGATGGTTTAATATACGGAAAACCATCAACGTGATCCATTATATAAACAAACTGAAAGAACAGAACCACATGATCATTTCATTAGATGCTGAGAAAGCATTTGACAAAATTCAACACCCCTTCATGATAAAAGTCCTGGAAAGAATAGGAATTCAAGGCCCATACCTAAACATAGTAAAAGCCATATACAGCAAACCAGTTGCTAACATTAAACTAAATGGAGAGAAACTTGAAGCAATCCCACTAAAATCAGGGACTAGACAAGGCTGCCCACTCTCTCCCTACTTATTCAATATAGTTCTTGAAGTTCTAGCCAGAGCAATCAGACAACAAAAGGAGATCAAAGGGATACAGATCGGAAAAGAAGAGGTCAAAATATCACTATTTGCAGATGACATGATAGTATATTTAAGTGATCCCAAAAGTTCCACCAGAGAACTACTAAAGCTGATAAACAACTTCAGCAAAGTGGCTGGGTATAAAATTAACTCAAATAAATCAGTTGCCTTCCTCTATACAAAAGAGAAACAAGCCGAGAAAGAAATTAGGGAAACGACACCCTTCATAATAGACCCAAATAATATAAAGTACCTCGGTGTGACTTTAACCAAGCAAGTAAAAGATCTGTACAATAAGAACTTCAAGACACTGAGGAAAGAAATTGAAGAAGACCTCAGAAGATGGAAAGATCTCCCATGCTCATGGATTGGCAGGATTAATATGGTAAAAATGGCCATTTTACCAAAAGCAATCTACAGATTCAATGCAATCCCCATCAAAATACCAATCCAATTCTTCAAAGAGTTAGACAGAACAATTTGCAAATTCATCTGGAATAACAAAAAACCCAGGATAGCTAAAGCTATCCTCAACAATAAAAGGACTTCAGGGGGAATCACTATCCCTGAACTCAAGCAGTATTACAGAGCAATAGTGATAAAAACTGCATGGTATTGGTACAGAGACAGACAGATAGACCAATGGAATAGAATTGAAGACCCAGAAATGAACCCACACACCTATGGTCACTTGATTTTTGACAAAGGAGCCAAAACCATCCAATGGAAAAAAGATATTATTTTCAGCAAATGGTGCTGGTTCAACTGGAGGGCAACATGTAGAAGAATGCAGATCGATCCATCCTTATCACCCTGTACAAAGCTTAAGTCCAAGTGGATCAAGGACCTCCACATCAAACCAGACACACTCAAACTAATAGAAGAAAAACTAGGGAAGCATCTGGAACACATGGGCACTGGAAAAAATTTCCTGAACAAAACACCAATGGCTTATGCTCTAAGATCAAGAATCGACAAATGGGATCTCATAAAACTGCAAAGCTTCTGTAAGGCAAAGGACACTGTGGTTAGGACAAAACGGCAACCAACAGATTGGGAAAAGATCTTTACCAATCCTACAACAGATAGAGGCCTTATTTCCAAAATATACAAAGAACTCAAGAAGTTAGACCGCAGGGAAACAAATAACCCTATTAAAAAATGGGGTTCAGAGCTAAACAAAGAATTCACAGCTGAGGAATGCCGAATGGCTGAGAAACACCTAAAGAAATGTTCAACATCTTTAGTCATAAGGGAAATGCAAATCAAAACAACCCTGAGATTTCACCTCACACCAGTGCGATTGGCTAAGATCAAAAACTCAGGTGACAGCAGATGCTGGCGAGGATGTGGAGAAAGAGGAACACTCCTCCATTGTTGGTGGGATTGCAGACTGGTAAAACCATTCTGGAAATCAGTCTGGAGGTTCCTCAGAAAATTGGACATTGAACTGCCTGAGGATCCAGCTATACCTCTCTTGGGCATATACCCAAAAGATGCCTCAACATATAAAAGAGACACGTGCTCCACTATGTTCATCGCAGCCTTATTTATAATAGCCAGAAGCTGGAAAGAACCCAGATGCCCTTCAACAGAGGAATGGATACAGAAAATGTGGTACATCTACACAATGGAATATTACTCAGCTATCAAAAACAACGAGTTTATGAAATTCGTAGGCAAATGGTTGGAACTGGAAAATATCATCCTGAGTGAGCTAACCCAATCACAGAAAGACATACATGGTATGCACTCATTGATAAGTGGCTATTAGCCCAAATGCTTGAATTACCCTAGATCCCTAGAACAAACGAAACTCAAGACGGATGATCAAAATGTGAATGCTTCACTCCTTCTTTAAATGAGGAAAAAGAATACCCTTGGCAGGGAAGGGAGAGGCAAAGATTAAAACAGAGACTGAAGGAACACCCATTCAGAGCCTGCCCCACATGTGGCCCATACATATACAGCCACCCAATTAGACAAGATGGATGAAGCAAAGAAGTGCAGACCGACAGGAGCCGGATGTAGATCGCTCCTGAGAGACACAGCCAGAATACAGCAAATATAGAGGCGAATGCCAGCAGCAAACCACTGAACTGAGAATAGGTCCCCTATTGAAGGAATCAGAGAAAGAACTGGAAGAGCTTGAAGGGGCTCGAGACCCCAAAAGTACAACAATGCCAAGCAACCAGAGCTTCCAGGGACTAAGCCACTACCTAAAGACTATACATGGACTGACCCTGGACTCTGACCCCATAGGTAGCAATGAATATCCTAGTAAGAGCACCAGTGGAAGGGGAAGCCCTGGGTCCTGCTAAGACTGAACCCACAGTGAACTAGTCTATGGGGGGAGGGCGGCAATGGGGGGAGGGTTGGGAGGGGAACACCCATAAGGAAGGGGAGGGGGGAGGGGGATGTTTGCCCGGAAACCGGGAAAGGGAATAACACTCGAAATGTATATAAGAAATACTCAAGTTAATAAAAAAAAAAAAAAAAAGAAAGAAAAAATGGAAAAATGAAAAAAAAGAAGAAAAAAAAAAGAAAAGAAAATGCAAAAAACAGTTTTAAATATTTTATGTCTTCTTTCTTTTTTTTTATATTCTTTTTTTTTATTAACTTGAGTATTTCTTATATACATTTCAAGTGTTATTCCCTTTCCCGGTTTCCTGGCAAACATCACCCTCCCCCCTCCCCTTCCTTATGGGTGTTCCCCTCCCAACCCTCCCCCCATTGCCGCCCTCCCCCCACCAGTCTAGTTCACTGGGGGTTCAGTCTTAGCAGGATCCAGGGCTTCCCCTTCCACTGGTGCTCTTACTAGGATATTCATTGCTACCTATGAGGTCAGAGTCCAGGGTCAGTCCATGTATAGTCTTTAGTTAGTGGCTTAGTCCCTGGAAGCTCTGGTTGCTTGGCATTGTTGTACATATGGGGTCTCGAGCCCCTTCAAGCTCTTCCAGTTCTTTCTCTGATTCCTTCAACGGGGGTTCTATTCTCAGTTCAGTGGTATGCTGCTGGTATTCACCTCTGTATTTGCTGTATTCTGGCTGTGTCTCTCAGGAGCGATCTACATCCGGCTCCTGTCGGTCTGTACTTCTTTGCTTCATCCATCTTGTCTAATTGGGTGGCTGTATATGTATGGGCCACATGTGGGGCAGGCTCTGAATGGGTGTTCCTTCAGTCTCTGTTTTAATGTTTGCCTCTCTCTTCCCTGCCAAGGGTATTCTTGTTCCCCTTTTAAAGAAGGAGTGAAGCATTCACGTTTTGATCATCCGTCTTCAGTTTCATTTGTTCTAGGCATCTAGGGTAATTCAAGCATTTGGGCTAATAGCCACTTATCAATGAGTGCATGCCATGTATGTCGTTCTGTGATTGGGTTAGCTCACTCAGGATGATGTTTTCCAGTTCCAACCATTTGCCTACGGATTTCATAAAGCCGTTGTTTTTGATAGCTGAGTAATATTCCATTGTGTAGATGTACCACATTTTCTGTATCCATTCCTCTGTTGAAGGGCATCTGGGTTCTTTCCAGCTTCTGGCTATTATAAATAAGGCTGCAATGAACATAGTGGAGCACGTGTCTTTTTTATATGTTGGGGCATCTTTTGGGTATATGCCCCAGAGAGGTATAGCTGGATCCTCAGGCAGTTCAATGTCCAATTTTCTGAGGATCCTCCAGACTGATTTCCAGAATGGTTGTTCCAGTTTGCAACCCCACCAACAATGGAGGAGTGTTCCTCTTTCTCCGCATCCTTGCCAGCATCTGCTGTCCCCTGAGTTTTTGATCTTAGCCATTCTCACTGGTGTGAGGTGAAATCTCAGGGTTGTTTTGATTTGCATTTCCCTTATGACTAAAGATGTTGAACATTTCTTTAGGTGTTTCTCAGCCATTCGGCATTCCTCAGCTGTGAATTCTTTGTTTAGCTCTGAGCCCCATTTTTTAATAGGGTTATTTGTTTCCCTGCGGTCTAACTTCTTGAGTTCTTTGTATATTTTGGATATAAGGCCTCTATCTGTTGTAGGATTGGTAAAGATCTTTTCCCAATCTGTTGGTTGCCATTTTGTCCTAACCACAGTGTCCTTTGCCTTACAGAAGCTTTGCAGTTTTATGAGATCCCATTTGTCGATTCTTGATCTTAGAGCGTAAGCCATTGGTGTTTTGTTCAGGAAATTTTTTCCAGTGCCCATGTCCAAACACTGTCTGAAACAACCCAAACAGTCAAGTTCTGCAGCTTGGTCAAGTTCACTTATCAAGTTGCACATTTAAGTGTTTTTTACCTACCAGCTGACATATCCATACTGAGTACTTTCTCTCTCTCTCTCTCTCTCTCTCTTCATCTTTATTAACTTGAGTATTTCTTATTTACATTTCGATTGTTATTCCCCTTCCCTGTTTCCAGGCTAACATCTCCCTAACCCCTCCCCCTCCCCTTCTGTATGGGTGTTCCCCTCCATCCTCCCCCTATTACTGCCCTCCCCCCAACAATCAAGTTCACTGGGGGTTCAGTCTTGGCAGGACCAAGGGCTTCCCCTTCCACTGGTGCTCTTACTAGGATATTCATTGCTAACTATGCAGTAGGAGTCCAGGGTCAGTCCATGTATAGTCTTTAGGTAGTGGCTTAGTCCCTGGAAATTCTGGTTGCTTGGCATTGTTGTTCATATGGGGTCTCAAGCCCCTTCAAGCTCTTTCAGTCCTTTCTAAGATTCCTTCAACCAGGGTCCCGTTCTCAGTTCAGTGGTTTAATGATGGCATTCGCCTATGTATTTGCTGTATTCTGGCTGTGTCTCTCAGGAGAGATCTATATCTGGTTCCTGTCGGCCTCCACTTCTTTGCTTCATCCATCTTATCTAGTTTGGTGGCTCTATATGTATGGGTCACATGTGGGGCAGGCTCTGAATGGGTGTTCCTTCTGCCTCTGTTCTAAACTTTGCCTCCCTCTTCCCTCCCAAGGGTATTCTTGTTCCCCCTTTAAAGAAGTAGTGAAATGTTCGCATTTTGGTCTACCTTCTTGAGTTTCATGTGTTCTGTGCATCTACGGTAATTCCAGCATTTGTGCTAATAGCCACTTATCAATGAGTGCATACCATATGTGTTTTTCTGTGATTGGGTTACCTCACTCAGGATGATATTTTCCAGTTCCATCCATTTGCCTATGAATTTCATAAAGTCATTTTTTGATAGCTGGGTAATATTCCATTGTGTAGATATACCACATTTTCTGTATCCATTCCTCTGTTGAAGGGCATCAGAGTTCTTTCCAACTTCTGGCTATTATAAATAAGGCTGCTATGAACATAGTGGAATATGTGTCTTTGTTATATGTTGGGGCATCTTTTGGGTATATGCTCAAGAGAGGTATAGCTGGGTCCTCAGGTATTTCAATGTCCAATTTTCTGAGGAACCTCCAGACTGATTTCCAGAATGGTTGTACCAGTCTGCAACCCCACCAGCAATGGAGGAGTGTTCCTCTCTCTACACATCCTCGCCAGCATTTGCTGTCACTTGAGTTTTTGATCTTAACCATTCTCACTGGTGTGAGGTGAAATCTCAGAGTTGTTTTGATTTGCATTTCTCTTATGACTAAAGATGTTGAACATTTCTTTCGGTGTTTCTCAGCAATTCGGCATTCCTCAGTTGTGAATTCTTTGTTTAGCTCTGAAACCCATTTTTTAATAGGGTTATTTGTCTCCCTGCGGTCTAACTTCTTGAGTTCTTTGTATATTTTGGATATAAGCCCTCTTTTTTCATTAGATTTTTAATTTACATTTCAAATGTTATTCCCTTTCCTGGTTTCCCATCCATAAGCCACCTATCCCCTCCCCCTTCTTCTATGAGGGTGCTCCCCATCCCCAACCACCCACCTCCTCCTGCCTCTCTGCACTGACATTCCTCTCCATTGGTAGGGAGGGTGCAGCCTTGGCAGGACCAAGGGCTTCTCCTTCCATTGGTGCCCAACAAGGCCATCCTCTGTTACATATGCAGTTGGAGCCATGGGTTAGTCCATGTGTACTCTTTGGATAGGGGTTTATTCCTGGGGGGCTCTTTTTGGTTGTCATTGTTGTTTGTTCTTAAGGGGTTGCAAGCTCCTTCAGCTCTTTCAATCCTTTCTGTAATTCCTCCAACAGGGGTCGAATTCTCAGTTCAATGGGTGGCTGAGGGCATTCACCTCTGCATTTGCCATGCTCTGGCTGAGCCTCTCAAGAGACAAGTATATCAGGCTCCTGTCAGCATGTACTTCTTGCTTTCATCAATATTATCTATTTGGTGGCTATTGGTATATGGGCTGTATCCCCAGGTGGAGCAGTCTCTGAATGGTCATTCTTTCAGTCTCTGCTACAAAATTTGTCTCTATATCTCCTCCTATGAATATAGTTTTTATGTGCATTGAACACGGTGATTTGGAAGACCTTTCTTGTTCTCTTGCATCTATCTTCTCTGATTCTTACACTTTTTCTCTGTGCTCTTTTCACAGAGTTCTTTGCACCCAGAGGTGAGGGATATGATGGAGAGTCATTACTTTTATGGTTAAGTGTTCCAAGGTCTCTCAGTCTCTGCATAATGTTTGGCTATAGGTATCTGAATTTGTTCTCATATGCTGCAGGTAGAAACTTTTCTGATGAAGGCAGAGCAAGGCACTGATCTGTGAGTACAACAGAATGTCATTAGGATTCATTTTCTTGCCACTTGTTTTGAGTAGTAGTATTTGGTTTTACCCTAGTTCCTAGGTTACCCTGTCTCAGGTTCTAGGTCACCTAAGCAATGTTAAGTATGGGTTCCATCTTGTCAAGTGGGCCTTCAATCAAATTCAATATTGGTTGGTTGCTCCCACTGGCTCTGTGCCACCATAGCCCCAGCTTTTCTTTCAGGCAGTATGTTGATCCACAGGTTTATGAATTGGTTGATGGTTGCTATTTCTCTTTTGGTAGCATGCAGAGTTTATTACCAAAGTCACTAGCGTGTAGGTTCTATGCAGCTACCAGCTCAACTTCTCCATGTTCAATAAATTGTATAAGAGTAGTCTTCAATGATGGGGTTTGGTGTCAGTTTGTGGAGAGCAATCTATATTCTTGGCCACCAACTGAGTTGTCTGGTTATTCCCACAGGACTCTTTTGGCCAACAATTCAATTAGATGGAACTCAGTCCCAATACTGGAAGCTTTATTTGTTGACAAGGAATGTCCAGTTGGATCCCTTTCTCCCCAGTTATTTAGCGATTTCATTTAGATTGTCTTCATATTTGTATATAATTTAGGAAGCTTCTATGTTATCAGGTTTCCATGCTGCCTCTCAAATGACCCTTAATTTTAGGTGTCTCTTTCCTGTATTCCCTTTCATATGAAACAATGGTTTCATAATGAGGTTTTTATATATGGGTATTATATACCTTGGGCATATTTACCATCTATTCTTTTGTGACCCTGTCCCTCCTTCCCACTGGATCCCTGCTTTATACAAAAAGATCCTCCTATGCTTTCTTACTCAAAAAGTTGGATTCTGTATATAAAGTAAAACATAATATTTTTCTTTCTAAGATTGCCTTATTTATGTTTGTATGCTGATTTCCAGACCTCTTGTTTTCCAGCATATGACTAACTCCATTTTAATCTTCCTTATTGCTGTTTCCAATGAACCATTGTATAGAGACACCATATTGTTTTCATTCATCCACCTACTTCTGTTTAAAAAAATTACAAAACAGATCAATCTCTGAGAAGCTTTTGATTTGTAGTGACTAGACAATTGCTGTGCTGCTTGGTAGGTGATTTTGAACATTGTGTTTCCATGAATTCAGTTTGAAAAATGTCTTTCATAGAACTGAGCAACTTTGATGCCATGTCCAAATACTGGCAGGTGCTGAACTGTTTGCAAATTGGCCCCTGTGAATTTTTTTAAACAATAAAAACACTAGCATGATGGTTCAGACATTAACAAGAAAGGGAATACCCAGAGGGAGAAATTATTACTATTTTTTAGGGGTTAGATTCCATAAGATTGAACAAAATGAATTAAAAAATCAAGTACCTTTGTTCAGAAAGGTCAATGTTCAGTGGTCCTGTATGCATGACAGTGTATTTAATGGCAGCCACCCAACCTACAGCGTTAACATGGTTAATGACTTTGTTCTCCTGTATTTTGATCTTCAAATCTGCAAACTCTGTGTTAACTGTAAAGAGTATTTCCGATAATATGTTATCTCAGAGTTCATATGCTAGTAATTTTATCTTCTTTTATATTTCAGCTGGTCAGAGCAGCTTTTGAGTAAGCATTTTTCCCCCCAGGGTAGGAACAAGCTGCACCTCCTGAAAGCAGGCAGGCATTCAGAACCAGCTGGCTTGGATATGTTGGTTTTCTCTAGATTGTATCCATGGTGTTAAATTTGGGTATTATATTGTTTGAGTTTGAAAAGAGACTGATTTTTACCTTGTTGAATTACCTGTATCCCCTATTGATTGAGCGAAAGGAAATGGGGGTGGTACCATTACTACCTTTACTCTAACAGCCGGTCTTCAGCTACAGATGCAACTGCATGGCAAGCAAAGGCTGCAGAATACCTTCTGCTTATTTTGATCTACTTAAAGAAAATTCTTTGTGTTGCTAAAGAATAGCTGACCCCATCATCCTAGTCACATTTTATCCTTGAATAATGAGGTAAAAAAAACCCTCTCCCTGAAGTAAATGTTCAGTTTATGCTGTTTTTTTCCTCACTTCAAAAAGATAAAGAAGCTTTATGAAATAATGATGCTATCCTCAGCTGAACATAAGGGTTTGTCCTTAATGTCTTAATCAATAGTCAGAGTTAGGAAGGTCAGCTCATCTCTAAACTAAAGCTGGAATCAGCTGTCCAGCACAGAAATGAAATCTGGCAAAGAAGGCTGCAGGCTCATGTCTCAGCTACATTTCAAATAGATGCTTTAAATAGTTGGTTTTCACTATTTATCTTTGACATCTTGACTAAGGGTCTTCAGAACTTCTGTAACCTACCGATGGACTCCTGTAAATCCCTTTGGTGTTTCTATTTCAATTATTCTGCTGAAAACTGTGAGCAAGAGTTTGAAGTATATTTCTGTAAGAGCCCAGAAGACTACTTTTTGAAATTCAGGGTGGCATCTATTAATTTATTCAAGCAATCAGGCAGTTTTTTGGCAAATATTTTTTAAGCACCTGCTATGTGTGAGGTGTTGGGATAAACACCGAAGATACAAATAGACTTATAGTCTAGGTGTAATAAACAGCCCAGAGGCCAGCTTAACTTTCATGCAAAAACAAAAAAAAAAAAAAAAACCAAAAAACCCAAAACAGTTTTTCCCCCATTTGAATTGACCTAAGAATGCTAAATTCAGTTGCCTTGCTTAATCTTTCTACTTGAGTTGATTTCTTTTGCTTTCTTCTGATATTGCTTATGAGTTTAGCTTTCCATTCAACTTCTGATTCTGATATTTATCAGCTATGCCATTTTAGGTAAATCATTCAGCCTTAATTATTTTACTTATACCACTTTCTTATCTACAAACTATGGATAAGGAGAAGCGCCTGCTTTATAAGTTATTTGCAAAGCTATCAGGAAAGAATTAAATACTAATGGTTCATATACTTTAAAAACCTCATTTTTTGTTATTCACAGGAAATGAGGAATGAATAGGTATATCAAAAATGTTCTCTTTTTTAAATTTTGTTTTTCTTGGCGACCAGCTCTCTGCAGGCAGGTTTTGTGTCTGAGGGCTCTTTAAGAAAATAAAAAGAAAAGGAAATAAAGAGCAAGACTCGGAAACTTCATACACAAGAAATTACTTTGAAAGTCTGTTTTCTTTTAAATAAGTAAGCTTATATGGTGATGCCCTGCTTGCTGTCAGAAACACTAAGGTTTGATTAGAAGCTCAGCACTTGATGTTTTTTACTCTTCATATGCTGAGGCCAATTCCATCATTATTTTGCTTTCAAAATCAGATGTCTTATCCAACTTGCCAAAATTTTACCGCCTCACAGATTACATATATACTCTGTAAGCCCCGTGAGATTCGTGATTTTTTTTATAAAGTGAGAGCTGCCAACATTTTGAAACTATCTTGTTTCTTCTTGTCCCACCAAGAGATTCTTTTCTTTAATGAGATACCTTAATGACTCGTACTATCTGATGATGTAAAGTGATTATTTTGGTTTATCCTTGAAGGAGATACAACATGTGACATTATTTCAAAGAAAGGCAATGGATTTTGGTTTGTATCAACATAATTATCAAGGTAGCAATCTTCTTACATTTATAAACTATATCACCCACATCTCCTCAAGCCACAGTCAAGTCTTGGAGAATAATATGCATTGTGAATGAAGTTGGTGAGTTTTATATGAAGGAATCTCATTTAAAATGTAATTTCTCCAAAAATTCAACATACCCTCACAGCTATTGCATGACCTTGATGTCTTTTAATATTAATGAGCTCCCTAAAGGTAACATTAGAATAACAAAAATCATACATTTTCTTGTTTGAAATTTCATAGTAATTCTTAGTAATCATTTACTGTAGCCTTGATATTTATTCATATATGATTATATATATATGATCTTAGGTGAAAGCCAATAAAAATATTCAATCATTTTGTTGTCTATATTCAGAAACTGGCTTGCTTGAAGGTAAACATGTCTTATCTGCCTATAAAACCATTGGGATTTATCTTAATAATATAAATTATCAAAGAAAATATAAAGGTACAAAGATAAATAGCTCAAACAAACCCTCATGTTAAGAGAAAATCATGTTCTTCTTGACTTTTATACTTAATTTGGGAAAATTCACATACCTTATGTGTTTTACTGTACTGTTCACCACTTTTGAAACTACAACTTTGTATTACTGAACTATTACTTAACCCATATTAACTTTCAGGTTGCCATTGACTTAAGGGTTTATTTCAGTAATTCTCTGAAAATATCTTAATGTTCACAGAGAAGCTGTTGGCAGTGACTTTGAACTTGATGTACACATTTTTAACCATTGAGTCTGCTCTCTTATAAAAGATATGTAATATCTTTGAGCTTGCTTACTTTATAGAACTGCTTGTGGTTACCCTGGAAATGCACATACAAAGGGACTGAAAGTGTGTCTGTGTATATTAGGTATTCATTAGTTGGTAGATGTGATTTTTATTTTAACTTCAAATTGACTTCAGAATTCTATGCCATAATAGATCAAAGTGAGCACACGATATACCCCATGAAGAAGAGATGGAAGAAGGCATGGCATTCGGCATGCACAGTTGGTCAAAATGTTCACAAATGGTTATATTATGGATGGTTTATCATGGCTTCTCTGTACGTCAGATACCCATTTCATGGCACCAGAAACAATACTGAGGCACAGAAATCGAGAGACTAATTTCCATTACCCTGGAATGCATAAGTTTCCAGGAGCACAGTGAACAACCTCATTAGAATTCACTCTAACCAATACACATTTGTATGTCATGTAAGAAGCACAGTTGTTAAAAGTGTCAAGAAACCTCATGTAAAATAAATGCATCTTATAGCAAGGGGTGACTAGAGATTGTTTATGTCATCTCAATCAAGTTTTTCTCTTACTATTAATTTCAAACTTCTGAAGTATTCTGCTTTGTTATTCTTAGAATTTTGGCAGAGAGAGAGAGAGAGAGAGAGAGAGAGAGAGAGAGAGAGAGAGAGAGAGAGAGAGAGAGCTGAGGTAGGGAACAAGAAAAATGAAGGCAAGGCCTTAATCAATCAATTACAATACTGTAAGCAAGTGATGGCTAACAGTGTCTAATAATTCATCATTGTACTATACCTATCAGCTATAAAACTGTCATCCCTAAAAGGTTATTAGAGCACAGATGTGGTCGATTGTTCACAGTGGGGTGTTAAAGTGCTGTTAACGTCTCCATCACACACCAATGGAACTTGCTGTTCTTTTTAAGGAGATAGGGAGTTTTCAGCAAGGCTTTGACTGAGAGAGACAAGCCTGTATGTGAAATAGAGAGGTATCAAAACCCCAGGATTGATAATGTAAGAGACTTAAGACTAGAACAGTATATTATCTGCTTACTTTCCTACCGCATTTCAAAAACCAAGCACTGTACAGGCCCCATGATAAATACCCAGCCACCTAAGCTGCATTGAATTAACTTTGTGAAAGGGGTACTGGGAGTATCCTGCCTTGGTTCTGGTGTTGAGGGCTGGGTAGTAATGCTCTTCCTCCCGGCAGTTTTGGAAAAAGGCTTTCTTTACTAGTCTGTCCTCCCATGGGAGGGATGAACACTGAAGCAATTTCCCATGTCATGTCCTTTGCTAGCTTCTTGGAGGTCTTAAAATTCACAAGTCTTAACTATCAGGAAAAGAAAAAGAAGCTAAAAGCTCAGCTATGAGCTCGTCCATCTACATTTTATAGATGAAATATTTAGTGTTTTAAATTAAACATGCAGAAAAAAATCTTATTCCAGAGATATTTTTTTTTGCAGCCATCCTGCTTACAGAGCTCTAACCTTGGAACAGAATCTGCATATGAATCAAGGTCACCCAGTTGGAGTTTCTCTAACCAAAGTCTGAATTCAAAATCACAACCCCAGGGCACCAGTAAGGGCTGGGTGAGAGGGTGGGGCTGGGGAACAAGGGGGGGGGTGACATTTAGGTGAGTAGTGTCAAATCTGTATGATATTTGAGATTGATAAATTATAGTTCCTATCCAAGTTGGTATCTTTTTATTCAAATAAAGTCACTGGTAATGAAAAGAAAAATAATTTTTAGAGTTTGCTGAACAAAGCCAATCAAATGTAGCCTATATTGCTAGAAATACAGTGTCCACTTAAGGAAATCTATGTTCCCACTCCATTCTGAAGTTGGCCAGCTTATATTCTGAGTGTAACATTCTTTTCAGGGAGTCATAGTCATTTTATATAGAGTATTGATCAACTAAGATATAGTCAGAGGAAGGAGAAAACAAGATGTGGATGGGCTTGAAAATCACACATCTGAGGAATTATTGGCCTAAGGAATGATTTTGAATGTTAAAAATTCTTTCTTTTTCCTTATGGTACTGAAAGTGGAACCTTGGGTTTATTCTAAGCAAGGATTTCATAACTCCATTCTCATATATGTCTGAATTATACATATATGTGATGTGTGTGTGTGTGTGTGTGTGTGTGTGTGAATGATACAGAGTATTTTACTAATTTACTCTGGAATTCACCTTTATCTCAGACAGGCCTTGGGCCTGTGGTTTGTTTTCTCCAGTCTGGAGAGGGTTTGGGATCGTAGAATTGCACCATGAGGCTGGACTCACTGCTAAAATGATATTTTAATATCATTCATATAAAAGAAACATACAGGTTGATAAGTGAAATGGAATCAAAGACCCAGAAATAAACCCACACACGAATGGATACTTGATTTTTTGTGACAAAGAAGCCAAAACCACACAATGGCAAAAAGAAAACAGGTTCAACAAATGGTGTTTGTTGAACTGGATGTCTGTATGTAGAAGAAAGCCAGTGGATCTATATTTATCATCCTGCATAGAAAATCAAGTCCAAGTGGATCAAGGACATTAACATAAAATGGATATAATAAATCTTATATAAGAAAAAAGTGGCAAATAGCCTTGAACTCATTAGTGCAGGAGTCAGTTTCCTGAACAGAACCCCAAGGGTTCAGGCTTTAAGATCAACAATTTATAAATGGGACCTCATGAAACTGGAAAGCCTCTGAAAGGTAAAGGACATAGTAGGTCAAATCAGCAACCTACAGAGTGGGAAGAAAAATCTTCATTAGCCCTACATCTGACAGAGGGTTGATATCCAAAATATTTAAATAACTCAAGAAGTTAGGTCCCTCCCTACAAATCCCCCTCATTTTAAGAAATGGAGTACAGATCTAAACAGGGAATTCTCAATAGAAGCGTCTCTAATGGCTGAGAAGTACTCAAAGACATGTTCAACATCCTTAGTTATCAGGCAAATACAAATCAAAATGACTATGAGATTTAACTTGAACCTGTCGAATGGTAAGCCCCAAAACTTAAGTGGTAGTGCATGCTGGTGTGGCTGGAGAGAAAGAGAATCACTCCTACATTGGTAGTGGTATTGCAAATTTGTACAACCATTCTGGAAATCAATCTGTCAGTTTCTGAGAAAATTGAAAATAGTTCACCTTAAAGGCTCAGCTCTACCTCTCCTGGGCATATACCCAAAAGATGCTCCATCATACCACAAGGACACATGTTCCTCTATGTTCATAGCAGCTTTATTTCTTATAGCCAGAAACTGGAAACAACCCAGATGTCCTCAGCCAAAGAATGGATACAGAAAATGTGGTTAAGTTACACAGTGAAATACTATTCAGCTATTAAAAACAAAAACATCATGAATTTTGCATGCCATGGGATGGAACTAGAAAATATTATCCTGAGTGAGGTAACTGAGACCCAAAAGGACATGCATGATATGTACTCACTGATTAATGAATATTAGCCAAAGAGTACAGTACCCAGGGTACACCCCATAGACCATAAGAAGTCTAACAAGAAGGAAGGCCAAGAGATAATGCTTTAATCCCACTTAGAAGTGGGAGCAAAATAGTCCTATGGTGGAGTCAAGTGGGTGGGATGGGAGAGGGAAATAGGGAGCAGTTGCAGGTGTGGGGAAAGAGAGAAGAGAGGCCCAAAGGGCCAGGAAAAGGAATTGAAATCTGCAGCTGCTGTATGTGTGTGGCGGGGGTGGGGGGTGGTAGGAGTAATCTTTCAGAAGTGCCAGAGACCTGGGATAGGGGAAGCTCCAGGGAATCAATGAAGGTGATCTTAGCCAAGATGCATAAGAGTAGCGATGTGTGTGTGCGTGTGTGTGTGTGTGTGTGTGTGTGTGTGTGTGTGTGTGTGTGAAGTCAAAAATCAAAACAACCTAGCAAATCTCAAGTATATGAGTATTGCAATGATGGTCTTTATGGTGTGAACCTCTGACTTCATCAATAATGTTGCAATTGAATCTAATTCATTTAAGCTGATTAGTGTTCTGCAAAATAATATTTTGATATAAAAATATATTCTTTTATCCATTAATTTCTTTTATTACCATATCTTGGCTATGGTGAACAAAGCCACAGTAAACATGGACTTGTAAATGCCTGTTCAATATACTGATTTATTTTCCTTTGGGTATAGCCAGGACTGCTGGTGTATGTAGTTGCATTTACATTTTAAGGAGTTTAAAATTTTATTGTTTTTTCCATAGCAGCTTTAGTGAAAACAATACAAAAGGTTCCCCCATGTCAATATGTTCACTAGCATACTATATTTTGATCAAAACCATTTTAACAGGTGAAATGAGATATCAAAATATGATTATGATTTTAATTTTGATGATAATTACCATCATTGAACATCTTTCCACACACTGGTTGAACACTAGTCTTATTTTAGCATAGGATTTTATGCCAAGGGAAATACGTTAGACTCTGACACATTGTGCATGTTCTCAGTTGTATGCAGCAAGTAAAATAGTCAAGATCACAGCAGTGGACAAGTCTGGTTGGGGGTGGATAACAGTAAACATCATAGTCAAGATCTCACATTTTCAATGCAAAAGGAATATTATGTACTGGAGAGTTACTATACAGCATGATGACTATAGTTAACAATACTCATATACTTATATGTTGCATTAATCTGCTTGCCTTAAGAAGATAGGTTTACATTCTGGCCTCTAATATCTTTTAAAAGAAGTCATATATCAAGAGTAGTGCTTTTTTGTCTGAAGATAATATTTTCCTTCTCCTCTATGGATGTTTTGATTTTTCTCTATTTGTCTTTTGATGTTCTGTAGCTTAAGTGTTTGTATGTGAGCTCTGTATCTGAACTTGAGATTTAATGAACTTTTATAAATCTATCCCTTATGAACTGCAAAAATAGTTCTTCTGTCTGACTTTTCTCCAGAACTGGGCCTCTATTCATTTATAGTGAATTTGTTCTATTAACTCTGGACTCCAACTTTTTTTCCTTAGCCGATGAGGTCACCACCATTCCTCATTCTCATGCATGAGACATTCATGGGTATCTGTTTCTACACTTTTCATTTGTTGTCACAAAAAATTAACAAATAACCCTGTGACAAAAAAAATTGTGCCCAGGGTTGAATCAACTATCTTCCTGAGGTTTTCTTCTCTCTGCAGTCTTGATTCCTTGTTCGCTGGGAATTATTTCATTTTCAAACAATATGTTTTGTAATTAGTTTCTGCATTTGAAAATTTTTTATTTGTAGATCTACTAGTTGGTACATTGATACTCTTGAAACTCATACATAAAAGCAGAAGATTGAGAAATTTGAAACAAACTTTTAACAGCATAATGGGTCTATGTGTGCTTCAAATATATCACCAGGAGAAGGATTCCTATAGTTTTGCTATATCAATGTGTATTTGTTGTGGCAGAGATGTGATCGTATTGTGACCATTTCTGAAATCTTCCCTGTTGGAAGCATTTTATTAGGTAAAGCTATTTTGCTTCCAGTTTCCAACAATGTACTCTGGGTATTTTTTGCATTTCATATTTCTTCCCTTAAAATACTTCTCTCATGAGGATTCGCAGAAAATATTTTATTAGTATTGGTCTTGTTTATTTGGTGACTCGGTATTCAATGATGGAAAAAGAAAATGTCTAAGTCTCTTAAAACCAAAGGCAGAATTCTACAAACTTCACTTCATTTCTGCTTTATGCTATTGGTCAAGTCCACAAGGGAAAATCAGGTTCAACTAGTGTGGAAGGAAACTCCATCTATTGATAGGAGGATCTGTAAAGAACTATATCCATTTCAGTCATTTTCTTGTAACAGTTTTATTGAAACCCTGTAGTTTTAAAAAATAGATACTGAAACATGACAATATATTAAAAGATTCTGTGAGGGAAGATGCCTGAGGATAAAAGTGAAAGAAGTTACAAAACCTGTGTCAGATGCTATCTGACCATATTGCTGTGAAAGATAGTTATAGTGGGTATATTGGTTTCTTTAAAACTACTGTTATGTTATATGAATATATTTTGGTTTTAATCTCAGGTGTGGAATATGGGGCTTCTTCAGTTTATCCACAGACATTAACCATGATTGTCTTGTACACTAGGAGGGGCATAATTTTTGCCAGCTGAAGATGGTTTAATTCTGAGGACTCAGAGGTAATACATGCCCGGGGAGTGGTGGGAAGCACTCCAAAGGAGGATGCTGCTGCTGGTCCCTACTGCTCCTGGTTGTTGTTGTGGTTTGACAAGAAGTTGGAGATATGATGACATTCACCAGGAACAGTCTAAAGGTGTTTCTTCCTCCTCTCCACTCTAACCTTTCTCTCCCACCTAGAGTTGGTGGTTGGAAGGGATTAAGGTGGAATGAAGAATTGTATATCTTGGTTCACATTTTCAGAGGTTTTAATCCAGAGCCATCTGTATCCATTGTTTTGAGAATGAAATGGTGCAAAAATGATGATGGCACTTGGAACATGTGACAAAAGCTGCTTACCTCATAAGAGTCAACTCAGTTCTCTCCTGAAAGATTATGGCATTGATCCTTTCATTCTGTAGTCCTCTATTCCTCTAATTGCTCCCATTTTTTCTCATGCTTATTGGAAATATATTTACATATCAGAATAAGCTCCAGGAAGACATGTTGGGCCACTTAAAGGAACAAGTAGAATACATACATGTTTAGGAATTACCATATATGCACCAGCATGTACTTTCCAGGACATTAATCTCATGATAGAATATTGTGCTTAATCTAAATAACCAAACTGTATAACACAATAGACAAAAATGCATCAACTTTCTGGCATATCTGCTATAAGACCTGATGGCTAATCTTTCTTGTTAAATTGATATGGCTATTCTGAGTTCCAGTAGGTTCTATATCTCTCAAGCTACATCTGCTCTTCTTTTATAGAAGATAAGGACTTCCATTGATTTGTTTACCTTTACAGTTTGAATGGCCTTGCTTTTTTTTAGTACTAAGCAACACAAGTCTATTTATATACATTAGTAATAAAGACTTACTATACATTTGATTATGTACAATAAGGTTTGTGTGCCAGAATCTTTGTCCCAAACATGGCTTTGAGAAGTGATGATACATTTTTATAGTAGTATGGGTTGAACTTAGGGCCATGCACTGGCTTGGCAACACTTTATTAAATCCCAGATCTGTAACAGAACTTTTAAAAGCTAGGGCTTAGGGAATAATCTTTAGGTCATTGGAAGCATTATTGTGGAAAGAGATCTATGTTGTTTTTCTTTGACCCTATTTGCTTCTCTTAAAATTGAGCTTTTTATAAAAATAATAACTTGTCTCTTGAATTTCCCTGACTTCATGCTTTTCATGTGATCTTACACACAGCCTTGCCATGATACCATCTACTAGAGTGTGATATACCCAGAATACCTTTACTACAACCACCTGTGAACTGGTATCATCCTTGGTCTTTTAGTCCTATGACCTAATTAAATATCTTTTATTTACAAATGACCTTGCCTTGGGCATTTGGTTGTTGACATAAAACAAACATTAAGATATACACATACTTCCTTCTTTTTATAGATATATTCTCAAAGATAGCTAACAAGTTCTTCCATCTTTTATCCTAGAAGGGCTTTCCACTCCATTGGAATATTTCCCAAGACCATCATAATTAACATTTTCAGTAGGCTGTCTTTCACTGGGGTATATTTATGCCCACATTAGCAAGACTAACATTTTATTTCACCACTTGGGAGTAAGCAAACTAGTCTCAAAACCCCACATTACTATTAGGTTTACAATACACTTATTAAAAGAAATGCCTTTGGAAGATAAAGGGAAAAAATTGAAGAACACAGTGGCAGTAAGCTTCCCATGTAGTCCAAACAGGTCTTGAGTTAACGAGCTTCCAGTCATAGTCTTTCATATGCTGGAGTTACAAACATGTATCATTATGCCAAGCCAGTCTTCAGACATTTATGTCTGATTGATACTTGTCAAGAAGCAAGAACATGAAAGAAGAGTCAATCCTGCTGTAAGGAGTCTTTGAGCTACACTTGCCTTGTAGAATAGCAATGGGTATATTTTCTGTCTTAATAAACTGTTAGCTAGAACCACCCCAAGAGAAAAGCAATAGGTCCATGGTGAAAGAAGCTAGGATATTTTCCTTCCCAAACCACGAGAGCCATGGTAATGCTAAATGCCTAAGCCTAAGAATTAACAAAGATGTATAACTTCTCTCATCATTCTAGATATTATATTTATATATAATTCTATATACTGTAGGTTCTATCTAGTATCCCACTTAGTAATTTCATTTTGATTAGTCTCTCTCAATCTCTTTCTCTTCCTCCCTCCCTTCCTCCTTGTCTCCCTGTGTATGTGCCTGTGCATGTGTGTTCATCTATGTGTGAAAGTGTAAGTACAGAATTACCACAATCTGAAAGTTCAACTTAGTCTATTTTGAGTTAAGGTTTCTTTGATAAAATGTTTGAGCGACTGAACAATTTTCTGCCCTTCACTTAACCTTATGAAAGTGATGAATTCCTTGGTAACTAAGCATCCTGACTAACACAGAGATGACTCAATTTTTCTATCTCTTCAACTTAAAAACAACATAGAGTTCATGTTCAATTGCTGGAGGGTCAGTTTTGTCCTTTTCATATCACATCGGTACCCACCTACACTTGCATAGATGAGTACTGAAGTGCTGATGAGGCGATTCTGATGATGTTTTGTTTTATGAAAGACAAGGAACACTAGCATATGGTTCCCATGGGAAGCTCACCTATGTCCCTTTGTGCTATTCTAATGATTAGATAAAAGCAGGTAAATCAGAAATAATTGCTACTTTATCTGTAAAATACCATAGGCTGTAGAGACCAACAGACGTGTTGCCATCCATATATAGAAATTGCTTTTAAAATCTTGATTTTTTCTTCATTCGTGACAAGAACAGGGGAGAGAGAGAGAGAGAGAGAGAGAGAGAGAGAGAGAGAGAGAGAGAGAGAGAGAGAGAGAGAATATCTCCCTGGCTAACTTAATATCTTTTGGTTTTTAATGTCTTATCAGATTTTATGATAAATAGAATATATGATCAGTTAGTTAATAATTCAACCAATTCTTGGTGATAACATCATATCTCCCTTAGCATAGGCAATGTGGCATTATTCCACAAATCTTTAACTGACTGGCCTTTGTTACATCTTAGTTAAATAAAGCATAGTTAGGACAAGACAAATTGATTTTTTTTTCAAAAACACACATCTAGTCAAGTTAGATGTAATCCAAATTTTAAATTCCTCATTTTGTTTATTGTTTATTCTGAGATAAACATTAATATGCAGTCAAAGTTTATTTTTAAAATTGCAATCATTTCTCAGCCTATCTTATGCTAGGTTTATAGACATGTTCAGTTTAGATCCTGATTTTCCTTGGTCTCAAGATTTCTTTGGATTATTTTACATAATTGGTTGTTTCAATTAAGATAAATACAATAAATTCAGGATCTGCCCTAAATAGAAATTTAAAATTCTCAGTCAACAAATGGTGGCACATAAAGGTACTGAAGTAAAGTTTCTTGGGATTAAATTTTTGTTTGTTTGTTTTTTGCACCTGAATTTATTTTATTGTCCTCAAATAATTTTAGTGGGGTTTTTTGTTTCTTTATTTTATTTTTTATTGGATATATTTTTTATTTACATTTCAAATACTATTCCCTTTCCTGATTTCCTGTCCATTAGCCCAATAATCCTTCCCCTTCTCCCATAAGGTGGATTAAACAATTTTTTTCCTTGTTCATCTTTTTGCTGTGACCACTAATTTTTCTACAGTGGCTTTAACACAAATGGCATACTGATCCATTTTATTTGGAAGAGTTAGAGACTCCTTCACTTTTGAACTTTTATAACAAAGAGAATATTTTTATTTTTAGCTGTAAGTCACTGTTTTAGATTTGAGGTGGGAAGGAAGGGTTGCATTTCTTATGTTTTTGAGATTTTTGCGCTAAATATGAAGAGAAGTGGTTATTGAACCAAAAGCAAAAGTAAAAATATGTGGCAGCTTTAATGGCAAGTTTGAAGAAATTTTCATTATGAATGTTTTGTTAAACATATTATCATAAATATAAAGTAAATGAGCACTAAATAACATAATATAATAAAAGCTGTAGTCGCTATTGCTATAATGTACTCATAAAATTTCTCATATTGTTTATAACAGAGAATATTCCAAGAACTACAAACCCATTTTTTATTCCTCTGATATTACTCCAGATAGAAGTGTAAATTAAACTACCCATTGTGTTCCTACAAGGAAAATAACACATATGTGTTTGCATCTTTATGCACAGCAGAAGTGATATCTTATTGAGATATCATTTGCTCCCTACCTGTGAAGAACAGCTGGCAAAATTTGTGCTTGTTATATGTTATTAGTCAATACCAAGGTTTTACAAAGTCTACTATTTTCTCCATCAGTTTTTAAGTGACCATTCTCCTTTTCTGGTTTAATTTGACTGGAATCAAACAAATAAAATAAAAATACATTTAGTTACAAGACTATTTTCCTAGTTGTCATAATGTCTATTTATTTATGATTAAAACATTAAGTTAAAAATGATACAGAAATTCTTAACCTTCTCTTTCATCATGTTCAGTGAATCTTATTTTTTTTGAAGTCTTTGACCCACTTGAACTTGAATTTGATATCGTGATAGGGTGATAGATATGGATCTATTTGTATTTTCCTACATGCTGATATTTATATCCATTTAGACCAGCACCAGTTGTATATTTCTGGCTTCTTTATCAAAAATAAAGTGTCCTCAGGTGTGTGGATTTATGTCTGGGTCTTTAATTCAATTCCATTGATCAGCTTGTCTTTTTTATGCCAATGCATGTATTTTAGTTTTTATTACTCTACAGCACAGCTTGAAATCAGGGATGGTGGTACCTGCGGATGTTCCTTTTCTATAGGAATATTATAGCTGTCATGAGGTGAGTATTGATCTTTCAAGGTCTGTAAAAAATGTGTTGGAATTCTGATTGGAATTGCATTGAATTTGTAGATTGCTTTTAGTAAGAACCATTTTTATTATGTTGATCGTACAGATGGAAGAGCATGGGACTTTTCCCATCATTTTGATATCTTCTTAAGTTTCCTTCAAGTTTTCTTGAAGTTTTCATATAGGCCTTTCACTTACATGGTTAGGGTTAACCGAAGATATTATCTGTGGCTCTGAGTGAAAGATGTTGTTTCTCTGATTTATTTTTCAGCCAGTTTATTGTCTGTATATAAGAAGGCTACAGATTTTTTTAGTTAATTTTTTACCTAGTCACGTCACTTAAAGGGGTTCATCAGATGGAGGAGTTCCATTTTAGAATGTTTTTGGGTAACTTATATATATTATCTTATCATCTGCAAATAAAGATACTTTCACATCTTCCTTTCCAATTTTTACCCCGTTGATCTTCTTTAGTTTTATTATTGCTCTTGTTAAAACTTCTATAATATTGAATAAATACGGAGGGCAAAGGACAGCCTTGTCTTGTCCCTGAGTTTGAATGCATTCACACAGGACACAACCTCCTGAACTGTACACAGGCCCTAAGAGCAACAGTTATTAAATGGGATCTCATTAAACTAAAAAGCTTCTGCAAGGTAAAACATGCCCTAAATAGAACAATATTTCAGTCTACGGAATGGAAAAAAGATTTTTACTGAATCTATACCAGAAAAAGGGCTAATTTCCAAAATATACAAAGAACTCAAGAAATTAGAATAAAAAACCAAATAACCCAACTTAAAAAAAAAGGAAAACAGATCTAAATAGAGAACTCTCGATAGAGAAATCTCAAATAGCTGAAAAGCACTTGAAGAAATGTTCATCCTCCTTAGTCATCAGGGAGATGCAAATCAAACTGATTCAGAGATGCCATCTTTCACCAATCAGAATGGGAAAGATCAAAACGACCAGTGACAACAGTTGCTGGCAAGGATGTGGAGCAAGAGGAACACTACTCCATTGCTGGTAGAAGTGCATACTTTTATAACCAGTTTGGAAATCAGTATTCTGATTCATATTCTGGTAGTTTCTCAGAAAAGTGATCATTAATCTACCCCATGACCCAGCCACATTACTTCTGGGCATGATCCACCATCCCACAAGTATACTTGCTTAAGTATTTTGTTAGCAGCTTTATTCATAATAGCCAGAAACTAGAAACAACACGGATGCTCCTCAACCAAAGAATTGATACAGAAAATGTGGTTCATTTACACAATGGAGTGTTAATTAGCTGTTAAAAATAATGATACCATAGAACTTGTAGGCAAATGTATGGAACTAGAAAAACTCATTCTGAGTGAGGTAACCAAGACCCAGAACAAATGAACATGGTACATACTCACTGATAAATAGATATTAATTGTAAAGTAAAGAAAATTTGTACTATAACCCACAGACCCAGAGAGACTAAGTAACAAGGAGGTACCCAAGGAGGTATGCATGGATATCCCAGGGAAGGAGAAATAGCATAAATATTTTGTGTGGCGTAGTTATGGTTGGAGATCAGAACTGTTTGGGAAATATTGGAGTGGGAGAATACTGGGAGAGACAAATGGAATTCAGAGCCAATTGGGAGGGGCAATGGTAGAAACCAAGGGCGATGAAAACTCGCAGAAATCTGTTAGGATGACTCTATCTAAGACTCCTAGTAATGGTGGATATGGAGCCTGAACTGGCCATTTCCTATAATCAGGAAAGACTCAGAGTGGATGTATTGGGACACCAACCCAGCCACAAATGCTTCAACCTACAATTTTTCCTGCAAACCTTATGTGTTGGGGTAAAGGTGCCACAGAAACCCCAACATATAAAAAAGACACGTGCTCCACTATGTTCATTGCAGCCTTATTTATAATAGCCAGAGGCCGGAAAGAACCCAGATGCCCTTCAACAGAGGAATGGATACAGAAAATGTGGTACATCTACATAATGCAATATTACTCAGCTATCAAAAACGACTTTATGAAACTCATAGGCAAATGGTTGGAACTGGAAAATATCATCCTGAGTGAGCTAACCCAATCACAGAAAGACATACATGGTATGCACTCATTGATAAGTGGGCTATTAGCCCAAATGCTTGAATTACCCTAGATGCCTAGAACAAATGAAACTCAAGATGGATGATCAAAATGTGAATGCTTCACTCCTTCTCTAAAAGGGGAACAAGAATACCCTTGGCAGGGAAGAGAGAGGCAAAGATTAAAACAGAGACTGAAGGAACACCCATTCAGAGCCTGCCCCACATGTGGCCCATACATATACAGCCACCCAATTAGACAAGATGGATGAAGCAAAGAAGTGCAGACCGACAGGAGCCGGATGTAGATCGCTCCTGAGAGACACAGCCAGAATACAGCAAATACAGAGGCGAATGCCAGCAGCAAACCACTGAACTGAGAATAGAACCCCCGTTGAAGGAATCAGAGAAAGAACTGGAAGAGCTAGAAGGGGCTCGAGACCCCATATGTACAGCAATGCCAAGCAACCAGAGCTTCCAGGGACTAAGCCACTACCTAAAGACTATACATGGACTGACCCTGGACTCTGACCTCATAGGTAGCAATGAATATCCTAGTAAGAGCACCAGTGGAAGGGGAAGCCCTGGGTCCTGCTAAGACTGAACTCCCAGTGAACTAGACTGTTGGGGGGAGGGCGGCAATGGTGGGAGGGTGGGGAGGGGAACACCCATAAGGAAGGGGAGGGGGGAGGGGGATGTTTGCCGGGAAACCGGGAAAGGGAATAACACTCGAAATGTATATAAGAAATACTCAAGTCAATAAAAAAAAAGAAAGAAAGAAAGTGTGAGAATGATTAAGCAAAGGCTAGTTCAGCATGAGACCCATGATATTAGAGGTAGCCCACCCCTGAAGCTGCTCAAATCACCCAGAGACCTAGGATACAACCAAACATGCCCCAGAAAAATAGTAAAGAAATGATTTCTAGTGATATTCTTCTATACTTGCAGTCAGGAGTCTGGTATAATCACCATCAGAGAGAATAGATGCAGCAACTGATGGAAACAGATGTAGAGACCCATATCCAAACATAAGACTGAACTCAGTGGTCAGAGAAACTTTATTAGCATTGGTCAAAAATATAGTGACAATGTAAATAAAATTAATTTTTTCACCAGAAACAGATCATAGCCCATTTCCGTTCCTACAGCATGTATCTATTGACTGATTTAGAATTGAAAATGCCTTATAGACACTAGTCATTTTGTTTAAGTGGTAAATTTCTCATTAATTTATAATTGAAAGAAAGGAAATAACAGTAAATGAGTGGAGAAAGTTGCCACTGAGTATGTCATTTATGACTATTTGCAATCTAAACTGTTTACCCTCTACAACCCTACCATCAAGTATTTGCTCCTTGTTATTTGTTAGAATTTAGCTCTCTGTAAGCCAGCAAAGATTTCTGTTATCATATTTTTGGGGATTTAGCACGACAATAAATCTGTGACATTTCTAGTATGCTATCTTTACCATTTTTACCAGTAGCCACATGCTTGCAGGATAACACTGTTCTTTTATACTCTATATAATTATTGATGTACTGCCTTTGATTTTTAAGTTGACTATGAGCTCCTTGAAAATAAGGACTAGATATTAAATATACCCTCCTGTAACTATCAAGAAGAACTACTGTGAATTTATATTAGTAATGATTTAATATATTTATTGAATGAATAAATTAAATAAAATAGATTTAGGAAGGTTGGAAGAAACTGTGAATTAGAAAGTACTTTCTGTTTCTTTGTATATATTCTTCACAGCTAGAAAAGACATTATACTTTAAGAACAGGATCTTCTGGAGTTCTGTTTTTGATATGTGCTCAATTTAATTGCTTATATTCATAGATCTTGCTTCTCTGCCTTGTTTGAGTTAGAATAAAAATATTATATATTCTATCAAACCTACTGTTTTAAATATCTGAGGTCTTGAAGTTCCATTTTCTGTGAATTATATATAAAAGAATGGTTGGATAAAAATTAGACTGGCTTATCCTTTAAAAGAATACCTATACTCACAATTTAATGTGCAGTATGTTTAATGAAATCTCCATTTCCTGAAGGCCTTGTTCTTTAATCTTTTCCTCTACACCCTTTTTGCCAACCTATTCAATATCTTCTCAGTGATGACTCTTTAAAAATGTATTCATGTTTATTTTAAAATAAATTTTATTAATTATTTGATAATTTTATATAATTCATTTTGATCATATTCACTCTTCCTTACTCTCCAATTACTCCCAGATCCAACTGATTCCTCTTCATCTTTTCCAGCATCATATCCTCTTTTATGTTTTAATAACACACAAATTCCAAATTATGCTGCCTATATATTCATGGGTCAGGGATAATCCTTGCAGCATGGTTGACCCAGGGGCCCACAGATGTGAAGAAAACCCATTCTTCCTCAGCAGCCATCAACTTATTCATAGCTCCTCAGCTGTGTGTAGGAATTTATGAGTCCCTCCCCATCACAGCTGAATTGTTGGCTGATTTGATCTTGCTCATGAAAATTGTTGCTATGACTTCAAACATGTAGTAGTCCTCTCATGTCCAGAAGATACTGTCTCACTGTGAGCCCCCTGAGCCATCAATTATACAGTCTTCCTGGCTTTTGTAATGGTCCTTTAGCTTTTGGGTAGGTATTTATTTATTTTATTCATGGGTGAGTGTGTGTGTGTGTGTGTGTGTGTGTGTGTGTGTGTGTGTGTGTGTGTGTGTGTGTGTGTTCTGTAAACCACATGCGTACAGGCCTCAGGGGGAGGGGAAAATAAGGGGGAGACAAGTTCCAAGTCTTCTGGCAATGGAATTGTATGGTGTTGTGAGCTGCCTGAAATGAGTGCTGGGAAATAAACCTATGTCCTCTGCAAGAGCCTTTTCTCTAGCTCTTTGGGATTGCCTTTGTCTACATCAAATCACATTTCAATTGTTGAATCAAGAAGGATCTTTATGGGGTGGATATTTTAAACTTTTTCTCACTAGGAAAAGATACCCAGTCAGGGGGGAATGTAAAGGAGAAAAGATTGATTTAGGGCTCATGATATCAGAAGTTTCAGTCCATCATTGCAGTGAAGATGTGCTAGAGCAGAACAGCATGGTGATCAGCAATGAGAAAGGGAAAATGTCTGTGCTGGATGGGTTTCCCCATTGTTTTTCTCCTATTTCATTCATATTCCTGACATATGATATGGTGCTACTCACATTTAGAGCAGGGTGTACCTTCTTCGTTCATTTCTGGGAATACCCTTTTATTTTCTTTATACTGAATCTGTAATAAAGTTTCAAGATGTTAATTCATAAAGCAGGTATGACAGAATCAAGAAGTAAATAATTAAAAGTTCATTAATTGGTGTTATATATAAAGAAAATGGGTTATTATATAAATAAAATTCAATCATAGATGAAAGAGGAGAACTCAAAGACCCACACCTAGCTAAGGAACATTGTAAGTTGAAGACTACTAAGGTGGGGTGATTCAGTTTTCTTCAGAAACTTGGCCAATATTAAAGAAACCCATGCTTCAGTATGTTGCCCTACATCTATGCACATAAGTACATCATTGATTATACATGATGGGTTATGAAAAGAAGTCATGAAACTGGGAGAGGAATGTAGGAAGTGAGTCTGGGAAGAGTTGGAGTGACAGTAGGGTTGATATGATCAAAACACTTTGAATACATATATGTAGCTATCAAAATAGATAAAATTAAAACTATCACTTTCTTGATTCATGCTTTTTCATAGAAAATAGCAATCAGATACATAAAGGATAATACTTATATTTTAATTAACCATATTGGGTATGTGTAGAATAGAAAATCAGATGAATGAGCCACAGTGATGGACAGTTGGCAACCTATATACAATGCATATGAGAGTGACAGTTACCTAAAGAATAAAATATTTAGGAGTGGTGAGTCCCTCTGGAACATCTGAAACTATAGATCAATGGTGTGTGCCCAATATTTTTTCTCTGAAAATGTTTTCTTTTTTTCTGGGTGTACCTGCAGTATTTGCAGACTACTGCAGGCTATTGTGTAATTCTTAAATATAGACAACAAGTAAAATTGTAGGAAAGTATGTGACATTTTGTCATCTGTGACTATTTGATAAGGAGGATTTTCAAATTTTTATCTTAAAATGTACAATTCATGATGAAACTTAACTGTATCATGCTTTATGAATGCTTAGTTTTATGAATACAAAAGCTCCACCAATATTTTAAGTCTGGTATTTAGGATGGTAGTGCGTAGCTGTAATATAGAAAATTAACATGAGGGTCAAATTCTAGGATGAGCTAATGCTTAAATAGACTAGAAATGTACTAGAAAAAATAGATTTCATTGAAAGATTAGAATTACAAAATTCATAGCTACTTGAGGAATTGAAAGAAATCTGGGAGAGTTGGATATTTGAGTGCCAAGTGGGTAATGCTGACACACAGTACAGAAAGATTAATAAGAACAGGATTATTCAAGAACATACATATAATAATAAGAATTTGCATTTAAACTAACAGCCCTGGGAGCCATTGAAAGATGTTTTAATAATAAAGTCAAGTGGTTGAAAACAACTTGTAGTAAATTGAGTAAATGTGTGGTTAAAAATTTGAAACTGGCTAACTTCATCCCCATTGGGTCCTGGGAAGCTCTTGCTTCCCTGGCATCCAGGACTTTCTAGTGGCTGCATTCAGTTCCCCATCCCCCACTGCTACATACCTCTATTCAATTTCCTGACCTTCTGTATTTCTCCCCTATCTCCTCCACCTGATTCTGCCCTCGCTTTTATCTTCCCCATCCTCTCTTTTTCCAATGTATGTATGTATGTAGGTGCCCTTGTATTTGGAGCATAGATATTTAGGATTGAGAGTTCATCTTGGTGGATTTTTCCTTTGATGAATATGAACTGACCTTCTTTATCATTTTTGATGACTTTTAGTTGAAAATTGATTTTATTCGATATTAGAATGGCTACTCCAGCTTGCTTCTTCAGACCATTTGCGTGGAAAGTTGTTTTCCCGCCTTTCACTCTGAGGTAGTGTCTGTCTTTGTCTCTGAGGTATGTTTCCTGAGGCAGCAGAATGCAGGATCCTCATTGCATATCCAGTTTGTTAATCTATGTCTTTTTTTTTTTTTGAGACTTGAGACAATTGATGTTGAGAGATATTAAGGAATAGTGATTATTGCTTCCTGGTTATTCATATTTGGATGTGAGATTATGTTTGTGTGCTTTTCTTCTCTTTGTTTTGTTGCCAAGACAATTAGTTTCTTGCTTTTTCTAGGGTGTAGCTTGCCTCCTTATGTTGGGCTTTACCATTTATTATCCTTTGTAGTGCTGGATTTGTAGAAAGATATTGTGTAAATTTGGTTTTGTCATGGAATATTTTGGTTTCTCCATCTATGTTAATTAAGAGTTTTGCAGGATACAGTAACCTGGTCTGGCATTTGGGTTCTCTTAGGGTCTGTATGACATCTCTCCAGGATCTTCTAGCTTTCATAGTCTCTGGTGAGAAGTCTGGTGTGATTCTGATAGGTCTGCCTTTATATGTTACTTGACCTTTTTCCCTTACTGCTTTTCATATTCTTTCTTTGTTTTGTGCATTTGGTGTTTTGACTATTATGTGACAGGAGGAGTTTCTTTTCTGGTCCAATCTATTTAGAGTTCTGTAGGCTTCTTGTATGTTTATGGGCATCTCTTTCTTTAGGTTAGGGAAGTTTTCTTCTATGATTTTGTTGAAGATATTTACTGGTCCTTTGAGCTGGGAGTCTTCACTCTCTTCTATACCTATTATCCTTAGGTTTGATCTTCTCAATGAGTCCTGGATTTCCTGTATGTTTTGGGCCAGTAACTTTTTCCGCTTTACATTATCTTTGACAGTTGAGTCGATGATTTCTATGGAATCTTCTTCTCCTGAGATTCTCTCTTCTATCTCTTGTATTCTGTTGGTGAAGCTTGTATCTATGGCTCCTTGTCTCTTCCTTTGGTTTTCTATATCCAGGGTTGTTTCCCTGTGTTCTTTCTTTATTGCTTCTGTTTCCATCTTTAACTCCTTCACTTGTTTGGTTGTGTTTTCCTGGAATTTTTTCAGGATTTTTGTGATTTCTCTCTATAGGCTTCTACTTGTTTTTTTATGTTTTCCTGCATTTCTCTAAGGGAGTTCTTTATATCTTTCTTGTAGTCCTCCATCATCATGATCAAATGTGATTTTAAATCTAGATCGTGCTTTTCTGGTGTGTTTGAATATTCAGTGTTTGCTTTGGTGGGAGAATTGGGCTCTGATGTTGCCATGTAGTCTTGGTTTCTGTTGCTTGGGTCCCTGAGCTTTCCTCTTGCCATCAGGTTTTCTCTGGTGTTACCTTGTTCTGCTATTTCTGACAGTGGCTAGACCATCCTATAAGCCTGTGTGGCAGGAGTGCTGTAGACCTGTTTTCCTGTTTTCTTTCAGCCATTTATGGGAACAGAGTGTTCTGCTTTCAGGCGTGTAGTCTTTCCTGTCTACTGGTCTTCAGCTGTTCCTGTGGGCATGTGTCTTGAGTCCACCAGGCAGGTCACTTGGAGCAAAAAAGTTGGTCTTACCGGGGTTCCCGCAGCTCAAGTTGCTCGTGGGGGGTTGCTTTTGAGCTCTTGGTGAGGGCAGCAACCAGGAGGGTCTGTGCCACTTTTTCCTGGAGCCCAGGTGCACTGGGGTCCCAGATGGCATTAGGTGTTTTCCTCTGCAGTCAGAAATGTGTGCAGAGTGTAGTCTCTTCTGGCTTCCCAGGTGTGTCTGCCCCTCTGAAGGTTTAGCTCTCCCACGGGATTTGGGTGCAGAGAACTTTTGACTGATTCCCTTCAGGTCTTGGCGGTGTCTGGACTGCAGTGGGTCTGCCCTGAGAGTGTCCCTATCCTCCACTTCCCAGAGGCCTTATACAGTTTCCTCTGGGGCCAGGGATGTGGGCAGGGGTGGGCAGTATTGGTGGTCTCTCCCGCTCTGCAGTCTCAGGAGTGCCCACCTGTCCAGGTGCCAAGCTCTCTCTCCCCCACGGGGTTTGGGAGCAGTGAGCTGTGGGCCGGGATCAGCAAGGCTGGGGTTCCAGCTAAAAAGCAGAAGTGTCCGGTCCCAGAGGAATTTTGCCCCTGTGTGTCCTAAGTCCACCAGGCAGGTCGCTTGGAGCAGAAAAGTTGGTCTTACCTGTGGTCCCGTGGCTCAAGTTGCTCATTGGGGGCTGCCTTTGAGCTTTCAGTGAGGGCAGCAACCAGGAGGGTCTGCACCGGCTTTTGCTGGAGCCCCTGTGCACTGGGGTCCCAGATGGTATTAGGTGTTTTCCTCTGGAGTCAGAAATGTGGGCAGAGTGCAGTCTCTTCTGGCTTCCCAGGCGTGTCTGCCCCTCTGAATGTTTAGCTGTCACTCCCATGGGATTTGGGTGCAGAGAACAGTTGACTGATTCCCTTCAGGTCCGGGAGGTGTCTCCCATTTCAAAAATTTTAACCCAGAATTGTTCCTGTCTAAAGAAAATTCATGAACTAAGAGTGAAGCAGAGACTGAAGGAAATGCCATCCAGAGACTGCCCCACATAGGGATCCATCAAATCTGCAGGCACCAAACCCAGACATTATTGCTGATGCCAAGATATGCTTCCTGACAGGAGCCTGTTATGACTATCTCTTGAGAGCCTCTGCCAGAGCCTGACCAATACAGATGTGGATGCTTGTAGCCAACTGTCGGACTGTGCACAGTGACCCCAATGGAAGAGTTAGGGGCAGGAATGAAGGAGCTGAAGTGGATTGCTACACCATAAGAAGAACAATATTAACTAACTAGACCCCCCTGAGCTCCCAGGTACTAAACTACCAATCAAGGATTGCACATAGAGGGACCCCATGGCTCCACCTGTATATGTAGCAGAGGACTGCCTCATCTGGCATCAGTGGGAAAGGGAGCACTTGGTCCTGTGAAGGCTCAATCCTCCAGCATTGGGGGATTCAATGGAGGTGAGTTATGAGTGTATAGATGGGTCAGCGAGCACCCTCATAGGGGCAGGGAGAGGAAAAATGGGGTAGAGGACTTGCAGAGGGGAAACCGGGAAGGGGGACATCATTTAAATATAAACAAATAAAATAACCAATTAAAACATTGAAACTGGATAGGAATAGAAACAGCAAACAAAGTTCCTTAAAGTTATTGTTTTCTTATAGCTTATCCTAAACATTGGGACAGATGTGCTTGCTACTAGATAAAACAAAACACATGATGTCTATCATTCCAAGCATGTTAGTGTGTCACAACAAGGGAAGGGCATTTGCATTTTTAGATTTTAAACTTCATACCCTACAGTGAGAGTACATATTTTTAATTTTTTCTCCATCTTTATTAACTTGGGTATTTCTTATTTACATTTCAATTGTTATTCCCTTTCCTGGTTTCCAGGCCAACATCCCCCTAAACCCTCCCATTTACCCTTCTATATGGGTGTTCCCCTCCCCATCCTTCCCCCATTACTGCCCTCCCCCCAACAATCACATTCACTAGAGATTCAGTCTTGGCAGGACCAAGGGCTTCCCCATCCACTGGTTCTCTTATTAGGCTATTCATGGCTAACTAAGCGGTTGGAGCCCAGGGTCAGTCCATGAATAATCTTTGGGTAGTGGCTTAGTCCCTGGAAGCTGTGATTGGTTGGCATTGTTGTTCATATGGGATCTCAAGCCCCTTCAGCTATTTCAGTCCTTTGTCTGATTGCTTCAACGGGGGTCCTGTTCTCAGTTCAGTGGTTTGCTGCTGGCATTTGCCAATGTATTGACCATATTCTGGCTGTGTCTCATAGGAGAGATCTACATCCGGTTCCTGTCAGCCTGCACTTCTTGGCTTCATCCATTTTATCTAGTTTGGTGGCTGTATATGTATGGGTCACATGTGGGGCAGGCTCTGAATGGGTGTTCCTTCTGCCTCTGTTCTAAACATTGCCTCCCTATTTCCTCCCAAGGGTATTCTTGTTCCCCTTTTAAAGAAGGAGTAAAGCATTCACATTTTGATCATCCTTCTTGAGTTTCATGTGTTCTGTGCATCTATGGTAATTCAAGCATTTGGGCTAATAGCCACTTATCAATGAGTGCATACCATGTGTGTTTTTCTGTGATTGGGTTAGCTCACTCAGGATGATGTTTTCCAGTTCCATCCATTTGCCTATGAATTTCATAAAGTCATTGTTTTTGATAGCTGAGTAATATTGCATTGTGTAGATGTACCACATTTTCTGTATCCATTCCTCTGTTGAAGGGCATCTGGGTTCTTTCCAGCTTCTGGCTATTATAAATAAGGCTGCTGTGAACACAGTGGAGCATGTGTCTTTGCTATATGTTGGGGCGTCTTTTGGGTACATGCCCAAGAGAGGTATAACTGGGACCTCAGGTATTTCAATGTCCAATTTTCTGAGGAACCTCCAGACTGATTTCCAGAATAGTTGTATCAGTCTGCAATCCCACCAACAATGGAGGAGTGTTCCTTTTGCCACATCCTCGCCAATATCTGCTGTCACCTGTGTTTTTGATCTTAGCCATTCTTACTGGTGTGAGGTGGAATCTCAGGGTTGTTTTAATTTGCATTTCCTTTATGACTAAAGATGTTGAACATTTCTTTAGGTGTTTCTCAGCCATTTGGCATTCCTCAGCTGTGAATTCTTTGTTTAGCTCTGAACCCCATTTTTAATAGGGTTATTTGTCTCCCTGCAGTCTAACTTCATGAGTGCTTTCTATATTTTGGATATAAGCCCTCTATCAGTTGCAGGATTGGTAAAGATCATTTCCCAATCTGTTGGTTGCTGTTTTGTCCTAACAACAGTGTCCTTTGTCTTACAGAAGCTTTGCAGTTTTATGAGATCCCATTTGTCGATTCTTGATCTTAGAGCATAAGCCATTGGTGTTTTGTTCAGGAAATTTTCTCCAGTGCCCATGTGTTTCAGATTCTTCCCTAGTATTTCTTCTATTAGTTTGAGTGTATCTGGTTTGATGTGGAGGTCCTTGATCCACTTGGACTTAAGCTTTGTACAGGGTGATAAGAATGGATTAATCTGCATTCTTCTACATGCTGACCTCCAGTTGAACCAGCACATTTCCTAAAAATGCAATCTTTTTTCCATTGGATGGTTTTGGCTCCTTTGTCAAAAATCAAGTGACCATAGGTGTGTGGGTTCATTTCTGGGTCTTCAGTTCTATTCCACTGGTCTATCTATCTGTCTCTGTACCTGTACCATACAGTTTTTATCACTATTGCTCTGTAATACTGCTTGAGTTCAGGGATAGTGATTACCCTGTAAGTCTTTTTATTGTTGAGGATAGTTTTAGCTATCCTGGGTTTTTGTTATTCCAGGTGAGTTGGAAATTGCTCTGTATAACTCTATGAAGAATTGGGTTGGAATTTGATGGGGATTGCATTGAATTTATAGATTTCTTTTGGTAAAATGGCCATTTTTACTATATTAATCCTGTCAATCCATGAGCATAGAAGATCTTTCTACATTCTGAGATCTTCAATTTCTTTCTTCAGAGGCTTGAAGTTCTTATCATACAGATCTTTCACTTGCTTGGTTAAAATCACACTGAGGTATTTTATATTATTTGGGATTATTATGAAGATAGTCATTTCCCTAATTTCTTTCTCGGCTTGTTTCTCTTTTGTGTAGAGGAAGGCTACTGATTTATTTGAGTTAATTTTATAGCCAGACACTTGGCTGAAGCTGTTTATCAGGTTTAAAGTAGT
Source organism: Rattus norvegicus (assembly GCF_021556685.1). NCBI lineage: Eukaryota > Metazoa > Chordata > Mammalia > Rodentia > Muridae > Rattus > Rattus norvegicus. The sequence goes on along the minus strand of NC_141554.1, from coordinate 104,562,544 downwards.
TCTCTAGTGGAACTTTTGGGATCACTTAAATATGCTATCATATCATCTGCAAATAGTGATATTTTGACTTCTTCTTTTCCAATCTGTATCCCCTTGATCTCCTTTTGTTGTCTGATTGCTCTGGCTAGAACTTCAAGAACTATATTGAATAAGTAGGGAGAGAGTGGGCAGCCTTGTCTAGTCCCTGATTTTAGTGGGATTGCTTCAAGTTTCTCTCAATTTAGTTTAATATCTAGCTACTGGTTTGCTGTATATGGCTTTTACTATGTTTAGGTATGGGCCTTGAATTCCTATTCTTTCCAGGACTTTTATCATGAAGGGGTGTTGAATTTTGTCAAATGCTTTCTCAGCATCTAATGAAATGATCATGTGGTTCTGTTCTTTCAGTTTGTTTATATAATGGATCACGTTGATGTTTTTCCGTATATTAAACCATCCCTGCATGCCTGGATGAAGCCTACTTGATCATGGTGGATGATTGTTTTGATGTGCTCTTGGATTCGGTTTGCCAGAATTTTATTGAGTATTTTTGCGTCGATATTCATAAGGGAAATTGGTCTGAAGTTCTCTTTCTTTGTTGTGTCTTTGTGTGGTTTAGGTATAAGAGTAATTGTGGCTTCATAGAAGGAATTCGGTAGTGCTCCATCTGTTTCAATTTTGTGGAATAGTTTGGATAATATTGGTATGAGGTCTTCCATGAAGTTCTAATAGAATTCTGCACTAAACCCGTCTGGACCTGGGCTCTTTTTGGTTGGGAGACTTTTAATGACTGCTTCTATTTTTTTTAGGAGTTATGGGGTTATTTATATGGTTCATTTGTTCCTGATTGAACTTTGGTACCTGGTATCTGTCTAGGAAATTGACTATTTCCTCCATATTTTCAAGTTTTGTTGAATATAGGCTTTTGTAGTAGATCTTATGGTTTTTTGAATTTCCTCTGACTCTGTTGTTATGTCTCCCTTTTCCTTTCTGATTTTGTTAATTTGGACACACTCTATATGTCCTCTGGTTAGTCTAGCTATGGGTTCATCTATCTTGCTGATCTTCTCAAAGATCCAGCTTTAGGTTCTGTTGATTCTTTGCATAGTCCTTTTTGTTTCTACTTGATTGATTTCTGCTCTGAATTTGATTATATCCTGCCTCTGCTTCACCTGGGTGTGTTTGCTTCTTTTTTTTTTCTAGAGCTTTTAGGTGTGCTGTCAAACTGCTGATATATGCTCTTTCCTGTTTCCTTTTGCAGGCACTCAGAGCTATGAATTTTCCTCCTAGCACAGCTTTCATCCTGTCACATAAGTTTGGGTATGTTGTACCTTCATTTTCATTAAATTCTAAGAAGTCTTTCATTTCTTTCTTTATTTTTTCCTTGACCAGTTTATCATTGAGTAGAGCATAGCTCAATTTCCATGTATATGTGGGCGTTCTTCCATTATTGTTGTTGAAGACCAGTTTTAGCCCTTGATTGTCTGATAGGACCCATGGGATTATTTCTATCTTTCTGTATCTGTTGAGGCCTGTTTTATGACCTATTATGTGGTCAATTTTGGAGAAAGTACCATGAGGTGGTGAGAAGGTATATCCTTTCGTTTTAGGATAGAATGTTCTATAAATATCTGTTAAGTCCATTCAGTTCATGACTTCTCTTAGTCTGTCTATGTCTCTGTTTAATTTCTGTTTCCCTGATCTGTCCATTGATGAGAGTGGGGTGTTGAAACCTCCTACTATTATTGTGTGAGGTACAATGTGTGCTTTGAGCTTTAGTAAGGTTTCTTTTATATATGTAGGTGCCCTTGTGTTTGGAGCATAGATATTTAGGATTGAGATTTCATCTTGGTCGATGTTTCCTTTGATGAATATGAAGTGTTCTTCCTTATCTTTTTTGATGATTTTTGGTTGAAAATCGATTTTGTTTGATATTAGAATGGCTACTCCAGCTTGCTTCTTCCGACCATTTGCTTGGAAATTTGTTTTCCAGCCTTTCACTCTGAGGTAGTGTCTGTCTTTTTCTCTGAGGTGTTTTTCCTATCGGCAGCAAAATGTTGGGTCTTCATTGCCTATCCAGTTTGTTAATCTGTGTCTTTTTATTGGGGAATTGAGTCCATTGATGTTGAGAGATATCAAGGAATAGTTACTGTTGTTTCCTGCTTTTTTCATGTTTGGATGTGAGATTATGTTTGTGTGCTTTTCTTCTCTTTGTTTTGTTGCAAATGATTAGTTTCTTGCTTTTTCTAGGGTGTAGCTTGCCTCCTTGTGTTGGACTTTACCATTTCTTATCCTTTGTAGGGCTGGATTTGTTGAAATATAGTGAGTAAGTTTGGTTTTGTCATGGAATATCTTGGTTTCTCCATCTATGTTAATTCAGAGTTTTGCTGGATACAGTAACCTGGTCTGGCATTTGTGTTCTCTTAGGGTCTGTATGACATCTGTCCAGGATCTTCTGGCTTTCATAGTCTCTGGTGAGAAGTCTGGTGTGATTCTGGTAGGTCTGCCTTTATATGTTACTTGACCTTTTTCCCTTACTGGTTTTTATATTCTTTCTTTGTTTTGTGCATTTGTGTTTTGACTATTATGTGATGGGAGGAGTTTCTTTTCTGGTCCAATCTATTTGGAGTTCTGTAGGCTTCTTGTATGTTTATGGGCATCTCTTTCTTTAGGTTAGAGAAGTTTTCTTCTATGATTTTGTTGAAGATATTTTCTGGTCCTTTGAGTCGGCAGTCTTCACTCTCTTCTATACCTATTACCTTGAGGTTTGATCTCATTGTGTCCTGGATTTCCTGTATGTTTTGGCCAGTATCTTTTTCCATTTTACATTATTGTTGACAGTTGTGTCTATGATTTCTATGGAATCTTCTGTTCCTGAGATTCTCTCTTCTATCTCTTGTTGGTGATGCTTGTATCTATTGCTCCTTTTTTCTTCCTTTGCTTTTCTGTATCCAGGGTTGTCGCCCTTCTTGCTTTCTTTATTGCTTCTATTTCCATTTTTAATTCCTTCACCTTTTTTTTAAATTCTTTTTTTTATTAACTTGAGTATTTCTTATATACATTTCAAGTGTTATTCCCTTTCCCAGTTTCCGGGCAAACATCCCCCTCCCCCCTCCCCTTCCTTCTGGGTGTTCCCCTCCCAACCCTCCCCCCATTGCCGCCCTCCCCCCATAGTCTAGTTCACTGGGGGTTCAGTCTTAGCAGGACCCAGGGCTTCCCCTTCCACTGGTGCTCTTACTAGGATATTCATTGCTACCTATGGGGTCAGAGTCCAGGGTCAGTCCATGTATAGTCTTTAGGTAGTGGCTTAGTCCCTGGAAGCTCTGGTTGCTTGACATTGTTGTACTTTTGGGGTCTCGAGCCCCTTCAAGCTCTTCCAGTTCTTTCTCTGATTCCTTCAACGGGGGTCCTATTCTCAGTTCAGTGGTTTGCTGCTGGCATTCGCCTCTGTATTTGCTGTATTCTGGCTGTGTCTCTCAGGAGCGATCTACATCCGGCACCTGTCGGTCTGCACTTCTTTGCTTCATCCATCTTGTCTAATTGGGTGGCTGTATATGTATGGGCCACATGTGGGGCAGGCTCTGAATGGGTGTTCCTTCAGTCTCTGTTTTAATCTTTGCCTCTCCCTTCCCTGCCAAGTGTATTCTTGTTCCCCTTTTAAAGAAGGAGTGAAGCATTCACATTTTGATCATCCGTCTTGAGTTTCATTTGTTCTAGGTATCTAGGGTAATTCAAGCATTTGGGCTAATAGCCACTTATCAATGAGTGCATACCATGTATGTCTTTCTGTGATTGGGTTAGCTCACTCAGGATGATATTTTCCAGTTCCAACCATTTGCCTACGAATTTCATAAAGTCGTTGTTTTTGATAGCTGAGTAATATTCCATTGTGTAGATGTACCACATTTTCTGTATCCATTCCTCTGTTGAAGGGCATCTGGGTTCTTTCCAGTTTCTGGCTATTATAAATAAGGCTGCGATGAACATAGTGGAGCACGTGTCTCTTTTGTATGTTGAGGAATCTTTTGGGTATATGCCCAAGAGTGGTATAGCTGGATCCTCAGGCAGTTCAATGTCCAATTTTCTGAGGAACCTCCACACTGATTTCCAGAATGGTTTTACCAGTCTGCAATCCCACCAACAATGGAGGAGTGTTCCTCTTTCTCCACATCCTCGCCAGCATCTGCTGTCCCCTGAGTTTTTGATCTTAGCCACTCTCACTGGTATGAGGTGAAATTTCAGGGTTGTTTTGATTTGCATTTCCTTTATGACTAAAGATGTTGAACATTTCTTTAGGTGTTTCTAGCCATTCGGCATTCCTCAGCTGTGAATTCTTTCTTTAGCTCTGAACCCCATTTTTTAATAGGGTTATTTGTTTCCCTGCGGTCTAAATTCTTGAGTTCTTTGTATATTTTGGAAATAAGGCCTCTATCTGTTGTAGGATTGGTAAAGATCTTTTCCCAATCTGTTGGTTGCTGTTTTGTCCTAACCACAGTGTCCTTTGCCTTACAGAAGCTTTGCAGTTTTATGAGATCCCATTTGTCGATTCTTGATCTTAGATCATAAGCCATTGGTGTTTTGTTCAGGAAATTTTTTCCAGTGCCCATGTGTTCCAGATGCTTCCCTAGTTTTTCTTCTATTAGGTTGAGTGTATCTGGTTTGATGTGGAGGTCCTTGATCCACTTGGACATAAGCTTTGTACAGGGTGATAAGCATCGATCGATCTGCATTTTTCTACATATTGACCTCCAGTTGAACCAGCACCATTTGCTGAAAATGCTATCTTTTTTCCATTGGATGGTTTTGGCTCCTTTGTCAAAAATCAAGTGACCATAGGTGTGTGGGTTCATTTCTGGGTCTTCAATTCTATTCCGTTGGTCTATCTGTCTGTAGCTGTACCAATACCATGCAGTTTTTATCACTATTGCTCTGTAATACTGCTTGAGTTCAGGGATAGTGATTCCCCCTGAATCCTTTTATTGTTGAGGATAGCTTTAGCTATCCTGGGTTTTTTGTTATTCCAGATGAATTTGCAAATTGTTCTGTCTAACTCTTTGAAGAATTGGATTGGTATTTTGATGGGGATTGCATTGAATCTGTAGATTGCTTTTGGTAAAATGACCATTTTTATTTTTTAATCCTGCCAATCCATGAGCATGGGAGATCTTTCCATCTTCTGAGGTCTTCTTCAATTTCTTTCCTCAGTGTCTTGAAGTTCTTATTGTACAGATCTTTTACTTGCTTGGTTAAAGTCACACCGAGGTACTTTATATTATTGGGTCTATTATGAAGGGTGTCGTTTCCCTAATTTTTTTTCGGCTTGTTTCTCTTTTGTATAGAGGAAGGCAACTGATTTATTTATACCCAGCCACTTTGCTGAAGTTGTTTATCAGCTTTAGTAGTTCTCTGGTGGAACTTTTGGGATCACTTAAATATACTATCATGTCATCTGCAAATAGTGATATTTTGACCTCTTCTTTCCGATCTGTATCCCCTTGATCTCCTTTTGTTGTCTGATTGCTCTGGTTAGAACTTCAAGAAGTATATTGAATAAGTAGGGAGAGAGTGGGCAGCCTTGTCTAGTCCCTGATTTTAGTGGGATTGCTTCAAGTTTCTCTCCATTTAGTTTAATGTTAGCAACTGGTTTGCTGTATATGGCTTTTAATATGTTTAGTTATGGGCTTTGAATTCCTATTCTTTCCAGGACTTTTATCATGAAGTGGTGTTGAATTTTGTCAAATGCTTTCTCAGCATCTAATGAACTGATCATGTGGTTTTGTTCTTTCAGTTTGTTTATATAATGGATCACGTTGATGTTTTTCCGTATATTAAACCATCCCTGCATGCCTGGGATGAAGCCTACTTGATCATGGTGGATGATTGTTTTGATGTGCTCTTGAATTCGGTTTGCCAGAATTTTATTGAGTATTTTTGCGTCGATATTCATAAGGGAAATTGGTCTGAAGTTCTCTTTCTTTGTTGGGTCTTTGTGTGGTTTAGGTATAAGAGTAATTGTGGCTTCATAGAAGGAATTCGTTAGTGCTCCATCTGTTTCAATTTTGTGGAATAGTTTGGATAATATTGGTATGAGGTCTTCTATGAAGGTTTGATAGAATTCTGCACTAAACCCGTCTGGACCTGGGCTCTTTTTGGTTGGGAGACCTTTAATGACTGCTTCTATTTCCTTAGGAGTTATGGGGTTGTTTAACTGGTTTTCTGTTCCTGATTTAACTTTGATACCTGGTATCTGTCTAGGAAATTGTCCATTTCCTGAAGATTTTCAAGTTTTGTTGAATATAGGTTTTTATAGTAAGATCTGATGATTTTTTGAATTTCCTCTGAATCTGTAGTTATGTCTCCCTTTTCATTTATGATTTTGTTAATTTGGACGCACTCTCTGTGTCCTCTCGTTAGTCTGGCTAAGGGTTTATCTATCTTGTTGATTTTCTCAAAGAACCAACTTTTGGTTCTGTTGATTCTTTCTATGGTCCTTTTTGTTTCTACTTTGTTGATTTCAGCTCTGAGTTTGATTATTTCCTGCCTTCTACTCCTCCTGGGTGTATTTGCTTCTTTTTGTTCTAGAGCTTTTAGGTGTGCTGTCAAGCTGCTGACATATGCTCTTTCCTGTTTCTTTCTGCAGGCACTCAGCGCTATGAGTTTCCCTCTTAGCACAGCTTTCATTTTGTCCCATAAGTTTGGGTATGTTGTACCTTTATTTTCATTAAATTCTAAAAAGTTTTTAATTTCTTTCTTTATTTCTTCCTTGACCAGGTTATCATTGAGTAGAGCATTGTTCAATTTCCACGTATATGTGGGCATTCTTCCCTTATTTTTATTGAAGACCAGTTTTAGGCCGTGGTGGTCCGATAGCACGCATGGGATTATTTCTATCTTTCTGTACCTGTTGAGGCCCGTTTTTTGACCAATTATATGGTCAATTTAGGAGAAAGTACGATGAGGAGCTGAGAAGAAGGTACATCCTTTTGCTTTAGGATAGAATGTTCTATAAATATCCGTTAAGTCCATTTGGCTCATGACTTCTCTTAGTCTGTCGACATCACTGTTTAATTTCTGTTTCCATGATCTGTCCATTGATGAGAGTGGGGTGTTGAAATCTCCCACTATTATTGTGTGAGGTGCAATGTGTGCTTTGAGCTTTAGTAAGGTTTCTTTTACGTATGTAGGTGCCCTTGTATTTGGGGCATAGATATTTAGGATTGAGAGTCCATCTTGGTGGATTTTTCCTTTGATGAATATGAAGTGTCCTTCCTTATCTTTTTTGATGACTTTTAGTTGGAAATTGATTTTATTTGATATTAGAATGGCTACTCCAGCTTGCTTCTTCTGACCATTTGCTTGGAAAGTTGTTTTCCAGCCTTTCACTCTGAGGTAGTGTCTGTCTTTGTCTCTGAGGTGTGTTTCCTGTAGGCAGCAGAATGCAGGGTCCTCGTTGCGTATCTAGTTTGTTAATCTATGTCTTTTTATTGGGGAGTTGAGGCCATTGATATTGAGAGATATTAAGGAATAGTGATTCTTGCTTCCTGTTATATTCATATTTGGATGTGAGGTTATGTTTGTGTGCTTTCATTTTCTTTGTTTTGTTGCCAAGACAATTAGTTTCTTGCTTCTTCTAGGGTATAGCTTGCCTCCTTATGTTGGGCTTTACCATTTATCATCCTTTGTAGTGCTGGATTTGTAGAAAGATATTGTGTAAATTTTGTTTTGTCATGGAATATTTTGGTTTCTCCATCAATGTTAATTGAGAGTTTTGCTGGATACAGTAAACTGGGCTGGCATTTGTGTTCTCTTAGGATCTGTATGACATCAGTCCAGGATCTTCTGGCCTTCATAGTTTCTGGCGAGAAGTCTGGTGTGATTCTGATAGGTCTGCCTTTATATGTTACTTGACCTTTTCCCCTCACTGCTTTTAATATTCTTTCTTTATTTTGTGCGTTTGGTGTTTTGACAATTATGTGACGGGAGGTGTTTCTTTTCTGGTCCAATCTATTTGGAGTTCTGTAGGATTCTTGTAAGCCTATGGGTATCTCTTTTTTTAGGTTAGGGAAGTTTTCTTCTATGATTTTGTTGAAGATATTTACTGGTCCTTTGAGCTGGGAGTCTTCACTCTCTTCTATACCTATTATTCTTAGGTTTGATCTTCTCATTGAGTCCTGGATTTCCTGTATGTTTTGGACCAGTAGCTTTTTCTGCTTTACATTATCTTTGACAGTTGAGTCAATGATTTCTATGGAATCTTCTGCTCCTGAGAATCTCTCTTCCATCTCTTGTATTCTGTTGGTGAAGCTTGTATCTACAGCTCCTTGTCTCTTCTTTTGGTTTTCTATATCCAGGGTTGTTTCCATGTGTTCTTTCTTGATTGCTTCTATTTCCATTTTTAATTCCTTCAACTGTTTGATTGTGTTTTCCTGGAATTCTTTCAGGGATTTTTGTGTCTCCTCTCTATGGGCTTCTACTTGTTTATTTATGTTTTCCTGGAATTCTTTCAGGGATTTTTGTGTCTCCTCTCTATGGGCTTCTACTTGTTTATTTATGTTTTCCTGGAATTCTTTCAGGCATTTTTGCGATTCCTCTCTGTAGGCTTCTACTTGTTCTCTAAGGGAGTTCTTCACCTCTTTCTTGAAGTCCTCCAGCATCATGATCAAAAATGATTTTGAAACTAGATCTTGCTTTTCTGGTGTGTTTGGATATTCCATGTTTGTTTTGATGGGAGAATTGGGCTCCGATGGTGCCATGTAGTCTTGGTTTCTGTTGCTTGGGTTCCTGCGCTTTCCTCTCGCCATCAGATTATCTCTAGTGTTACTTTGTTCTGCTATTTCTGACAGTGGCTAGACTGTCCTATAAGCCTGTGTGTCAGGAGTGCTGTAGACCTGTTTTCCTCTCTTTCAGTCAGTTATGGGGACAGAGTGTTCTGCTTTCGGGCGTGTAGTTTTTCCTCTCTACAGGTCTTCAGCTGTTCCTGTGTGCCTGTGTCTTGAGTTCACCAGGCAGCCTTCTTGCAGCAGAAAAGTTGGTCTTACTTGTGGTCCCGAGGCTCAAGTTCGCTCGCGGGGTGCTGCCCACGGGCTCTCTGCAGCGGCAGCAACCAGGAAGACCTGTGCCGCCCCTTCTGGGAGCTTCAGTGCACCAGGGTTCCAGATGGCGTTTGGTGTTTTCCTCTGGCGTCTGGATGTGCACAGAGTGCAGTCTCTTCTGGTTTCCCAGGCGTGTCCGCCTCTCTGAAGGTTCAGCTCTCCCTCCCACGGGATTTGGGTTCAGAGAACTGTTTATCTGGTCTGTTTCCTTCAGGTTCTGGTGGTGTCTCAGGCAGGGGTCCTGCTGCTCCTGGGCCCTCCCCCACGGGAGCCCAGAGGCCTTATACAGTTTCCTCTTGGGCCAGGGATGTGGGCAGGGGTGAGCAGTGTTGGTGGTCTCTTCTGCTCTTCAGCCTCAGGAGTGCCCACCTGACCAGGCGGTTGGGTCTCTCTCTCACGGGGTCTGTCCTTCACCTTTTTGATTGTGTTTTTCTGGAATTCTTTCAGAGATTTTTGCTTTTCCTCTCTATAGGCTTCTGATTGTTTATTTGTGTTTCCCTCCATTTCTCTAAAGGAGTTCTTTATGTCTTTCTTGAAGTCCTCCATCATCATGATCAAATGTGATTTTAAATCTAGATCGTGCTTTTCTGGTGTGTTTGAATATTCAGTGTTTGCTTTGGTGTGAGAATTGGGCTCTGATGATGCCATGTAGTCTTGGTTTCTATTGCTTGGGTTCCTGTGCTTGCCTCTTGCTCTCACATTGTCTCTGGTTTTACCTTATTCTACTATTTCTGACAGTGATTAGACCGTCCTATAGGCCTCTGTGTCAGCAGTGCTGTAGACCTGTTTTCCTGTTCTCTTTTAGCCATTTATGGGAACAGAGTGTTCTGCTTTCAGGCGTGTAGTCTTTCCTGTCTACTGGTCTTCAGCTGTTCCTGTGGGTGTGTGTCTTATGTCAACCAGGCAGGTCACTTGGAGCATAAAAGTTGGTCTTACCTCTGGTCTCAGGCCTGTGGTCACTTCTCAAATCCAGGTTTCAGCTCTCTGTGAGGGCAGCAACCTGAAGGGCCTGCCCCTCCTTCGCTTGGGACCCTGTGAACAGGGGTCCCAGATGGTGCTAGGCATTTTTCTCTAGAGTCAGAAATGTGGGCAGAGAGTAGTCTCCTCTGGCTTCCCAGGCATGTCTGGCCCTCTGAAGGTCTAGCTCTCCCTCCCACAGGATTTGCATGCAGGGAGTTTTTTGACCGGGTCCCTTCAGATCCAGGCAGTGTCTGGAGAGTATATTTTTCATTGCTTTTTTATTTCTGCTAAATGAACAGATAGAAAATGGGAAAGATGTATGTCCTAGTCAAACTACATTTTTCATTAACAATAGATTTTTAATTTTGTTACATTTTGTCTTATTGTATGTATGCACATGTATGTACATGCATGTCATGGAGGGCTAGGTACATGCCATAGTACACATGAGAAGGTAGAAGAAAACTTCTGGAAATAGGTTTTTCTTTTTTTTACAAATGGATTGTGTGAATAAAACTTGTCAGATTTTGGATAAGTAACTGTTCCTGCTGAGACGTCTTACCAGCCCCAAAATAATTTTAAAAAAGAAGTACCTCAAGCTCACTAGCTCTGAATGGCTATTTGACAGATACAACTCATGTCGATGAAATTACTATAGCCATACTTTGTTCAAACTGGCCATTTTTTGAGGGGTACATTTTTTAATTCAATATTTCCTCATGTCAACCAGATCTGATGAGACACGAGTACAGTAAGCTTTTGATTACCGTGTACATCACAAAAGCTTGACATGTCACAAAATCTTCCCAGTATTCCAGACAATGTAATCCAAATGACTTGGAAGTGATTATCCTTGGTAAGAGTATATAGCCTGCTAACTCTACCTGTAACTTGTAATCTCAGTGTCAATAAGTTGATCAAAATGTCAATATTGTTAAAACTGACAATTCTTCTTTGTATTATCAATTCTGATCACAAAATCAGCTTCTCTTCTTAATTTATTTTCTTGAAGCATAAAAATGAAAGTGAGTTATAAAAATGTCGTAAAGGGATTTGATATCAGACCAAGGTTAAAGTCTTGTGATTCTGGCAAGTTGTTGAAACTTTCTTGCCTTTTCATTGCTTTGTCTAGCTTTGGAGGATGATAATATACACATAGTTAAAAATATGAACCTAAACCTAAAATTTTTCAGTATTTTATACATTGTATCCTCACAATAAGTTATCTATTATCATCTCTCAGTGCCTATCATCCACATGGCATTTGCATTCTTATTTTAGCATTAAAATGTAGTTTTAGTGCTTATGTTAGGTAATAAGAGATGATCATATATATCATTGTAACACAGGCAGTTCCTTTTCTCTGTAATCATCACTCTTTCACCAAAAGTAATGTGGCAAGAAAGCAGAAACTTGAGCATGTCTGGAGGCTGTACTGTAGACTTCTGTGTCAGTGTCTACAACTTCTTTTCTGAATCTTTGAGGAGAAAGAAGACAGATTAGTTATCATTACAGGTGAATAAATTTGATTTTTTCGTTTATCCTAAACCTGTCTCTTTTAGCCTTGACTGCCATGCACTGATCCACAAAAGTATACACTTTTCTGACACTATGTTTATGTCTTATGGTGAATACTTGCCAACTGCAGAAATTGAACCATTGCCATAACACTATTCCTCTTCAAGGTCATTATCTTTGTTTTCCTCATTGGCATTCATACATTACAATTTAAAATTTATAAATCCAGAAATGCTATCCATGAGAGTTCTTGTCTTCAAGAGATTTTCTGAGAGGGGAATATGAAGTAATTTTATTTATAAAATCTGCATGCTCATACTCCTTTCTGTTTGTGAAGGGGGACTTTGCTCCTATGATGCATTTTAAATTCATTTTCTTTATTTGAATGGTCCCAAGAGTAGTGTTTTTTAAACGTATTACATAGGTGATTTTCTTTTTCTTTTGGATACTATATGATTTTAGATTTGTTTTATACCTTATCTGCTTTTAGCTCTAGAGGTGGTGTGATAGTTCATATTTTGGAAATTTATCTGAGGGCCTTGGATGAAAGACATGAGAGAGGATGAAAATATATGGAAAATAAGTGTCATGCTAATTGTTTGCAAAAGATCATTAAAGATGCCCCAAGACTGTTTCTTTGTTCTAGCCCAGCATAATGTTTATTATACATACAAATTTAGGAACTCTTTTTCCAGGGAAGGGGACAAAATTTAAAGTTTAAAAAAGAAAAATATAAAAAAGCTAAGAGGAAAGAGTCTAAAGAAGTTAATATACAGTCAAGCAGATAAATATTCTGAGACATGGAAAAAACTCAGTAGATTACAGTGTTAGAGGAGACAAATGAGTTGTTTTATAGGCAATTTTAAGTATGTCAAGAAATATTGGTTCATATTATTTCCAATGATATTGGTCCAAATAAAAGCCAAATTCCATAGCCTCGGAGATTTCTATTTGAAAAATAATGTAGTTAGTGTCTTACATGGGAGAGACTTGGGAAGAGGAATTAAGGAGATTCAAGTAGTTTGTGTGACATTGAATAGAAAAAGAAGAGTTTTATTTATGGGCTGTTTACTATTTATTTAGTGTACTGACCCTTGAACTGGCAAATGGAAAGATCCTTGTCTTTTGTCCACTGCCCAGGAGTAATACCTTTATAATAACAGTTCATTTAAGAGAATGGAAATGAGTTGTACCATTGAAGTTTGTATTCTAACGTTTCCTCTTTGGTTACCTCTACTCCATTACACATGCTCTTTTTTTTAGACATTGAAAACAATGATATTTAATAGGACAAACATAATTGATTAGTAGGTCAATATCACTTACAAAATAGGTATGTTCTGACTTTCAGATAGTAAAAGTACCATTTTCAGTTCTAATTTTTCCCCATCTTTACTAAATTGGGTATTTTTTATTTACATTTCAAGTGTTATTCCCTTTCCCAGTTTTCAGGCCAACATCCCCCTGACCCCTCCACCTCCCCTTCTATGTGGGTGTTCTCCTCCCCATCCTCCCCCATTACCACCCTCCCCCCAAGAATTCTGTTCACTGGGGGTTCAGCCTCAGCAGGACCAAGGGCTTCCCCTTCTACTGGTGCTCTTACTAGATTATTCATTTCCACCTATGCAGTTGGAGCCCAGGGTCAGTCCATGTATAGTCTTTGGGAAGTGGCTTAGTCCCTGGAAACTCTGGTTGGTTGGCATTGTTGTTCTTATGGAGTCTCAAGCTCCTTCAGATCTTTCAGTTCTTACACATGCTCTTAAAGGCTTTGTTCAGTCTACTGGTTCCCTTGACCATCCTGTGAAGATTCTGATTCTCCAAAACTTTCACATCTACTCAAAACTTCATTAAATTTAGCTTAGTTACTCACTGGCTCACACACTCATGGCCATTGTATTTATTAAGTAGGCCAATTTACTTTGCTTCAGTGAATACACTTGGTATTACCCATTCAGTTACTTAATCCAATAGTGAGACAGAGAGTTGGCTATCTAGGAATTGTGTCTTCGGAAGAAAGAGAAGTATACGGCATTTTACCAGCTATCACCTAATTTTGCAGAAATAGCTACTGATTGTATATATTTATAGCTGCAGTATTTCTTGAGTAAAATTAACATATGTAAGGATAGTACTTAGATTCTTTACAGGAAAATAAGAGCAATTGGGTTTGGTTGTTTTGAGTGATGTTTTTATCCATCATTCCACATTGGTGCCAAGGCCCTTACCCTAGAGAGAAAAAAAAGTTTAGTCATTTCTGCAGGGTTGGGAGGGGAACACCCATAAGGAAGGGGAGGGGGGAGGGGGATGTTTGCCCGGAAACCAAAGAATTATTATTAAGTATTAAATAAATTTAAAAAAAAGAAAAGTATCCATAGGTTTAAGGTCAATTATAACACCCACAAGTAGTCATGATAACAGAAAATAAGTTGAAATTAGTAGGCAGGATTGTATTGTGTGGAATGTGGCTAAATAAATATGACTGTTGATGAGTGGAATTGACAGAATTTTAAACCGATTTTACAGTTTTATGGAAACTCATGAAGAGTTAATCATGGAATAAGAAGACATGTTAGTGATGGGAGAAAATGAAAAAGAAAAATAATTAGTCTGGACATGGAGGACTGGAAAGTAATAACAGCAAAGGGAAATATACTAAGATTAGTGACGGCATTACAATGGCTGGGATTTAAATAGGAGATGGATAAAATATTTTAGGGGAATTTTGAAATATGTTAAATAGAAATATTCATGGCATTTTCTAAAATACTGTGGTGATTTAATATTTATTGTTTGACTGTTTTTTTCTTTATTTCTTTGTAATATTGGGCCATATAAAGTGATACTTTATCTCTCTCTCTCTCTCTCTCTCTCTCTCTCTCTCTCTCTCTCTCTCTCTCTCTCCATTGATTATGTAAAACTAAAGGGTTGTCTTGTCAAATCAGACAAATCACAGCCAGAGTTGTGTTCTCTGTGTTCATATGATGAATTTATAACATGGAGTTTCTAAGTATGTGACTGTATTTTGAGATCATTAAAGTACAAAGAAGAAATTATTGTCAAGGATATGGACAGGTAACACAAGGTATATGATGTAAGTACCTTACATGTATATATGAAAATGTTACAGTAAAACCTGCTAACTTATACATTTCATAATTTTGTGATAAAAACGCAAATGGGGATGTGACACATCCCCAAACAGAATGGTGATATTATAAAGACATCATCAGGAAATATAGCCATCTACAAGCCTATGTGCAGTCTATTTGATTCAGAGGGAAGCAGTCCTGTCAATACCTTGATCTCAGACATCTAGCCTAAAGAGTTGTGAGCAAATACACTTCTGAAGGTATCCTGTGTGTAGTACTCTGTTGAAGTAGCTCTTGCAAACAAATACAGGCAGACAAGCATGTGATGTGAAAACCAGTCCAGAATCTGGAAATAGAAAGCTGCCTTCAACCCAGGGGATACTATTGATTTTCTGCTTCTCTTTCTTTGCTTCTTCTTTGTCTTATACCAATGAATATTCCTTTTGTTTCTATGCCCATGGGTCAAAATATGGCTGCCTTACAACTTTCAAATTTAAAGCCACATAAAAAAGATTGAATTGCCATTTCTGAAATCTAGATTTAAATCTCCAAAGGAGAATATTTTATCCACTCAGTGTGAGATCATGTGTCTGAACAATGCAAACAGCTGTAGCTCAGTTGGGATGGGTGGGCAGTGGCAAGTGCTATAAACATGATAACCCAGGTCCTTCCTTGTAGTCTATTATTATACTTTATCAACATTTGTTGCTTCATTATTTATTCTCATATTACAAGTGAACTCAAGCTTTAGGAGGTATATCTAAGACATATTTAGCATTTTTAAGTTTTCTGGTTTTATTTTATTGTTTATTTTGTGAGTTTCATACAATGTGTTTTAATCTCACCCCCTGCCCTCAAAACTTCTTCAATTTTCTTCCCTCTTATCCAGTTTTTTTTTCTTTCTTTTTTTTTTTTTTATTAACTTGAGTATTTCTTATATACATTTCGAGTGTTATTCCCTTTCCCGGTTTCCGGGCAAACATCCCCCTCCCCCCTCCCCTTCCTTATGGGTGTTCCCCTCCCAACCCTCCCCCCATTGCCGCCCTCCCCCCATAGACTAGTTCACTGGGGGTTCAGTCTTAGCAGTTTTATTACCAATATTTTGCCATTAAAATCTTTCAAGATCACTTTGTGCTAAATAAATATGCTTTAATGTATGGGATTCTACTAGAGAATGGCTTACAGGGGCTATATACTCTTGTAGAATTCTGTCCCTTCCTCTTCCATTCATTTGCCACTAGTTCCATAGCTTGGAGTGAGATAGTACGCCCATCTTCCCCCATCTTGCTGGCATGTGGTATAGGTTGGGATTTTACAGGTTATGAATCAGGAAGCATTTCTCTGCACATGGAGCCCACTATACATTGAAAAACCCAACAAAATTGCATATATGCTTATAATGTGCTAAACAATCAATTTCTAGATATACAATGAATGTGGTAGGGATGGCATAAATATTTCAGTTTAATTTATTGAGTAAAGGAGAGTATAGGAAGAGGATACAATTAATGAATGATCTAACAACAATACCAACCAACCAGAGCTCCCAGGGACTAAACCACTACCCAAATAATACGCATGGTCAGACCATAGTTCCAGCTGCATATGTAGCAGAGGATGGCCTTGTTAGGCATCAATAGGAAGAGAAGCCCTTGGCTCTGCCAAGGCTGAACCCCCCCAGTGTAGTGGAATTCCAGGGGGTGGTTGGGGAGGAGGAAAACCCTTATTGAAGAAGGGGAGGGAGATGGATAGGGGCCTTATGGATGGGAAACCAGTAAAGGGAATAACATTTGAAATGTAAATTAAAAAAATAATAAAATAAAAGAATGATCTAACAGGCCTGACATGGTGTCATGTAGAAGGCAGAGGCAGATAGATCTCTGCGAGTTAGATAACAACCTAATGTATATAATGCTCTAAGTCAGCCACTGTATTGTGTGAGCCTGTCTCAAAAAAAAAGCTACTGATAAAGCAAAAGCATTGTGTTTTTTTTTATTAACTTGAGTATTTCTTATATACATTTCGAGTGTTATTCCCTTTCCCGGTATCCAGGCAAACATCCCCCTCCCCCCTCCCCTTCCTTATGGGTGTTCCCCTCCCCACCCTCCCCCCATTGCCGCCATCCCCCCACCAGTCTAGTTCACTAGGGGTTCAGTCTTAGCAGGACCCAGGGCTTCCCCTTCCACTGGTGCTCTTACTAGGATATTCATTGCTACCTATGGGGTCAGAGTCCAGGGTCAGTCCATGTATAGTCTTTAGGTAGTGCTTAGTCCCTGGAAGGTCTGGTTGCTTGGCATTGTTGTACTTTTGGGGACTCGAGCCCCTTCAAGCTCTTCCAGTTCTTTCTCTGATTCCTTCAACGGGGGACCTATTCTCAGTTCAGTGGTTTGCTGCTGGCATTCGCCTCTGTATTTGCTGTATTCTGGCTGTGTCTCTCAGGAGCGATCTACATCCGGCTCCTGTCAGTCTGCACTTCTTTGCTTCATCCATCTTGTCTAATTGGGTGGCTGTATATGTATGGGCCACATGTGGGGCAGGCTCTGAATGGGTGTTCCTTCAGTCTCTGTTTTAATCTTTGCCTCTCTCTTCCCTGCCAAGGGTATTCTTGTTCCCCTTTTAAAGAAGGAGTGAAGCATTCATATTTTGATCATCCGTCTTGAGTTTCATTTGTTCTAGGTATCTAGGGTAATTCAAGCATTTGGGCTAATAGCCACTTATCAATGAGTGCATAGCATGTATGTCTTTCTGTGATTGGGTTAGCTCACTCAGGATGATATTTTCCAGTTCCAACCATTTGCCTACGAATTTCATAAAGTCGTTGTTTTTGATAGCTGAGTAATATTCCATTGTGTAGATGTACCACATTTTCTGTATCCATTCCTCTGTTGAAGGGCATCTGGGTTCTTTCCAGCTTTTGGCTATTATAAATAAGGCTGCAATGAACAAAGTGGAGCACGTGTCTTTTTTATATGTTGGGGCATCTTTTGGGTATATGCCCAAGAGAGGTATAGCTGGATCCTCAGGCAGTTCAATGTCCAATTTTCTGAGGAACATCCAGACTGATTTCCAGAATGGTTGTACCAGTTTGCAATCCCACCAACAATGGAGGAGTGTTCCTCTTTCTCCACATCCTCGCCAGCATCTGTTTTCCCCTGAGTTTTTGATCATAGCCATTCTCACTGGTGTGAGGTGAAATCTCAGGGTTGTTTTGATTTGCATTTCCCCTATGACTAAAGATGTTGAACATTTCTTTAGGTGTTTCTCAGCCATTTGGCATTCCTCAGCTGTGAATTCTTTGTTTAGCTCTGAACCCCATTTTTTAATAGGGTTATTTGTTTCCCTGCGGTCTACCTTCTTGAGTTCTTTGTATATTTTGGATATAAGGCCTCTATCTGTTGTAGGATTGGTAAAGATCTTTTCCCAATCTGTTGGTTGCCGGTTTGTCCTAACCACAGTGTCCTTTGCCTTACAGAAGCTTTGCAGTTTTATGAGATCCCATTTGTCGATTCTTGATCTTAGAGCGTAAGCCATTGGTGTTTTGTTTAGGAAATTTTTTCCAGTGCCCATGTGTTCCAGATGCATCCCTAGTTTTTCTTCTATTAGTTTGAGTGTGTCTGGTTTGATGTGGAGGTCCTTGATCCACTTGGACTTAAGCTTTGTACAGGGTGATAAGCATGGATCGATCTGCATTTTTCTACATATTGACCTCCAGTTGAACCAGCACCATTTGCTGAAAATGCTATCTTTTTTCCATTTGATGGTTTTGGCTCCTTTGTCAAAAATCAAGTGACCATAGGTGTGTGGGTTCATTTCTGGGTCTTCAATTCTATTCCATTGGTCTATCTGTCTGTCTCTGTACCAATACCATGCAGTTTTTATCACTATTGCTCTGTAATACTGCTTGAGTTCAGGGATAGTGATTCCCCCTGAAGTCCTTTTATTGTTGAGGATAGCTTTAGCTATCCTGGGTTTTTTGTTATTCCAGATGAATTTGCAAATTGTTCTGTCTAACTCTTTGAAGAATTGGATTGGTATTTTGATGGGGATTGCATTGAATCTGTAGATTGCTTTTGGTAAAATGGCCATTTTTACTATATTAATCCTGCCAATCCATGAGCATGGGAGATCTTTCCATCTTCTGAGGTCTTCTTCAATTTCCTTCTTCAGTGTCTTGAAGTTCTTATTGTACAGATCTTTTACTTGCTTGGTTAAAGTCACACCGAGGTACTTTATATTATTTGGGTCTATTATGAAGGGTGTCGTTTCCCTAATTTCTTTCTCGGCTTGTTTCTCTTTTGTATAGAGGAAGGCAACTGATTTATTTGAGTTAATTTTATACCCAGCCACTTTGCTGAAGTTGTCTATCAGCTTTAGTAGTTCTCTGGTGGAACGTTTGGGATCACTTAAATATACTATCATATCATCTGCAAATAGTGATATTTTGACTTCTTCTTTTCCCATCTGTATCCCCTTGACCTCCTTTTGTTGTCTGATTGCTCTGTCTAGAACTTCAAGAACTATATTGAATAAGTAGGGAGAGAGTGGGCAGCCTTGTCTAGTCCCTGATTTTAGTGGGATTGCTTCAAGTTTCTCTCCATTTAGTTTAATGTTAGCAACTGGCTTGCTGTATATGGCTTTTAGTATGTTCAGGTATGGGCCTTGAATTCCTATTCTTTCCAGGACTTTTATCATGAAGGGGTGTTGAATTTTGTCAAATGCTTTCTCAGCGTCTAATGAAATGATCATGTGGTTTTGTTCTTTCAGTTTGTTTATATAATGGATCACGTTGATGCTTTTCCGTATATTAAACCATCCCTGCATGCCTGGGGTGAAGCCTACTTGGTCATGGTGGATGATTGTTTTGATGTGCTCTTGGATTCGGTTTGCCAGAATTTTGTTGAGTATTTTTGCATCGATATTCATAAGGGAAATTGGTCTGAAGTTCTCCTTCTTTGTTGTGTCTTTGTGTGGTTTAGGTATAAGAGTAATTGTGGCTTCGTAGAAGGAATTCGGTAGTGATCCATCTGTTTCAATTTTGTGGAATAGTTTGGATAATATTGGTATTAGGTCTTCTATGAAGGTTTGATAGAATTCTGCACTAAACCCGTCTGGACCTGGGCTCTTTTTGGTTGGGAGACCTTTAATGACTGCTTCTATTTCCTTAGGAGTTATGGGGTTGTTTAACTGGTTTATCTGTTCCTGATTTAACTTCGGTACCCTCCCCCACGGGAGCCCAGAGGCCTTATACAGTTTCCTCTTGGGCCAGGGATGTGGGCAGGGGTGGGCAGTGTTGGTGGGTGTTTTTTTTTCTAAATATAAGGCAGAGTAAACATTTATTTTAAGAATTTCAATTTCAATTGAGACATTTGCATAGAACTACCTGCACTTTAATTTTTGAAAGGCATTTTATAAGTCATCTCAAGGACTTTTAAAATAATATCCCTTTTTATAGTTTGACTGTTTGAAATTAAAAACAGGGCTGAATGGTGCCCTTTATGGTGCACTACGAAAATGAAATGAATTTTGGATGTATCTTTTCTCTCACTAGCTGGGTAGCCCTTGAAACAAAAATATATTTGATGTTCAAACTGCTACTTGTGTTTGGCCATGCTCTTATTTGGGAAACAGGTGTCCCATTTTCATTATTTTATTTTTAAATATATAGGAGTTATATTTTCAAGGCTTCATCTCTTTGAGAGAACTAAGCTGCATATTTAGCCAGATATTTCCCCCTTAAAAATCATCAGTCAGTATTTGAATTTTTTATTTATTTCTATTATTCATAATTTTAAAACAATTGAAAGATATGTCAGTTAATAGAAAGGAGAGATGATGTATACAGGAAATTAGGCTAGGAGTTCATGATAAAAACAGATTGAATACAGTATGTTACATGTTCTAATCCTTTAGCTCTCAACCTGTGGGTTATGACCTATTGGGGGTTGAACAATCCTTTCACAGGAGTCACCTAAGACTTCTAGTAAACATACATAGTTACATTAAGATTCATATCAGTAGCAAAATCTTTACAAAACAACTATATTTCCTTTTGAGTTAATATGTTTTTGCTTCCACTCTTTCACACAACTAAAAGGTAGGCCTAACACTATGTTTAAATGTTATTTTTGCTTTTTTAGGTCCTATAAATATGAATTATGAGGGTATCATTAATGTATGTATAAAATTACTTGTCTCTCTATATAAAGCCTGAGTATATATCAATTATAATATAGAGATTATACTTGAAAGTATTTTGGTTCTTTAAACATTTCACTTGATGGAGAGAATACCGACCAAATGATAATAATTGTCAATACTCTAACCCCCATGAGTTTAAAATGAATTTCCCAAAGTTTTCTCCAAAGACACTGATTAAGCATGTATTCTTTCAATTCCTTTTCTTCTAGACTCATCAAAACAAACTAAAGGTCCTATGAGAATCTTTTAGGTTTATATTCTTCCTCAGTTGTCAGGTGCCAAATCATCAAAACAAAGTCAGGAAATATTTAATAAGTATGCTTCGCTGGTAGGTGATATGACACTCTTGGGGCCAAAGAAGAAGCAAATGCAAATATACTTTGAAATGGAATGTGAAGGGCAGCTAAGGTGTGAACATGGCACTGATTTCAGCTGATATTCATTGGCCTTAGGCATCTCTGTTACTGAACCTCATAGACTGAAACATCTGGAGAGAACTGATAGTATATTCAGAGTTTGAGCCCATTAAGTTAAAACTTTAATTTACAATCTGGCTTTGAATAGTGATCTCTCTCTCTCTCTCTCTCTCTCTCTCTCTCTCTCTCTCTCTCTCTCTCTCTCTCTCTGTGTGTGTGTGTGTGTGTGTGTCCCGTGCTTCATTTAATAATTTTATTTACCATTGTTGTTTCATTCATTTACATGGTTCTTAAAACAGTTTACTCTCGTAATTTGTTTCTTCCTGGGATCCATTACATATTGGCTCTGTATTAGACACCAAGAATCTAATGTTCAGCACTCACTCAATTTTCCTTTCTTCCTAGCATAATTGCTCCTTGTAATAAGACTTAGTCATACTCAATATCTTTCTGTAGTTAAACTAAATATCTTAGAAAAAGAAAATGTATGATACTATAAACTGAAAATCACTTCTTTCTGTCTAATGCCAGCTTTCTGTCTGATCCAGGCGTCTGTTACTTCTCCCATAATAGCATGTTCTCTCTAGCTGTTGTCTCATCTTTGGAATTTTCAATTTCAAGGAATAATTTATCAACCCTAAATGTTTCTGCTAGAATTTGGCCATTACTTAATAGGTAGGAGAGGGAAGAAGGCTATAAGAGATGTATGAGCTATAGGAAAAGGGTTTAGGTCATTGACAGAGGCTAATTTCTTTCCATTAGAAGATAGAGCCACAAACTCTTAGGAAATAAATAGTGCATTTAATCAGAAGTAGGAAGTCATTAGAATTTCAGGCACCTTTACTTTCCTAGGGTTTTTACTGTAACTGTAGCATAATGCCGTATCAATCTTTTCCCAGTTTCGATTTATGCTGCTTCTTAAATTTTATTTATTTCTTTTGAAGATATTCTAAACATTGAGCTAAATATAATTTTTAAACTAAGACATAGTATCTTGCTTTTTGCCATATAAAATTTGACTGTAAAACACAACCTGCTAATGTAGGCTTTAATATTTTTGTATTAATGATAAGAATGGGTTAATTAGCAATTCAAATAAGTTACCTGTCAGGCACACTGAATAGTGTGGAAAACATTCTGACTTTGTAACTCTGGTAAATAGAACTGAAATTTACAAATATGACGGCATTGAGAAAGAGAGACATGGGTTACATGCTTTAAGAAGAGCACTTGACTTATTCTAGTTGACTAATGAAAGATACCCGGAGTGATTATGCTCATCTGAATTCATAGTTTGAGTTGGCTTTTAGTAGGTATGTGAAGAGTGAAAATATATGGAAATAAAATGGTGTTCACAAATGTGTTAAACTGGAGAAAGAATAGTGAGCATGAATGGCTGAAATAAAGTAAATGTTATCAATGAATTGTGTTGTTTGAAAGAGAGTAATCATTATATTGGTAAAGAATATGGGTTGTCATAGAATAAACTAGAGAGTTTGTTCTAGGCTGAGCCATAAACATCTCAGATGAGTATATTAATGCATCTGTTTGCAATGTAATGGTAGTGAAAAGCCAATTAAGCATTATAAGCATTCCCTTTTCAATTTTGAAGGCACATTCTAAGCATAGTGCTGAGAAGATCTGGACTATGGGTTGATTTATGTAGAACATTGAAAGAGTTGTTTGTTCAGATGAGTATGAGTGTAGGCTAGGTATGAAAAGGGCATGTATTTTGGAAGTAGATTAGGTGAATCTTAAGCATGAGTTTGGTATTAGAGTAAAAGGAATGTGATATAATAAAGACCAGAGAGTATGATCAAATCTGTGCTTCAAGAGGATAATTTCTTAGCTAGTGATTGTTTTATTTCTTTACTCTATTATTCTTTCAAAAGTCATAAAACTGTACATTTAAGAAAGATCTAGGGGATCAGATAATTTCCTTACCCTCTATCACACTTATAAGGACACAGTGGTAGTGATTGCTCTACGTTCCTATCTTTTTTGTAAACACTTTGTGTTTTGTTTTTAATTTATAACATGGTACATATAAGAAGTAGCAGAATCATTATTGGGCCCAGGTACATTAATTTGTATCTGCTGTACATCCAGAAAGGAAGGTCTTCACCTTCATGAGTTATGGCAGTTCCTATGAAATGTCTGAGATTTTAAGGAGAGTGAATAAGCATGGATAGCAGTTGTGACAGAATCTGAAGTAGAAAAAAAACCTTTACTAACTCTCAAAAGTGATAGGTGAAAACAGAGGAGTTACTCTAACCTATTCTCTCACAGTTGGCTAGTTATGCTTAAAATGAGGAAAATAATGTTTTAGATGTGCATCATTCTGCAGCGATTGCCACGAACTTATTTGCAATTAGGAATAAAGAAAGACATTTCTTGTAAAAATCATTCTAACACCTGTAGCACAAATACACTTGAAGACATGCATC
Source organism: Rattus norvegicus (assembly GCF_021556685.1). NCBI lineage: Eukaryota > Metazoa > Chordata > Mammalia > Rodentia > Muridae > Rattus > Rattus norvegicus. The sequence continues at coordinate 104,538,845 of NC_141554.1, read as the reverse complement.
AGGTTAATTTGATAACCTTACCACTTCATTCTTTTCCTAGGTCCACTGAGCTGTCTTAGAGAAAAGCACCCAATCTTTCTCCATATTGCAACTCGGGTAGGCTTATGGTGAGCTACTTGGAAATATATTTCTATGTATATGATTCTAATGGAAAATAAGATAAGGTCATGTGTAGCCTGTAATGAACAACAGTGAGCACTGGTTTCAAAAGTAGAGGAATTTTCAAAATAAGACTTTCATTCTAAAAAATCCTGTCGTCAAATCAACCCCTGAGTGAAATATTCAAGTTAGTGATAGAAATATATTTGCTCATGCTACTACTTCAAAATATATGCTTTTTTCATTTAAAATAGGTGTTCATATACTATTACCTGATTAAAGTTTCTTCTCCCTCCATTCCACCTATTTCCTCTTCACCTTCATTTCTATCTAGGTCTACCCATTTTCTGACTCTGATTAGGAAACAATCAGACTTGTAAGAGATAATAATTAAACTAAACTAAACAACAACATGACAATATAATAGTATAAAACAAAATAAACATATCTGAATAAGACAAAAAGAACCCAACAGAAAGAAGCCAAAAATGCTTTTATTTTAATAGAGAAAAAGATGTTGAGAAAAAAATGATAAGAGGTACACCTTCTTTTGCCTTGTCTGTATTTTGTCTCTACCCAAACTTTATATTCCCTGTGTTTGCTTTTCATGCCAAAGAATTCACTTCTAAATCTACTGTATAAGGCAGAGCAATGGTAGATGTGTATGACTAGTGTCTTAATAGTCTGTGGCTGCATTCAGAGCCTGCCCCACATGTGGCCCATACATATACAGCCACCAAACTAGATAAAATGGATGAAGCCAAGAAGTGCAGACTGACAGGAACCAGATGTAGATCTCTCCTGAGAGACACAGCCAGAATACAGCAAATACATAGGCAAATGCCATCATTAAACCACTGAACTGAGAACGGGACCCCCGTTGGAGGAATTAGAGAAAGGACTGAAAGAGCTTGAAGGGGCTTGAGACCCCATATGAACAACAATGCCAACCAACCAGAGCTTCCAGGGACTAAGCCACAACCCAAAGACTATACAGGGGCTGACCCTGGGCTCAGCAATGACCCTGGGTAGCAATGAATAGCGTAGTAAGGGCACCAGTGGGAGGGGAAGCCCTTGGTCCTGCAAAGACTGAACCCCCAGTGAACGTGATTGTTGGGGGGAGGGCGGTAGTAGGGGGAGGATGGGGAGAGGAACACCCACATAGATGGGGAGGGGGGCTAGGGGGATGTTGGACCGAAAGGGAATAACAATCGAAATGTAAATAAGAAATACCCAAGTTAATAAAGATGGAAAAAATAGTCCGTGGGTGATACAAAGGTGTGCATGGGGACTACAAGGTGTTGAGTGTTTCTGTGTGTGAGTAATATGTGGGATGTTGCAGCCTGAACAGCCCAAGGAATGCAACCACAGAAAAGTGACATGCTTTATTGTGTCAGAGCTTAAATCAAATGAAATCAACAACTATCCAGAGACTAAACACGTATTGTATAGTCTAACTTTTGGAGTAATAAGGAAATCCACACTGGGTCTGCGGCTCAGTGCATGATGTCAAAACATGTTGAGATGAAGACAAAGTTTAAATATGAGACAGTAGTTATAGAACAGCAAAAGTTGCAAATGAATTGGAATTGGCATTCAATTGGGAAAGGAACTATTAAATATAGGGCAGGATAAAACTATGATAATAGAGATTAAACACATTCTGAGGATTTTATCAGTTATATTAATATAATAATGACAGCAAAATTTTTCTCTTAGAAGAGAGTATTAAATATATAGATAGGAGAAAAGCTCATAATGGAAAGCTTGTTGTATTGTTATTTGAAGTTCTCAGTATGAATTCATGTTGTAGCATGTGTGTGTGTGTGTGTGTGTGTGTGTTGTGTGAGTGTGTGTGTAAGTGTAAGTGTGCATAGTGTATGTACCCATTTGCATGAAGGCAAGTACCCCATGCATGCATATGCAGAGGTCAGAAGATGTTGAAAGTCCTCCTCCATTGCAGGCCACCTTTAAATTTTTTGAGACAAGGTTTTTATTGAGACTAAAGCCTGTTGTTTTGGTTCAACTGTATGGCTGTATGACAAGTGAGCTCTTAGGATCTGCCTGTCTTTAATTCCCACTTCTAGAATATAGGCAGGTATAGCAGTGCCCAGTCTTATCTGAGGGTTTGTGACTTCCATCAAGGCATTTTTGCTTGTACAGCAGTGCTCTTACCCACTGAGTTTCTCCCAAATACCATGAATTAATGATGTCACTGCTCTCAAATGAAGAGAGAATTGTATGTGTTGGGTGTGTTTGTTTGGACCCATGTGAGAGGGCATATGTTTATTTATATAATAGAAAGAGCCTGAGGTAGTGAAAGATGATATTAAGGAGTATACCCATGCTAAAAATTTGACTTCTGAAGAAGATCTTTGGAAATTGATAATCAAAGGACTGGGATCAACAAAACACTCTTATAAAAATCTAGAACAGCTTGCTTTCTTACAAAATATTACAATCTCCAATGATAATGTGAACATGACACAGGGACAAAATAGGTACATTTCATGGGGTACCATTAGTAAATGATTATTGTTATTATAAAAGAAAAAATACTCATATTCCAGTACAGAAAATGAATACATTGCTGTAAACAAATGATCAACATGAACACTGTGTGTAATGTGATAAAAGTGAAGTCGTGCACTGCTTGCCAATGGAATGAAATGGATACAGTATTGATGTTGTAAGACTCCTCTCAGCTATGTTACCAGGATTTAAAATGCTAGCATAGCAGACAAACTTACTTGAGATACAATTCATAAAGTAACTGATCTATAATTTGCAAAGCCACCAGGGTAAGGAAAATAAAGTTAAACATAAAAAAAATATTCTAGTGAAAGGAACTAAAACCTGAGAACAAGATGCCACCATAAGATGCACAAATGTGACCTGGATCCTTTGGCTATAAACATTATTGGGATAGCTGAGGAAAGTTAAAACTGTCTGAAATATATATGGTAATGATGTATCCAAGTCCTGGACTTTTGTGATCTTCATGGTGAAATATTTGAAGTTTAATACTCAGAGTCAAAGGACATCATGATGATTACATATTTTCCACTTGTCCAGGAAGAAATGTTCTTTGTCCTATACAACTATACATAAATCCTCCATGTTGGTGTTATATGTGCATCTGTCTATGGAAAAGAGATATAATATTACTGCTTAAGAAGCTGGGATTTAAGAATCTAGACCCTACATTGACTCTAACATTCAATAATTCAGCAGAGATAAATGGGTTATTTTCTTTTGCTTTCCTTTTTTTCTTTTTGTTTTTTTCTTTTCTTCTTTGGATATTTTCTTTATGTACATTTCAAATGTTATCCCCTTTCACAGTTTCCCCTCAGTATTCCCTCTATTCCATCCTCTCTCCCCTTACTTCTATGAAGGTGCTTCCCTACCCACTCGCTCCTCCCTCCCTGCCCTGGTATTCCCTTATAATGGGGCATCGAGCCTTCACAGGATCAAGGGTTTCTCCTCCCACTGATGTCCCCCAAGGCCATCTTCTGCTAGATATGTGGCTGGAGCCATGGGTTCCTCCACGTGTACTTTCTGGTTGGTGGTTTATTTCCTGGGAGCTCTGGGGTATCTGATTGCTTAATATTATTATACCTATGGGGTTGCAAACACCCTCAATTTCTTCAGTCCTTTCTCTAACTCCTCCAATGGGGTCCCCATGCTCAGTTTGACATTTGTCTGTGAGCATCTGCCCCTCTATTTGTCAGGCTCTGGCAGACCCTCTCAGGTGACAGCTATATCAGGCTCCTGTCAGCACGTACTTCTTGGCATTTGCCATATTATTTGGGTTTAGTGGCTTTATATGGGATGGGATCCCAAGGTGGGGGAATCTCGGGATGGCATTTTCTTCAGTATCTTCTCCACACTTTGTCTCTGTATTTCTTCCCTTGAGTATTTTTCGCCCTTCTAAGAAGGACTGAAACATCCACACTTTGGTCTTACTTCTTCTTGAGCTTCATGTGGTCTGTGAATTGTATCTCGGGTGTTCTGAATTTGGGGGCTATTATCCATTTATCAGTGAGTGCATACCATGTGTGTTCTTTTATGACTGGGTTACCTCACTCAAGATGATATTTTCTAATTTCATTCATTTGCCAAAGAGTTTCATGAAGTCATTGTTTTTAATAGCGAAGTAGTACTCCATTCCATAAATGTACCACATTTTCTGTATCCATTCCTCTGTTAAAAGGCATCTGGGGTCTTTCCAGCTTCTAGCTATTATAAATAAGACTGCTATGAACATACTGGAGCATGTGTCATTGTTGTATGTTGGAGCATTTTTTTTTTTTGGTATATGCCCAGGAGTGGTATACCTTGGTCCTCAGGTAGTGGAATGTCCAATTTTCTTAGGAACCTCCAGGCTGATTTACAGGGTAGTTGTACCAGCTTGCAATCCCACCACCAATGGAGGAGTGTTCCTTTTTCTCCACATCCTCTCCAACATCTGCTTTCACCTGAGTTTTTGATCTTAGCCATTCTGAATGGTGTGAGGTGAAATCGCAGGGTTGTTTTGATTTGCATTTCCCTACTGACTAAGGATGTTGAACATTTCTTTAGGTGCTTCTCAGCCATTCAATATTCCCCAGTTGAGAATTCTTTGTTTAGTTCTGTACCCCATTTTGAATAGGGTTATTTGGGTCTCTGGAGTTTAACTTCTTGAGTTCTTTGTATATTTTGGATATTAGCCCTCTATCAGATATAGGTTTGGTAAAGATTTTTCCCCAACCTATTGGTTGCCGTTTTGTCCTAATGACAGTGTCCTTTGCCTTACAGAAGCTTTGCAGTTTTATGAGGTGCCATTCGTCAATTCTTGTTCTTTGAGCATAAGCCATTGGTGTTTTCCAGTGGAAAAGAGATGGCATTTTTAACAAATGGTGCTGATTCTACTGGAGGTCAGCATGTAGTAGAATGCAAATCGACCCATTCTTACCGCCGCGCTGTACAAAGCTTAAGTCCAAGTGGTTCAAGGAATAACATTTGAAATGTAAATAAAGAAATATATTTAATAAAAATTTAAAAAAAGAGTAATAAAGCCATGCTAATGTTGTTTCCTTATTTTTCTGTCCTAGATAAGTTTTGTCATAAAAGGGCATAAAGTGCAGCTCAGTAACAGTCTATATTAAAGCATTTGGGGTGAATGATGGAAGGTCTGGACTAGTTCTACCCCTGTTTGCTTCTCCACATCTGTTGGGATGGAGATACCAATCCACACAAACTACTTGTACTCACAAAGAGCAATGATCTTGGCTTTCATAATGCTGAAAGCAAGAGAAGTTATTTCTTGCAGTCTGTCAGCAATGCCTGGGTACTTGATGTTGCTACCAGACAGCACCATGTTGTTATAGAGGTCTTTGCTGATATCAATGTCACATTCCAGGATGGAACTGAATGAAGTTACCTGGGTACTGAAGGATTCCATACCCAGGAATATTGGGAACTTGGAACAGTGGAACTATTTGTTGACATTAGTGACTTGGTCTTCCAAGAGTACTTATCTCTTTTCCAAGAAGGAGGATCATATACCAGTGCCTACTCTTTTTTTTTTCAAAATCCAGAGTAATATAGTACAGTTTTACCTTGATATAACACAATTTCCTGCTCAGTTGTGGTGGGAAAGCTTTTATTACTCCTAAGACTTCAGGATCTTTGTGGGATAGTCTGTCTGGTCACAGGTATCCAAGTCCACAGGCAGGATGGCATGCAGAAGAGTATATCTCTCATGTATGGGCATGCTGTAGGTGATCCCATTTCCTTAGTTCATTGTAATGAGGGTAGTCAATGAAAAACATAGCCTGGATGACTACGTACATGGTTAGTGTATTGAAACTCTTGAACGTGATCTGAATCATCTTCCCACAGTTGGCCTTGAGGGCTACACACAGTTTGTTTATAAGGTATGGTGACTTATATAACATTATATACCCTTATATCATCATTATATCATTCTATTTGGTGGCAATGCCATGATCTATGGTGTATATCAGGTTCAGGATGCCTCCCTTGATCTGGGCCTTGTAGATCACATAAGTATCCTTTTTGTGACAATACAGGACCATACCTTGTTGCAGGAGGAGGCCCCATGATGGAGGGAAAGACGTCTTAGGCATTGCCAGCATTTTACCCAGTAAAGCTGGCTTTGTACATGCTGGGTCTACTGTTGACAAGTAGTGAGGTGAAATTCATGGTGAACCAATGGCAGGTAGTGACCAGGAGCAAAGGAGCTATGAGAAGCTTGTGTTTGCAGGATGGATGCAGAGACCATCAAATGTAGTTTCTTATAAGATTTCAACAGACCTAAAATGATATTGTAATAACTACAATAAGAACATCACAATTAAAATGAAACAAAATATATTTATTAAAATTAGAAGTCTAATTAATTTTTGATTATATGAGTAAAATAGTGATTGCTTTCATTGAAGGACTTAATGAATACTATAATGCACAGTATATATCAACATCTAAAATTTTAATGTGACAAATGAACCTATGTCTGGCTAATTCATTTACATAATATAGTCTAGAATGATGGCAATTTTACTTACAATAAACAATAACATATATCTTCTATGTTTGGTTTGAATAACAGAGTAGAGAGATCTATCTCTGAGGTTTTCTGATAGGCCTAACAGAAGATATTTCAAAGCTTTTTTCACCAAGCTCAAGTTGTTTGTTCCTTTTATTCAAATGGAGTGATGCTGCAACCCTGAAATTTATCTTCAGGTATCCACTGATAGTCAAACCAAATAATTTAATCCATAGCACTATAGTGCAGCTTTTAATGAAGGCAAATATGTCAGATTTATGGCTGTTTGTTTTTGAGTTGATAAATGAATATTACAACCTCAAAAGTGTCCTACATCTCACCAAGTGCAGTGAGAGGAACTGGCCTGTTTCTCCCCTTGGCAGCATGGTAGACATGAGCCTGGTGGTATGAGCATGAATGCAGGAGAGCGGGCACTACCCATTGCCTGGATGGGGGAAGGCTGGTGCGTTTTCTAACTCAGCTACCACCCAAGTTCAGATCCAAATGGCCCATCTCAGCAACTACCTTATCTGTGAACTGTTGGACATTGTGAAGGGGCCAGTTCAACACATTCAAAGTTGTAGAATCAACAGGTATCTGAGAGGAATCCCATTGAAGTTCCAGTATTGATAGTATAGCAGAAGCCAGAGGCCTTGACCCAGACCAATGACTCATTTCAAGGAATATTTGCAAGGAAAGCTGTGTGGACAAAAGTGTATATCGTATGACACATCATGACACACTACAGTTTCCAGGGCAAGATTTTTTTTAACTTTTAATTTCTTTGTGGGGGAAGTTACAAGGGTGGAGGGATGATAAGGAAGGGATGACACATTCATAAGATGGTTGGACATGATGTGAATTCACAAAGAATAAGTGAAAATTATGTAAAAATGGAAAAGTATAATATAACGAAGCAGTCTTGCTACATACAATGATGGCTTACACCAAGTTTTACTGATATGAACTGCATAACATCTGAATTTAATGAGACATATATTATAAGAGTAAATGTGGCTACAAGGGTTTCTTCATTTCGTTTTTATTCGTCTCATTCTAGACTTGTAGCAGTTTACTCACTTGTATTGGTTCAAAAGCTACTTTGAGGAACACTTGTTTTGTAGTAGACATTTAGTAGAACAAATGTATGAATAAGGTATGAAAATCACTCTACACAATGAGATATCCATAGAAAGTACTCAGTTGATATAACTAATATTCATACTGATAGCATTAATATTAAAGTGTACCATCAAAAGCAATGTGTTCTTTTTTTTTATTAACTTGAGTATTTCTTATATACATTTCGAGTGTTATTCCCTTTCCCGGTTTCCAGGAAAACATCCCCCTCCCTCCTCCCCTTCCTTATGGGTGTTCCCCTCCCCACCCTCCCCCCATTGCCGCCCTCCCCCCAACAGTCTAGTTCACTGGGGGTTCAGTCTTAGCAGGACCCAGGGCTTCCCCTTCCACTGGTGCTCTTACTACGATATTCATTGCTACCTATGAGGTCAGAGTCCAGGGTCAGTCCATGTATAGTCTTTAGGTAGTGGCTTAGTCCCTGGAAGCTCTGGTTGCTTGGCATTGTTGTACTTTTGGGGTCTCGAGCCCCTTCAAGCTCTTCCAGTTCTTTCTCTGATTCCTTCAACGGGGGTCCTGTTCTCAGTTCAGTGGTTTGCTGCTGGCATTCGCCTCTGTATTTGCTGTATTCTGGCTGTGTCTCTCAGGAGCGATCTACATCCGGCTCCTGTCGGTCTGCACTTCTTTGCTTCATCCATCTTGTCTAATTGGGTGACTGTATATGTATGGGCCACATGTGGGGCAGGCTCTGAATGGGTGTTCCTTCAGTCTCTGTTTTAATCTTTGCCTCTCTCTTCCCTGCCAAGGGTATTCTTGTTCCCCTTTTAAAGAAGGAGTGAAGCATTCACATTTTGATCATCCGTCTTGAGTTTCATTTGTTCTAGGCATCTAGGGTAATTCAAGCATTTGGGCTAATAGCCACTTATCAATGAGTTCATACCATGTATGTCTTTCTGTGATTGCGTTAGCTCACTCAGGATGATATTTTCCAGTTCCAACCATTTGCCTACGAATTTCATAAAGTCGTTGTTTTTGATAGCTGAGTAATATTCCATTGTGTAGATGTACCACATTTTCTGTATCCATTCCTCTGTTGAAGGGCATCTGGGTTCTTTCCAGCTTCTGGCTATTATAAATAAGGCTGCGATGTACATAGTGGAGCACGTGTATTTTTTATATGTTGGGGCATCTTTTGGGTATATGCCCAAGAGAGGTATAGTTGGATCCTCAGGCAGTTCAATGTCCAATTTTCTGAGGAACCTCCAGACTGATTTCCAGAATGGTTGTACCAGTCTGCAATCCCACCAACAATGGAGGAGTGTTCCTCTTTCTCCGCATCCTCGCCAGCATTTGCTGTCACCTGAGTTTTTGATCTTAGCCATTCTCACTTGCGTGAGCTGAAATCTCAGGGTTGTTTTGATTTGCATTTCCCTTATGACTAAAGATGTTGAACATTTCTTTAGGTGTTTCTCAGCCATTCGGCATTCCTCAGCAATGTGTTCTTTTAATGGGAAAATGGTCTTAATTAATTAAAACACATGCAGCTTTTAGTCAAATTATCCATTCAAAAGTCAGAGAATGTCACATAAAATGGCAAGAAAACTTAATAAGTAATGTTTGTTTGCACACATGGTATTTCCATTGTTTTGGTGAAGATTCATTCAGGAAATACCTGTGCATGTCCTATCATGGCCCATTCTGTTTTTAGCTTAAGTACTAATAAAGAGGAAACAAGGGTTGAATACTCAGGATGTTGACTACTGTGTTTCTTCATTCCCAGGAAACAGACCAAACTTTATTTAAATAAGGGAGTTCCTGAAACTCAAACTTACATTTCCTCTTCTTACTGGGGAAATTTTAACTGAGGAGCTGGTCATTCAAAAATTGCCTAACGGTTGTGTGGAAATCCTATGAGAATACAAAATTGTCCGAGATGAATTTTACAAATTGCCAGTTGAGCTAGTACAGTGGACCCTATATCACTTTTCATAAGTCTGAGAGCTTCTGGCACATGCTCTCTTTTTCTCCATTGACATGTTTTGGAGTCAGTAGAGGCATTTGAAAGTCATATGCCTTTATAGGTCATGGAAAAAATGCTTTATACTATTTGAATATAATCTACCAAAAGAGCTATAAAATTTAGCCCAATAATCATCTAAAATATAACGTACACATACTGTTTTATCATGATACCTCAGTTATGCAACAATAACCAGTAGAACAATAAAGAATTCATTCAGGAAAAAAAAATTTTGAAAGGAATCTAATCAATCCTTGTCACTACAGAATAACCACAGGCTGCATTCATAGAACTAAGATACCTCGAGGGCCTCTATTCTCCTTTTATCTGGTATGTTTATTATATTTGATTAGTTGCACTGTGTAAGGGATTTTTCAGTTTCTGTTTAAAATGTACACACTTTCTGTAGAAAGTGGCACTTTTCTTGGTTTAGTTAATTATGTTAAGGGCATTGTTTTACTGTGCATTACTAATTATCACAGCACTATTAATTTTATGTATATGACACAGCAACTCTAAGGCATTAGAGAAGGATAGACCTAGCCTTATAAACTAAAAAAGCCTTTAGTTAGAACATTTTGAAACAACTTTGAAAAACCAGGAAAGACAAAGGCAAATGTGCAACAGCCTTTCTCAAGACTGTTTTCTAGTACCCTCTTAAAGTACCAACCAAACCTTGTTATTAACAAATCCCTAGGAATAAGTGCCACCACTCTGTTTTAAAATATGTAAAACAAAAATAAAAAATGAAAAGTGAAAGTAAGCAAATTATAATTTAAAAAAATGTACCCTGATGAGTCTTAGCAATGCACAAACCATTTTAGACTCCTAAAATCCAAACTAGAAAATGGCTATTACAGACTTGGAGAGTGTTTGTTTCTAAGATAAGGAGCAATTAGTGAAGTCACAGATTATTTTTAAATGTTATAAGATTAAAATGATAGAATGTTTAAAAAGTTGGTACCTTTCTATTGTCTTATATGTGAAAACACCCCTTAGTACTAAACAAAATTATGTTATATTGGATTTAAAAGTAATGAAAACACAATTTTCAAAAAGCTTCCACAGTGTAATTGCATGATAATTTTCCTCAAAATTATAAGTTGATGATTCCAAAACATATAACATCATGACTTATTTGTTGATTGTAGGGCTGAACTATATTGAGGCAAAAGGAAAATCATGCATGTGTATGTATATATTTCACATACATATTTATTTAAATATTATTATTGTATATCACAATTGATAAATGAAAAAGACTTATTCCTCTTTTTTAAGAATAATTTCTAGTCCCTAGTAATTAAGCTTCTGAAGGAAAAATTAATTTTTGCTCTTAATATTCCAGTCTGCTGACAATGACTACATTGCTTTCTCTGTGCATTCCCAGGTATTGGTTGAAACTTAATCCATGAACAGCAAAATTCATTGATTCTATTATCATGAAAAATATAAGTATAAATATATATTCTCATATACTTAAATTATGTATAGCTTAATTACATTACTTAATGCAATACAAGTGCTCAGTATAATAGTTTATTTCAGGAACTTGCAGAAAGGTCTTGCCATATGGTCAATATCTCTATGATTTTTATGATTATTTTTAATTCATAATTGGTTAAATCTGATATAAAACAATGAATTGTCTATATCTGTTCACTAATTATAAATAAGTGTTTACATATTTCTAGAAACTTCTTCAGTAAACATCAAATATAAAATGTGTCCCGTTTTATTCTGACACTTTTGGCTACTTATTTATTTCATGATGATTTACTTTCTCAATAACTTTATCTGCATTCCATTTTCTATACTTCTTATTTCTCTAGTCTTTGGGAGAATGTTAGGGACCTGAAACAAAGGAAACATCAGAAGGTTCTTAGCTGTGATTGTATTCTTAGTACTAAAAAAAATCACCTGGCACAGAGTCAAACCTAACAAATTTCAACTGAGCTAATATAAATTCTTACGTTATTTATAGTTTTAATAATTCAAATTACAGTACTTATTTGGAGAATATTTAATGATTATTATAATTTAAGTTATATCATAAATTGATCAGAGCTATCTTCTCTTGAGCATTGATGTTAATATTGAACTTATTAGAACAGTACAACATTAATTTCCTCTTGGGTTTTAAACTATGGCAGAATCTTCTTATAATGTGATGCCATCAATAATGTACTGCTTCCTTGTTCTTTGGAGGCCTTGAAACATATATGACTTATTTTTGATTTGTTGTAAAAACATAGTATTCAAAAAAGAAATGTGACCAATAAATTAATTCTTCCAATAAAAATGGCACAAAACATTGCTAGGCAGGAACACAAATGGAGAGAAGAAAGAGACTCATCAAGAGTTTATGAATGAACAAATTTAAAAGGCAACAACAAGTTTATTTACCAGCTCACTTTTATTGTGTTAGAGTAGAAAGGATTACTTTTATTTTACCTGTGCATATATATGTGTTTGTTATACCTGCATGTATGTGTTGCATTGGTTCACATAGAGACCAGAAGAGAGTATAGGATACTTCTGGAACTAGAGTTATAGATGGCTGTGAGCCACTGTTAGTGCTGAGACCCAAACTTTAGTCCTCTATAAAGAGAAGACTATAGTCTTAATGACTAAATCCCCTGTAGTTTTAGATATTAGTTGCAAACTTATTTCTGACCCTTATTGACTTAACCTCTGAGTTCTAGTTTGCATTTTTCATTAATTAATTAATTTGTGCACTTTACATTCTGATTGCAGCTTTTCCTCCCTCCTCTCCTCCTAGTACCTCCCATCATGTTCCCTCACCCTTATCCTGCTTCCCTTTCTCCTAGATGCACCTTCTTCTGTTGAGGGTAGACAAGGGAACCAAGTTAAGAAAAGGGATCCTAAAGGCAGGCAATGTAGTCAGAGATAGCCTCTGCTCCCACTTTAGAAGTCTCATATAAATACCAAGTTCTTTACTGTTACAGATAGCAGAGGACCTAGGTCAGTCCCATGAATACTATCTGGTTAACAGTTCAGTTTCTACTAGGATCTCTGTGCCCAGGTTAATTAATTCTGTGGGTTTTCTTGTGTCCTTGACACCTCTGGCTCTTCCAATCATTCTTCTCCTTATTGTACAGTATTCCCCAAACTCTGCTTAATATTTGACTGTGAGTCTCTGCATCTGTTTCAGTCAGTTGCTGGGCAAAGCCTCTCAGGTGGCGGTTATGTTAGGCTCCTAAGTGCAAGCGTAGTAGAATACCATTACTAGTATCAGGGGTAGACTCCCTTTCATGGCATGTGTCTTAAGGTGCACCAGTTATTGGTTGGCTCTTCCCTCAATTTCTACCCCCTCTTTATCTCTGCACATCTTGTGGCAGGAAAAAATGTAGGTCAAATGAGTTGTGGCTAGGTTGGTGTCCCCATCCCTCCATTGAAAATTTTACCTAGTTCAGGACATGGCCTTTTCAGGTTCCATATCCCCTATTGCTAGGAATCTTAGCTTGGGTCAGCGTCACAAATTCCTAGGATTTTCCATAGTCCTAAATTTGTAACTTATGTCAGAGATGCATCATCCATTCCAGTTCTTCCAGTTAGCTTTCTCTCTATCTTCCTCATACCTGGCTCCTATTGTTACTCTCCACTCCTCTCTCACCCAATTTCCTACCTTCATCTATTCCCAGTGTCTATTTTATTTCCCCTTCTTAGTGAGATTCCAGCATCCTTCCTTGATCCCTCCTTGTTATTAAGTTCTTTTGGGTTTGTGGATTGTAGTATGGGTTACCCTATGTTTTATGGCTAATATCTACTTATGAGTGAGCAAGTACATACCATATTTTTCTATCTTGGTCTGGGAAATAAACGAAATCAGGGCTGAAATCAATTGAATAGGAACAAATAGAAAAATACAAAAAAAATTTAAAAAAAGGCAAAAGCTGGTTCTTTGAGAAAATCAACAAAATAGACAAATATTTAGCCAGATTAACTAAAAGGCACAGAGGCAGTATCCATATAAATATCAGAAATGAAAAGGGAGACATGAAAACAGAAACTGGTGAAATTGAAAACCATCATCGGGTCTTACAACAAAAGCCTACACTTTAAAAAACTGAACATTCTAAATGAAATTGATGGTTTTCTAGATATATACCATGTACCAAAGTTAAAAAATCTTCACTAACCCTGCATGCAATAGAGTGCGAATATCCAAATAATATAAAGAGCTCAAGAAGTTAGACTCCAAAACAATTGAAATAACTATCCAGCCTTAGAGTCAAAGATTTAGAACATGTAAAATTTTAGCAGAGTATGTATGTTATGCTAGGGTGTGTTAAATATCAGGTGATTGGTATTGGATGTTCCTGAGCTTCAAACTTGAATGTTGAGATTAAATGACAATAAATGTAAGTGCTCTTTACCTGGGGTTGCTCATCTTACATAACTCTGAGAGTGAAGGTAGAGGTTTAGAGAAGCTATCTTCCCTTTAGTCACAACTCCCCTCATTCTTATTGATCCCTCATGTCCTGTGGGTGGGTTTACAGTAGATAGCTATGTGAAGAGGCTTTGCATTAATGTTTTGACTGTAATATAACCAGGGTTATACTGTTAAACATCTAAAAACCTGCTTCTCCCAAACCAAGCATTGATTTGCCATTTCCATTGCAGAAATATTGCAACTACAGTTGATGAGAACCAAAAATGGTCCTGTGAAGGCTCATTTCCCCTGTGTAGGGCAATGCCAGGGCACTGAGGTTGGAATGGGTGGGTGGGAGTGGGAGCATCCTCATAGAAGCAGGGGGAGGTCATATAGGAGAGGCATATCTGAAATGTAAATACATAAAATATTCAAGAAAATATAATTTAAAAAATAATGAAAACCACCAATGGTTAGACTTTTAACATGAAAGATGACTCAAAATAAAATCATGAGCTCTTGTAGTTTGGTAGTAACCTGCTCCAACACACCACTCAGTGTGGGTGCAATTCTACAGCTTTTGTAATTGTTTACACAAATTTATATGGATTAGTTGTGGCCGAACATAGTGACTTTTATAGGAAGCCCAGCTGAGACATACTAAATACCACTATGGCAGCACAACTTTGTGGCAAATATATTTTATCATATTCACTTTGGTTTTTATATAATCTATATTTTGAGTAACTGGGAATGCTTAATTTTGATATCTTAGGATTTGGCTCCTTTAATTGTGGCTTTCCATTTTAACTTGCTGTAGATCTTTTCTGAAGTACCCAAATCAACTTCTTTTAGAAATGGAGTTTTAAGACTATAATTCTGTGTATCCGTTGAGGCTATTCAGCTAAATTGGCCACTCATTTCAGTCTAAACATTAAGAAAAACAGATTTAATGTTCAAAGGCAGCTGTCATTCAGCAAGTGCCTATTTTCTGCTGGATAGTATGCTAATCACTAGTCAATTCGGAAGTGAAGATGCAGCTCCTCCTTTAACTCTGCTCATCATCCACAAAATCCATTACAGGTATAGACTGATCCTTAAGACTCATAGGGCAAGAATGCCACCTGGTATTTACAGAGTTATTTAAGTTAAAATTATGTTGTTATGGTGGGCCCTAATAAAATCTGGCTGCTATATACAAAAATAGAGAAAACAAATAAAAATATCTGTACGCCATGGAGTGAGAGAGAACATAAAAAAAAAAAAATCAACCCGTGCTGGCACTTCAATTCTGGATTTCTGATTTCCAGTCTACAGGGAAACAGGTTACTCTATTAAAGGCTATTCTTCATAGTGTTTGATTTGTCAATCCTAGCATACAAATACAGTTACCATAGCCAAGTATTGACAATATCTATCAGGTAGAGATTGTTCACTGTAAGTGGGTAGAAACCTAAAAGAGTAGTGATTTTACTGGTATAGACATAAATTTATTGCAAAAGTATTTAGAATATAAATCATATACATTTAGTTAATGATTTGCATTTCAGACTCTAGTTTCTTGCCATATATCAGAATGTTGTGTTGTGTATGTGGTCTGTGCCTTTGTATTTCAAGATTGTATTATATGTAATTGACAAAGGAAGATGGATGATGGCTATAAATGGAGAAGGCAAAGTTGTCATTTCATAGTTCAAGCTATCTGTTGACACTTTTTGTCTTGTTAGTGTATCTGACGGAAACATGATTTCATGTTGCCATAGCTACTCATAAACTAAAAGGCAAGTTCTTCCCACTCCTATTTATCTAATCTGCATGCTGTTTTAGAGGAGAAACTAGATGGCTGCAGATTTTAAAAGAAAATAAATTATTGAGGAAACTTAACCTTAACTGGTCAGTAGAACAAAAGGCTCTTGGTAGTAAGGTTATTGTCTTCAGAAAATATAAATATTAAATAATGGGTTTTATGAATGAGACAACTGTTACTGACTGGTAACTGAACAGGGAGTTCAATTGACGGAGTAGTTTATTGAAGACTTTGAAAATAACAAATATAATATTTCTGTTTATACATAATATAATCTGTTTCAAATTGTTAAATGTTAATAAATATTCTGACTGAGCATAAAAGAAGAAGATATAATGAAATGACACTGAGTTCCTGCTTTTATATTCATTCATTTAACTTGTAATTAAAAAAACAATGTTTGTACACAGCAGGTCACTATGTTTAGGCATGTGAAAGAAACTGTTATAATCTCATGGAATTAACATCTCACAAATAAGAAACAGAAGAAATTCAATAAAATCTCTATCTATTCTCTACTAGATCTAACATTCTATTAACAAATATAATATAAAGCTTGGTAATAGTGTTCCAACAACATGTTTGTAGTAGTGATGGTTGTTAATGCCATTGTTATCTGGGTAGATTTGAGTAGAGACACAAAGAATATATATGAATGATTGCTTTTAAGTTTTTAGAATCTTAAAGTCATTCATATGTATATACACATATGTAAACACACATGTCCTATTCATTTTCAAAATGGAACTAAGGTTTATCGATTCTTGAAACTGATCTTCTGAGAATACAAAGAGAGGGGAATTGGAAAAATACACTTTAAAAATATATTAGGTGGGTAGGGTGGATGTAGTCTCAAGTTATATCACCCGTCATGCATTTATGAAATATACAAATAATCTTTTATTTACTTATATACTTTCTTTTTATATTTTCCTGAAAGTATATGGTTAATACCTACTAGAATTTTATGACTAAAGAATCAGGCTTTAGAATCAGATTGTTGTAAAGATAAATCTTGGATCTATCACTACATTAGTTAATATTCAGTGACAAAATAATTAAAATAAGTGAGAACTGAAGGCTTGAACTGAGTTCTTTCCTTTCCTTTCCTTTCCTTTCCTTTCCTTTCCTTTCCTTTCCTTTCCTTTCCTGTCCTGTCCTTTCCTGTCCTTTCCTGTCCTTTCCTGTCCTTTCCTGTCCTTTCCTGTCCTGTCCTGCCTTGTCCTGTCCTGTCCTGTCCTGTCCTGTCCTGTCCTGTCCTGTCCTTTCCTTTCCTTTCCTTTCCTTTCCTTTCCTTTCCTTTCCTTTCCTTTCCTTTCCTTTTCTTGGATATATTTTCTTTATTTACATTTCAAATGTTATCTCCTTTCCAAGTTTCCCCTGTGTAAACCTCCTATCTTATCCTCCCTCCCCTGGCTTGTACCCACCCACCCACTACCTCTGGCCCCCGTGCCCTGGCATTCCCCTACATTGGGGCATCACTCCTTTACATGACCAAGGGATTCTCCACCCATTTATGTTCCACAAGGCCAATCTCTGCTACATATACAGCTGGAGCCATGGCTTGCTTCATGTATATTCTGGTTGGTAGTTTAGTCCCTGATAGCTCTGGGGGGTCCTGGTTGGTTGTTTTGTTGGTCTGCCTATGGGGTTGCAAACCCCAGCTTCTGCAGGCCTTTCTAAACTCCTTCACTGGGACCTCATTCTTAGTTAAAGAGTTGGTTTCAAGAATCCACCTCTGTATTTGTCATGCTCTGGCAGAGTCTCTCAGGAGACAGCTATATCAGGCTCCTGTCAGCACATACTTTTTGGCATCCACAATAGTGTCTCGGTTTGGTGACTGTATATGGGATGGATTCCCAGGTGGGCTGGTATCAGGATGGCCTTTCCTTGAGTCTCTGCTCCACATTGTTTCCAGCATGTAGAGGAATGTAAAGCAATCCATTCTTATCGCCTTGTACAATGTTCAAGTTCAAGTGAATCAAGGAGCTCCATATAAAACTAGATACACTCAAACTAATAGAAGAAAAACTGGGGAAGAGCCTTGAACACATGGGCACAGGAGAAAATTTCCTGAACAGAACACCATTGTCTTATGCTCTAAGATCAAGAATTGACAAATGGTACCTCATTAAATTGCAGTTTACTTAAGGCAAAGGAAAATGTCAAGGGGCAAAACTAAAACCTGAGCTCCTTTTCTAAAGGAGAGAGAATATGAATAAAAACTCAACCTTTCAGGTAGAACTAGTCCCATTTTCTCAGGAAGTACCAGATTGATTTCCAAAGCGGTTTTACCAGTTTGCAGTTCCTCCAACAATGGAACGGTGTTTCCTCTTCCTCCACATCCTTGCCAGCATTTGCTGTCACCTGTGTTTTGTGATCCTTGTCACACTGATTGGTATGAGTTACAATTTGAGGGTCCTTTTGCTTTGCATGTTTTGATGACTATGTTGAACATTTCTTTAAGTGCTTCTCAGCCATGCAAGATTCCTCAGGTGAGAATTCTTTGTTTTTCTCTTTCTTTACTCCGTTTTTTAATAGGTTTATTTGGTTCTCTGGCATCTAACTTTTTGAGTTCTTTGTATATTTTGGATATTAGCCCGATATCAGATACAGTGTTTGTCAAGATTTTTTCCCAATCTGTTGATTGCAGTTTTGTCCTATTGACAGTTTCTTTTGCCTTACAAAAGCTCTACAGTTTTATGAGGTCCCATATGTCAATACTTGATCTTAGAGCTAAAGTCATTGGTGTTACGTTCAGGAAAAATTTCCCCTGTGCCCATGTGTTTGAGGCTCTTCTCCACTTTCTCTTCTATTATATTCAGCATATCTGGCTTTTTGTAAGGTCCTTGGTTGAACTTTGTATAAGGAGATAAGAATTGATCCCTGGACATATAGCAAAAGATGCCCCAATATAGCAAGCACTATGCACTATGTTCACAGCAGCCTTATGTATATAGCCAGAAGCTGGCAAGAACTCAGATGTCCCTTAACATAGGAATGGATACAGAAAATATGGTACATTTACACAATGGAGTACTATTCATCTATTAAAAACAATGACTTCATGAAATTCATAGGCATATGGATAAAACTAAAAAATATCATCTTGAGTGAGGTAACACAATCTCTCTCTCTCTCTCTCTCTCTCTCACACACACACACACACACACACACACACACACACACACACACACACCAAAAAACCAACACATGGTATATATTCACTGATAAGTATATATTAGCCCAAAAGCTCGAATTACCCAAGATACAATCCATAGACCACATGAAGCTCAAGCTGAAGGATGACCAAAGTGTGGATGCTTCAGTCCAGGAAATACGGTGACAATTTTGAAGCAGAGATTGAAGGACAGGACATCCAGAGACTGCCTCACCTAGGGATCCAGCCCATACACAGCCACCAAACCCAGACAATATTGCTGATGCCAAGAAGTGCATGCTGACAGGAGCCTGATATAGCTGTCTCCTGAGAGGCTCTGTCAGAGCATGTCAAATACAGTGGTGGATGCTTGACACCAACTATTGAACTGAGAACAGGGTCCTCAATGGGGGAGTTAGAGAAAGGATTGAAGGAGATGAAGGGATTTGCAACCCCATAAGAACAACAATACCAACCAATCAGAGCTTCCAGAGACTAAGCCACCATTCAAAGAGTACACATGGACAGACCCATGGCTCCAGCTGCGTATGTAGCAGAGGATGGCCTTGTTGGACACCAATGAGAGGAAAAGCCCTTGGTTCTGCCAAGGTTCTATGCCCCAGTGTAGGGGAATGTCAGGGCAGGGAGGAAGGAAGGGGTGGGTGGGTGGGGGAACACCTTCTTAGAAGCAGGGAACAAGGATGCAATAGGGGGTTTATGGTTGGGAAACAGGGAAAGGAGATGCCATTTGAAATGTAAATAAAAAGTATCCAATGAAAATTTCAATCTAAAATTGCATGTATTTATTTTTCATTTATTTATTTGATGTGTATGTGTGTGTGCCTGCATGTGCGCATGCTTCCACATGCATGTGCATGTGCCTGCACATGCATATGTGTGCATGCAAATACATGGCTCAACTTTAATATGGATAAGGTCAGGAAATTCATTCTCTCTTTCCCTGATATGGTTCCTGGGGACTGGCCTCAGGTCAGCTTGCCTGGCAGCAAAGTGCTTCAACCCATTTAGCTACCTCACCTGCTCAGCCTTATCTCTAATCTGGGATACCAGCAGACAGAATGTTACCTACATTTATGGTGGACCTTCCCACCTTTGATTAACAGAATCTGAAATGATTTCAAGACAGAGGTCAAAAGATTTGTTTCCAATGTGAAGCAAGATCCTATCATGTTAACAGGCATTATTATCTGTTGCAGCCATATACCAATTATAAGGATTGGGCTAGCTAAACTCTTAATATTTCTAGTCTGTTTACTGTATAGATTTAATAACAATAATATTTAAACCTGAAGTTTCTAGAATTCAAGTGGATAATTGAACAACATGCCTTTTCGATGTATTTATAAGCAAATTTAATTGGAGATGAAGCACTTTCTGTGTTATTTCCTTAGTTTTATTATAAAAGTAGGAAGAATATGCCCTAAAAATATAAGTGATTATCAAACTCTATTCTATGGCAGAGTGTTTATTAATTTTACATTACTGAATCCTTACAATAGATTAAACAAATTATTGTTAGCCACATTTCACAGAGAAAAAAAGTAATTTTGCCTTCCTCATTAAGTTCATGTTAGGAAAATATAGAGAAGCCAAAATTCAAACATAGTTACACTAATTATTTAAACATTTTATTTATATTTAAAATGCCCCGTACATTACATTAAATGAATATATATATATATATATATATATATATATATATATATATATATATATATATATATTCACCATGTATTTATATGGTGAGAATTTTTAAAAATTAAGCATAGGTAAACAAAGGAGTATTTCCCTGTCTCTGCATCCTTGTCAGCATTTTATGCCCCTTGAGTTATTAACTTAGCCATTCTGATTGGTGTAAGGTAGAATTTCAGGGTCATTTTTATTTGTATTTTCCTGATGCCTGAGGATGCTGAACATTTCTTTAAGTGTCTCTCCACCATTAGAAATGTATTTGTTATCATCCTGAGTGAGCTAACCCAATCACAGAAAGACATACATGGTATGCACTCATTGATAAGTGGCTATTAGCCCAAATGCTTGAATTACCCTAGATCCCTAGAACAAACGAAACTCAAGACGGATGATCAAAATGTGAATGCTTCACTCCTTCTTTAAATGAGGAAAAAGAATACCCTTGGCAGGGAAGGGAGAGGCAAAGATTAAAACAGAGACTGAAGGAACACCCATTCAGAGCCTGCCCCACATGTGGCCCACACATATACAGCCACCCAATTAGACAAGATGGATGAAGCAAAGAAGTGCAGACCGACAGGAGCCGGATGTAGATCGCTCCTGAGAGACACAGCCAGAATACAGCAAATACAGAGGTGAATGCCAGCAGCAAACCACTGAACTGAGAATAGGTCCCCTATTGAAGGAATCAGAGAAAGAACTGGAAGAGCTTGAAGGGGCTCGAGACCCCAAAAGTACAACAATGCCAAGCAATCAGAGCTTCCAGGGACTAAGCCACTACCTAAAGACTATACATGGACTGACCCTGGACTCTGACCCCATAGGTAGCAATGAATATCCTAGTAAGAGCACCAGTGGAAGGGGAAGCCCTGGGTCCTGCTAAGACTGAACCCCCAGTGAACTAGTCTATGGGGGGAGGGCGGCAATGGGGGGAGGGTTGGGAGGGGAACACCCATAAGGAAGGGGAGGGGGGAGGGGGATGTTTGCCCGGAAACCGGGAAAGGGAATAACACTCGAAATGTATATAAGAAATACTCAAGTTAATAAAAAAAAAAAAGAAAAAAAAAGAAAAAAAAAGAAATGTATTTGTTGAGAATCCTGTTTATCTCTGTATCTCATTTTTAAAGTTGTGTTATTTGTTTTGTTGGACTCTAACTTTTTGTGTTCTTTATATATTTTGAATATTAGCCCTCTGTAGGATGTAGAATTAGTGAGGCTCTTTTACTCATCTGTAGGCCGAGGTTTTGTCCTATTAACAGTGTCCTTTGCTGTACAGAAGCTTTGCAGCTTCATGATATCCCATTTATCAATTTTTGATCTTAAGGCCTGAGCCATTAGTGTTCTGGTCAGGAAATTGTCTCCTATACCAATGAGTTCAAGCTTTTTCCCACTTTATCATCTGTTAGTTTAGTGTATTCATTTATATTTTGAAGTCCATGATCCACTTGGATTTGAGTTTTGTTTAGAGTAATAAATATGGATCTATTTGCATTATTATATATGCAGACATCCAGCTAGACCAGTATCATCATTTTTTGAAGATGTTTTCATTTTTTTCCATTGTACAGTTTGGATTCTTTGGTGAAAATCAAGAGTTCATATATCTGTGGGTTTATTCTATTCTTCTCCTTTGATCAACCTGTCTGTTTCTGTACCAATATCATGTAGTTCTTTAATCACTATTGCTCTATAGTACAGTTGGAGTTCTGGGATGCTGAATCCTAAATAGGTTCTTTTATTGTTCAGGATTTCTCTGGCTATCCTGGGTTTTTTGTTTTTCCATATGAAGTTCAGATTTTTCTTTTAAAGTCTGTAAAATATGTTTTGGAAATTTGATAGAGATTGCATTAAATATGTTTATTGCTTTTGGTAAGATTGTTATTTTCACTGTTAATCCTAACTTTCCATAAAAATTGGATATCCTTCCATCTTTTAATATCTTCAATTTTTTTCCTCAGGAACTTGAAGTTCTTGTTGTGAAGATTGAGTACTTGCTTGGTTAGGGTATTATTTTATATTATTTTTATTTTATATTATTTGTGGCTATTGTGACTGGTGTTGTTTCCCTAATTTCTTTTTCTGCCTGTTTATCATTTTATAATGGAGGGTTAATGATTTCTTTGAGTTAGTTTTATATCCAACCACTTTACTGAAGTTATTATCAGCTGTAGGCATTCTCTGGTAGAATTTTGGGGATATATATATATATATATATATATTCATACCATATGCAAATAGTGGTGTTTTGATTTTTCCTTTTCAAATTGTACTATCTAAATCTCCTTTTCTTGAATTATTGCTCTAGCTATAACCTCAAGAACTATATTGAATAAATAGTGGAAGAGTATGCAGCTTGTACCTGATTTTAGTGGAATTGCTTTAAGTTTCTCTCCACTTATTTTGATGTTGACTACTGGCTTTATGTATACTTCTTTTATTAAATTTAGGGATGCACCTTGTATCCCTGATCCCACAAAATCTTTTAACATGAAGGTCTGATGGATTGTGTCAAAGATTTTTTTAGCATTTAATGAGATGATAAAATGATTTTTGTCTTTTAGTTTATTTATATAGTGGATTATATTGATGGATTTTTCATATATTGAACCACTCCTGCATCCCTGGATTGGAGCTTACTTGATCATGGTTAATGATGTTTTTGATGAATTAATGGACTTGTTTCCAATGATTTTTATTGGGTATTTTTGCATCGATGTTCATAAATAAAATTGTTCTGAAGTTCCCTTTCTTTGTTTGGTCATTCTGACAGCACATGCTGAACAGGATGCAGAGAAGGGAGAATACCCATCCACTGCTTCTGGGACTGGAAACTCACTCAACCACTCTGAAAATATATATGGTGGTTGCTCAGATAACTTGAAATAGTTCTACCTGAAGACCCAGCTATACCTCTGCTGATCATATACCCAAATGATGCTCCAACATACAACAAAGACACATGTTCAAAGCAGCCTTATTTATAATAGCCAGAGTTGGGAAGAGCCCAGATATCCTTCAACAGAGGAATGGATACAGAAAAAGTGGTTCATTTACACAATAGAACAGGATTCAGCTATTAAAATCAAAGACATCAGGAAGTTTTCAGACAAAAGAATGCAGCTAGAAAATATCTTGAGTGTGGTAACCCAGACCACAAATGTCATACATGGTATGTACTTATTGATCATTGAATATTATCTATAAAGTATAAAATACCCATGATACACCCATAGACCCAAAGAAGTTAAATAAAAAGTAAGGCCCAAGCAAGAATGATTAAATCACACTTAGAAGAGAAAACTTAATAGTCATAAGAGGCAGAAGGAAGGAGAAAACTGGTGGAGAGAGGAGAGGAAAGAATGAGGAGGCAGGGTCAGGTGTGGGTAGAAACAGCAAAGGCCAAGTAGACCAGGGGAATGAATGGATATTTGCAGCTGTCTGAGGTGGTGGGGGAAGGGGGAATTTTTAGGAAGTCCCAGAGACCTGGGTAGGGGATGCTCCGTGGAATCAATGCGAGGATCTTAGCCAAGATGGCACATGGAATCTGTAGAGACCATCTTCCATAGTCAGGGAGGACCCTCAGTAGAAGGATAGGGACAACAACACACCCAAAACTTTCTGACCCAAAATTTGCCCTATCAAAAAAAGAGAGAAAACCCACAAATCAATCAATCAATCAGTCAAACAAACAAACAAACAAACAAAATAACAAAGCAGGTATTGAGCAAATATCAAAAGAAAGGTCAACCAATAACAGGACCAACTTGAAACCCATACTATGGGCATTAACCAATCTCTGAAATTATTAATAATACTCTGCTATATTTGTAGACAGGAGCATAGCATAACTGTCCTCTGAGAAGCTCCATGCAACAACAGACTGAAACAGAAGCAGACACAGTCAAACATTAACAAGTAGGTCAGGATACTTATGGAAGAGTTATCGGAAGGATTGAATGCCCAGAAGAAGATGGAAACCCTATAGGAAGACCAATAGAGTCAACAAACTTGGCCCATT
Organism: Rattus norvegicus; assembly: GCF_021556685.1. Taxonomy (NCBI): domain Eukaryota; kingdom Metazoa; phylum Chordata; class Mammalia; order Rodentia; family Muridae; genus Rattus; species Rattus norvegicus. Next base: position 104,514,005 of record NC_141554.1, on the reverse strand, counting down.
GTGAGCTCTCAGAACCTGAACCACCAACCCAAGAACATGCCTGGGCTGGAACAAGGCCTCAGTGGCACATATATAGCAGAAAGGCAGCTCAGTCTTTGTGACTGACTTGCCTAGCCTCAGTGGAGAGGATGCATTGAATCTGGCAGAGCCTTAATGGGCCAAGCTTGGGGGATATACAGAAATAATTGAAAAATTAAACAAACAGCTGTGAAGAAATCCCAATGGCAGAATTAGTATGTAATATGCATTGAGTTCAAGACCCAGAAATACAAATAAATAAATTTGTGGGTTTTAAATATGTGTTTCTCTAAGCAGCAAAATTTTTGGTGCAGCTACCTTATACATTTATATGCAAATAGACATCCACCTTTAAAATCATTCTTTGAAGGCAAAAACAACGATTTCTTTTATCATTAAGTACTGTTTTTGCTACCAGAGAGATGCACAAAATGATAAGGTATACATTTTTGCCTTCAATGATAAAATAAATTTTTAGTTAAACAAAAACGTAAAGGGTCTGTGGATTTTTTCCCAAGGTTTATGTGATGGGAGCTTAATTCTCAAGATATCCATGCGGGGAATTAGAAGCTTTGCAGAGATTGGACTTAGCGAGGGGTCCTTAGATCATTGTTGCCCTCAGAAGGGATTAAAGTAGTTTCCCTGGTTCTCCTGATATTTCCTGAGAACAGATGTCAAAAGAATGAGGCTAATGCGAGTCACTCACTTTCTCACCTTCTGTTCTCTGATACAGCCACTCCCCCCTTCATATGACTCTGATAGTGTTATAGGAACCCTTGGCAGAACATCCATTGTTTTGCTTTTCTGCTTCTTAATCTGTGATGTTTATCAACCTCTTCAGGGTTTTTTGTTTGTTTGGGTTTTTTGTTTGTTTGTTTGGTTGGTTGGTTGGTTAGGGTTACTTAAAAGAATAGCAGGAAAGAACAAAGTCAGTGCTCCCAATGCCAAATACCACCTCTTACACTTAACTTTCTAAACAAATGGTTCTGAACTCTGCTAATGCTGAGACCCTCTAATATAGTTTCAGATTGTGGTTGACCCCCAACCATAAAATTACTTTTATTGCCACTTCACAGTTCTAATTTTGATACTGTTATGAATCTAAATGTAAATATTTGATATATATGATATCTGATATTAGACCCCCAAAGGGATCTCAACTCTCAGGTGGAGAACCATTGTTACAATTTCTATAGTATTCAAGTAGGACATGAATTCAGTTATACGAGATGATTTGACATAATACTGCAGGGTGACTTTTATTTGATGCATTTGTAATATCTGGATATATGAGACAGATATAATATAGAATTTTAAGTTATAGAAAAAAATAGACATGATAGCATAAGGATGGGACTGATGCTGGCTAGTTTATAAGACTGTGAGAAGAAAATAAGTTTCTGATAGCAGAGAGTAGAAACATACCAGGAAATAAAGTCTAATAGATCTATCACGTGCCAAATCATGAAGAACTTTAAAATGGAGGTAGTTTATCACCATTGCTCTTTGTAGTGCATCAGAACTTGATGATGAGAACCACAGCCCAAGACACCACACATTTTGATCTAGAGGATACAAAGAAATCAAGTTGGTACTGATCAGGGAGCCTAAAACCAGAAAGTGCCATAAAGACTGCTTGGGAAGAAAAGTCACCACATGCTGAACCCTATAAGGTTTATGATTAGTATAATATTGAACTTGAATGCAGAAATAATTGATGGCCACCATATGTTAAACTTGTAGGAATGGAGCTGTTATATTTGACAGAAGATATTGGTACAGCTTTTGTTCCATCTATCATTCTGATTTGAGTTTCTGTATCAACCATAAAATTGGGTGGAATATTTTCTTCTATGTAAGTTCTTCACCCTTCTCCCTATCAATCCCTGTCAATATCTACTTTTCTTGATACTGTTATAAACCACTATTACCATGATGACTTAGGAGTATGCAGTTTATTAAATTAAAGCCATATGTGTACACATCATAGAGCTATTATTCAGATACTCATAATCTTTATTTTGTTGTTGTTGTATGTATAATGGTATACAAAGTTTTAGACCTATACTCAAAATAAAAGTATTAATGTATGACTTTGAGGATAACAGACAATACCACAATCCGTTAAAACACAAAATAAATAAAACAATGAGAATATATCTGATGCTTAGAGCTTGTCTAAAATCTATTGATAAAACCCCATGTTTAGACCCCTTTAGTTGAATTAGGGAAAAGGTGGAGAAAACTGAAGAGGAGGGCAACCCTGTGGGAGGACCAGCAGTCTCAATTAACCTGGACCCCTGAGATCTCTCAGACACTGGATCACCAACCAGCTGGCATACACCAGCTGAGATGAGGCCCCTAATACATATACAGCAGAGGACTGAAGGGTCTAGGTTCAGACAGAGAAGGTGCATTTAACCATCAAGAGACTGGAGGCATCAGGAAGTTTAGAGGTCTGGTTGGGTGGGTGGGGTAGGGACATCCTTGTGGAAATGGAGGGATGATGTGTGGGGGAGGCAAGGAGGAGGTGTAAGAAGTGGAACCCTTGGGGTGGACAGGGAGGGGAATAAAATCTGGAGTATAAAAAAAACACACAACTGAAAACCTATATCATGCATCTTGGTTGATTTATATATCATACAAATCTTTAAAAATCTGTTTAATTTTTTTTAATTTTTGTGATAACAATGCAATTACATCATTGCTCCCCCTCTTTTCTCCCTCTAAACTCTCTCATATATACCTCTCCACAGTCCTTCAAATTCATGGTCTCTATATCCACTAATTGTTATTGCTTGCATATTGTGTATAATATACACATATATTCCTAAATATAACCTTCTCACTCAATATAACACTGTATATGTGCTTTTGGGGCTGACCACCTGGCACTGCACAACCAATTGGTGTGCTCTAACTTGAAGAGGACCACCTCTCCTGTGCTCATGTTTTCCCAGTTGCCTATAGTGCTTTCTGTAGCGTTGTGGTCTTGTCTTTTCGCTGTCCACTTTGGCATGTCGAATGGTATCATTCTTTTTCAGTTCATGTTTATTCACGCATTCTGGTGACATTATGGGTGTAGTTTATTAATATAAACTTTATATATATATATATATATGCATTTTTCCTGCATCTATATCTGTGCTCTACTTGTATATCTGGTACTTGAGGAACTCAAAAGAGATTGTTAGTTGACCTCAAACTGGAGTTATAGATGGTTGTCAACTGGCAAGTAGTTTCTGGGGTTCAAACCCAGGTCCCATCACTTTAGTCCTCTAAAACATCTTGAAAAATAATTGAGAATAATGGTGTGGGAGTTGTGGAATTAGCTTACCAGTAGAACACATGCCTAGCAAGCTTAACTCTGTAGGTTCAGTCCTCAGCTCAGAGAAAGAGAAAGGGAAGAAGAGGGTGAAAAAAAAAGAGAGATAGAGGGAGAAAGAGGGAGAGGAACAGAGAAGGAGGGAAGGGAGGGAAAGAGGGAGAGAGAAGGTTGGGGAGAGGGAGACATAGGAGAGAGGAGAGCAGAGAAGAAAGGCGAGGAAAGGGAAAATTTTGTGCATAACTGAGTAAACAAGAAAACTATTGGAAATCTATGCTAAGTAACAAGAAAGGCACAAGGAAGAATGCTTGAATCCCTCTTGAAAGGCGAAATAATACAGTCAGCAGAATTAGATATTGGAGGGAACAGGCTGATAGAGACAATGGAGTAAGAAATGAGAGGGGAATCAGGTATAGGGAGAGCCTGGAAGAGAAGGCCTGGAAAGTGAATGGATCAGAGGTAGGGGAGGCATCTGTCTAGGAATTTAAAAAGTGTCAGAGACCTGGGATGGAGGAGTCTCCAGGGAGTCTATGAGAGTACCTCTAATTGAGACTTCTATCAGTGGGGGATATGGAGCATGAAGTGGACTCCAAGCAGAACTCCTAGTGGAGAGAAAAGGACACTCACAAAACCTTGGACCCAAAATTTGTCCTAGAAGTGCAAGGACAAAAATGGAGCAGAGACTGAAAGATTGGCCAACCAATGACAGCACCAACTTGAAATTCATCCTTTGGGCAAGAATCAATCCCCGATGATAATATTGATACTCTGTTAGTCTTGTAAAAAAGAGCCTAGCATAACTGTCCTGTGAAAGGCTCTGTCCAGCATCTGACTGAAGCTGATGCAGAAACCAATAGTCAAACATTATTCAGAGCTTGAGGAATCTTATGGAAGAGTTGGGAAAAGATTGAGGGATGTGGCAGAAATAGGGACTCTACAAGAAGAACATAAAATCAACTAACCTGGACACTTGGGAGCTCCCAGAGAGTAACCACCAACCAAAGAGCATACATGGGTTGGACCTAGCATCTCTCCCACATATGTAGCAGTCTTGCAGCTTGGTCTTCATGTGGATCCCCCAACAACTGTAGTGGGTGCTGTCCCTGACTTTGTTGCCTGTCTGTTGATCTTTTGTCCTAACTGGGCTGCCTTGTCTGGCCTCAGTGAGAGAGGATTTGCCTAGTTCTGCAGTGATTTGATGTGCCAGGTTGAGTTGACACTCAGGGGGTTTTTCCTCTTTTCAGAGGAGAAGGGGAGGGAAGATGACTGAGCAACTATGTGAGGGGGGACTAGGAGGAAAAGGGGGTTGTGATTGGGATATAAAATGAATAAATAAATTAATGGAAAAAGAAAACCTATGCTATTAGAAAATGATGATATATTTGGATTTGTTTTATTAAATATTGAATAATAGAAAATATTCAAAATAAAGGGTATTGCCATATAACTCATCTGTAAGATTTGTGGATTATAATCAGAAAACTCGTTTCCTTTTCACATTATCTGTTTAATTTTATTCTGGGAAATGACATCTTCCCTTGCACCTGGAGAGAATAACCAAGGAATGGTCCATATGTTTTCTGGTTACCCTTAAACAATATGAGTCTCATTTCAGCAATTAATGTATGTAATGTAGTGTACATATATTGGTGACTTTATCCAAATTTCTCTTCATTCTAGAAGTTTCCCAATATAATTTGAAGAAAAGGGGCAGATTTTCTCTATCTTATGCTTTCATTTTCCTCCTCTATTTTGTTAAGTGTGTATTTTGCAGAAGAGGATAGGAAAGGAAGTACTTCACCACACTATAATGAAGAGGTACAGATACTTCATGGAGCTAGAAGTTGTTTAAGTCCTATTCTGGTTTTCACGAATAGTCCAATTAATATTCGTTGAGAGCAGCTCATGAAAACATCACCTAAAATTATCTGTGTCTTTCTGTCTGTCTGTCTCTGTCTCTGTCTCTCTCTTTCTTCGTCTCTGTCCCCCTCTTCCTGTCATTCATTTATTCTGTATTTTATACTCCAGTTATTTTACCACACACAGAAATCTGACAATTTATCTGCTTGTTGGAAGTGTCTTTTATGACCTGGTTCTATGGGATCTGATGGCTTTTTCTTCTACAGCATACACATATACACTTATGTATATCTTATCCCAGTATAGAAAGTACAGATATTCCTCAACTACAGAAACTTCTATTTGCTCTGCTTATGTTTGTTCATTTGTTCTTTTAAATGTTATCTTTGATCTATTTATGCACGATTAACCTAAATACCTTGCCCTCTAGGATATCATAGATTAATATGCTATCCATTAGCTTCAAGGGAATATATTTCAAAGTCTCCATGTGATTCTTTTAATGGCTCTTTTCCTTGACATCTGCCAAGGTACATAGATTCAATAATAATCACACTATGAAAAAGTAGTACTTATAGCATATCAATAACTCTTCAGAAATCCCTTCTTAATATCAAATCCTTATATCAAAGTATCCAATCGAACTTCTCTGATCCAGGTCCACAACTCCCTGCTCCCAAACCCCATGGGAGAGAGAGCTCACAGCCTGGACAAGTGGGCACTCCTGAGGCTGCAGAGCAGAAGAGACCACCAACACTGCCCAACCCTGCCCACATCCCTGGCCCAAGAGGAATCTGTATACAGCCTCTGGGAACCGGAAGATAGGGGCACTCAAGTGGCAGGTCCCCTGTGGTCCAGACACCATCTGGATCTGAAGGGACCTGATCAAAAGCTCCCTGCACCCAAATCTAGTGGAGCTAAAACTTCAGAGGGGCAGACATGCCTGGGAAGCAGAAGAGACTACACTCTTCCCACATTTCTGACTCCAGAGAAAAACAACTAATGCCATCTGGGACACTGGTGCATGGGGGCCCCTGGAAAAAGCAGCGCAGGCCCATCTGGTTGCCACCCTCACGGAGAGTTCAAAAGCAGCCACCCACGAGCAACTTGAGCCACGGGACCACAGGTAAGACCAACATTTCTGCTCCAAGCGACCAGCCCGGTGGACTCAGGACACAGGCCCACAGGAACAGCTGAAGACCAGTAGACAGGAAAGACTACACGCCCAAAAGCAGAACACTCTGTTCCCATAACTGGCTGAAAGAAAACAGGAAAACAGGTCTACAGCACTCCTGACACACAGGTCTATAGGTCGGTCTAGCCACTGTCAGAAACAGCAGAACAAGGTAACACCAGAGACAACCTGATGGGGGGAGGTAAGCACAGGAAGCCAAGCAACAGAAACCAAGACTATATGGCATAATTGGAGCCCAATTCTCCCACCAAAGCAAACACTGAATATCCAAACACACCAGAAAAGCAAGATCTAGATTTAAAATCACATTTGATCATGATGATGGAGGACTTCAAGAAAGACATGAAGAACTCCTTTAGAGAAACGGAGGAAAACATAAATAGAAAGTAGAAGCCTACAAAGACGAATCACAAAAATCCCTGAAAGAATTCCAGGAAAACACAATCAAACCGATGAATTAAAAATGGAAATAGAAGCAATAAAGAAAGCACAAAGGGAGACAACCCTGGATATAGAGTTAGACAGAAAAATTTCCAAATTCATCAGGAATAACAAAAAACCCAGATAGCTAAAACTATCCTCAACAATAAAAGGACTTCCAGGGGAATCACTATCCCTGAACTCAAGCAGTATTACAGAGCAATAGTTATAAAAACTGCATTGTATTGATACAGAGATGGACAGATAGACCAGTGGAGTAGAATTGAAGACCCAGAAATGAACCCATACACCTATGGTCACTTGATTTTTGACAAAGGAGCCAAAACCATCCAATAGAAAAATGATAGCATTTTCAGCAAATGGTGCTGGTTCAACTGGAGGTCAGCATGTAGAAGAATGCAGATCGATCCATGCTCATCACCCTGTACAAAGCTTAAGTCCAGGTGGATCAAGGACCTCCACATCAAACCAGATACACTCAAACTAATAGAAGAAAAAGTGGGGAGGCAACTCGAACACATGTTCACTGGAAAAAATTTCCTGAACAAAACACCAATGGCTTATGCTCTAAGATCAAGAATCAACAAATGGGATCTCATAAAACTGCAAAGCTTCTGTAAGGCAAAGGACACTGTGGTTAGGACAAAACGGCAACCAACAGATTGGGAAAAGATCTTTACCAATCCTACAACAGATAGAGGCCTTATATCCAAAATATACAAAGAACTCAAGAAGTTAGACCACAGGGAAACAAATAACCCTATTAAAAAATGGGGTTCAGAGCTAAACAAAGAATTCACAGCTGAGGAATGCCGAATGGCTGAGAAACACCTAAAGAAATGTTCAACATCTTTAGTCATAAGAAAAATGCATATCAAAACAACCCTGAGATTTCACCTCACACCAGTGAGAATGGCTAAGTTCAAAAACTCAGGTGACAGCAGATGCTGGCGAGGATGTGGAGAAAGAGGAACACTCCTCCATTGTTGGTGGGATTGCAGACTGGTAAAACCATTCTGGAAATCAGTCTGGAGATTCCTCAGAAAATTGGACATTGAACTGCCTGAGGATCCAGCTATATCTCTCTTGGGCATATACCCACAAGATGCCCCAACATATAAAAAAGACACGTGCTCCACTATGTTCATCGCAGCCTTATTTATAATAGCCAGAAGCTGGAAAGAACCCAGATGCCCTTCAACAGAGGAATGGATACAGAAAATGTGGTACATCTACACAATGGAATATTACTCAGCTATCAAAAACAATGACTTTATGAAATTCATAGGCAAATGGATGGAACTGGAAAATATCATCCTGAGTGAGGTAACCCAATCACAGAAAAACATACATGGTATGCACTCATTGATAAGTGGATATTAGCCCAAATGCTTGAATTACCCTAGATGCACAGAACACATGAAACTTAAGAAGGATGACCAAAATGCGAATGCTTCACTCCTTCTTTAAAAGGGGAACAAGAATACCCTTAGGAGGGAATAGGGAGGCAAAGTTTAGAACAGAGGCAAAAGGAAAACTCATTCAGAGGGTGCCCCACATGTGGCCCATACATATACAGCCACCCAATTAGACAAGATGGATGAAGTAAAGAAGTGCAGGCCGACAGGAGCCAGATGTAGATCTCTCCTGAGAGACACAGACAGAATACAGCAAATACAGAGGCGAATTCCAGCAGCAAACCACTGAACTGAGAATGGGACCCCAGTTGAAGGAATCTTAGAAAGGACTGAAAGAGCTTGAAGGGGCCTGAGACCCCATATGAACAACAATGCCAACCAACCAGAGCTTCCAGGGCCTAAGCCACTATCCAAAGACTATACATGGACTGACCCCGGGCTCCAACCTCATAGGTAGCAATGAATATCCTAGTAAGATCACCAGTGGAAGGGGAAGCCCTTGGTCCTGCCAAGGCTGGACCCCCAGTGAATGTGATTGTGGAGGGCGGTAATGGGGGGAGGATGGGGAGCGGAACACCCATAGAGAAGGGGAGGTTGAGGGATTAGGGGGATACTGGCCCAGAAACTGGGAAAGGGAACAACAATCGAAATTTAAATAAGAAATACTCACGTTCATATAGATGAGAAAAAAAAGAAGAAGTGTAACTCATAAAAAAAAACAAAAAGCAAAAAACCACCCAATCTCTTTTGTAAGATAAACGTACTGTATTCTCTCAGCAATGTTAAACTGATTTTATAAATCTTAAATGATAAACTGACACTTGTTGCAATATAACATTTAAACTTTTAGGACAGAAATCAAAACACATATTAAGTATTTTCATTTTAATGTTATTATTAAAATGCCAAAATAAAATAACAAAATCAACCAAAGTTACAGAAGAAAAGAGAATATTGAGAAGTACAATAGATTTTAATTCTAAAAGTGAGCTCATTCAAGAATCTGAACTCTGATATCAAGCAACAAGTTGCTTCTTGAGCATGGGGCTCAAATTTGCATTCCACTTTTATAAGCAATGCAGTATCTAAAGAGACAATCAATAGGTAATGTTTGGGGCTGACTTGAAGGCTACAAGGCTATGTACTTCAAAACAAGAGGATTTAGATTTCTGTAAATGTAACCGAAAAATCATTGTTCTAACTTTAAGAAGTATCAATCAAGAGATTAGTTTATGAATACAAACATGTTCCATACAAATAACTTCAAAATGCTCTCTATTCAAAAGGATAAAGCTCACCAGAGTACACTGTTCTGAATTACCTGCTTGAATTAACTTGCTGAAAAGTTATGCTTTCCTAGTATAAAGGGGAATGGAATTAGTGGTATTGAAAGTAGAGCCTAGATAGCACTAGAACAGTGGCACATATATGCTGAAGGTATCAACAGTAGTAAGGTTCTTACTTTGTCAGCCATATGGGCAATGGCATACAATATTACCTCAGAAAAAATTGACCAGTGCAGCAGTAGTATAGGATAATTTCAGTAATGACAGAGAAGCTTCAGAAGCCACCAGTGTGGTATTTATCCATCCAAATTGCAGAGCCTAAAGCAAACTCTTTAGGTGTGAGTTATGATAACCATATAAATTATTATCTAAAGAGGGACTCCATCTAAGGGGAAACGGAAGTACTGTTAGTTGGATATAGCAGATCCAAACACATCCTGGGAACCTTGGGACATGAACTTGAAAACTCAAAGGAAAGCACAAAGGAAAACTGACTTTTTTTTTTTTTATTAACTTGAGTATTTCTTATATACATTTCGAGTGTTATTCCCTTTCCCGGTATCCGGGCAAACATCCCCCTTGCCCCTCCCCTTCCTTATGGGTGTTCCCCTCCCAACCCTCCCCCTATTGCCGCCCTCCCCCCACCAGTCTAGTTCACTGGGGGTTCAGTCTTAGCAGGACCCAGGGCTTCCCCTTCCACTGGTGCTCTTACTAGGATATTCATTGCTACCTATGAGGTCAGAGTCCAGGGTCAGTCCATGTATAGTATTTAGGTAGTGGCTTAGTCCCTGGAAGCTCTGGTTGCTTGGCATTGTTGTACATATGGGGTCTCAAGCCCCTTCAAGGTCTTCCAGTTCTTTCTCTGATTCCTTCAATGGGGGTCCTATTCTCAGTTCAGTGGTTTGCTGCTGGTATTCGCCTCTGTATTTGCTGTATTCTGGCTGTGTCTCTCAGGAGCGATCTACATCCGGCTCCTGTCGGTCTGCACTTCTTTGCTTCATCCATCTTGTCTAATTGGATGGCTGTATATGTATGGGCCACATGTGGGGCAGGCTCTGAATGGGTGTTCCTTCAGTCTCTGTTTTAATCTTTGCCTCTCCCTTCCCTGCCAAGGGTATTCTTTTTCCTCATTTAAAGAAGGAGTGAAGCATTCACATTTTGATCATCTGTCTTGAGTTTCGTTTGTTCTAGGCATCTAGGGTAATTCAAGCATTTGGGCTAATAGCCACTTATCAATGAGTGCATACCATGTATGTCTTTCTGTGATTGGGTTAGCTCACTCAGGATGATATTTTCCAGTTCCAACCATTTGCCTACGAATTTCATAAACTCGTTGTTTTTGATAGCTGAGTAATATTCCATTGTGTAGATGTACCACATTTTCTGTATCCATTCCTCTGTTGAAGGACATCTGGGTTCTTTCCAGCTTCTGGCTATTATAAATAAGGCTGCAATGAACATAGAAAACTGACTTTTTAATTGTGTCTGTGAATTAACAAGTAGAAAAATTACTTGGGTTTTTATGACATACACAAATTATGTCAGGTCTATTTTTAAAATGAGTATATAGCAACCAATAAAGACTATATTTTTATTCTTGCTACCTTATTAAATTATTCCCCAGGACATCTAGCTTTACTTGCAATCGTGAATTATCTATATCTATATGCTCCTTTGCACATAAATTTAGAATAATTTATAATCTCAGCTTTGAATTAAAGCATATGGAGAATTTTGCTTATCTTAACTCAGTGCCTCTTAAAAGCCTCTAGGTTTTCAGTGAGTTTTGGAGAGTTGATTGATGTAGGTAGTGTGAGGCGAGATGCAGATGAGCGGGTAGTTGGAAGAATAACAGCAAAGTCTAAGGAGCTTAACTTTGATGTGAGGGATTGCGAGCAGTTCTTGCAGAGTTTTCAGAAGTATGGGAGCATTCAATTGAATTTACTAATTCTTACTGCCTATTCTGCGCTCCACATAATCTGTTCTACATGAATCTATAATCTGTTTGGAAAGAGAAATCTGCACGTGAAACAATTAGTGTACAAACCAGGATGATTAGATCATAAAGTGTGAAATGCTGTAATGAATTCTTGAGTGTAACGCGTCTTGAATGGAGTATAGAAAAAAGTATTAAGCATAATATACTGCCTAATACTTATATTTCATCAGTGGGTAAACATATTTCAAGATACTGATAGAGAAGATTCACCTTGGATCAAACCCTGACACTCTACCATTTCCATAATGTAAAGCTGTCATCTTAATGTAGCTGCCCAGTCAGTGACGGCATTTTCTCAACCCCAATGACATCTCTTTATAGCAACCTATGCATTCTATTGTGACAATGTGACTGATTTTCAATAATGAAATGAGGGAGGAAATGTGTGTTACTTTAGAGATAGTTTATTCTGATGAAACCACTGTGCTTTTGCAGTGCTTAATTTATCTGTCTGCCAGCATCATGCAAAGGAATTCCAAAGCCTACTCTGTAAACTAGCTTTTCCAGTCATAATATAGACAAAAGTGGCATGTTGAAGAAGGAACGATGACATTTGACTATTCACATTAATGAGAAATTAACTTATATTTTGTTGAACCATTAGCGCTTTCAGGATTTTGTTGTCATAGCAATTACCAGTTCTCCGAATAATATGGACACTATGTTTTATAGAAGTCCTCAGGAACAAAGCCATCTCAAAGTTCCCCAAGATTTAATTGCTTACTGATTTGTATGCTCCATTATTCGGTGTAATTAGCAAATGCATTAGTTCCCTCTCCATGTTTACCTAATAAGTGATTCTAAAAGAAGATTAGAAAATACTGAGTTTTGACCCAGAATTTCTTTCCTTCCTTGTTTAAAGAAATTACAGCATATCTGGTTTAAACAATGGACTTCTCTATATAGGTTTGCACATTGAGGTGAAACAGGTTATAGAGTAGTCTCTGAACTTCAGAGTTGAAGCATCTTCTAAATAGTTTGTGGGGATATTGTGTTTACCTGAACAAAGTTGCTCATCTTGTCTAAAAATGACATATTAAATTCATAGTTAATATAAGCGCCCCATCCGCTCAGCTCTGAGTATCCAAGATTCCAAACTTCTTTTGCTCTTAGATACGACAATTGCATTAGAATTTCATTAATCATGAGAGTTTAGCTAAAAAAACTAGAGCATGGGTTAAAGAGTTTTACCTTACTTGCTTTGAAATGCAATATCACAAAAAATGTTCAAGCAGGAGATTTTATATTGAATGCCCTGCTTTTGGCAGGTTGATCTGGGAATGTCGTCATGTCAGATTTGAAATGGTAGGAGAGTTACAGAAGATTATTGTATTAGCCCATGCAAGAGGTGATAAGCAACCTTCACTAAGGTATATATAAGCAGATTTGAACAGAGGGGAAGCACATGTTTCAAACTCTCATGACTTAAAATATAATTTGTTCAAAATTAATCTTAAAATTTAACATAAACCCAATCAAATCTCAAATAGGATGTTCTTTTTATTTATATCTTAGAAAATGGTTCTAATATTTATCCAAAAGCAAAAAATGGCCCTTGCAAAATAGGTTAGTACTTTGGGATAGGTAGCAAGAAAAGATGACCATAGCACTCATTAAAACATGTAGGCTATAAGTGCTTGACTACACAAATAAGTAACTGTGAGAAAATTAATGGAATAATATGCATTGGTTCAAGTATTAAACTGATTAACATAAAAGTGATGTTTAAGAAAGAATACTGAAATTTAAAATATTTAAGAAATAAGTGTTCAGTTAAAAATAATGTGAGTAGAATGGTGGTTTTCAAGGTGTGGATCCTACACAGTAGATTCAAAACCACTTTCATGTCTGCTTATTTATTTCTTAAATATTATATATATATATATATATATATATATATATATATATATATATATATATATTAGTACTGATCATTCAGTATTGGATAACCTGTTAGGGAGAAGAATATTTTTCTTCTCAGCACTCCCCACGGAACATGTCCCACTATTCCCCTTTCCTATGGGGCTGATTTTAAATATCAGTTCTTTAAAGAGATATGATTTCTTCCTATTTCCATCAATACTAGGTATCTAGTCACCCCTCATCACAAAATTCTCTTTATGCCTTTTATATCCACAATTGGGATATATAATCATTTATTTATACTGGTAAGAAATTTTGTGAGTATAACATTGTTTTCATGAGTACCCTGAGTAATCTGAACAGTTATTGAAATTTAAGAGAACTTTAATAAAAAAAGGAAGAAGAAAAAAGAGCAATAAAAGAATGGAATCAAAAGGAAATAAAGAATAATGTATATATAAAGAAAGCAAAATTCATATATATTCTGGAAGAAATAACAGCAAAATTTTGATAATTGTCATTTCTCAAAACGTGAAATTATTTTATACTTTACCATAGTTGTCTAAAAAGATATGTGCAATAAGTTATTTTTGTTTCTTTTTACAAACAGAGTAAAGATCACGAAATATTTTTGTTTTGACAAGTAAAGAAGCAATTGGAATAGTAAGGAAAGGCTGAAAAATGCTAGAGATTACAAGTGGAAGAGGAGCATGGGAAGAGGGAGGAGTCAAAGATGATAAACATACTGCAAGCTAATAATACAATTGAATAATGCTTCATAATTTCTTTCATCTGAACATAATTACCTTTCACTTTTCTTTTATTTAATTATAAAAGTTATGATATAACATGTCTTGGAAGCATGTTTATGATGTTAGTGTTATATTTTTGAAACTGGTATCAGGGAAACAGATGTTAAAGGTTTGGTATAGAGTGGTGGCCTAGGGTATGAAATGGAGGTGAATTTTTGGAGAGTTGTAGGAAGTAAAATTTTCAGATTTTACCAAGTGAAAGAAATAAGAGAGCAAGGAGATAGGGCTGGCTTTATAAAGAAGGAGAGCAAGAGAACTTATGTGTATTGATTGAGTGAGTATCAGAGGTAGAAAAGCAAAAAAAAAAAAAAAAAATCTTGCTTGTGCCACTACCTAGATGGTGGGAGTGAATTGATTTCTAAAAAAATCAACTTTGAAGTAAAGATTTGTATGATATGATTAGGAGGAAAAATCTGGATCAATTTAGGAATGAAATTAGAAGCAATGATATCGGCTTTTGACTGAGCAAGTAGAGGCTATTAATTTGATATAGAGGGAACACGACAATATCCTTCACAATTTTTGTTCTATTTGAGTTATTTAAGTATAGGTATCTTCTGTTGTACTGTGTTGTCTGGAGTGCACAGAAAATTTTGCAGTTGGAAATATTGTTTTGGGGATTATAATGTTATAGATAGTAAACAAAAGATCATTAGAAACCTTAAAATTTAGACTGATCTTTCTCCAAAAGTCTCAAAAGTTTCCCTTCATGTTTGAATAACAAAATTATTAAAGTGTCAATGTACTCAAGTGTTTAAATTACCCTACCATAGTAATGGGCATTCAATATAAAATACTACCTTTGTCCAATCATTTTTATTTCTGAGAGTTTTTTAAATTCTCCCTTAAATGTATTTAGATGACTCTTCAACTATTCAATTGTAAAGAAACTAAGAATGGTGTTAGATGTTTATACTCAGTTTAGAAAATATTCAGCCATGTCCTAGAGGCTATGGAACGCCTCTCTTATAGAAATGTGGAGTATTTTTCATTACAAAATGCTAGACTCAAGCCTGTAGTTAATCTAAGTCTTTAGAAAATTATAGAAAGTAGTACATCACAACAAGAGTCTGTCATGCTATTAAAAATGTGTTCCAAGGGGTTGTGGATTTAGCTCAGTGGTAGAGCGGTTGCCTAGGAAACGCAAGGCCCTGGGTTCGGTCCCCAACTCCGAAAAAAAAGAACCAAAAAAAAAAGTGTGTTCCAAAAATTTCCTGAACAAAACACCAATGGCTTATGCTCTAAGATCAAGAATTGACAAATGGGATCTCATAAAACTGCAAAGCTTCTGTAAGGCAAAGGACACTGTGGTTAGGACAAAACGGCAACCAACAGATTGGGAATCTGTTGTACCAGATTGTACCAATCCTACAACTGATAGAGGCCTTATATCCAAAATATACAAAGAACTCCAGAAGTTAGACCGCAGGGAGACAAATAGCCCTATTAAAAATGGGGTTCAGAGCTAAACAAAGAATTCACAGCTGAGGAATGTGGAATGGCTGAGAAACACCTAAAGAAATGTTCAACATCTTTAGTCATAAGGGAAATGCAAATCAAAACAACCCTGAGATTTCACCTCACACCAGTGAGAATGGCTAAGATCAAAAACTCAGGTGACAGCAGATGCTGGCGAGGATGCGGAGAAAGAGGAACACTCCTCCATTGTTGGTGGGACTGCAGACTGGTACAACCATTCTGGAAATCAGTCTGGAGGTTCCTCAGAAAATTGGACATTGAACTGCCTGAGGATCCAGCTATACCTCGCTTGGGCATATACCCAAAAGATGCCCCAACATATAAAAAAGACACATGCTCCACTATGTTCATCGCAGCCTTATTTATAATAGCCAGAAGCTGGAAAGAACCCAGATGAACTTCAACAGAGGAATGGATACAGAAAATGTGGTACATCTACACAATGGAATATTACTCAGCTATCAAAAACAATGACTTTATGAAATTCGTAGGCAAATGGTCGGAACTGGATAATATCATCCTGAGTGAGGTAACCCAATCACAGAAAAACACACGTGGTATGCATTCATTGATAAGTGGCTATTAGCCCAAATGCTTGAATTACCCTAGATGCCTAGAACAAATGAAACTCAAGACGGATGATCAAAATGTGAATGCTTCACTCCTTCTTTAAAAGGGGAACAAGAATACCCTTGGCAGGGAATAGAGAGGCAAAGATTAAAACAGACACAGAAGGAACACCCATTCAGAGCCTGCCCCACATATGGCCCATGCATATACAGTCATCCAATTAGACAAGATGGATGAAGCAAAGAAGTGCAGACCGACAGGAGCCGGATGTAGATCGCTCCTGAGAGACACAGCCAGAATACAGCAAACACAGAGGTATATGCCAGCAGCAAACCACTGAATTGAGAATAGGACCCCCGTTGAAGGAATCAGAGAAAGAACTGGAAGAGCTTGAAGGGGCTCGAGACCCCATATGTACAACAATGCTAAGCAACCAGAGCTTCCCGGGACTAAGCCACTACCTAAAGACTATACATGGACTGACCCTGGACTCTGACCCCATAGGTAGCAATGAATATCCTAGTAAGAGCACCAGTGGAAGGGGAAGCCCTGGGTCCTGCTAAGACTGAACCCCCAGTGAACTAGATTGTTGGGGGGAGGGCGGTAATGGGGGCAGGATGGGGAGGGGAACACCCATAAGGAAGGGGAGGGGGGAGGGGGATGTTTGGCCGGAAACCAGGAAAGGGAATAACACTCGAAATGTATATAAGAAATACTCGGAGAGAGAGACCCAACCGCCTGGTCAGGTGGGCACTCCTGAGGCTGCAGAGCGGAAGAGACCACCAACACTGCTCACCCCTGCCCACATCCCTGGCCCAAGAGGAAACTGTATAAGGCCTCTGGGCTCCCGTGGGGGAGGGCCCAGGAGCGGCAGGACCCCTGCCACAGACACCGCCGGACCCTGAAGGAAACAGACCGGATAAACAGTTCTCTGCACCCAAATCCCGTGGGAGGGAGAGCTAAACCTTCAGAGAGGCAGACAGGCCTGGGAAACCAGAAGAGACAGCTCCCTGCACACACATCTCGGACGCCAGAGGAAAAAGCCAAAGACCATCTGGAACCCTGGTGCACTGAAGCTCCCGGAAGGGGCGGCACAGGTCTTCCTGGTTGCTGCCGCTGCAGAGAGCCCCTGGGCAGCACCCCACGAGCAAACTTGAGCCTCGGGACCACAGGTAAGACCAAATTTTCTGCTGCAAGGAAGCTGCCTGGTGAGCTTGGGACACACGGAAGCAGAATTTCTCTAGAACCGGGCATGTTCTGTGTTTACCGGAAGTCCCACACCCGCGGATCCCGGCCCGCAGCAGCTCTCTGCTCCCAGACCCGGTGAGAGAGAGACCCAACCGCCTGGTCAGGTGGGCACTCCTGAGGCTGCAGAGCGGAAGAGACCACCAACACTGCTCACCCCTGCCCACCTCCCTGGCCCAAGAGGAAACTGTATAAGGCCTCTGGGCTCCCGTGGGGGAGGGCCCAGGAGCGGCAGGACCCCTGCCAGAGACACTGCCGGACCCTGAAGGAAACAGAACGGATAAACAGTTCTCTGCACCCAAATCCCGTGGGAGGGAGAGCTAAACCTTCAGAGAGGCAGACAGGCCTGGGAAACCAGAAGAGACTGCTCCCTGCACACACATCTCGGACTCCAGAGGAAAAAGCCAAAGACCATCTGGAACCCTGGTGCACTGAAGCTCCCGGAAGGGGCGGCACAGGTCTTCCTGGTTGCTGCTGCTGCAGAGAGCCCCTGGACAGCACCCCACGAGCAAACCTGAGCCTCGGGACCACAGGTAAGACCAAATTTTCTGCTGCAAGAAAGCTGCCTGGTGAACTCAAGACACAGGCCCACAGGAACAGCTGAAGACCTGTAGAGAGGAAAAACTACACGCCCGAAAGCAGAACACTCTGTCCCCATAACTGACTGAAAGAGAGGAAAACAGGTCTACAGCACTCCTGACACACAGGCTTATAGGACAGTCTAGCCACTGTCAGAAATAGCAGAACAAAGTAACACTAGAGATAATCTGATGGTGAGAGGCAAGCGCAGGAACCCAAGCAACAGAAACCAAGACTACATGCCATCATCGGAGCCCAATTCTCCCACCAAAACAAACATGGAATATCCAAACACACCAGAAAAGCAAGATCTAGTTTCAAAATCATATTTGATCATGATGCTGGAGGACTTCAGGAAAGACCTGAACACACTTAGGGAAGCACAGGAAAACATTAATAAACAAGTAAAAGCCTACAGAGAGGAATCGCAAAAATCCCTGAAAGAATTCCAGGAAAACACAATCAAACAGTTGAAGGAATTAAAAATGGAAATAGAAGCAATCAAGAAAGAACACATGGAAACAACCCTGGATATAGAAAACCAAAAGAAGAGACAAGGAGCTGTAGATACAAGCTTCACCAACAGAATACAAGAGATGGAAGAGAGAATCTCAGGAGCAGAAGATTCCATAGAAATCATTGACTCAACTGTCAAAGATAATGTAAAGCGGAAAAAGCTACTGGTCCAAAACATACAGGAAATCCAGGACTCAATGAGAAGATCAAACCTAAGGATAATAGGTATAGAAGAGAGTGAAGACTCCCAGCTCAAAGGACCAGTAAATATCTTCAACAAAATCATAGAAGAAAACTTCCCTAACCTAAAAAAAGAGATACCCATAGACATACAGGAAGCCTACAGAACTCCAAATAGATTGGACCAGAAAAGAAACACCTCCCGTCACATAATTGTCAAAACACCAAACGCACAAAATAAAGAAAGAATATTAAAAGCAGTAAGGGAAAAAGGTCAAGTAACATATAAAGGGAGACCTATCAGAATCACACCAGACTTCTCGACAGAAACTATGAAGGCCAGAAGATCCTGGACTGATGTTATACAGACCCTAAGAGAACACAAATGCCAGCCCAGATTACTGTATCCAGCAAAACTCTCAATTAACATTGATGGAGAAACCAAGATATTCCATGACAAAACCAAATTTACACAATATCTTTCTACAAATCCAGCACTACAAAGGATAATAAATGGTAAAGCCCAACATAAGGAGGCAAGCTATACCCTAGAAGAAGCAAGAAACTAATCGTCTTGGCAACAAAACAAAGAGAATGAAAGCACACAAACATAACCTCACATCAAATATGAATATAACGGGAAGCAATAATCACTATTCCTTAATATCTCTCAATATCAATGGCCTCAACTCCCCAATAAAAAGACATAGATTAACAAACTGGATACGCAACGAGGACCCTGCATTCTGCTGCCTACAGGAAACACACCTCAGAGACAAAGACAGACACTACCTCAGAGTGAAAGGCTGGAAAACAACTTTCCAAGCAAATGGTCAGAAGAAGCAAGCTGGAGTAGCCATTCTAATATCAAATAAAATCAATTTCCAACTAAAAGTCATCAAAAAAGATAAGGAAGGACACTTCATATTCATCAAAGGAAAAATCAACCAAGATGAATTCTCAATCCTAAATATCTATGCCCCAAATACAAGGGCACCTACATATGTAAAAGAAACCTTACTAAAGCTCAAAACACACATTCCACCTCACACAATAATAGTGGGAGATTTCAACACCCCACTCTCATCAATGGACAGATCATGGAAACAGAAATTAAACAGTGATGTCAACAGACTAAGAGAAGTCATGAGCCAAATGGACTTAACGGATATTTATAGAACATTCTATCCTAAAGCAAAAGGATATACCTTCTTCTCAGCTCCTCATGGTACTTTCTCCAAAATTGACCATATAATTGGTCAAAAAACGGGCCTCAACAGGTACAGAAAGATAGAAATAATCCCATGCGTGCTATCGGACCACCACGGCCTAAAACTGGTCTTCAATAAAAATAAGGGAAGAATGCCCACATATACGTGGAAATTGAACAATGCTCTACTCAATGATAACCTGGTCAAGGAAGAAATAAAGAAAGAAATTAAAAACTTTTTAGAATTTAATGAAAATGAAGATACAACATACTCAAACTTATGGGACACAATGAAAGCTGTGCTAAGAGGAAAACTCATAGCGCTGAGTGCCTGCAGAAAGAAACAGGAAAGAGCATATGTCAGCAGCTTGACAGCACACCTAAAAGCTCTAGAACAAAAAGAAGCAAATACACCCAGGAGGAGTAGAAGGCAGGAAATAATCAAACTCAGAGCTGAAATCAACCAAGTAGAAACAAAAAGGACCATAGAAAGAATCAACAGAACCAAAAGTTGGTTCTTTGAGAAAATCGACAAGATAGATAAACCCTTAGCCAGACTAACGAGAGGACACAGAGAGTGTATCCAAATTAACAAAATCAGAAATGAAAAGGGAGACATAACTACAGATTCGGAGGAAATTCAAAAAATCATCAGATCTTACTATAAAAACCTATATTCAACAAAATTTGAAAATCTTCAGGAAATGGACAATTTCCTAGACAGATACCAGGTATCGAAGTTAAATCAGGAACAGATAAACCAGTTAAACAACCCCATAACTCCTAAGGAAATAGAAGCAGTCATTAAAGGTCTCCCAACCAAAAAGAGCCCAGGTCCAGACGGGTTTAGTGCAGAATTCTATCAAACCTTCATAGAAGACCTCATACCAATATTATCCAAACTATTCCACAAAATTGAAACAGATGGATCACTACCGAATTCCTTCTATGAAGCCACAATTACTCTTATACCTAAACCACACAAAGACACAACAAAGAAAGAGAACTTCAGACCAATTTCCCTTATGAATATCGACGCAAAAATACTCAATAAAATTCTGGCAAACCGAATTCAAGAGCACATCAAAACAATCATCCACCATGATCAAGTAGGCTTCATCCCAGGCATGCAGGGATGGTTTAATATACGGAAAACCATCAACGTGATCCATTATATATAAACAAACTGAAAGAACAGAACCACATGATCATTTCATTAGATGCTGAGAAAGCATTTGACAAAATTCAACACCCCTTCATGATAAAAGTCCTGGAAAGAATAGGAATTCAAGGCCCATACCTAAACATAGTAAAAGCCATATACAGCAAACCAGTTGCTAACATTAAACTAAATGGAGAGAAACTTGAAGCAATCCCACTAAAATCAGGGACTAGACAAGGCTGCCCACTCTCTCCCTACTTATTCAATATAGTTCTTGAAGTTCTAGCCAGAGCAATCAGACAACAAAAGGAGATCAAAGGGATACAGATCGGAAAAGAAGAGGTCAAAATATCACTATTTGCAGATGACATGATAGTATATTTAAGTGATCCCAAAAGTTCCACCAGAGAACTACTAAAGCTGATAAACAACTTCAGCAAAGTGGCTGGGTATAAGATTAACTCAAATAAATCAGTTGCCTTCCTCTATACAAAAGAGAAACAAGCCGAGAAAGAAATTAGGGAAACGACACCCTTCATAATAGACCCAAATAATATAAAGTACCTCGGTGTGACTTTAACCAAGCAAGTAAAAGATCTGTACAATAAGAACTTCAAGACACTGAGGAAAGAAATTGAAGAAGACCTCAGAAGATGGAAAGATCTCCCATGCTCATGGATTGGCAGGATTAATATGGTAAAAATGGCCATTTTACCAAAAGCAATCTACAGATTCAATGCAATCCCCATCAAAATACCAATCCAATTCTTCAAAGAGTTAGACAGAACAATTTGCAAATTCATCTGGAATAACAAAAAACCCAGGATAGCTAAAGCTATCCTCAACAATAAAAGGACTTCAGGGGGAATCACTATCCCTGAACTCAAGCAGTATTACAGAGCAATAGTGATAAAAACTGCATGGTATTGGTACAGAGACAGACAGATAGACCAATGGAATAGAATTGAAGACCCAGAAATGAACCCACACACCTATGGTCACTTGATTTTTGACAAAGGAGCCAAAACCATCCAATGGAAAAAAAGATAGCATTTTCAGCAAATGGTGCTGGTTCAACTGGAGGGCAACATGTAGAAGAATGCAGATCGATCCATCCTTATCACCCTGTACAAAGCTTAAGTCCAAGTGGATCAAGGACCTCCACATCAAACCAGACACACTCAAACTAATAGAAGAAAAACTAGGGAAGCATCTGGAACACATGGGCACTGGAAAAAATTTCCTGAACAAAACACCAATGGCTTATGCTCTAAGATCAAGAATCAACAAATGGGATCTCATAAAACTGCAAAGCTTCTGTAAGGCAAAGGACACTGTGGTTAGGACAAAACGGCAACCAACAGATTGGGAAAAGATCTTTACCAATCCTACAACAGATAGAGGCCTTATTTCCAAAATATACAAAGAACTCAAGAAGTTAGACCGCAGGGAAACAAATAACCCTATTAAAAAATGGGGTTCAGAGCTAAACAAAGAATTCACAGCTGAGGAATGCCGAATGGCTGAGAAACACCTAAAGAAATGTTCAACATCTTTAGTCATAAGGGAAATGCAAATCAAAACAACCCTGAGATTTCACCTCAC
This sequence comes from Rattus norvegicus, assembly GCF_021556685.1. NCBI lineage: Eukaryota > Metazoa > Chordata > Mammalia > Rodentia > Muridae > Rattus > Rattus norvegicus. The sequence goes on along the minus strand of NC_141554.1, from coordinate 104,491,242 downwards.
ACCAGTGCGATTGGCTAAGATCAAAAACTCAGGTGACCGCAGATGCTGGCGAGGATGTGGAGAAAGAGGAACACTCCTCCATTGTTGGTGGGATTGCAGACTGGTAAAACCATTCTGGAAATCAGTCTGGAGGTTCCTCAGAAAATTGGACATTGAACTGCCTGAGGATCCAGCTATACCTCTCTTGGGCATATACCCAAAAGATGCCTCAACATATAAAAGAGACACGTGCTCCACTATGTTCATCGCAGCCTTATTTATAATAGCCAGAAAATGGAAAGAACCCAGATGCCCTTCAACAGAGGAATGGATACAGAAAATGTGGTACATCTACACAATGGAATATTACTCAGCTATCAAAAACAACGACTTTATGAAATTCGTAGGCAAATGTTTGGAACTGGAAAATATCATCCTGAGTGAGCTAACCCAATCACAGAAAGACATACATGGTATGCACTCATTGATAAGTGGCTATTAGCCCAAATGCTTGAATTACCCTAGATCCCTAGAACAAACGAAACTCAAGACAGATGATCAAAATGTGAATGCTTCACTCCTTCTTTAAATGAGGAAAAAGAATACCCTTGGCAGGGAAGGGAGAGGCAAAGATTAAAACAGAGACTGAAGGAACACCCATTCAGAGCCTGCCCCACATGTGGCCCATACATATACAGCCACCCAATTAGACAAGATGGATGAAGCAAAGAAGTGCAGACCGACAGGAGCCGGATGTAGATCGCTCCTGAGAGACACAGCCAGAATACAGCAAATATAGAGGCGAATGCCAGCAGCAAACCACTGAACTGAGAATAGGTCCCCTATTGAAGGAATCAGAGAAAGAACTGGAAGAGCTTGAAGGGGCTCGAGACCCCAAAAGTACAACAATGCCAAGCAACCAGAGCTTCCAGGGACTAAGCCACTACCTAAAGACTATACATGGACTGACCCTGGACTCTGACCCCATAGGTAGCAATGAATATCCTAGTAAGAGCACCAGTGGAAGGGGAAGCCCTGGGTCCTGCTAAGACTGAACCCCCAGTGAACTAGTCTATGGGGGGAGGGCGGCAATGGGGGGAGGGTTGGGAGGGGAACACCCATAAGGAAGGGGAGGGGGGTGGGGGATGTTTGCCCGGAAACCGGGAAAGGGAATAACACTCGAAATGTATATAAGAAATACTCAAGTTAATAAAAAAAAAATAAAAATAAAAAAAAAGACCAGAAAAAAAAAAAGAAATACTCAAGTTAATAAAAAAAATGGAAGGAAAAAAAAGTGTGTTCCACATTATAGTTATCATCTTCAAAATTTACCAGGTAGTGATGGATAGTTCATGCCTGAAACTCAAGAGGTGACAGCAGAAGAAATGCTGAATCTCATGCCAGCACCACTATAAAGTGAGACCTTGTTTCAAAAAACAAAAATAAAAAAGTCCTAGCTCCTTTCTCTTTTAAACAAATAGAATAGTTATTTAAGAGTGATGAAAGTTTTCCTACTAAACAGAAACTTTACGGATATTAAATCACATATATAACTGCACTTTAATGACCGTATCTTTCATAGCAAATATTGATAAAGTGTTTGGAATCAAATTTGTACCAGCACTATCAGACAAAGAAACAATTTACAAAATATTTTGTCTTCCATTGGAAAATGGTAAGTAATTTCACACGCTTAGTAGAGTTCATATCCACTTCTTAATATTCCGTGCACTTTCTAGAAAGGTGACACTTTCCTTTAGATTATCTGCCATTAGATTATATGCAATAACATTTATTCAATATCTCTTTTTTATGGTTTCTACTTCACACCTTGTTCAGTCAAGGGGTTCAAAATAGCTAGGGCAAACAGATTAATTATTTTAGTTTTTCCTGCATGTTTTCATTGATAAAGTGCAAAGAATATATTTGAAGTATAAAATAAAAGATTCCTATTGCTAACCAAAGGTACTGTCTCCTGAAGACAGTAGTATTGTCATAGGCAAATTATTAATGTCTAATGTCTAAGTTACTAAAGTACCAATTCTAACTAGCCTTTCAGATTAATTAGTGTTCATTTACATATTCTTCAAAATGACCTTTTCTTTTCTTCACTTTTATCTAACCCAAAGACTTTATGTTTTCCCAAATCCTTCAAGTCAAATTGCATTTTCCCCCTAAGAGTAAATGACCTACTCACTCGAAGGAAGGCTTGATGACAATCAGTTTACATGTAGTGCTGGAGATACATTTAACAGATTCTGGAGTATATATCATCAAGTAGGAGGCATATCTGTTTGGCTTTTGAGGGTAGGAGAATTGGATCTGTGATGAGGAAATTGTTAGATCAATTTTATTTGTTACTGTCTAGAGCACATAAGAAATGAGTGGAAACATTCTATCTCTCCTCTGGAAAAAATACAAATATTGTGAAAATCATGTGTTCATGTGCTCTGTACAAGAATAAAGAAAAAATTGCACATATATTATTCTGGAATCAAACCTATTTAAATATGCAAAGCACTAAAAGCTTAGTTCAGCCAACTTGACTGAAAGCTTTGTCTTTTCTTATTCCAAATCATTCACAGTTCCAAAAACATCTCTGCAAATCTGTAGTAATTTTTAATGATACCTGATAATTATGAAATGTACTTAGACAACATTATTCTTTGACTTACAGATAATTTTTGTTAGAGTTTCTGTTGCTGTGACAAGACATCCTGACAAGAATAACTTGAGGATGAATGAGTTTCTTTACGATTGTATTTCCAGTTCATATTACATGACTGAATGAAGTCAGGGCAAGGACTCAAGACAGAAACAGAATAATGAAGAGATGCTATTTCCTGCTTTGCTGTCTATGATTTGCTCACTCTGCTTTCTTACATAGAGCAGGACCACCTGCCCAAGTGAAAAATTGCCCTTAGAGATACAAGCCTTCAACTACCAATGAAGAAAATGTACCATAAGTTTACCCATCTGACAAATATTTCTCAGTTGCGGTTCCATCTTCTTAAGTGACCTTAGCTTGCATCAAAGTGACACAACGTTCGTCCGTACATAGGTATAAACTGTCAGAAGGCAATTCATGGTTGGGTTTAATAGAACATGTTTATATTCAAACAATAGAAACAACATGATCTATCTATCCATCTCTGTCTGTCTGTCTATCTAATCTATCAATCTATCTACTGCCTTTCAGCAATACACACAAATGAAGACCCCCTCTCTCTTGGAGGAGTTGCAGAAATTACATTTGATACCATTTTTACAATAGCATTATGTTTGGTGAACATAGAAGTAGAAAATTAATATTATTAATAAGTAAAGGAAAATATGCAGTAAAATAAACTGGTTTAATAAACAAAATTTGAAAATTGGAAATTATATGCAAGACAAAACTGAAAGCTTTATGAATTTTTACTAAACCAATTATATATTTATAACAACAGCAAGACTTAGGAAAGTGTTCATATATCTTAGCTTTACAAGGACTTTTGTTTGTGTATCATTTTTCTTGAAATGCCAGGCCATCTACCCTTTGGTTATGAAAAGTAACACCCATTGCTTCTTTCTAAGAACTTGTTATTAATATAAAGTTCATATAGCTCATCTTGAAATTTTTTCTATAATGTCATTTTGACCCCACTGAGTAGTTTAACATTTCAACAATATTTGGAAATTTCAGTGAACACTATTACTCTGACATTAATTAATCATGCTTCTTATTATTCAAAGTTGGCTTTACTTTTTATATTCCAAACAAAGTCAAGTTGTTGATTTAAGTTTAAAGACATTAAGCAGATGGATTCGTTACTAGTCAAATATAAATGTATGGGGATAATTAAACACATTGTGAAAACTAAGTTTTCAGTTAGGGATTTTCCCAGACTCAAACATCACCTTTATTGAGTTATGATAAGCACAAGCTAACGAAAATCTCACTTGACCAAATCATCTCAGTAAATCTTTACAGTGGAGGTAGATGTCAAAAATGTTAATCCAGAGACACTGTCAAGAGCTTTAAATTCATTTTACAGACTTGCAGTTCATTATCATTTAGTATCTTTCACAGATTAAAATTACCTTATATCTTTTAAACTTTTGTTGTCCTGTCACATTTTACTCTAAAATATCTTTTTCAAGTCAGATGCTCTACTTGTGAAACACAAACTATTTCCACCTTTCATTACGCATTTAATAAATGAAGTTCTGCTACATGAAAAATAAAAACAAAAAAGCAAATTTATGGCTTCCCATATATTTTTTTGTTAAAATTTTAAATTTAAAACAGGGATTTTAAAGTTGAAGTAAAATGGATCCTTTATCACGGAGCATGATTTGCAAGAAATTTCTTATATAAGATTTGATTATGAAATTTTAATAAGCAAAGAAAGCAAACAACAGACACAAACTAATCCTGGGAGTTTAAAGTTTACTCATCACATCCTATTCAGTTTGAAAAAATAGTTTACAGGCACTCATAATGCAAAACTGAATGTTCCTTAATGGTGTCCCTTAATAACTAAAACAAACAATAAATAATATATATTAAGCTATATCTCTGATCCAGTTGTCTTTAGTCATCTATGTAGATTTTTGTGGTACCATTTGTTACATTCAGATATATCATATAATTTACTTTTTTCATATGTATAAGCTAAAATCAGTTTCATGAATATGAGAGGTTTATATTTTGTTATTGTCTTATCTTTAATGTTTGGAATATAGAGCAAAATAAAGCTTGTTGAATTTTTGCCTGCACAAAATTCAGGTGTGAAAAGCTTAAATCCAAACCCAAGGCTCCACCTTCAATCCCTAGGACTAAGAAAAAAATAACAGTCATCTTTGAAGATGACCATTCCTTTCTCTTCTTTCCTAATTTTTATTATATAAATTGGTTATTGATTGGAGAATATTGATTCAATTGTTGGAATTAAGATCTAGAGGTGATGTCTGATCAGATCAGAAATAAAAACCATAGCCAAAGTACTTCAAAATTTATGAGATCAGTTGAATAATGTATTCTTTTTTCCTTTTTTTATTGGATATTTTCTTTATTTGCATTTCAAATTTTATCCCCTTTCCCAGTTTCCCCTCCAGAAAACCCCATTCCATTATCCCACTCCCTGCCTCAATAAGGGTGCTCCCCCACCCACTTCCCCACTCCTTCCCACCTCCCTGCCCTGGCAATCCCCTACACTGAAGCATCAAGCCTTCACAGGACCAAGGGCCTCTCCTCTCATTGGTGCCCAACAAGGCCATCCTCTGGTACACATACAGCTGGAGCCATGGGACTGTCTATGTGTACTCTTTGGATGGTTGTTTAGTCCATGGGAACTCTGGGGTATCTGGTTGGTTGATATTGTTGTTCCCCCTATGGGGTTGCAAACCCCTTCAGTTGCCGTAGTCCTTTCTCTAACTCCTCCAATGGGGACTACATTCTTCATCCAATAGTTGGTTGTGAGCATCTGCCTCTGTATTTTTCAGGCTATGGCAAAGCCTTTCAGGAGACAGCTACATCAGGCTCCTGTCAGCATACACCTCTCTTCGCATTCCCAATAGTGACTGGGTTTGGTGATTGGATATGGTATGGATCCCCATGTGTGGCAGTCTCCAGATGGCCTTACCTTACAACTCTGCTTATATTTGAGAGAAAATTTTTTTTCTAAATTTTAAAAGAAATTTAAAAGGTTGAGAAAGGGTGAAGTGTAGGTTGATGTCATTATGCAGGTGAAGGCAGGTACAGGATAAAACAAGGCTGGTCATTGAACAAGAAGGAAGGATGGGTGGGAGAAAAGTTTTGGAGAAGTAGAGGAGGCCGAAACGAAGAGGAGGAAACTAAGAGAACATGGTAGTGGATATTAAGATTCTTCTCTGCACATATTACATGTTGTTATGACTTTTCTTAAGGGATGGATGTGTACAGGATTTTTGTGTTGTTTACATGGGCAAATTTTATCTTATCAATTGGATCAGAGGATATTGTGTGATGTGTTCTTTCATGTGGTGACTTAATTGAGTTCAAGAGTGTATATGGTGGCTGGATACACCAGCCCCACTACAGAATTGGGATATATATGGATGGCATGGTGGAAACCAGCCAAGAGAGCTTTGAGTGTGGGTTAGTGGGTGACGCCAACTGGTGCTACATTAGAATGGTTCGACGACAGTGGGTCAGAAAGTAGATGGGGCAGTATGGAGCCACTGAGATAAATTAGTGCTAGTTCCAATGGCCTGCTGGTGCCAAGACTAGCAAGAGAGTAAGACTGCCAGAGTATGTGCAGGGTACGTGCTTTTTTAATTTTTACTGCAGCACATGGGAACACTGCCTATTTATAAGAGGCCTATAATCTCCCTCTCCTAGCAGCTAATAATTTGCAAGTGATCTGTGGTAGAGGTGTTTTTGTACCCAGCAGCAAATGACAAAAATATGGAGAAAGAGGAACGCTCTTCCATTATTGGTGGGATTGCAACCTGGTACAACACTGTGGAAATCAGTCTGGAGGTTCCTCAGAAAATTGGACATATTACTACCTGCAGACCCAGGTATACCACTCCTAGGCATATACTCAAAAGATGCGCCAACATATAAAAAGGATACATGCTCCACCACATTCATAGCAGCCTTATTTATAATAGCCAGAAGCTGGAAACAACCCAGATGTCCGTCAACAGAGGACTGGGTACAGAAAATGTGGTACATCTACACAACGGAGTACTCAGCTATTAAAACAATGACTTCATGAAATCCACAAGCAAATGGGTGGAAATAGAAAATTTCAACCTGAATGAGGTAACCCAGTGACAACAGAACACATATTTGGTATGTACTCACAGATTGTTGAATATTAGGAAAAAAACTCAAAATACCCATGATACAGCTCACAGACCATATGAATCTCAAGAAGGAAGACCAAAGTGTGGATGCTTCAGTCCTACTTAAAAGGGGAAGAAAATAATTATCAGAAGGTGAGGGAGGGAAGAACTTTCTATGGATAGAGAATGGGGAAAGGAAAAGTTGGGGGAGGATCAGGTTTGGAAGGAGATGGGGAAGAAGTACAGAGGGTCAGGAAATTGAAAGGAGGTCTGTAGCAGAGGGGAATGGGCAACTCAGGGTAGCCAGTAGAAAGTCAGAGATGCCAGGAAAGCAAGAGGCTTCCAGGACCTAACAGGGATGACATTAGCCAAAATTTCCAACAAAGTGGAGAGAGAACCTGTAGAGACCATATCTATAGGTTAGTCACAGCTCCCAGGTGAGGGTTGGTGCCATACATTCATCTGAAAAATATGAATCCAGATTTGTTCCTGTATAAAGGAAATACAGAGACACAGAGTGGAGCAGAGACTGAAGGGAGGCCATCCAGAGGACACTCTCACCTACATATCCATCCCATCTGTAGTCACTAACCACAGGTACTATTGCTTTGACTTCTTCCTTTCCATTTTGGGAATTATTTATGTCCTTAGATTCTTCTATCATTATCAGATATGATGTTAGATCAGAATCTTGCTTTTTACATTGTTGGGGGATACAGGGCTTGCTGTGATGAGAGAAATGGGTTCTGATGATGCCAAGTAGCATTGGTTTCTGCTGCCTTTGTTCATATGCTTGCCCCTTGCCATCTGATCATCTATGATGTTAATTGGTCTTGCTGTCTCAGACTGAAGCTTGTCTCTCCTGTGAACCTTTGAGTTGTGATCCTGTGAGACTGGATATTTCCACACACTAATCCCACATAGAGTCAGCTCCTGGGCTCAGATGGAAACTGGAAATATTGTGTGCCAGGCTCTGCCACAGTTCCTGGGTCCACTGGGGCCTGGGCAGATCTGACTTGTGCCAGGTATTGGGGTGGTAGTGGTGGTCTCCCCTGTGAGATTGGATGTGTCAACACTCCTGGGCAACAAACTTCCTCTGGCTAGGATTGGGGTGCAGAGGGCTGGGTACAGATGATACTGGAAGTATCCTCAATTTTTAATATACTTAATACAGTAGAAAAGAAATAAGTACAAAATTCCATTACTTTATACATCTACTTACTTAATTGGATGATCTCACTTTAGAAATAATTAAAGTGAGGTTTTAAATGTATATTTTGAAAGACTTTTAAATTTTTTCTGGTATCAAGTAGTTTCTCCTTTTAAAATGTTTTTAAATTGCCTATCTTGTTGATTTCATTATTTAAGTAACAAATAATATTTTTCAATTGGAACATAAATTGATTGAGACCACAGGACCAAAATTTGGACAAGTTTAAAGAGAAAATTTAGTCATGTAGTTGCTAATTATCATGACACTTGTACAAGCAATGCTTTGCTACAGATGGGAAACAGGACATAGCCTTTGAAATACTGTGCATCATAAGCACAATGCATTATGATGAAAAATAGAGATATAGTGTTTTAGGAAATGAAGCTTCAGAATTAAAAGAAAGTTCGAATATTGTAAGATAGTGTCTTGGTTAAGGTTTTACTGCTGTGGACACTGTGACCAACGCAAGTCTTATGAAGGACAACATTAATTGGGGCTGGCCTACAGGTTTTGAGTTTCAGTCCATTATCATCAAGGCAGAAGCATGGAGGTGCCCAGTCAGGTGTGGTGCAGGCAGAGCTGAGAGTTTTACATTTTCATCTGAAGGCTCCTAGCAGAATGCTGGCAGGTAGGATGGATGAGGGTCATATAGCCCACACCCACAGTAACACACCTACTCCAACAAAGCCACACCTGCTCCAACAGGGCCATATCTTCTAATCATACCACTCCATGAGACAAGCATATACAAACCATCACAGATAGTAAGTCACTGAAAACAAGATTTCTTCATAATTTCAAAGGCTAATATTGCAAGTTGAGATACTATTAACTATTTATAAGCACTATATGTTATTGCTCTTAGATTATTTCTGTTCAATGCAATGACTTATTAGTCCCAATGCCCACCATTAGGGAGTTCAATATTTTTATTCATATAAGTATTTAACAGTATTTATTCAAAGCATATTTGATTAATTTATAGCCTGTTGGATTTGCAGAGCCCACAAAATTTCTATAACTTCAGGATGATAATAAGATAAAAAATTGTAATTATAAGACTCAAAGTTGCTGTGGTTCTTTGGAAATGTCTGATGATTGTCATCATTACTCTTGAGTGACACCATCTAAACAGAAAAGGCTTCTTTGTCTTGTCTGGGTCTCTTCTGATATTTTCCCTGTTCTTCCTCTCTGAGAAGACACAATTTCTCTAGACACATTCCTATTCTTGTGGTTATACATCCTCTTTCTGCCATCCCCACACACAGTGTAACTGCGTAGTGCTGTGTTTTATGACCATATTGCTTTTGAAATCAGCCTCAAATATGTATCCTTCATAACAGAACATAAAAAAACATACATTTAGAGTCAAACATGATCAAGTACACTTGAGAAAGGTTAACTGAAAATCTAATTAGATATATTACAAATATGTATATACATGGGTTCAAGAAAACGTGAAAAGATGAAAATTTAGCATAGTTTTATGAAACTTCAATTTTGATGAAATGCCTATAGGATTTGTGATAAAACATTAAAGATAGTATTTGTTTCATGTTTTGAAAGAGAGACTAAAGACAAATTTGGAGTTTTTTCCATTTATGTAGACAATTAATGCAGTGGTTCTCAATCTGTGAATCACTATCCTCTTGGGGTTTGCATCTCAGATATCCCACATATCAGATATTTACATTATGATTCCTACCAGTAGTAAAATTATTTATGAAGTAGTAATGAAATAATTTTATGGTTGTGGTTCACCACCACATGAGGCACTGTAAGAAAGAGTTGTACTTCTAGGAAGGTTGAAAAGCACTGAGTTCCTGTCTCTATTTGTTATTGTTATGAATGTCCTCCTTAATTTGCTGAGCTAAAAGCTATAAAAAAATAACAGTACATAAATTAGTTTTGTGACTGAATGCTAGTTATGAACAGGAACTTTAAAATTTCGAGGGAATCATCACGGTTTGTGCACTTGCATTGTGATATGCTAATTTGCAGTTTGTTAAGTGAAGTATGTGATCTTTATGGGCACGAGAAACAAAACCAAGAAGGGTAAAGTTAGTTCATGAGGAGGGACAAAATGCAGGCAGGCAGGCATATAACTCATGAAAGAGTACATGAAGCGATTATTTCCTATCTTCCAATCTGTCCAATTTCTCCCCTCTTTGTGGTGAATAAGTGTATAAAAATGTAATTAATAGTGAAAATGTAAAACCTTATAGGAAAATCCATTGCTTTAGAATGGCCATTCTAACCCTGTAGAAGTTCACTGAGATTATAGCCACCTAAATCTAGTTGTGTGATATTTCATTTGTTAGTTCATTATAATAATGTCATTCTCTTTTCTACAAAGTAGAGTTTGTGTCTGAGTTAAAGTTACTACTGCTGTGGTAGAACATCATGACCAAAAGAAATGTGGAGAGAAAAGGGTTTGGTTTGCTCACAGTTCCTCATCAAATATAATGAGAACAGGGACTTGAGCAGGGTAGGAATCTAGAGGCAGGAGCTGATGGAGAGACTACTGAACAGTGCTGCTTACTGGTTTAGAACTGATGGATTGCTCAGCCTGCTTTCTAATAGAACTCAGGACCACATACCCAGGGATGACACCACTCACAATGAGCTGGAGCCTCCCCATCAAACACTGATTTTAAAATGCCTAAGAGCTGTTCTTCTTTAAGAAAAAAATCTTATTTTTCTCTTATATATTACATGCCAACCACAGTCTTTCTTCCCTCCTCTCATCCTAGTCTCTGCACTCCCTAAACACAAACACACACACACACACACACACACACACACACACACACACACACACACACACACACACACACACACACACACACACACACACACACACTCACACACACACCCTCTCCACCATATCTATTCCCCTCAAAGAAGAGTACACCTCTCAGGGATGTCAACAAATGCAACGTAACAAGCTACAAGAAGACCAGGCACATACCATCACATCAAGGCTGGACAAGGCAATGCAGTAGGAGGGAAAGGATCACACAAGTAAGCAAAATAGTCAGGCCAAGCAATCCCCATTCTGGTGTTAGGATTTCGATAATAACACCAAGCTACTTCATCATAACACAGAATACAGAAGACCTAGGTCTGACCCCTGAAGGCTTCCTAATTTCTGTGAGTCCCCATGAGTCCAGGTCAGTTGATTCTGTGGGCTAAGTTCATATGGTTTTTCCATGATCCTTCCGGTTCTTCTGATCCTTCTTTCCCATCCTCCACAAGACTACCAATGTTTTGCCTATGGTTTGGCTGTGAGACTCTGTGTCTGCTACCATCAATTGCTGCATGAAATCTCTTTGGTTTGTTTGATGATGGTCTGCTAGGCTTCCAGTCTCAGAATACTCTGCAAGCAGGACAAACTGTAGTTCTGAGGTTTTGTGGCTAGGTTGATGTCCCAATCCCTACACTTGAGTCTTTGTCTGATTACAGAGGATGGACACTTTAGGCTCCATGTCTCCCATTATGAGGAGTCTTCCCTAGAGTCACCCTTGTAGATTACATGGAGCTTGTGTTGCACTAGATTTGTACTTCACCCCTAAGTTCCCCCTTTTCCATTCATTTCTCCCCAGGTTTTTCTCACCCCATCTGATTCCTCCTTTTCCCAAACCTGCCTGTTCCCCATTCCACCTGCAAAATCTATTCTATTTCCCCTTGCCAAAGGGATCCTTGCATCCCTCAATAAGCTCTGCTTGTTCCTAACCCTCTCTGGGTCTGTGGACTTTAGCTTGATTACTTTTTACTTTACAGTACAGTTGGATCCTATGGAGCCATTTTCTCACAGTTGGTATTCCTTCCTACCAAATGATTTTAGATTGTGTCATGTTGATATAAAAATACCAGGACAGTATTCAACAGGATAAAAAAGTATCAAAAGTAAATAAAATACACATCAGATTTCAAAGATTCAGGAACTGAATCAAATAGTTCATTATCTTTAGTCTCATATTTATTGCATCTTAAAACAATGTTTTGCATAGGCTGGATTAAAGAAAATCCTTCTTAAAATTAAAAGGAAGGAATTTTACTTCTAGTTGTCAGCCATCTTTCATTGATAGAGTTGTTCTTTATTTATTCCAAACACATTAAATGATCAGTGAAAAAGAGAAAATAGCATACATATGTGAGTTGAACTTGAGCTCAAATTATAATTCCAATATTGACAAATATTGTGAAAATTGGGACAAGATATTAGAATTCAATATTAGTCTTTTATTGATTAATTTCTTGATGAAATATATCTGAACTTATATAATCAGACATTTATTATGCCCCCAATAATTGTATATGCTAGAAAAACTAAAACTTTTCTAATTTATGTCCCAAAACCTATCAAACATGTTGCTAGATAAACTGTTGGGAGCCAGTAGCCCAATAATAAGATGGGACATGGATTGGTTTTACTGGGGCACAAAATGCCTAATTTCTATAGGCTTTGTCATATGTCTTCTTTGTTGCCTTCTTAAAGAGGGAGAACTATCAAAGCACTAATTTAGATTGTCATAACACAAAGGTTTGACAGTCACTTGAATAATACTCATTATAGAAAAGAATAGAACACAAGTATTGAACAGAGAATGTAACTGACTCACTATACAGAAGTGAACTTACTGAAGACTGTGAGCTAGAAACATAACTATTCCAAATCCAGGGATATCTACTCTATGCTCATTTCTCTTCTGGTTTAGTCGATATATTACCACTGTCAAAAAGAGAGTAATTTACTACATGTTCATTGTAACAAAATCAGTTTCTCTAAAAGAAAAGAATTATTTTTATCTTCTTTCATAACTAAATAAACTATAAAGCAAATGAAGATTTGCTAATATTTGTCTTTTTTGTCAAAATAAATAGGCTATCTTATCTTTCTACAGTCAGAAAAATGGGACATTGAGAAGTCTAGCAAAAAATCTGAGAAATATTTCAAAGCTTATCTTTGGGACTTTTAACTAAAAAGAAATTCACCACTTGATAGATATCAAATACATCTTCTGATACAACTGATGTTTATTGTTAAGAATTCCCTGAAGTGAATACCATTAAGCCTTTTTAAGACAAGAGATCAACTTTTTACTTTACTATACACTATATTTCCCTCTAATTCTTTCTTGCGTATTTGTGAAAGCAATTCACTTTACATCTGAGCATACAGCATTACTGCTAAACTGAGCTCACAGGTGGCTCTGACTGATGTCTTTGTTGTTCATCAAGATCTTAGGTTGGTGCATTTTCAGCTATAAACCTCCTTTTGAAAGCCTTCCTTTTGGAAGCAAAAGATGATACATTGGTAAATGTGAACTATACCTTTTGTTTTGTTCAAACTTGGTGGTTAATTATGTTGTTTTCTCATAAAATTTAAAACTAGAGTCTTATTCCTTACAATAACTTAGAATGCCTTAAATATGTAGTCTTCAATACTCACCTGTGTGATCCAATCTTTGAATATTTTGCCCCTTAATTAAGATCCAGCCATTCCAATGTTTCTAGGTTTTTGTTGTTGTTTTATTTAATTTTTCTTTTTCAAAAGATTAAAATGTTTTATTACTACTTAAATTGGGAAAGGGAATAACAATTGAAATGTAAATAAGAAATACCCAATTTAATGAAGATGGAGAAAAAAAGAATTTCCCACAGTGTGTTCTGATCATGTTTGTTCTTCCTCTCCCACTCCAAACTCTTCTGGGATCCAACCACCTTTTCCTTCCCAGTGAATTTCATGTTCTTCATATTTTACAATTGAGGCCAATTTGTGGTTTCCAACTATTCTTAAATTAAATGTCTGGTCTTCTCCTGTACCATGACATGTTTACCAGGGTTACCCTTTTAGAGAAACCTGATCTTTTCTCTTCCATCACCTAACAATTATGATTAACTCTTAAGGTAAGGGTAGAATTTCATAAGCACTTCCTATCTCCATGTTAGAATTTGGTTTGACTTGGGCTTGCACAGGTTTTGTACATGTTGTCCCAACAGCTGGTGTGAGTTCATATACAGGAGTTAAAGTTAGATCTTCATACACTACCTACTCAGTCACCTGCTGTATGCAGAAGACAGTGTTTCATGTAATCATCTACTACCTCTGGCTCTTATATTCTTAGACAAACTATACTCTTGCTTTCTAAGAACCCTCTTTTCAGTCTCCCTTTATAGAATACTTTTCATTGTAGCTTTGAACAATGTTCTTATAATCTTAATTATAGAAAATATTATTTTATAGGAATACTTATCCAGACCACATAATCTAAGCACATTCTTAATCAATCACATTTGCCAGAAGGTAGTCACAATGGTTTGTGCAAAATAGTTAAGTATTTCTTAACAGATTTTTCTGTATTATTTAATATTATGTTATTTTCAATACCTGTCTGCCTTCATTATCTCAAAAGACAGTGAAAATCATAAATTACTGTCTTGCTAACACTTTTGTTTCTAATTTTAAAACAATGTGACTGATGAGGTTGTGATTAATAATCACAATTTTGTTGAATGACTTGATCCATTTTTAAAAAAAGTTTAAGTCTCTGTCTCTGTATCTTTGTCTCTGTCTCTCTCTCTCTCTCTATTCTCTCTCTATTTTTTATCATTTATCTATCCCACTCAATTTCAATTTAGGTACCCAGGATCAAGGGCCCAAAACTGTGATGCAGTGAAGAAAACTGTGGGTGGGTTCGCTCATCCAAGAATTTTAAGATGCATGAAAAAAAGATAAAGATACTTTAAGCAACACTTGTTTTAAATTCCATAATTCTAGGGCTTGGGAGAAGTCTCAGGGTAAAGGTGTTTGTTTCAAAACCTCATTGCCCCGGGTGGCACATGGTGGGAGGAAAAAATTGACTACTGCTATTTGAATGTGAACACACAGAAACACGCACACACACACACACACACACACACACACACACACACACACACACAGAGTTAATAAATATAACAGTAGGAAAATATAATTATAAATTCTATACTTTTGAATTCTACTAAAAATATTTCTAAATTCCTTCCCTTAAATAGTGAAAAATTTGCCAGTGATAGTTATGGAAATGGAAATTTAGAAAGGATTTTGTCATAGCCTCTACAATATCCTTGTCTTTACTAAACCATTCCTTACACTCTACAGGATGATCTTTCGAAAATGTAAATGTAAAAACATTCACATGACTAATTCTGTTCAATGGATAACATCCAAAATCATTATCTTATTTTTAGAGCCCCAGCACAATCTGGCTTTCTCCCCTCCAGACACTCTGATCCTCTTTCTGTTCCCAGAACATGCCTTGCCCTTTCTCTTATTCTAGACCTTCACATATGCTATTCTTTTAGTCTGAAGCACTCTTTCCCCTGCCTTATCTCTATCCCAATTTAGCTTTTTTATATTAAATAAAATGTGCTTTCCTCAAATGCTTTTCTTACCCTCTCAACTTGTTGAAAATGTTCTATATGTTCAGTCAAGACCCTGTATACGCCATTGTGCTTAATGTGTATCATTGTGAAGACAGACTCCAGAAGGTAGACTGGGGTATAAGTACTGTGTTTACTGATTTATTCTTAACATTGATAGTGTCAGAAACAGTGAAATTACTTGAAGACGTGTTTAGAGTTTAATCAGTCATATCTGGATATGTGGGCAGTTTTAATTCGTTAACAAGAATTAACTTTAGAACTATGACTGACTTGTCTTGGTTTTGTCTACTACATTCCTCATTATTTTACTTTTATTCTACAAAAAAAGGCACCTTTCCACTTTTTCCCATCAGGATTTTTTTTTATTCTAAAAGAGAACTTTTGCAAGTGAACGGGCTTAATTTTATTCTCATGATATCATTTCCTTATTTTAAATTTGTCATTCTAGAAAGAATACAAACAACCAAAATAATAATATTTGCTTTTGGCTTCCCAAGATTTATTTTCTTTTTAAACATTAAAGCAGTAATGCAGAATCAAAGATGAAACAACAAGAGGACAGGACTTTTGTCTGCACTGCTTATATCTTTTGTGTAGTGCTTAATATATGATTGGTGTTGACATAATATTAATTACATAGATTTTTATCATATACTATTGCTGGCCTGAAATGGAAATGATCCATAGATTAGCCACAGTGCTTGGATATCTTCTGAATGTTAACAATTTTCATTTCCAAAAGACATGTTGTAAGACTTTAGAATAATTATGAACTGTAGGGTGACATGGATTGTCTACAGTGATTAAAACTTGACATCGTAGCTTATGCTTGTACGCTCATCACTAATCAGAAACCTAAGGATGGGAGATCATGATTTTAAGGTTAGCTAGGTCTACAGAGTGAGTTGCAGGTCACTCAGAGTTATGAGAGCTTCCATGAAAAAGAAAAATGTAAACAGACAAAAGGACTGTAGGCCCATTACATACATATCTCATTTAAGTCAAAATAGGGCCTTAATTCCTTTTGATTATGTGATAAATAATGGAACTACAGCATTGGCAACAATTTAGATATTTACAATATTTAAGTATATCAATTCTGCTTCATGTTGGTGTATTTTTAATAGTACCTTTATTAACCAAATTCCATTGGAAACTGGCATAATGAATCTTTCAGGACATCTTACATATCACACATCAAACCTTTTGCATTCTCATATTGTTTCTTTTTAAAGTCAAGATTGTCACACTTCACTATAAAAATGTACAGTTCAAAAATCAAATATTGGTGGGTAAAATTCATAGGAGCATTGATACCTTAAATGTAATGAATTCATTTATTCATGTGATCTTCACTGACTTTGTATAACGGAGGGAAAACACATTTGTTTTCACAGTCAATTTTCTCTTAATTCTTCTCTTCAAACAAACAGATAAGCACAGATAAATACTAAAAATATTGTATATCTATACTAATAAAGTATCTTCCCACCATACTGAGGAATGGTGAATAGCTAAATATGTGTGCTCTGTTTGATTTTAAAACATAGATGAGTGTATTAAAGTGTTCTCAACTGGTTAGAGGACTCAAAGGGGGAAATACTTTTTAGACAAGTCTAATGATCTGAGTTTGATTCTTAGAACTCATGCAAAGGTGAATGGAAAAAAAAAAAACAGTAGCAACAACTCCATAAACTGTCTTATTGTCACACACATGCTCTGGCAATTGTATCACACCCACATCATAACACACACACACACACACACACACACACACACACACAAATAGCATTTGAAAATGAAAAATAAAAAAATTCTACATTATAGTTTATTCTTGGAGTCCCTTGCTCATGCTGTTGTCTAGACAATGTGGTGATATGACAAGGTTTCTAAATATGTTTTGTGTGCATGTATATAATTCTTTAATTAACCAAAGGTAAACTTGGTTTAAGATATAAAAATTGCCAGAATGTAGTTTAAATTTTGTTATGTATGTGATGCTCCATTTTATAATATTAGAGAATAGCTTGATTTTAAAAAAATAAAAATAGAAAAAATATTGTTTTATAAGAGAAATAAGTAGGATTGAAAAAGGAAGGTTGCATTTCTTTGAATTGAACATTGTCATAATAGCAACCAATTCATTGCATAATCTTTAAACCCTTTTCATCTTTACAATGGAAGAAGAAAATTGCCAGAGCTTATGATAGTGATTGGAGATGCTGAACAGAAAAAATCATGCGTTCTCTTTTGTTAACATTCTTGGGCTCTGATGCCTGTAAAAGCAGCTATGCTTTGGCAAAACATAAACCTGTTTGTTTTTCTTCTCTTTTAAATTTTAAATTGAGAAACATTCTGTTCCTTAATCTGAATAAGCATAAAGATTTGATAACTAGTAAGGGAACAGAAGAAGGAGGGGTTATTTCAAGCAAGGAGAAATGGGGTACAGTGTTAATAAGAGATAAACATAGAAATGAATATCAGACAATTTAGTGGGGAGAGAATGGGAAGACTGGGTAAAAAAGGAACATAGGGATGACAACCAACACCAATGACGTTTTGCAAAGCTATACAGAACCTAGTACTATAGAAGTTTCCTAAAAACTTGATACATAAATGAAAGGAATTTAAACCAATTCACAATATGCCACTAGATAAAACCTCCAGTATCAGGAATGAGTTAAATCTTGTGTATTTGTCAAAAAGAGTCCCATAGAGACCCTAAACATAAAGCATTTTTTAAAAGATTTATTTATTTAGGAAAAATCAAATAGTTATAATGAGAAAATGACAATTTTGATTCTAAATTAATTTGCATACTCAAGATTCCCGCGATTGGAGACCAAAGAAGAAAGTTAGATTAAAGATTAGCGTATTGGTTCTAGACTACTGAAAAACTAAATCATAGACGACATTTGATAGTTATGTAAACCTAAGTTTATGTATGTGTCATCTTTAAAAGTTTGACATACAGTATATGTTAATGGTTAATCTTAGATATTTTAATATATGTCAATTATTTAGGATATATTACAGTTAAGAATCATGACACCAGTTGCATTCTTTCTTTATAATAATCTTGCCTGTGGTTACCCTTGCCATCTGATACATAAGATAACTTTTAAAACACATTAATTGAACTATTTAACACTTTAGTGAAATGCTTTTAATAGTTGTAAGGTTTTTGCTTTTCTTCCTTCAGAAGTAGACTGCTCTACTAGTTAGATTAGTTTAATCCAGATAATACCAAAGGATTTTTGCCTTCCAATGCAAGTACAGCAGATTTTTTTCTGCTCAAATTCCAAAGTAAATCAAAGACAGACAGACAGACAGACAGACACACTCAGATAGACAGACACAGACAGACGGACAGACACACATGCACACACACTCAGAGAGATAGACAGAGAGAGAGAGAGAGAGAGAGAGAGAGAGAGAGAGAGAGAGAGAGGGGTATTGCAAAGTCATAAACACATGATACACAAAGTATTATAAATACATAATAAAGATAATTAGAATAGTAAGTTAAAGTTGAATGACTTGGAAAATTAGAAAAAATTCAGAAAATATAAATAATTAGAACTGGTTCCAAAACAGCTTGAACAAAATAAAGGAACTACCATAATATTTCTATGACTAATTTATTTTAAACATTGAAAGAAGAGATATCAACACATATTTATTTATATTAGCAAAGACAATACTCTCCAAAAGAAAAAAGACCATTACCAAAACAACCATAACATTAATATGTAACGTGATAAAATCCTTTTCCAAAGTGTTCTAAATTCCAAATTCATTTTTTAACATAGGAGCATGTATGTCAGTGAAATAATATAACAGATAGAAATGTAATTTGGGCATTATATTGCGGTAATCTAAGCAAAAGACAATAATTTTGAAGTTAACTCAGGATTTATACATGTGTAAAGTATTATTCCCCTTTCTACATTGCAACTTAGTAATTCTATTGAATGAAATATTCTGTAAGGTAATAGTTAAACATGTAAAAGAAAGTATCTATAGAAATGAAAACAACCAATAGATTTGGATACATACAAACATATATGTGTGTGTGTGTGTGTGTGTGTGTGAGTGTTTATATTTGTGTATTTTTGTGTGTATTTATATACAGATGTATGTTATATGATTTGATCAAACAACAGGGAGTGCATAAAAGGAGTTGGAATAAGAACATGAAAAGTAAAAATTGATGTTAATTACAAGTTGTAAAAGAAAAGAGAAATTATAAAAATCAAACAAAATCTTCTTAAAACTTTAAGGGAAAATAATGCTGTTAGAAATATTTATAAAAAAATAAAAGCACAGCTAATATTCTAAGTATATGAACATGTTTCAGCCAAACCAATTAGAAAATATGAAATATAACAAAATTTAAAAAGGGTAATAACAGAATAGTCTTTTATAGCATTAATTATTTTTATGAAAAATAACCTCCAAATAATCAATACACAAATGAGATAGAATTTTTCAACCATCAAACTAAAACCTGGTCATGCAAACATATTTCTGGCAAGAACATTGTGAAATTGGCACTCATATTCAATGAAGATGAAGTGTAAATCAGTACAAATAATTCTGATGTAAATTTGGCAATGTAAACCCATGTGCAGTTCTTAACCTTGTGACCTAATAATTTTTCTAATTGAAATTTACTGTAAAGGAATAACCCAAATATCTATATAAACATATTTAAAAAGAGACTCTGAACATTATTTTTTTATTCTATTTTTTTTTCTTTTTTTGGATTTCATATCACTCTCTTTACATCTTTTCTGTTTCTGTCTTTCCTTTCCTTATACTTCTCTTATGCCCTCCCCATATTAAATTCATGACCCATATCTATCGGTTACTGTTACATATATATGTGTATATATATAAATATAGTTTACTCAACCTATTTAGTGTTGATCATACATATATGTATGTAGAGGGCATGAGGTCACAGTACTCACAAATAAAATAATCACTGGGGAAACCAGGAATGTAAAACACACATGGTTGTATCTTCAAAGGAAGAGATGTATAACCTGTTTTCTACCCAGAAGACTGGGAATGAATTTGTTTATTAATCTGAAGATATCTAAAATATCTGTATGGACAAGTCACATAAGTCCCCAAGTTTCTTTATTTAAGCTACCCTTGCAGACCTTGAGTACTATTTCCTCAATTAGTTTATGGAAATCATTCCTATTTGAGATATTGCATGCATTTTATAAATGGGGGCAGATTTTGACACTAACCTGGTGCTATTAATGTTATCTTTATGACTGAAACTACACCAGATCCTCTCACAGACTTTTAAAGTGTAGAACCTATCTTTATGAAAAAGGTGATATGAACTTTACAAAGAGATTCAAATAATCATGAGTTTAGTTTTATTTTATATATGAGATTGAGTTAATTAACATCAGGAAACTTTTTTTACAAATTGTTTGATGTGTAAATATGGGGGATGTGGTGGTTTGAATATGCTTGGCCAAGGGAGTGGCATTATTAGGAGGTGTGTCTTTGTTGGAGTAGGTGTGACCTTGTTAGAGGAAGTTTGTCACTGAGGGGGTGGGCTTTGAGACCCTCCTTCTAGAAGTCTGGAAGACAGTGTCATTCTGGCTGGCTTTGGATCAAGATGTAGAACTCTTGTCTCCTCCAACACCTTATCTGTCTGCAGGCTGCCATGCTTCCTGCCATGATGATAATGAACTCAGCATCTTTAAGTGTAAGCCAGTCCCAATTGAATCCTTTATAAGAGTAACCTAGTTCATCGTGTCTCTTCATAGCAACTGAAACTCTGACTAAGACAAGGGGTTAGAGTTATACTTATGTATGCATTTGAGGATAATTATTTAGAACACAAATAGAAATTATAGGGGTTTATTAAAGTTGTAGTACTTATATTCTCTTCTAGGATCAATGGTCTTACTAGCAATAGACAATTAGCTGGGTTTAAAGTACAAGGCAAGAATTACTTCCTGTAAAATAGGCCTAAATTCCAAATAGATGAGTATTATCTACTCCCCAAATATAATCACCATTAAGGATATCTATGGAGGTCATTTTTTTTGTGATTCATAGCCATTTTTCCCTTTTTCTCTATTCATTTTTTATTTACTCACTTTATACATAGCTCTCTGCCCCTCCCTCTTCCTCCTGTTACCCACCTTACATAGTCCCTCCCATCATCCTCCCTTTCTCTTCTCCTTGGAGATGGTAGAGGCCCCCTGGATATCTCCCCACCCCAGCATATCAAAGTCTCTGACAGGCTAAGGTGCATCATCTCCCACTGAGGCCAGAAAAGACAGCCCATTTAGGGGAACTGAATCCACAGGCCACAGATTTAGGAACAGTCTCCACTCAAGTTGTTGGGGGACTCTTATGAAGACAAAGCTGAACATCTGCTTTATATCTATCTATCTATCTATCTATCTATCTATCTATCTATCTATCTATCTATCTATCTATCTAGGTCCAGACAATGTTTGCTCTCTGGTTGGTGTGGTTCAGTCACTGGGAACCCCTAAGTGATTAGTTCATTCTGTTGGTCTTGCTATGGAGTCCAGATTCCTCAGTCTTCCCTGAACTCTTCCATGAGAGTCCTCAAGCTATGGCTAATGTTTGACTGTGGGTCTCTGAATCTATTTCACTCAGGTGTTAGGTGGAGCAACTCACAGGAAGTTATGCTAGAATCCTGTCTGCAATCCTAACAAACTATCATTAATAGCTTCAGGGATTAGTGCTTGCCCATGGGATGGGTCTCAAGTTGGGTCAGTTATTTGGGCAGTCATTCTCTCAGTCTCTCCTCCACCTTTGTCCTTACATTCCCTGTAGAGAGGACAAAATTTGGGTTGAAAATTTTTGGGTGGGTTGGTTTCCTTATTCCTCAACTGGGTGTCCTGACTGTCTATGGGAAGTAATCCCTTCAGGTTCCACAACCATGGTGCTAAAACTCTTAGCTAAAGTTACCCCCATAGACTTCTGAGAAAATTCCTCATCCCAGGTCTCCAAACCCTCAACCTCACCAGCTGCCAATTTCCATATTCCCTCTCATTTAGCTCTTTTGGATCCATGGAATGCAGCTTGAATATCCTGTATTTTATGCCTAAAATTCATTTATAAGTGATTACCTACCAGATATGTTCTTTGGTTCAGGTTTACCTCACTCAGAATGATATTTTCTAGTTCCATCCATTTGCCTGCAAAATTCCTGATGTCCTTGTTTTTAATAACTGAGTAGTATTCTATTGTATAAATAAACCACATTTTCTGTATCCATTTTTCAATTGAGCATGATCTGGGTTGTCTCCATTTTCTGGATATTATGAATAAGGGTACTATGAACGTAGTGGAGTATGTGTCCTTGTGATATGGTGAAGCATCTTTGGGTATGTGCCCAGGAGTGTTATCGTGGGGTCTTTGTTTGAACTATTTCCAAATTTCTGAGGAACTTCCAGATTTATTTCCAGAGTGGTTTTACAAGCTTGCGTTCCCACCAGCAATGGAGGAGTGTTCCTTTTGCTCTACATCTTCACCAGCATTTGCTAATCCTTGAGCATTTTTATCTTATTCAGACAGGTATAAGAAGGAACCTCAAGATTGTTTGCACTTGCATTTCCCTGATGACGAAAGACATTGAACATTTCTCCCCACACCCCATTTTATATTAATTAATTATCTTATTTATTTACAACTTAAATGCTGCTCACCTTCCAGGTCCACCCTCACAGAGTTCTTCCCCAATTTCTTATCTTTTTTTCTTTTTGTTTGTTTTACTATCATCATTATTAATTATGTCATTTATTTACATCCCAAATATTGTATCCCCAGATTCCATTCACAGAGTGGTTCCCCATCCCTCCTCCCCTTCATTTCTGAACCCCCCCCCCCTACATACACACACTGCCAAGAATCTTCCATCCCAAGAGAATCAAGTTTCTACAGGATTGGACTTATTTTATCCCACTGAGGCCAAAGAAGACGGTCCTCTGTCTTGTGCCAGATGCCTCAGACCAGACCATGAGTGCTCTTTGGTTGGTGGCTTAGCCCTGACCTCAGTCCAATCCTTGGTTGTAAGTATCTGCATCTGTCTCAGTCAGCTGTTGGTAGACCCTCTCAGAGGACCACCATGCTAGTCTCCTGTCTGCAAGCACAGCATAGCATCAGCAATAGTGTCAGAATTTGGTGCCTCCATAAGGGATGAATCTCTGTTTGTGCTGGTCACTGCTCAGCCATTTATTCAGTGTCTGCTCCATTTTGATCTCTGCTTTTATTTTAGACAGGGCCAATTTTGGATTAAAACTTTTGACTGTGAATTGATGTTTCCATCTTTCTAATGATGGTCCCATCTAACTACTAGAGGTGGTCTCTTCAGGTTTCATATCCCCACTGTTGGACATTTCAGCTAAGTTCACCCACACTGAATCCTGGGAGCCTCCCCCATCCCAGATCTTTGGGACTTTCTAGAGGTTTCTCCCAGTCCCCAACCCCCACGCCAGCAGCTGTGTATTTCCATTCATTCTCCTGGCCCTCTGGGCTTCTCTTCTGTCAGTCCCCATACCTGATCCTGCCACTCTTCCACCCAGGTCCCTCCCTCTCTTTGCATCCCATGATTATTTTGTGTTGTGGTAAGTGCTGTTTCCCTTATTAGTTCTTGATCTGATCAATAAAGAAGGCAGAAACCAATTGCTGGGAGAAAAAAAAAAAGGTGGGACTTCCGGGTCTCAGGAGGTGGAAGAGTAGACAAAGGGAGAGGGAAGGGAAGGGGGCTTTCAGCCAGGCTTCAGAAAGAGAAGCAGAAACAACCATGTAAGATATTGGTATAGCTAGAACTGGAAGCCTCATTGCAGGCACAGGCTGACTGATAATGAAAGACCCCAGCTTAGCAGCAGTAACGCCATTTTGCAAGGCTGTACTTAAGATGACTAGTTCAGAGAAAGGTTAAAACACTGAGTACAAAGCAGCTGCCAAGCAGGATGTGTTTGGTTGAAGGCCTGGCAACAGGACGACTTCAGTTGAGCACCTGACAATGAGAAAAGCCCTGGGAGAGGTCCCACACCCTGGTGGGGGGCCGAGTCAGCCATTATGTTCCAAGAAGGTAGCTAGGAAACTTGCCCCCGGGCTGAACCCTGAGGGGGCCGACGCCCCTAAGTCTCACTCTTGATCATTGGAAAGACGTCCACGACCGGGCACACAACCAGTCCATCGAGGTTAAAAAAAAGGAAAATGACAGACTCTCTACACATCCGAGTTACCTACTTTCGGAGCGGGATGGCCAGTGAATGACACATTTAATAAGATCATTATTTTACAGGTTAAAGATCGGGTCGTCCACGGACATCCTGACCAGGTTCCTTATATTATCACTTGAGAGAGTCTCGCCTTAAAACTCCCCCCCTGGGCGGAACCCTTCGTGGACCCGAATTGGCCTCCCCTCAACCCCCAGCCTGTCCCCTCGGCCCCGCCCGGTCCGCCGGCCACGTCTTCCTCTCTCTACCTTTGTGAAATCAGAGCCTTCTAAGAAACCTGTCCTCCCGGCAGACCCAAACTCCCCTCTCATAGATCTTCTCTCTGACAGGCCCGGCTAAAACGGAGGAGGCAGAGCCGCCGGCCAGATCAGTTGCCGGGCCACAGTCTGATAAGGGTTTCTCCCCTGTCGCAGGGAGATTGCGCAATAAGCGCGAGGTGATGCCAGATTCAACCTCCCAGGCTTTCCCACTTAGACAGGGAACCGGTGGCCAGACCCAATACTGGCCGTTTTCAGCAGCTGACATTTACAATTGGAAACAACACAACCCTTCTTTCTCCAAAGATCCGGTGGCACTCACCGACCTAATAGAATCTGTTTTACTTACCCACCAGCCTACTTGGGATGACTGCCAACAGCTCTTACAGGCCCTCTTAACCTCAGAAGAAAAACAAAGAGTGTTCCTAGAGGCCAGAAAGCATGTTCTGGGAGATGATGGGCGTCCCACCCAGCTGCCTGAGGAAATTGATGCTGCATTCCCACTTAAGAGACCAAACTGGGATTTTAATACAGCTGAAGGTAAGGGACACCTACGCCTTTATCGCCAGTTGCTTCTAGCGGGTCTCCGAGGGGCTATACGATGCCCTACTAATTTGGCTCAGGTAAAACAGGTATTACAGAAAGCAGGGGAAAGAAACTCCCTCCGCCTTTCTAGAGAGACTTAAGGAGGCCTACCATATGTACACTCCCTATGACCCAGATGACCCAGGACAAATGACGAGTGTCTCTATGTCCTTCATCTGGCAGGCTGCTCCAGATATCAGGACTAAGTTACAGAGGTTAGAAAATTTGCAGGGCTATACATTACAGGATTTACTTAAAGAAGCTAAAAAAAAAGAAGATAGAGTTCGCAGAGAGAGGGAATTTCCTTCTAAGGGGGATTGGAGACTTCTCACTTGGGCTGTCCTTCTTGTTTAGCTTCTTAGGGTCTGTGGGGTGTATCATGAGAATTCAATACTTTTTGGCTAATGATCATTTACCAGTGAGTACATAACATTCATGTTGTTTTCAGTCTATGTTACTTCACTTAGGGTGATCTTTTTCCAGTTCCATTCATTTGCCTGCAAAATTTATGATGTCCTTGTTTTTAGTAGCTATGTAGTATTCCATTGTATGAGTTAACTATGCTTTCTGTATTCATTCTTATATTGAGGACGTTTGGACTGCTATCAGTTTCTGGCTATTATCAACAAGGCTGTTCTGCTATGAACATAGTGGATCAGGTATCCTTGTGATATGGTGGAGGAGTATCTTTTGAGTATATGCCCAGGAGTGGTCCTCAGAACTATTTCCAAATTTCTGAGAAACTACCAGAGTGATTATCAGAGTGGTTATAACACTTCTCAACTCTACCTACAAAGGAGTGTTGCTTTTTTCCACCAAGAGCCTCACCAGCATGTGATATTGCTTGAGTTTTTAATCTTAGCCAATCTGATGGGTATAAGGTAGAATCTCAGGGTTGTTTTGATTTGCATTTTCCTAATGACTAAGGACTTTGAACATTTCATTAAGGTTTTTGGCCATCTGAGATTTCTCTGTTAAGAATTCTCTGATTAGTTCTATACTCCATTTTTAAATTGGGTTATTTTGTTCTTTGGAGTCTAACTTCTTGAGTTCTTTATATATTGGACATTAGCCCTCTGTCAAATGTAGTGTAGGTGAAGATCTTTTCCCAATTAGTAGGCTTCCATTTTCTTCCCTATTGACAGTCTTCTTTGCCTTACAGAAGCTTTTCAGTTTCATAAGGTTCTGTTTATCAGGTGATGATCTTAGAGCCTGATCCATTCATATTCTGTTCAGGAAGTTGTCTCCTGTACCAATGTGTTCAAGCTATTTCTCATGTTCTCTTCTATTAGATTTAGTGTATCCAGATTCATGTTGAGGTGTTTGATACATTATTAGTTGAGTTTTTTGCAGGGTGATAGATATGTACTTATTTGCATCCTTCTACATGTAGACATAGAGTAGACCACCACCATTTGTTGAAGATGCTTTCTTTCCCCCATTGTATGGTTTTGGTATTTTTGTCAAAAATCAAGTGTATAAAGGTGTGTTGGTTTATTTTTGGCTCTTTGATTTGAATCCTTTTGTCAACATATCTAACATGTGACTTCAGCTTTAGTAATGTTTCTTTTACAAATGTGGGTACCCTTGCATTTGGGCCATAGATATTCAGAATTGAGACATCATCTCAGTGGATTTTTCCTTTGAAGAGTATAAAGTGTTCTTCTCCATCTACTTCTTGTATGCAGCAAAATGATGAATCTTTTTTATGCATCCACTCTGTTAGCCTGTGCTTTTTATTGGTGAATTGAGCTAATTGATATAAGGACCATTTTTATTTGTTTCTCTTATTTTGATGTTTGTGGTGTTAATGTGTGTGTGCATGTATGTGTGGATGTGTGTGTGTGTGTGTTTCTCTTTGGGTGTTGCTGTGTAATTATTAATTTATTGTATTTTATTTGGTTTAGTTACCCTGTTTGTGTAGGAGCTTTCCTTTTAGTATCCTCTGTTAGTCCTGGATTAATGGAAGGATATTTTTTGAATTTGGTTTTGTCATGGAATATCTTGCTTCCTCCATCTATATTGATTGAAAGTTTTGTTGGGCATAGCAGTCTGATCTAAAATCTGTGGTTCTTTTAGAGTCTGTAAGACATTTGTTCAGACTCTCTGGCTTTTATAGTATCTGTGATGTCAGATGTAGTTCTGATAGGTCTGCCTTTATATGTTACTTGGTCTTTTTGCCTTGTATCTTTTAATACTGTATCTTTGTTCTATACATTTAGTAGTTTGCTTATTATGTGGAGGAAGGCTTTTCCTTTCTGGTAAAATCTATTTGGTGTTCTATAACCTTCTTGTACATTTATAGTCATCTCTTTCTTATGTAAGGGAAATTTTCTTCTGTGATTTTTGTCGAAGATATTTTCTGAGCCTTTGTTCTGGGAAGCTTTTCCTTCTCTTACTATTATTCTTAGGTTTAGTCTTTTCATAGTGTCCCAAATTTCCTGTATGTTTTATGTAATGAACTTTTTTGATTTTGCACATTATTGATCAATATATTAAATTCTATCATATCTTCTATGCCTGAGATTCTCTCTTCCATCTCTTGTATTCCACTGGTGATGCTTGTGTCTGTAGTTTCTGTTCTCTTTTCTAGGTTTTCCATATCCATGGTTGTCTCCATTTCTCTGTCTCTGTGTCTCTGTCTCTGTCTCTGTCTCTCTCCCCCCCCCTCTCTCTCTCTCTGTGTGTGTGTGTGTGTGTGTTTCTTTCTTACCTTGTTTTGAACAGATTTATTCATTGTTTTCACCGGTTTGATTGTATTTTCCTTCATTTTTAATAGATTTACTAATTCCCTCTTTAAAGGCCTCCACCGTTTTTTTGCAATTTTCTATATTTCATTAAGGGATTTAATTTTCTCTTTAAAATCCTCTATCATCTTCAGAACATGAGATTTAAGGTGATTGCCTTGCTCTTCATTTATGTTAGGTCATCTAAAGCTTGCTGGAATAGGATAGCTAGGTTCTTATGGTGCTGCATTGCCCTGGATTTTGTTGATTGTGTTTTTCACCTGGCATTTAGCTATCTGGTTCTCTCTGTTGTTGGCTGGCTTGGTATTATCCTGAGCTATCAGGTCTCTTGGACTGCAGATAGAGATTGTATTCCCTAATGGTAGAAGACCCCTGCTTGACCTAGGTGACTGCAGGTCTCCAGGGAAACAAGCAGGGCTGGTGGTCCTGGGTGGACTTGAGGGAGTGCCAAGTACCAGTCTTGGAAAGGGATTCCTGAGAGAATGGGTGTCTGGAAACAGGAAAACAAATGACTTGAGTTCAAATCTTGGATTACAAGCTGATAGCCAATATCCTCCATTAGACAGCTTTCTAGATTGCTCTCTCTCTCAAGTTAGCTTTCTCTGGAGATCTCTTCTCAAGAGAGCTTTTTGGGTGTGTTTGGGTTGGGTGTGGATTCTAAAACCTCCCTAGATAGCTCATCTCTCACAGACCAAAATCCCAGTCTTTTATTTACATATCAATTCAGTCATTACCCCAGGTTCTCTTTTGATTATTTCATGTATCAGAATCCAGAGAATCCACTCCCTTGATTCTTAGAAAGAGATAACAAACACACTTTTTTCCACATTGCCAATGAATTCAGAGATTTGCCTGTGTTGGTTAAGCCAAGACAATAAGTTAGCAAGGTTGGACCCTGCCACGAATTTACTATTCCTACCATGCCTGGGCCTAGAGTCTCTGATTCAGGCTGACCTCGAACTCATGGAATCTGCCTGCCTCTCTAAGCACAAAAAGAAAAACAAAACCATAACTGGGTGGGATCTGCCTCCATTCCTCTAGATCTGTAGAGCTCCTTATATAATTAATATTGCATCTTATATTTGCATAGTTGAGAAATTATATATTTTTTGAATTTATGTTTTCAGAGTTCTTTCCCATAACATGAAGGACTGTCCTGAAGGTCTCAGTGTTCACAGTTTTGCTGAGATATAGACACAGCCTCGACTCCTATACTTGATCTGTTTCTAATTCTCATGGAGTCACTAAAATTGACCTAAAAGGCATTCTTCAAAAGAGGAACATGAACATTATTACATGAACAAGCTTCATTCTCACTCCCTGTTAGCTCTATTCCAAGGGCAGCAACCATGGCATACCCTCCTTTACTTGGCCAAGCAAGACCAATGAGGCAGGCACAGCTGTGGCCTGGGAAGTGGAGTGGAGACCTAGGATTGCAGGTAAAAACATTGACCTGAAGATGGAGGCAGAGAGCGATTCATAGGCTTTATATGTGAGTAGGACTATGGGTTGTTTTTCTCTCTTGGATGGCATCTTGCATAGCATCTTCAGATGCCATGAAATATAGTCTTCATGGAAAAGTCTTGTAGGTCCTTTCTAGATCAATTCCTCCAAGACCACATCTGAAATATGTGATTTCTTCTGTAATAGGATCTTGCATTGAGAAACTGAGGTGTAGCCAAATATTGAGAGGTATCCAAGGCAAGCAGCAATTACTTCAGGAGTTTCGTTGACTCTCCTGACAGCTCAGAAGGAAGATTCCAATGCTTGACACTAGGTCTTTGTTATATAGTCTGTGGGTCTCAGGGAGAACTATATCACCTGAAGTGGTATACTTCTTATGTATGTATGATTGTATGTATGCATGTATGTATGTATGCATGTATCTATGAATCTATGTATCTATGTACTCATCCATCTATGCATCTATCAAATTAAATGTTTTATTTTGAGTAAGATGAAATAATGCTACTTTAAGTCTTTTTAAAAAACATCCTTAGTTGCCCTGTCCTACTAGCAAGCCCACTGAATCAACCTAACTACTAAAAAATAAGGCATATTTAAGTAATCATGAAATGTTGATAACATTAAAATGTATGTCTTGTGTGGTAAACCAAGATGATTGCTAACTAATAAAGGTCAAAAGTACTGCAAAAGTAAAGAAACTGGTATATTCCTGCTAAATTATCTAAAAGTGAGTACTGACGTGCTCTATGAGAATGAAAAAAGACCCAGAATATACAGACTTAGAAAGACAAAGACAAGAAGGATAGAATCTGACCATACTATTCTATATCTTTATTGACACAGAGCTAAGGAAAAACACCCAAGGAGTTTTCATTAGTGAAAAGGTAAACAACATTCACTATAACGCTAGATATCAGTGTTTGCTGAAGATTTGTGTTTCACAGTCCTGAACCCAATCTAGGGAATTGAATGTAGCTGACATTATGGTATTGTTATGATGGAGAAGTGTATGTTGCTCTGCCTTTCTTATGAGACTCAGGAAGACTAGAATTATTGTTAAAGGAATCCAGACCTGAAGACAAATGACAACTGCATTATCTCATACTTGAGACTACCTCCCCATTTCACTAGACTCAAACAAATGGCTTCAGCATCGTGACAGTCATTTCAACAGATGATACTGAGGACTATGAATATATGCATGCAAAAGAATACTAGACATTAACCTCTCACTTATTAAAAAATCAACTCACATTGGTTAAGTACATAGGGTACTTACACTGATTAACACATAGGGTAAATTCTCCAGACATTCTATAGAAAGGATGTATTTGTATGGAAATTCAAAAACAAGCTACAGTAGCTACAAAAAGAGACAAATGGAATTACATGGGAATAAAAAAAAATCTCAGCAAGGGATAGATTTAACAGAGTGGAGTGATATTTAATATAATGTGAGAAAATATTTCAAGCTATGTATATTAAAGGAAATAACATTAGATAGGGAGCTCGCACACCTTGGGAGCAAAAAGTAAATGGTCTAATTAAAAAATTGACAGCAGATCTGGGGCTTTAGGTCAGTGGTAATAAGCTTGCCTAGCATGTGAAAAGCCCTCAGTTTGACCTTCACCAACATTGAAAATGAGGTAATAAAATACAATAGACATTTCTCAAAAGACTTAGAAGTGACCAATAAATATGGAAAAAGATATTCAGTATCACTTTCCATCATTATGCAAATCAAAGCAATTTGACAGAGGTATTATTTCATACTTGTTACAGTGGATTTTGTCAAAAGGAGAAAACAATGCATAGCAAATATTGGTTTGTAAAAAGGAAAACAATCACTGTCAGTGAGAATATTAATTAGTAGATGAATTTAAAAGAAACAACTTACTGGTTCCTCAAAATTTGATTAAAATGATCATATAATACAGTATTCCATTACAGGGTTTAGAGCCTGTGAGGTTTGATTAGGATTGTCAATTTGATTGGATATAAAATCTATAGAATGCATTTTCCAGAAATGATTCACTGAAGAGGGAAACTCCTCTACTCAAGCGTAGCCAAAACCTGATAGCAGCTGCTCAGATAGAGAAAAGTATGAGGAAACTGTCATCGTGTTTGCCGACCTGAGTAACTCCATGTCCTAATGGCTACTAGTGCTATTTCCATCCTTCTTTGACATTATAATGTTATAGTATCACAGGGGGGGGGTGTATTAAGGAAAAGCTATTTCTTTCTAGTCAAAAGAATGAAATCCACTTTTCTCCAAGTTTTAGAACTACTTCTTGACCCGGGCCCTTGCCTGTCTACTAGAGGTGGTCTCTACAGATTCTATCTCCCCATTCACTGTGCATTTCAGCAAAAGTCATCCTCATTGGTTCCCGGGAGCCTCACATTCCCCTGGTGTCTGGGACACTCCAAAGGCTATCCTAGTTCCTCATTCCCTTTGCTACATATATTTGTTAGATTTCCTGACCCTCTGTATCTCCCTCACATGCCCTAGAGTTCCTGATACTGCCCCCTTATTTGCTTCCCCTACTTTCTCCATCCAAGGTCACCCTCTCCCTTCACTTCCCATGATAATCCTGCCTCCCCCCCCAATGCAGGACTGAATAATCCACACCCTGGTCTTTCTTCTTTTGAAGTTCCATATGGTCTGTGGATTGTATCATGAACATTATGAGCCTTTGGGCTAATATCCACTTATCAGTGAGTACATATCAAGTGTATTCTTTTATGGCTGGGTTCTCACTCAGGATGATATTTTCTGGTTCCATCCATTTGCCTGTCAATTTCATGAAGTCATTATTTTTTATTGCTGAGTAGTCCTCCATGGTATTCCATATTTTCTGTAACCATTTTTCTGTTGAGGGACATGTGGGTGGGTTGTTTCTAGCTTCTGGTTATTATAAATAAGACTGCCATGAACATAATGGAGCACGTGTCCTTTTGATAAGTTGGAGCATTTTAGGGGGGTGGGTATATGCCCAGTAGTGGTATAGGTGAGTCTTCAGGTAGATCTACTTTTCTCAGGAATCACCAGACTGATTTCTAAAGTGGTTTTACCAGCTTAAAATCCCATCAGCTATACAGGCATGTTCCTCTTTCTCTACATCCTCACCAACATATTCAACAACAGATGATGTCACTTGTGTTTTTGATTTTAGCCATTCTGATTGGTGTGAGGTGGAATCTCGGGGTTGTTTTGATTTGCATTTCCCTATTGAACATTTCTTTAAGTGCTTCTTAGCCATTCTATTTAGCTCTGTACTCTCCTTTTTTGGTTGTTGTTTAATTTTTTTTTTATTTTTTTCTCCATCTTTATTAAATTGGGTATTTATTTACATTTCAATTGTTATTCCCTTTCCCGGTTTCCAGGTCAACATCCTCCTAACCCCTCCCCCTCCCCTTCTATATGGGTGTTCCCCTCCCCATCCTCCCTCCATTACCGCCCTCCCCGCAACAATCCCATTCACTAGGGGTTCAGTCTTGGCAGGACCATGGGCTTCCCCTTCCACTGGTGCCCTTACTAGGCTATTCATTACTACCTATGCAGTTGGAGCCCAGAGTCAGTCCATGTATAGTCTTTGGGTAGTGGCTTAGTCCCTGGAAGCTCTGGTTGCTTGGCATTGTTGTTCATATGGGGTCTCAAGGCGCTTCAAGCTCTTTCATTCCTTTCTCTGAATCCTTCAACGGGGCTCCCATCCTCAGTCCAGTGGTTTGCTGCTGGCATTCGCCTATGTATTTGTCATATTCTGGCTGTGTCTCTCAGGAGAGATTTACATCTGGTTCCTGTCAGCTTGCACTTCTTTGCTTCATCCATCTTATCTAGTTTGGTGGCTGTATGTGTATGGGCCACATGTGGGGCAAGCTCTAAATGGGATTTCCTTCAGTCTCTGTTCTGAATTTGCCTCCCTATTCCCTCCCAAGGGTATTCTTGTTCCCCTTTTAAAGAAGGAGTAAAACATCCACATTTTGGTCATCCTTCTTGAGTTTCATGTGTTCTGTGCATTTAGGGTAATTTGAGCATTTGGGCTAATATCCACTTATCAATGAGTGCATACCATGTGTGTTTTTCTGTGATTGGTTTACCTCACTCAGGATGATATTTTCCAGTTCCATCCATTTGCCTATGAATTTCATAAAGTCATTGTTTTTGATAGCTGAGTAGAAACATGAGATTCCACCTCATACCCATCAGAATGGCTAAGTTCAAAAACTCAGGCAACAGCAGATGCTGATGAGGATGTGGAGAAAGAGGAACACTCCTCCATTGTTGGTGGGATTTCATACTGGTACAACCATTCTAGAAATCAGTCTTGATGTTCTTCAGAAAATTGGACATTGAACTACCTGAGGAACCAGCTATACCTCTCTTGGGCATATATCCAAAAGATGCCCCAACATATAACAAAGACACATGCTCCACTATGTTCATAGCAGCCTTATTTATAATAGCCAGAAGCTGGAAAGAACCCAGATGCCCTTCAACAGAAGAATGGATACAGAAAATGTGGTACATCTACACAATGTACTCTACTTTTTAATAGGGTTATTTGGTTCTATAAAGTTTACCTTCTTTAGTTCTTTGTATAGTTTGGATATTAGCCTTATATCAGATGTCGGGTTGGTAAATATCTTTTCTCAATCTGTGGGTGGCTGTTTTGTACTACTGACAGTGTCTTTTGCCTTACAGAAGCTTTTCAATTTTATGAGGTCCCATTTGTTCATTCTTGATCTTAGCACATAAGCCATTGGTGTTCTTTTCAGGATATTTTCCACTGTGCCCATGTGCTCCAGTCTCTTCCCCACTTTCTCTTCTATTAGTTTCAGTATATCTGTTTTCATGTGGAGGTCCTTGATCCATTTGGACTTGAGCTTTGTATAAGGAGGTGAGAATGGATCAATGTTCATTCTTCTACATGCTGACCTCCAGTTGAACCAGCACCATTTGTTGAAATGCTATCTTTTTTTCCACTGGATGGTTTTAGCTTCCTTGTCAAAGATTAAGTGACCATAAATATGTGGTTTCTTTTCTTGATCCTCAATTCTGTTCCATTGATCTACTTGCATGTGTCTGTACCAATACCATGCAGTTTTTAATCACTCTCAGTCTATAGTATAGCTTGAGGTCAGGGATGGTGATTATCCCAGAAGTTCTTTTGTTGTTCAGGATAGATAGTTTCATTATCCTGGGTTTCTTGTTATTTCAAATGAGTGAGAATTTCTCTTTGTAATGCTATGAAGAATAGAGTGGAAATTCTGATGGGTATTGCAATGAATCTGTAGATTACTTCTTGTAAGATGGCCATTTTTACTATATTAATCCTGTCAATCCATGAGCATAGGAGGTCTTTCCATCTTCTGAGGTCTTCTTTATTTTTTTTTTGTTGTTGTTCAGTGATTTGGAATTGAAGGAAGAACAGGGACAAAAAATGGAACAGAGACTGAAGGTAGAGCCATTTTGGGACTTCCGCACCTGAATATCCATCATGTCTGCAGCCACCAAACCTGATTCTGTTGCTGTTGTCAAGAGATACTTGGTGACAGGAACCTGGTGTGGTGGTTCCTTGGGAGATCTAGCCAACTGACTAGTGCAGATGTGGTTACTTGGAGCCAATGATCAGACTGAGCTCAGGGAACCTTGTGGAGGAGCTGGAGAAAGGACTGGAGGAGAAGAGAGGGTTTACAACCCCATTGGAAGAACAACATAGGCTGATCTGCCCACTCAGTTCTCCCAGAGACCGAACAACCAACCGAAGTGTACCTGAAGAGATCCATGGCTCCAGATACATATGGTTCAGCAGATGGCCTGTATGACAGCAGTGGGAGGACCCTGGTCCCAGGGAGGTTTGATGTCTCAGCATAGAAGGATCCTGGAGTGGTAGGACAGGAGAGAGTGGGTAGATGAGAACCCTTATACAGGCAAATGGGAGGTGGGAAGGCAGATGTGGGATGGGGTGTTGTTTTAGGGATAACCGGGTAATAGGATATCATTTGAGATGTCAACGGATAGAATGGTTAATAAAATAAAATAACTAGAAAAAAAAGAACTACTTCTCAGGATGGTGGAATCAACTTTAGCTATGCTAAAGAGAGTTGAGGAATATCTATCCTTTTAATGAGATAATGTACTTTTCCATAGCTACAAGGCTACCTTTAGCATGTATGCTTGCAGAGATACAACCACATAATGTCCATTATATGTTCCAGGCTTTTCTTGAAAGTAACTCTCCTCACCTCTGATTTCCTTTATAAACATCTTGGTTTTCCTCCCTATTAAATGCTCCCCCACATAGTGCTTTTCTCTGTGACTTCTTGTCTGCACCATGGATGACTTCCATTTCAAAACAAGCCAGCTTAACAGAAATTGTATAATTGTGCTTCCTTTCCTCTATCTTCCATCAGGAAGTTTTACAGATTGCTTGCCCTCATATTTTTCTTTTAAACTTTAATAAAATTACCCCCAAACATTTTCCACATTTCAGTACAGATATAATGTATACATATTGCATAATTTTCTGTCCCTTTTCCTCCCTCCAACCCTTCCATAGTGGCAGAGGAGGGCAGAGAGATTGTATGAGATAGAAGAGCACAAAGTTTTCTCTGAAATTATGTCTCCTAGAAATATCAGAGGTGCTATACTTATGGATTCTCATTAGTAAAACAGCCTAAATAAGACTTGAACAAAGATACCACCCACAGACATATCAATATAGACAGGACAAATCTCATGAGAACTCAACCCTAGGAAAAGAACAACAGCTAGTAAGAAAGGCTGAGAGCTAGATTTTAGATACGGCATTTATTGCAACAATATAAAAGCAACCTAGAAGAGTTTAGGACATTTCAGGTAGGATAACAATCCTGATTTGATCATTATGTATTATTAGCTTAAATCCACACTATATCTTACCACATATATCTGTGTAATTTTATTCTTAAGTTTACATATTTACTTATAAAAATGTAATCTCAAACAATTATAGGTATTTACTTTTAGCATGTGTGTTGGAAACAATAACATGGAAAGGATGATTTGATCAGTTTCAAAACAATAAACACAAAACAAAATTTACATTGATTTCAGATCAGTGCTTATGAATATATACATGTGTAGAAAATACTAAAAAGTAATATTTTGTAGTGGAACTTTAAGCAATCCTTTATTTATTTCTGTTATTTTTCTGTGTTTTCTAAAGTATGTCTAATACATCTATGAAACATTTAATTGCATTTATTGCTCTGACAATGTCTCACACTATAGCTAAGGCTGGACTTGAACTTGCAATCCTTTTGCCGCAGTCTTCTGAGTGATTAGATTTTGGACCTACAGTACTACATCCAACTTACTTTCTGTAATTATAACTGTTATGAATCAGATTTGCTGAAATACTCTTTTCTATGAAAATGTCAATATAAATATTTATTCATTCAAGGTCTGTCAACAACTATTCTAATTCCTTAGTATTTGTTAGGTGCAAAGAGAATAATACTCTAGAAATCTGAAGACCTCAAAAGTCCAAATAAATGTGCCTTTGGTGAATGCAAGCATAAGTTTGAAAATGGTAAATTCAAAAGTCACCACATAATTACTTCCATTGGAGAGGGTAAGTGAAATTCCTTAGATAAAAAACTGTTGGACAGATCATATTTTACTAGTTCTTGGATCTTTTGTTTTTCATTTAGCTTTTCCTTTTTTATGATGCATTAAATTCTTTGATAAGCTTCACTTTGCCATAAGGATGGATTTGATAGTTTTGCATTGTATTACCTGGAGTAAGCCCACCAGACCATGCATTCAAGGTAATTTCATTTTATCTGGAAGTGTAATTGAAGAATTGCATTTTGAATGTTAGAAGATCTCTAAAATGATTCCTAGCATGAACCTTGGTCAACTGGATACAATCCTATTTAATAGTGCCTTTGATAGCATTCATTTAAAATCCCAGTGCCAAATTCTGGGGGAAAGAGACCTTGAATAAAATTAGTTTCTAAAGGAACAAAGAAGGTAACATGTGCTTTCTTTTTTTTAATCCAAAATTGATGACAATCTTAAAATGTCAGATCTGCCTGCATTTAAATAGCACATTCATAGAAAAATGAACTATTTTTGCATAGGATAAAAAAATACACATGAGTGGTCATAGAACTTCCGGAGGACAAGTACCTATTTCATCATCTCTTTATGTTATCAGAAAGCAGGTTGAAATGCCCTTTACAAAACACTTACAGTATTGGCAAAGAGAAAAGGCAGCAAAGTGGTTTGATTAAAGTTCTAATTGTTATGAGATTGAAATGTAATTAAGTTATCTGTATTTTATTTTAATTTCAGCTCTTTTAAAATAGAAATCCAAAGTTGTGGAATGTAATTATTGTTAGGGAGACTGAGTCACTTCCATTTACTTTCAGAACTAATTGGCACAAAAAATATAATTTAGAGCTATTTATTTGTCCCCTCAAATACAATATTCTAGTTGCCTACAATTTGGAGAATGCATTTTTATTTTCCTTCATAGCATAAGAGTGCTAAAACCAATGATTATCATTAAAGGAAAGTAGGCAAAAAGCATATTTTAAAATCATCAAAATTTAATTCTTTCTCATTTTGAAACTAAAATGAAGCTATGGAGACAATGCAAGAGTCACATTCTCTTCTTCTGGCCTAGGAAAATGGAGAGGGACTAAGAACAAGTGATTGCTAGAAATGGAATTTGAAAGTAAACAACAGCTCAACACACACACACACACACACACACACACACACACACACACACACACACACGGAAATCATGCCTCGTAAGGTTCATTCTCCATCAAGCATACTTCTCTTTGAAATAGAGATCCATTATAGAAAACAACACACAATTAAAATGCAGAGTTGTAGATCCCTGTCTCAATGGATGCAACTACAAAATACTCTTGCAATTCATAGAACATTGAAGAATGGTGAACAAAAAGACTGAAGCAGCCAGAGTATCAGAGAATTTGCTGTGAGATTGTATCTCCTAATAACTTTCAAACCTATACTCAGAAAGTCTCACACACATGGCTGCCTGAATGTGAACAGAACAAGGAGGACAACAATTGTGGTAGCTGTTCTTGGTTGTCAACTTGACTACATTTGGAATTTACTACAGCACAGAATGGGAGCACACTTTTTGATTTTTAAATTCTTTATATGTTTTGCATATTAACCCTCTATTAGATGGTTCTCTTCTACTCTGTGAAATTCCTCCTAACTTGAGTAATTTTTTTGTTTGTTTTTTTTTTTTTGTTGTTGTTGTTCTAACACTTTTCATCTATTAAGTGCCATTTGTCATTTGTATTAATTCCTTGGCAAATGAGTTTGTAATTTTTAATTTAATTTTTTATTCACTTCATATACTAATCACAGTTCCTGTCCCTCTCTTCTCTTCCAAGTCACTCCACTACAAATCCCCCCATGCCTCCTCCTCCTCCTTATTTTAATTATGTGTATATGTTTTCCAGCATGTGAGTGCAGGTGCCCCAAAGACACCAAAGATGTCTGATTGCCCTGGCACTAGTTGTGAACCACTTGATGTGGGTACTGGGAAATGAACTCAGGCCTTCTGAAAGAACATTACATACAATTAACCACTGAGACATCTGTTCAACTAACCTGAAATCATCGGGCTGATAGAAGCTGACACACCAACCAGGGAGCATGTAGGGGCTGGACCAAGGCCACATTTATAGCCAAAGTACATCTTGGTTTTCATGTGGGTTCCCTAATAATTGGACTCTGCTCCTTGCCATTGGATCCCTTCCTCCATAGCTAGACTGCCTGGTTGGACAGCAGTAGGAGAGGATGTGATGAGTACAGTTCGGACTATTTGCCTCATGGAAGGGTATTACTCAAGGGATCTACCACTTTTCTGAGCAAAAGAGGAGGGGCAATGGGGACAGACTTGTAAGGGTAGGACTGGGAGGAGAGAATGGAATAGGCTGCAATTGGGATGCAAAGTCAATAAAATATAAATTATTGAAAAAGGAAAAAAGAATGTCTTTTCTGGACTGAGTGGTGGTGGCACATGCCTTTAATCTCAGCACTCAGGTGGCAGATGTAGAGAGATCTCTGAATTTGAGGTTAGCCTGGTCTACAAAGATAATTACAGAACAGCCAGGGTTACACATAAAAACTCAGCCTTTATAAAAACAAAGAAAATTATATATTATTGTCAGTAGTAATATAGAAAATATCAAAAGGAACTGACAAAGTAACATATAATAGAATAATGGTATGAAAAGCTGCAAGCAACAAATCAATGAAATTAGAAAAATAATATTGAATGAGGTATGTTCATAAGTTCATATATTCTTTCTCATCTTTGTCTCCTATCTCCAAAATTTTAGATCTGAGTACATATACAGGAGTAACTGAAGAAAACAAGATAGTTAAAAGGGACCAATTATAGGATGTGGGGGTAGAGTGGGGGAAAATAGAGGGGAGACTAGCAGAGTACAAGTGATTTCTTTGAGGAAATGGGGAGGATGGATATGTTATAACTAGAAAGAAGATAAAGAAATACAGAGGAAGGCAGGAACATAAAATGACAAGAAAGATGTCTGAAAAGTCATTGGGAAATAAAATGTTAGTTATCTATACAAAAGAACTACAATATATGCTAAGTCTGTGTATAAATATATGTATGTACTTTAGATAAAAGTAGATTTTCTCATCTGGGCTGACAATGCTCCCTCCAAGAGCTGATATCATTGAAACAGGCATGAGATGCTCTCTGTTGTCCAAGAGACTCCCAAAAATTAGAGCCTATTGCTATTGCCCTTGGGGCCCCCAGAGGTAGAAGATAATTTCTTCTTCCTGGATATGATGCACTGTAGAAAAAGGGCCCAGCAGTCCCTGAGGTGAAATTAAGGTCAAAGCCCCCTCCAGGAGGACTACTTTTCATGGTATCAGAAGTAGTCATGAAAACTTTCAAAGGAAGGAAGCAACACAGTCTTATCCGACTGAGACAACAATGTGTAATCACCACCTTCACATGTTGGAGGTATCCAATAGCTGTTCAATTTGAATTATGGACCACTCAACAAAAGGGAAGTCATGCCTTCTACAGAAAACTAGCCAACTCTTAGGGCTAGTGGAGTCATGGATTATGGATGAGAATATACAACTTGTGATTTACCAAACCAGAGCAAATGTAAACTACATTCTAAATATTTGTCATATATTTACAGGTTAAACGTAGTTCCCACTGATCACCAAGGGAACTTCTCTTTGCAACTGGTGGAAACCACTATAGAAAACTACAACTAGCAAAAGGGTAGTTTTAGAGCCCAAGTTCCAATAAGTCTCCAATAAAACTCATGAACCTAAGGCTCAAGGAGCTTTGCAGATCAAAAGGTAGGAAGATAGTAAGAGACAGAGAGGAGCAAGGAGTTTGTTGGGAGATTTCGTCTCCTAGTTATGTAAGAAACTCCTCCTATGAAGTGTCACTGACTTTCTAATTGTGAGCTGAAAGAGGCCAAGAGCAATAGGTGTGTTAATGTGGATGATGAAAGCCCAGGTGAGTGCAGTCCTATGCAAAGAACTACAGGAAGCTCAAGAATGCTGAGAGTTGTTTTAATAATGGTAGCCAGAGAAGAGCAAATCATTTTGGTATTCTCACCAAATGGTCAACCCCAAACCCAGGCTACAAATAACAATATAAAGGGCATGCAGGTGTTATTCATGTGTTTAAGAATGTACACACACACACACACACACACACATCTATGTAACAACACTTAATGAAATAAGAGTCCATGTAGATCAAGGAGGAATATATGCTCATGTTTATAGAAAAGGAAAAGAAGAAAGTATAAAATTATATTACAATCTCAAAAATAAAAGAAATATTTAAAAGTTATGGGCAATATGTTGATATTTGTATTATTTAAGTGATTTAACAGCACCTAATAGAGAAAAGGAAAAAATAACTAGGTAGTATCCATGCATTGATCATGGCAAATTATACCTTTCCACAGTTTGAAATATAAATTTAAATACCAGTAGAAAATCAACTTGAAATTATTATTTTTTCCAGTTGAAATCTGTTTGTTTATTTATTTATTTCTACATTTTTACTCATTATTTTGTTTATTTACATTTTAAATGTTATCTCCTCTCCCAGTTTCCCCTGAAAACCTCCCCACCTCCTCTCCCTCCCCCCTGCTTTTATGAGGGTGCTCCTCTACTCACTGACCCCCTTCCTCCCCACTGCTCTATTATTCCCCTACACTGGGGAGTTGAGCTTTCACAGGACCAAGGGCTTCTCCTCCCATTGATGCCTGACAATGCCATCCTCTGCTACATATGCAGCTGAAGTCGTGGGTCTGTCCATGTGTATTCTTTGGATGACGGCTTAGTTCCTGGGAGCTCTGTGGAGTCTGGTAGGTATCATTCCTCCCATGCTGTTGCAAACTCCTTCAGCTCCTTCAGTCTTTCCCCCAAATCCTCCATTGGGGTTCCTGTGCCCATTCTGAAATTTGGTTACAAGCATTCACATCTGCTTTGGTAAGGCTGTGGCAGACCCACTCAGGAGATATCTATACCACCTTCTTGTTTGCAAGCACTTCCCAGCATCAGCAACTATCTGGGGTTGGTGGCTACATATGGGATGGATCCCTATGTTGGTCAGTCCCTAGATAGCCCCTCTCTCAGTCTCTTCTGCTCTCCTTGTCCCTGGATTTTCTTTAGACAGGAGCAATTCTCAGTTAAAATTTTGTGAAATGTGGGTGGCCCCATCCCCCAACCGGTGGCTGCATCTGACCTCTGTATATGGGCTCTACAGGTTCATCTTATTTGAACCAGTATTTGTATGAAGTGTCCAGTTCCAAGACAATAAAAATACTGCTATGAATATAGAACTTACTCTAGAGCCAATGGTGAATTTAATCAAATAACTAACCATAGCGTTCCACTTCTTACGGTCTTAACAGTAATTTCAGAAGCCACAGAAGGGAAAAATCTGCTTTCATAAAGCCAGATGGGCCCAAACATAGCTCAGAGTTTGGCCCCATAGTCAGAAATTTTAGAATTATTTGTGTAATTATATTTCTCTCCAAAATTTGAAGGACATTATGTCTGTGCAGTGCATATAGTTTACTTTCAGCTCAATCAGTCCCTCTTGTAATGAGCTTCAGTAATGGGTCAGATGTTTGCTAATTCAGGTACTTCCTGAGGTAGGAATTCCAAAGGCAGCTGCAGATTTTATTTTTTTCAGCATGCATCATTTTTTTCTTAAATTCACCAATAACACATGAACATTTTAGGAAAACAAGAAACTATAGATAAGCAAAGCATTTTAAAATCAACTCTTCTCCCATTATTTGCTGTTAACAATCACTATTATACATACTAGATACGTAACTATCTAGAAATTTGTGTGTACTTGTTAAGTGAGATTTAGTAATAAGAATTACTATAGTACAATGTTCTATAAATTTCACTTATACTTAAAATAGTTATAGATTTTTTTTTTATTTAGTAAGTTCTTGGACTGTTTTTTCCAGGTGCATAGTAATCTATGCCACTAAGTTCATGGTCTTTTGGGTAGTTTTAGATAACATAAGCTTACTGCCATTAATAAACTTGTGGATGTAGTGTGTTGTGATATAATCATATCAAGGGAAAGTTTTAAAAATGATATTTATCAATGTGGATTTAAAATCTGAAAGATTCACCTTATTTGTAAATCAAGTTTTCCACAGTTCCATATTGTAAGCCTCCCCCCTGTGTGTGTGTGTGTGTGTGTGTGTGTGTGTGTGTGTGTGTGTGCAAATTCTTTAATTTGGGATTCCTATGGCATGACTCCAAGAAGGCACATGATAATTTCACACAGAAAATGTTTCTTTGCAGAGAGAAATCACAATCTTAGTAGAAAGAACCCACATATATATATATAAATATATATATATAAATATATATTTATATATATATAGTGGTTGGCAAGTAGTTATGCCTACCTTTTGCTCTGAACTGAGATACAGTCTTTAGTTTTCAGAGTCTTAAGGCAACCTGCTTCTTGACATAGAGAATCAATGTTATCTTGATTTTCTGCTGTGTAAGTATCCTTGCAGAAGTTGTCAAGAGCAAAGAACTGTCAATGCTTTCACAGAAATGTGAGAGACTAATGGAGTGGAGAATTTTGACCAATACAATTATTGATTCATAATGGGTGTGAATTATAAGAAATGTCAAAATGATATCCTTAAATGTTATAATTTTCACTCCTCTCAATACCTTTTGAAAGTCATTACTTATTGACATTTCACACATACTCTATTTTTGCCAGTCCTTCAAATTATAGCCATTATTATATATGGGGCTTCAAATTTAAAATTTTTAATTCATCTTGATGTGTATATTTGCCATTTGCATTTGTTCAATGGTCAATTTCTCTTTCAAGAGAACTATTCATTTATCCTACAGATTTTTTTATTGTTTTTGTCTTAGTAATTCATGGGTGACTTTACAAATTTAAAATATGGGTATGTGAAGCAAAGTCACACATCAAAT
The DNA here is from genome assembly GCF_021556685.1 of Rattus norvegicus. Classification (NCBI taxonomy): domain Eukaryota; kingdom Metazoa; phylum Chordata; class Mammalia; order Rodentia; family Muridae; genus Rattus; species Rattus norvegicus. The sequence continues at coordinate 104,446,939 of NC_141554.1, read as the reverse complement.
ACTACTTGGTTTTGTACTTTAACTTTATTTTCTTAACCGAAAAGATTCTATATATGGTTAATACTCACCGAGACTCCTTCTTTAAAATTATAATATTCTTTCATAAATACCACTATATGTAAAAGTGAGCTTAATCTCATTCCAAAATATGTAATGTATGCTGTCACCTGATAACATGTGCTAAACTCATAGTCATTTTATGTTCAAATACCTATACTTTTCTGAATGTATCTTTTCCTTCAGGTTTCAAGTTCAGTGTTGGTAGATATCTTTTCATATCAATAAGGAAGTACAATATTATGAACCAAGGCGGGGGGGTCGAAAAAGTTTAGGCCCTTGGAGCTCTTTTAATTCAAAAAAAAAAAAAGAAAAAGAAAAAGAAAAAAATCATGTATAGTGAATTTCCTTAGCAAGTTTCATGACCTAGCCATCTGACAGCATTCAACAAAATTAAATATCTTATCCTCTTCAGCTTCTGCCAAGTATCTCATAAACTGACTATGGTTAGCGGCACAAACACAAAGAGAATACACTGCCTCAATCACTTCTTTCCCATGACTTTACCTTACAAAGCAGAAGCCTGCTTGACAAATGATGGGGTGGGAGCTATATACAGAACCTTTCCTTTTTTCACTTGAATGAACTTTTGAAATGTTCTATTTTATTGCAAGTGCCTCATCTAGAGAAAATGAATCCAACTTTTATATATTAGGAGGAAAGATTTCAAATTACATTTTGGCAGGTAGCTAAATATCATGAATGTTAGAAACGTTGATATTTAATGGTGATATCAAGTAAGGTCTTTAATTAAAGGATGAACTATTCAGTTAATTAATCTAAAAGTTTCTTAATCTATATAGAAAAATTTAAAATGAACTAACTTCCTTGGGATATGTACAAAACTCAACTCTAGATGGAATAAGTGCTTTGATTTAAAAATCAAACTTTTTTTTTATTAACTTGAGTATTTCTTATATACATTTCGAGTGTTATTCCCTTTCCCGGTTTCCGGGCAAACATCCCCCTCCCCCCTCCCCTTCCTTATGGGTGTTCCCCTCCCAACCCTCCCCCCATTGCCGCCCTCCCCCCATAGACTAGTTCACTGGGGGTTCAGTCTTAGCAGGACCCAGGGCTTCCCCTTCCACTGGTGCTCTTACTAGGATATTCATTGCTACCTATGGGGTCAGAGTCCAGGGTCAGTCCATGTATAGTCTTTAGGTAGTGGCTTAGTCCCTGGAAGCTCTGGTTGCTTGGCATTGTTGTACTTTTGGGGTCTCGAGCCCCTTCAAGCTCTTCCAGTTCTTTCTCTGATTCCTTCAACAGGGGACCTATTCTCAGTTCAGTGGTTTGCTGCTGGCATTCGCCTCAAACTTATGTATAACTAATATAGACTTTATGTGATGATCATTTTTGAGTAAATGATTTCTTAAAGCATATGGAACACTAGCTCAAAAGCAAAATATTGATCACATTGACTACATTCATAACAACTTATGCACAACCATTCAATGTAGATAAAAGAAACTGTAGAGTGCTCAGTTCTAAATGGGACAGAAGTATCATAACTTCTACTTCAAAGGCTCAGAATCATCATGGTTAGAGGGAGTGGAACAATTGTAAAAATCAGAAGCAGTAGACACCTACAGTAGAACAGTACTTTGGACATGACAGGGACATTGCAGATATTAACTCACAGTGTCAAAGATCAAAATAGTCAGAATTCCAGACTAAGTGGTGGATAACAAATGAAGTCAGATCCCTAGATGAGAAGCTACTGGCAAAATTTTGACAACTAGTGGAAGGAGAGTCAGTTTTCCTTAAAGGTATAGACTCTGAGAAGCTGCCCACACTCTGTTAGATGTTCTTAATCTTATGTACATTTAGGTAGCACTAAGTGAACTCGGTGGGTTTAAAGCAAAAAAGCACATCATGTGACAGAGAAGTGGTGAAAGGGATCAGGAAGGAATTTTAGGGTAGGGAATAGAAATTTGAGTCAATTACATGCATGGATGGAATTCTCACATCATAAAAAAATAATGACTAAACAATAAAGTGTGCAAAAAGATGTACCAGTTCACAGAATATAAAAATCTACTAATGAGTATCAGTCTTATAAAAGAGGCTATATTAATAAATTACAGAATAGTTTAACATAAAATATATAATATGATACATATAACATTAAAGACTAATGTCAAAGAGAGATAGATTGCTAAAAGGATAATGGCACTTGCTAGTAAAGCTGAGCATTTGAGTTTGAATCTGAGAATTCACATAGTCAAAGGAGAGAGCCAAGTACTCCATAATGTCTGCTGACTTCCACAAGTATACCCTGGCACACACGCTCCTAAAAACACATAACACACACACACACACACACACACACACAAACACACAAACACACACACATTCACAAACAATACACATACTCATGGCAAATGTAGCATATTTAAAGGACCGATCTTAAAGAAATACCATATAATACTAATTTATGTAAAAAAACAAAATCAAGAACATTGGTAGTATCAGAGATTTTAGTAGCTCAGGTGAGAACAAAGCATGCTATAGCCCCTTTGGAAAAGTTTGCCATAATCTAATAAGGTGAAGTATCCTCATATTCCATATAGTGTAGACTTCAAGCTAAGTACTCTCTAAACAAGTTGATTTCCTAATTACCTGCAGTACTAAAATTTCTACCATAATTTATGTTTTTACTTCCCTGTATTTAGTGATCAACTACTTAAAAGAAAGGCCCTCAAACTGGTCATTCCTGTTTAACTAAGTAAAACATATACCCAAGAAATAAAGATATTTTCCTGCTTTTTTATTGAGAAGCCTACAACTGACCATGAACTATGCTCTTTAGTTCAAAGTTCTTGATATACAATCTGTACAGTTAGATCTTATAAGGTGAAATAATTTATGTAACATCACATTTTATGTAAATTCCTACAGCTAGAATGCAGGCTCTTCCAATACTACTACTTGTGGTATACACTTATAAGCACTGACTTCTCCCATTCTCTACTCCAAAGGAAAATTATGAGCAAATGATTATCTGTATATTTTTATTGAAGGAAACATGAATATATAACTTGAACGCAATAAACCAGCTGGATCAAGTGAATGCATTCTAACTAATTCTTTTATCTTTACTTTAACACAAAAAGATTGAAAATTGAGACAGAGGCCCTTTGTTGAGTTTGACAGTAGCTAATTGAATGACGTTAAAGAATTAATTACCCTAAAATAGTTTCAGTTTTACATTTTAAAGGAATATCTGCACTTCATGCTTTCATATTCTTTAAAACGTATGTGTAAACTAATCAAGATACTATCAAAAGCATCTGGGGATTCAGTCAAGATTCTTGGTACTTGGAAGTATCTTTATACTGTACAGCCTCCATGAATCATTCATCTATTTGAATTTCTTTTTCATTAATACTTTCATTGTATTCCTTTAGATGTTTTGTCTGCATATATATATATATATATATATATATATATATATGTGTGTGTGTGTGTGTGTGTGTGTGTGTGTGTGTGTGTGGGTGTGTGTGTGCGTGTGTGCCACATTGATTCTTATAGTCTGTGGAGGCCAGAAGAGTGTGAAATGCCAGGAACTGGAGTTACAGATGGTTGTGAGCTTTCATTTAGATGCTAGAAACTGAGCCTGGGTTCTCTGAGAACTGTGAGTGCTCTTAACAAGTGATCTACCTCCCTTGCCTCATGATTTTGAATTTTTGATATAATAATGTGCTTACAAAATTTGATTGTTTCTCATCATTTACCTTAACAGTGAAATCTCACCTTATTTCCCTTCACCAGGAATACGCCTGTAACTGTTATCAGTTTTACAACAAAGAAACAGTTCTATTATAATAGAGTGGGCATCTACCAGGCATCAGTGACGACTTTGCCCTGTTTAGAAAGGAAGATGATATGATTATGAGTTTTATTAATATTTCTACTGTCAGTTCGCCCATTTCCTCCTTCCTATACTTAAGGCTGTGTTACTAAACCTTTCTCATCTTGGTTCTATATTCTTTGATAAAAATATTTTTTGAGAACATGTTTCTCAAGCCAGTATATTTTTCTCTACATTTTATTCTTTGGACTTAAAAGACTTATATTCCTAACATTTCTCTCCTGACGTTTTTAAAATAACATTATGATAAAACAAACAAATCACTCTCTTTGTTTTGTTGCCAAGACGATCAAAAGTGAGCCTTCCAATTCTGGATTATAGTTCATTCCAGATATTCAGGTCGACAACCAGGAAAGCCACTACGACACTAAAGTGTATTTTTGAAATAAATACTTACTAAATGTTTGCCACTATTTCTAGACCTGTAGTTGTATAGGTCACAGGTCTCCTCCTCTCAGTATCCACTGTTTAATGTTGAAAACTATTTAGAACATAGTTGTGCTATGGCAAAGGGAAATATAAGCCAAAGAAAATCTGTTTATTTATCTAGCTATTTATGTATAGATCACTAACAAGGTAGAATGTAAAGCCAACTTAGATGGTTAGGTATATGAAACATCTTGAGTTATAAGGGCACTGACATTAGAGCAAGTGAGCTTTGAAAAATATCATTGTAGTAGAAAATTAGGAGAATGCCCCGATAGGGAAAATGCCTAGATATTAAAAAAAAGTGGAACTCTTCAACCCTTGACATTTTTGCTCAAAATTTCTTCCTAGATTGATTCTTTCAGTTGCATGAACAAGGCTGCAAGTAGAGTCATTGAACCCTTTGGGTTAGTTAACATATTTCAACAAACAGTTGTCATTTGAGACATAAAAAGGAAATATTCACTGAATTGCAAAAAGAAATGGCTTTTGGTCCTTTAAAAAGGAAAGATGGTGAGAGTGAGAGAAAAAGCAAAGTGCAGAGAGACAAAAATAATTAGTGACTGGAAAAAAGATATTTAATAAGATCAAGACTTAACTAAAATAGTGATGTTTTATTAATATTTAATTCCATTCATCCAATTAATTCAGAATATATTACAAGCATTAGCTTAAAGTCCAATGAAATCTCACTTTAAAAAGGTAATTTCTACTGACAGCTATTGTCTCCAGAAGACTTGTAGGTGATCTGGGTAAAAATCAATGTCTAGGTAAGGTTATAGTTCTCTCTCTCTCTCTCTCTCTCTCTCTCTCTCTCTCTCTCTCTCTCTCTCTCTCTCTCTGTTTTGTTTGACACTGTATTGCTAGAATTTTAGTGTAATTATTAATTATTCATTTTGTTATGTTTAAATCAATTAGCTTGAGAGTTATTTACTGTTCTTGATAATTAGATGTAGCAATTAAGGCATACTTTATATTACACTAGATTTTTTTTCTAAATAACTCATGAACACAAAAACCATGCTGGGTTTATAGATGTAGTTTTAAGTGGGAGTCTTTGAAGGATCATGATGGGTGTATCCATTCTCCACTTGAAAGAACTCACTGTAACATGTTTTACAAGCCCAATATTTATAAATTGGAAAGTAAATTAATACCAAATAGTCATTGTTTGTTGTGCACAATCATAGCTATTATTGCTTAGCCAGACTGTTTCTACTATACTTTATTCAATAATCAGCTATCACACATGTAACTGCAATTGGGTTTGGCTTTGGGTCTCCATATTTGTAAAGCAAAGCAAGTCTTCATATCTGTTGAAGTAATGAGAGAAAAATTAGTATAATAATAAACAATTTAACAGATTGCAGAAAACATAGTAAAAATTAAAGAGGCCTATACTAAGGAAATTAATACTGTGTCTCTGATGGGAATTCTATATGAACTATTCATTAATCTTAACTAAAAAATAGTGTTTTACATAAATAATGAGACTGGGAGTTTTCTTTTATATATGAAAAGGATAAGCATGGTCTGTTTCACTTTTATCTATGTATTTAACATTTTACTTTATATCTGGGTGGTGATTAGGAATAAACAATGGGAGTTCTTAGTACATGTCAGTGTTTTATACACACATCTACTCATAGGCTTGTGAGTTCAAAAGTTATTTAACACTATATCCACTTTGAGTTTAATTGAGAAAAACAGTCAATTGAGAGAAATTTAATGTCCAATACAGTAAGTATAGGAAGACTGACAGAACATTTTCCATAAATTATTATGCTATAAAAGCCAGAATAGGGGATTATAAAATAGCACCATAATGCCTAGAATGCTTGCCTGGATTCCATTCCTAATACTGCCAAAATCAGTTAAAACAGTATGCATTGGTAATCTTTATTTAACACTAAGGCCTTTTGACAGTTACAATATTCATTTCTTTTAGAACCAGGCCACACTTTATCTCAGTAAGTCTTCACATAACACTGTGAGGTAGGTATGAACACTATCATCATTTTCAGATCAGAAAACTGAAGTTCGGAGACTACTGTGGTTAAAGGCCCTGCATATGTTTGTTCAGGTTTTAGGCAAAAGAGTCATGAGCACAAGCCTGGAAATGGCAGTGTGGTTATTTGCTGGGAATTATAAATTAGAACAGTGACAGAGAGCCAGCTGATCTAGTTTCTTCCCAATTCTAGTCAGGCCACAGATGGCTTAACAATCTGTCTTTCTTTCAATTAACCATTCGCTATCATTTTCAGAAGATTCCCTTTCTTAGTTTCATGGATGTCCCTTAGTAGCAGATTGGCTTGAACAAACAGAAGTCCAATTTTGTATGACTTCTGACAATTCCTAAGCATCTTGGTGATGGGTTTCTTTTGCTAAAATAATACTCCCTGGGACACTTATTTTATAAATCCTGAGTTTCTCAGAATATACATCTATATGATCAGAAAGTGGGATATGATCAGAAAGTGGGTCAACTGCAACTACAAAGCAAAGAACACAGAATAAATTAGTTTGCAAGAAGAAAATGTGTATGTAGGAATTATTTGAAAAGAGAAACTTAAAAAAGAAGAAAAACAGACTAAAATGGAAGACTTATATTTGACATATTGGAAGGAGATCATTCAGTAGATTCTAAGTAATCATACTTTGTTTTGAAAGTAAATTGTTATTTTTCCTCATCTTCTTGTGGGTATCATTCTAATGTTTACACCAATGAACTTACTAGAAAAAAGAGCTTGTCTTAATTTTATTTTTCTGATTTATTATTTATCAGATTTTTAATAAAAATAAAAGTATAGATACACTTAACTGCATTGTAACATGGTAAAGGCCTAATTGTGTGGAATACAGATGGTCCAGCATGCACAAAATCCCAAATTCAATTTCTGGATTCTTCATTGTGCTTCTAAACTCACACCCCTGGAAAAGAGAAGAAAAGAGTTCAAGATCATGATTATCTGAAGAACTGTGGGTCAATGGACAAGAAACATATATGAGTAGAAACTTACCCTTCTAATTCTCTATAAAACACTGTATTCTGTCCCTACTTCTGTTATTCCAGAACATTTTATAATGCCTATGGCTTATCACAATTTTCTACAACTTCACAGAATCTATTTTACTTTTATGTTGTATATATTTTCCCGCTATTCTTTGTTTTAATTTCTGATGACTTCTGAATACGTGTCACAATGCAACCTCATTTTGTAGCCTCTGAGTATGAGGTATTAGATTCCTCTGGCCTGTGTCATTCATGCCCAAGTGGACCACACGTAGACCTCATTGTCTTCATAGGCCTCTTTAATTTCATTTTTAAAAAGATGTTATAGAATGTGATGATGAGTTTATTCTTCAAATAAAGGCTTAAATTGTGGTCATGTATTACAGTACTGAGGTGCAAGATTTCTAATCAAGCTTTTGGTATATTTTAGTGTAGTATATGAAAGACAAGTAGGGGCTATTATCTCCATTTACCACACAGTACATTTTCTGTTATCATTAGTTTATCTTGTTTGCTTTGGACCATCTCAGGTATAGGTATTTCACCTAAAATTTACTTGACATATAGTTGTAGTTTTTTTGTATTATAAGATAATTATTTACAACCTTCTCTTTTCTACCTCCAATTTCTCTCATATCCCTCCCTTGCTCTTTCTCAAATTCATAACCTTATTTCCTTTAATCAATTTTACATATATAGTATTACTGAATATATAAGTGCTATCTTCTCTGCTTGTATATAATTTCATGTATGAATATTAATCAGAGCTGAGCATTTGGTATTGGAAAACCAACTGGTGTATTTTTCTCTGGGTAATACTACTCCTGATTTCAGTATTCCCTTGTTGTTTGAAGTTCTTTGTCAGTGGTTGGTGCCATGTGAACTTTCTTCCTCCCATGTTAGTATTTCTATGAAATCATTGCTTAAGTTCTGTTTAGGCAGCCATGTAAATGGGACTCCATGGTTGTAGCTTCTGAAACTTCTAGGAGTTCATTTTCACAATAAACTCCCTGGTCTTCTGGCTCCTATGAGTTCCCCCCTACTCTTTTGCAATTATTGCTGCACCTTAGATAAAGGTGTCGTGTTGTAGATGCATCACTAGGTAATGGACAGCACATGATCTCTTGCTCTCTGCATTTTTATCAGTTGTGCCTTTCTCCATGTGTTGCAAGACAGGCTTACTTGATGATGGGTGGAACTATCCAAATTTGAGGGTAGATGTTTCGAATATGCTTAGAGATTATTCTGGGTTAGTAAAATTGGCATTTGGAGTTTCTCCTCCAAGAACCATGACTGCATTGGGGGAGTTGATTAGGTTTCCAGCTCTAGGTATGCTTATCTGCTCAAAGAGAAGTTCAATTAGAGAATGACTACCCTCAGGGTATGTGTCTAGTTATTGTACTCTTAAGATTAATTGCACCATGCTTATTATTGTTGTGGTTTATTGGCATCATAGCTAAGTAGAACTTTTAGTTGTTTTCCTCCTTTTGGAAGCTTCTGTATTACCTCCTGGTTTCATGAGAGTTAGTTCCTACCTATAACCTGAAATTCGTGATGTGAATATTATTTCTTCTCAAAACTCTTCTAACTTTAGGCAATTCTTAGTAACCCAGTTACCATGAGCATAGACATATGCATGCAAAGTAGACTAGTTCATTGTGGGGAAAACAGTGACCCTTTGTGTAAATGATGAAAGGAATAGGAAGTTATTGTCTGACTTTGAGAGACTGCAAGTTGAAGTTCAGAGTAGATTAGATACTTTTTATACATGAATGTATGCTATTTAGCTATAACTTAAAATGACCCTTAAAATCTTTCCCCCTAGATTTAACCAGAACTTTCCTAATTTCTCATAATTTAATAAAATGTAATTTCCAGGTAGCATAATAATAATAATAATAATAATAATAATAATAATAATCTTATTATATCAGCACACTGTTGGTAGAGCTCACTGTATGTCAATCACTTCAAAAATCTCCAAAGAAATGTATCTCTTTAATAATTAATATAGATAAAAACTCTGTCATCATATTACAATCTATTACTAATTCCTCGTCACAGGAGGTTTTCAGCCTTAGCTGAAAGGACTTATGGCATTTCATTGACTCTATAGAAATGAACTTTGTTTGATAGAAATGAATGGGTAAAACAGGGTCATGTGTAGCATAATGAATGCCAATATGAATCCTTAGCTAAATGTGGAAAAATGTTCCATGGCCTCTATTAAAGCTTTTATTATGCCTCTTTTTTCTTATGTGGTTAGAAATTAGATAACAGCTACCTGGATAGGAAAGAAGAACATGAAAGAGAGACATAATTTCAGTAATAAGCCAAAGTGTGTTCATTTGTAAGTAATTAGTTTGCTCAAATAAAATTTCTATGGTAGCTGACGTTCAGCTAAGTGCTTAGTTATGGATTGAATTAGTACACTTGGCAAAATAATTTTGTGCCACTACTATTAATGTTGAATTATAAGAACTTCTCTAAAGATCATAACATTTCTGCATCAAAGATATTTTTAACCTTAACATTATTAAAACCCTACTTGTAAAACTGATTTTTCTGATTTTGAAAAAATGTTTTAATTTTTATACTTTGAGAGATTAAATGGGAATTGTAAATACTTTTGTCAAATAAAAATGATCACTCCTTGCAAAAAAGAAATCATTTCAGAAGAGCATGCATGAGCTGGGCTGGGTTCAATCCCCTGGTACATATGTGGCCTATGTAGTAAAGAAAGCATCTCATCCTGTAGAGACCTGATGCTCCAGGTTGGGGGGTGGGGTACTAGGAAGGGGGCTGTCCTCTCAGAGACAAAGGGGAGGAGGATGGGGAAGGAACTCTATGTGGGGGGACTTGGTGGAGATAGCATTTGAGATATAAATACATAAATACATAAAAGCATTTCACTAAATAACCTCTCGACATGAGACATTAACTCAACTAGAACTTATATTTTAAACAGTAAGACTATATAGAACATCAAATTCACTAGGTTGGCAAATTTATAGAGCACAAAACATATTTTATATTTAAAAAATAATAATGGTTTAAAGTGCAAGTAAAGCATATCAGTGGCGTTTGTTTCTGTGACATTCCTATAATAATTAAAAAAAAAGTCTTTTCCTCAAGTCATGCAATTACTTATTTGTTGCATGGAAGCTTTATATCTAACAACCCTTTATGCCTTCAACTAATGGGAATTTTCATTTTGCATGACAACTCCGTGATTATGAATAATTACAATACTTGTGATTCTTCCATTTGAAACAGAACTTCGTAAATTCAGTAAGAGAATACCTACAACAATGAGTGAGCAATTGAAGCAGGGGAGAGCTGTACTAATAAGTCAAGGACAAGAGTAAGTAGAGTTTTCTTAGAAAACAACTGTTTCAAGTTCAAGATTAAGAATTTTTACACGTACTTATAAATATTAGCTACATTCTTTATAAACTCAAGTCAAGGATCTTTTTTTTTTGAGAAAAATGTCCTGGTTTTACAAAAATCAAATAAATTACAAAGTTGAAAAGTTGTCGAATATGAGAAAATAGAGGTGAATGATCAACAGTGGGATCTAGTTTTAAGCAGTTACATAATTGACATGACTCGTTATTCTGGAGTAAGCTTTTGTAGGCAAAAGAAATCAGTAATGTGAAATTTGGATGGAGGAGACATTACAGGCAGTGTGATGATGAAAAGAGAAAGTTAAAAGAGCAGTGGTCCTGAAAACTTACCTGTAATGAGCAATAAAATGATAGTGGATCATTATCTGTTTGTAGGAAATTCAGGAAATTCATAATCTGATATGGAGCCCAGAAAAGAAATGAGTAGAAGGCACCATTGCACTCTGTGCACAGGAATTGAAGAACTGTTATTGCAGAAAACCTGAATGTGCAGTGGGGTAAATAATAAATTAAAAAGCCGCTGATTCAGGAATGAGATCCCATCTTCCTATCAAGGAAAAGCAAATGGGTGGCTGAAGGGAAGAGTGGTGCAATTTCACAAGATAGCCCTGAGAATATAAAATTGAAGAACTCTATATGAATGGAGGCGACAGACTGCTATATAGAGGAATTAAATTATAACAGCAGCACAGAACTTGAAGCTATATTTAGTCAGATGTAGCAAGAGGCTACACTACACCTGCACCAATTCTGGGAAGGAAATATTTGTACATAAACCAACATGTAAAAATTCTTAGTCGGCCATCAGTACAGCAGATTATCTTATCTCTGTAACTGCATACTCTTTTGGGGACAAGTACACATTCCAGGAATACCTTTGCAAACTCCCCTTTCCATACCCTATGGGTCAGAAGTAGCATCCTCAAATTGCCTCAGTTCTCTAGCATACATCTCTGCCCACCCCAAATGAGGACTTGGATTTCATGCTCAGAGAGATCCAAGGCAGATGGGAACTATTCAGAATTTGGAAAAACAAGGACGCTTCAATTAATGGGCTGCTGGCAAGCAAGTTCTGCAGTGCACATTTTACTCCCACATACATTTTATTCGTGCATACACACACATGCATATTATTTATTTTACTTTTTAAAGAGAGGATGATCACAGATTTATAATGACAGAATGTCCCTGAAGAAAAATCAGTGTGTGTTGCATTTAGTGGTTTAATTCAGGGGTAACAAAGGAAGAGGTATGCAATCCAATTTCAGAAACAAAATGAACTACTGACATATTTGGTAAAGACAAGTCCAATTTCAAAACCAAATAGTCTCCCTCTCAATGTGTGGCAGATCTAATTAAATTTAAGTCTAATATTATGGAGGGCAGGAAAACTGCTGCTCATGCTTGATATATGTGTTGAGAGAGCAAGGAATGGAAAGCACGTTCTAATTTCTACTGAAAGTGAAACAGCAACTCAGTAGGTTATATTAGGAAGAGTTGAAACTTGTGCTCCATTTCCTTTCCTTTGTGGAATGAGATTACTTTGTGGTTCTTACCCAGATTTCAGGGATGATTCTAGATAGAGAATTATAGACGACATTATAATATAACAATATTAGAATTCATGCTTCCCCCCTATTTAATTGCTTTATTGTTTCACTTCCTTGCAAGTATATAATGTGAGGAAAGAAGAAATTTCCAGGAAATAGGTTAAGTGTAATATTTCTAATTAGATAATAAGGGATAGTATTAAAATGTTAAGCAACCATTTATATCTTGAAAATTGACTAGGAAGTTTTGAGATGCAATTAATTGAGAAATGAAAAAAAATTACCTGTCCAGTGTCATTTTTTGACTGTAGGGAGATATGTTGTCCATTGTTTGATAGATATGCCATTTCGGCTCTCAGATATCTACAGAAGCACACACCATCCTAAATTCTGTACAATGACTAATATTAAACCAACAGCTTGGATTACCCAAGATACAATCTATAGTCCACATGAAGCTCAAGAAGAAGGACGACCAAACTGGGGATGTTTCAGTCCTTCTTAGAAGGGGGAACAAAAATATTCAAAGGCGGAGATATGGAGACAAAGTTTGGAGCAGAGACTTAAGGAATGACCATTCAGAGCATGCCCCACTTTGGGATCCATCCCATATGTATACAGCCACCAAGCCCAGACAATATTGCTGATGCCAAGAAGTACATGCTGACAGGAGCTTGATACAGCTGTCTCCTGAGAGACTCTGCCAGAGCATGACAAATACAGAGGCAAATGCTAGCAGCCAACCATTGAACTGAAAATGGGTTCCCCATTGGAAGACTTAGAGAAAGGATTGAAGGAGCTAAAGGGGTTTGCAACCCCATAAGAACAACAATACCAACCAGCCAGAGCTCCCAGGGACAAAGCCATCATCCAAAGAGTACACATGGACAGACCCATGACTCCAGCTGCATATGTAGCAGAGGATGGCCTTGTTGGGCACCAATGGGAGGAGAAGCCCTTGTCCTTCCAAGGGTGGACCCCCCATTGTAGGGGAGTGTCAGAGGGGGGAGGCTGGAAGGGGTGGGTGGATGGGTAGGGGGACACCCTCATAGAAGAAGGGGTGGGAGGATGAGATACTGTTTTTTACGGATGGGAAACCAGGAAAGGGAATAACATTTGAAATGTAAATAAATAAAAAATCCAATAAAAATAAAGTTACATTTCGAAACAAAAGACTTATAGACATTTTAAGTGCATTTAGAGAGACATAAAATGAATATTTAGAACTTAGCTGATAGATTTAAATAAGCTGTTCTTAATGTGACTTTGCCTTTAATTGGAATCCTTTAAGTGGCTCTATCATTATAAAAGGAAAATAATAGCAAATGTACAAACAAGTGGCAAAGGGGACAAAAGTGAAAGTCTCCTTGGAAGAAAGCAAAGTACAGAGGAAAGAGTGAGGTCTAAGAAAATTCAGTAATAAAGAATAAAAAAAAATTGGCTAGCACAGCACAGATCAATGGAAACAATAAGCTTTCTATTTTAGTTTTTGTATCTGAGCCTTTATTAAAAATGAAAAAAATAACAAATATCTCAGAAGTTATATATCAGATAGAAAGAATTCGGCCTGGAGGTAAGGAAATTTTCAAATCAATTAGCAATATACTATCAGGGTAGATTTCTCCAATTATTGAAGAGTGCAAGATCTTGAAATGGAAATGCCATGTCTTGGTGGCCTCAATCACCGACAAATGTTTGTTACTAATCGTTTGGTCTCTAATGTTTCTTAGTAAGATGCCCCCATAATAACATAGCATCTCCGGCACTGATCTTCTATTTTACATAAGTTGTTCATATCCTTTTATTGTTTCAGTCTTTGAAATCACTGAGTGTTTTCTGATATCGAATGCTCTGAAAGGCAACTTGCAGGATGATTGCTGTAAAAAGGGCCAAGCTTGAAATACTGCTGATTAATGTCACTGATTTTGTAGAAATGCCTCCACTTCATTCTGTACACACTTGCCCTCTGAGTTCATTCCACTAGGAATTTTGTCTGTGGCTTGGTGTTCTAATCTTCTGTTATCAGTTTGATAACTACATGTTGCTAATTTTCACAAAAATGTCTGAAAGTCATAGGAAAGCTTGTCTTTTTGGCTGCCTAAATGGAATTTTAGTGTGCCAGTTGGTAGGAAGAATGATTATGTTGGGAGAATGGATGAATATTTTAACTAGTTAAATACATGCATTGGAAGAAAATGATATTTGACACACATGAGAATATTTTGAAGTTGACTTTGATTTTTGTCTTAATTTTAGATATCCTTCTATTTTGATTTAATGTGAATTGCTTCTCTCACTTTCAGGAGAAAAAGAACATATATGCACAAGTTGAAATGATTCATAATTTCACTTGAAAAAGTCCACCAAAAATATTTGGGATTTGGGAAGAGAAAAAAAGACATTTGATTTTTTAAAATGATAACTCCTGATCAGTGTTAAATACAGTATTGCCTTTCTCAAAATATTGTCAAAAGTAATCTATTCACAGCAACAATTAAAGGAAGCAAAACAAACATAGCAAAAGTAAAACATGAGAAGCACATACACATGCAGACATACAGACACAAACAGAAAAACACACACACACACACATACACAGAAAGACAAGCAAACAAAACACAAAATCAGAAACCATAATATATAAGCAAAAACTCACTAAGGGAAAAATAGAAAGCCCAATAAAGCATTATGAGACAACATGATCTTCCAAACTGAAATTCAGATAGTTTTGAGTTGGCCATCTATTGCTGGTCATGGGGTCTGCCTTTGAGTATGAAATACGGTTTGTATATCCAATGAGACTCAACTGAAGAAAACTACTTTTTCTGAAATAGTGTTTCAGCTGCCCTTATATGTGTTGTGTCCTATGGGTAAATTTAGAGTTTTAAACATCAAGAAAATGTAAATTTGCAAAGTAATCATTTTGAACACTAAAGTCATCTTCATTTGATTGACTAAGGATATTTTCATCACTATATTAAATACTAATTATTAATCTGAAATAAATAGTACTCTTTTTCAGGAATGATAACTTTCTTGATGCATAATAAGTCTGTTGTTGATATCTTTATTATAAATATTTTCCTTTGTATTCACTTATTTATCAGGACTATATACCTGATATTATTCTAGACATTTAAAATATCACATAAATTAGTTCTTAATGTTTATTCAAAATATTACAAAGGCATATGCACCAACTAATATTAAGGAGTAAGGTACCTATCTTCAGATTTTGAGAGTATTGTGCATATCTTATTATGATTTTATATTTTTCAGTCAATTTATTCTGTATTTTAGAAAACAGTCTCATATACTTGAAGTCAAAATATAAACTTAAAAATAATAAACCATAATATATAAGATGACCCCATAATAACATAGCATCTCAGGCACTGAGCTTCTATTTTACATAAGTTGTTCATATCCTTTTATTGTTTCAGTCTTTGAAATCACTGAGTGTTTTCTGATATTGAATGCTCTGAAAGGCAACTTGCAGGATGATTGCAATAATAGTTAAATAGTTCCTTATGTAACTAGAAATAGAGCTATTATATGATTCTCATATCCTACTTGGTATTATATATCTCAAGGAAATCAAATAAGAATATCAAACATATGTTTGTTACTATGCTATTTATAATAGCTAAAATTAATCTAGGCAATTACGACAAATTATAAAACAAAGAAAAATATGTAGTATATATACTACCATATTATTAGCTAATAAAGAATAATGGAATCCTCTAATTTTCACACACAAAAAATGAAACCAGAAGACAACATCTTAAGTGAAATAAATTAGATTCAGAAAGGTAAGTACTGAAATTCTTTCTAGGAGTGATATCAAGAATAGGTCAATCTGAATATAAAATATTGAATTATATAATTGGAAATAAATGAGTGAGTTTGGGTAAAGGGAGTTTTGGTTTGAACAGTGCAAGATACATGTGTGTGCTATATATAATACTTTATTAGTCAGTTTGAGAATATTCAGTTTCTTTTGTGTTACTCTGATGAATATTACCTTAGATATGTATGCACCTGTCAAATAGTCTGCCATGAACAGAGAAAAATATAACTTAAAAGTGTTTGTACAGGGGCTGGGGATTTAGCTCAGTGGTAGAGCGCTTACCTAGGAAGCGCAAGGCCCTGGGTTCGGTCCCCAGCTCCGAAAAAAAAGAACCAAAAAAAAAAAAAAAGTGTTTGTACCATTTTGGGAAGTTTTGTTCAGGGTAAAATTTCACTTTAATAGTATAGAAGCATGAAGGGAAATAGGAGCAAAATATCTGGAAGAAAGGTGGGAGAGCAACTGAGAGAAGTGGAGAGAGGACAGTATGGACAAGATATATTATACAAGAGGACAGTGAGTAAAATAAAATAAAAGAAAATGGTTGCATATGGATAGAATGAGTGAATTAGTATTTTGACAAACTGAATAAACTGTAGTAAGTTTGCATCCACATGCATTAAATTTTTTTGTACATATGGAATTTAAATGAAGAGAGTAATCAATGTTATGATAGTGACCAGTGCAACTTCAGTATGAAAGTGAATGTTTTGTAACAATATATGGCAGCACAACATGGTTGGCAGGCTTATATACTGATATGTTAATTGATATTCAATAAATGTATAAGCAAGAGAACATGTTACATTAAACAAAAATTGGAATTGTGAAGAAGTGTACCTTCAATTTGTAGTGATGTAAGATTTGTAGCACAGGCAACTCTGAAACACTGTATAACCTGTCATCTGGAGATGTTAAATAAAAGTACAAACAGTGTTCTTTCTCCTTTAATTTTACATTTGGTTAATATTCAGAGATAGATTACTGTGGGACTAGATAGATAGCTCATCATTTTAGAGAAGACCCAAGTTCAATTTCACACCCACATTGCAGCTTACAACTGCTTATAACTCAAGATGCAGAGATTCAATTCCTCCTTATGGACTCCATCAGTGCCAGGAACACACGTGGTTCAAATACTTTCATCTGGTCAAAACATCCATAAACATAAAATAAAAGTAAATAAACCTTTAAAAATTATAAAAATGATTTTCCTGAGAAACAATTGCTTTGTTATACAGTTTCTAAACAATTTTAAGACGTTTTAGGACATCTTAGAATCAATAAAACTGAGTCCGCATTCATGTTACATGACCATGCTAAAATTATATAAGCTCGTCATTCCTTAAAGTTTTAATTTATGAAATATCAAGGTATAATCCTTAATAGTACATGTCTAAAACACTACAGCATATATGAAAATAATAATATATTGCCTTATATTGAAAGTTAGGTTAACATTTAAAACTAGGTAGTCTGTGAATTAGTATCTCATATTCTGTGTTAGTTCTTTCTCTTGCTGTGCTAAACACAGTGACCAAGGTGACTCATAAAAAATTTTGTTTTGGCTTATAGTCCTTTATAAGAGTCTGTGGTGGCAACGTGGAGGTATGGTAGCCAGCTGCTTGTATGGTAAAGCAGGAAGCTTAACAGAAAGCTGAGAGCTCACATTCTGACCTGCAAATGAAGAATGGACTATGAGGCATGGGAGATTTCGAACTCTCAAAACACGTCCCCAGTGGATTCCTCCTGCAGCAAGGGGATGGTTTCTAAATTTCCTCAAACTGTGCCAATAACCAGGTACTAAGTGTATAAATGTTCAATACTACAGAAAATACTTTTCATTCAAAGTACCACATTCTGTTCCCTGCTCTCCATGTTATAGCAGTAACATAGTCTTTCTTTTTTTTTTTTTAAGATTTATTCATTTATTATATATAAGTACACTGTAGCTGTCTTCAGATACACCAGAAGAGGGCATCGGATCTCTTTACAGATGGTTGTGAGCCACCATGTGGTTGCTGGGAATTGAACTCAGGACCTCTGGAAGAGTAGTCGGGTGCTCTTAACTGCTGAGCCATCTCTCCAGCCCGAACATAGTCTTTCAAAGTCTAAACACTGATCCAAAATCTCTCAAGGTAATTGCTTAATTTTAACTCCTAAAAGCAAATTATATACATACATATACATGCATACATGCATACAAACACACAAACACACACACACACACACACACACACACACACACACACACACACATATATATATATATATGAGAGAGAGAGAGAGAGAGAGAGAGAGAGAGAGAGAGAGAGAGAGAGAGAGAGAGCATAATGACAGAAAGTATACATTACCACTCCAAAATGGAGGGAATAGAGAGACTGTGGGAAAATAGTGAACCAAAGCAAGACTGGAACCTAAGAGAGGAAATTCTAAATTTTGTAGTTCCATACCTGATAACTAAAATTTTAATTTCAAATGGTCCAGATGCCATTAAATTGCCTTGGTTATTGTATTTGCTGCCTGAAACCTATGTCTCTCTATTGTGCTGATTTTGCTCCCTGTGTACAGTTCACCTTGGTGAATAGCCCACAGCTTTGGCATCTCAAATATCTTGGGGTCTCCAATGTAAATCAGGATACACTGTCACAGTTTCTTGCAATGGCATTTCATGCCTCTTCCCCTTCATATATAGAGTTCCCTAACTACAGTATAACTGTCCTTTACAGCTTTTTCAAACCCCTGAGGAAGATTCTATGACCCCATTACTCTTGCGTTCTTCATGATTAAAAAGCCAGCACCATGTAAAGAATTCTTCCAAATTAGATGGTCAACTTAAGATGGACCCATGCACTCTTGTATTGCTGTTGTAGCATGTTTTTATTTAGTTCCTTGATGTTAGCAGAAAACTTTTCTGATCTTTTACTTTTAGAAGTTGGAAGCTTATCTCCTTGGAGTCATGCCTGGAGGATATTCTTTCCTTGTTTCCATATAGACCAGATTTCTACATAATGACATTAGTCTTTTCACCAATCAGAGCTTTCTTCCAGCATAAGCCTTGGCTGTAACGTGAATTTTGACAGTGTCCTTTAGCTCTTCAATCTATGTGTTTTATATTTCTGTCTGTCCCATTTGTTTCTTTTTTTCATTGTAGACTTGAATAGAGTGACTACCAATAACCATGTGACAATGTTAACTTTTGGCTTTTTTGAAATATTATCCACCAAGGAAATTAAAGTAATAGATTATTTTATTTCTATTACTTATTTCATACATTTATATCTTAAATGATATCCCACTTCCTTGTTTCTCTTCCACAAGAACTCCATTCTACAACTTCCCATTCTCTGCCCTTTGCCTATATGAGGGTGCTCCCCCACCTACTCTCCCTCTCACACCCCACCCCTCTAGCATTCCCATACACTGGGACATCAAACCTCCATAGGACCAAGGGCCTCCCTTCTCACTGACATCAGACAAAACATCATCAAATACATACGTCTCTGCTACATATGTATCTGGATCCATGTATCCCTCCCTGTATACTCCTTGGTTGGTGGTCTAGTCCCTGGGAGCCCTGGGTGGTCGGACCTGCTAATTTTGAAGGCTGAACATATTTATGTTACATAACATATATAATTTTTCCTAGGTATAAGCTAGAGGGTATTAAAATTCATGAATGTTCATATCATCATGGGTTTATATAACTTAAAAACTGAGAAATATGTATTATATTAGAATATTATACTCCTAAATAGAATTATTTGTTTGCATTTCTTTTCCTGGCATTATTCTATAGGAATAGAGAAAATCTTCTAATTATCAAAGGTCAACTCAAATCAATTATTTGTGAAATACATCAATAGATTTATGAAAAGAAATGTGCTAAATTCAAATATCATCAATTACTAGCTTTAAATATTTTTATGGATACAAATATGGCATAGATTTAGAATACACTTATTTGTATTCTCCATAAACATTGTGATTTTGAGCATCAGCGTGGTCTTGGTTTCACATATCAGTGCAGATTTATTCTATATTTTTGTTGTGGAAGTTTTATGTTATCACTAGTGTTCATTAGTATATTGTCTTTATTTATTTTCATTTGTAGAAGCAATTTTAGAATTTCTACTTATATTTATGTACCTCAGTATAAACTACTCTAACCTAACTCGAACCTAATTAGGCCTTATTTTCTTACTGTGTCACATAACATGCCAGAGTAAACATTTTCCACCTCTGCCATTTCATAATTAGCCCGTGGTAATGTAATATTTCAATTGCTTATGAATAATATTTCATCAGGATTATGGGCTAGACTAAAATGTTTAAAATAACACAAACAGTAATAATTAGTTTTGAAAACACTCTATAATTACAATGCAGTCATAAAATATACGTTTTAATCTGTTAAATTAGAAAAATGAAGATGCAAAACACAGTAACAAAAAATATATTGGTACAAATTTTAAAACCTCCCCTGGACAATCTATATTTATTTTTCTTACCACTTCTTTCTACTGGTTAAAGGAGGCTGTGGCAATAATGGCACTGATAGTATTGGTCATAGCAATTGCTACTGTATACTTAATAAGCATGATTTTAACATACATTACACAATGTAAGCACAATTATCTCCAATTTCAACGTATATGTTAGTTTCCATAGCTTACAGGTGGAAAGGAAAACAATGGTATAGTGTAGACTTCTCACTTAAGTCTTAATCTCCTCAATGTCAAACTTTCAAAGTTGTAATTATGAACCTGTTTTATTCACAACATGTTTCTAATCGTTTTGCCTTGAGGACATGGAACATCCTTCTCACTTTCCTAATTTATTTTTCATCTCCCATTTCTGAAAGTTTGTTTGTTTTAGATTACTGATTGTAAAAACTATGACATAAAACAAAGCTAGAGGCAAGAATGAAATAGAAAAACAACCAAACCCATACAGGATATATTGCTTTAGTAAAATTCTGAGATATGAAAGTATGTTTCACAGAGAATACAAAGATTACACATTTGTACATATTTATAAGATTTGCAGGCCTCCCTTTCTCTGCTGATTTCTACACACACACACACACACACACACACATACACACACAGGTCTGTGTGCATGCGTGCATGTGCGTTAAATATGCTTAGTATATTTAGAAAAAAACAAACTCTAGATTCAGCAGGCATAATTTAAGGGATATATATTTAATTACAAATATGAAGTTATTAGGCACATTGACATTTTTCTTTTGCTTCTGGGGAGGCTTGAGTCTAATGTGCTGATTCAAATTCTTTTTTTTTCTACATTTATAAAATATTTACTAAAGTTATAATGGGCTATTTAGAGAAGATATGTCAGATTCATTGAGACACCGGTTTGTGGATGATAGCTACAGCCTGTCACATCTGAGAACGGTTAGTGAGATTTGTTTTCTGCTAAAGAATATGAATTTTAATTTCAATAGAAAAAGTCCAATAACAAATGCAGATCTTTTATGCATATAACACAGATCTTAATCTTTATGGCTAACACAGAGAAATGATGAACACATTATAAACAATAAGCATTATAATTGGACCAAAAATGAATATTTATGCAAAAATTTGAATATCCATTGAATAGGCTAGGCCCTTATATACATTGTAGAAAAAAGGTCAGTATTTCAGTTACAAAGATGGGAAGGATCTAGGGAGAGTTGGGGGAGAACTCTGATCAGAATTTATTGTGTGAAAATACTTTTTTTATTAAAAGAAATTTGAGCAAGCCATGAAGCATTCCAATAAAGAAGATTTTGTGTCATCTGCTTGATTTCCTATCTCCAGTTCCCTGCTTGGCTTACCCTAATGATAGAGTGTAACCTGTAAGGCAAATAGGCCTTTTTTTCTCCAAGTTGCTTTAGATTATTATATTTCATCACAGCAATAAAGAACAAACTTATATATCATTTTTTTAACTTGATTCATCAAAATCCTGAGAAATGTTGAAAGACATTTTAATCAAGGTAAAAAGATAGAACTGATGTTGAAAAAGTAGTGTGTGTGTGTGTGTGTGTGTGTTTGTGTGTGTGTGTGTTTGTGTGTGTGTGTGTTTGTGTGTGTGTGTGTGTGTGTGAATGAATATGTGTATAAATTCTTTCTGTTGTTTTTAGATTTGACAACATCTGTCTAAGGCTCTTGATTTATTTTACTTCCACTAAATAAACACATTTCACTTAGGTGAAAAAAATACTTGATTGTAAGACTGCCTACTTTTTAACCTGTTACTGCCCAGAAATTTGACAATAAATAAATGAGTATAGTTAAATCAAATTAATTTAAATACCATAAAATGATAAAGGATTCATAGTTGATTTGCAACAAAAATATAATAATAGGTATTCATTACCTGATTTCCCATATCCTGAAACATCACATTCATATATGTACATATGTATGTGCATGTATTGATGTATTTGTACATATGTGTGTGATTATTATACACATATACATATACATATGTAAAACCTATGTTGCTACAGTGGCCTATGTTTCATTTAGTACAAGTTAGAGCACTATATTACTAGTCAGAAGCACTCAGGACAAAATGTGATGGTCAGAAGCCTCCATATTTAGAAAAGATGCTGCTGAATATGCCCTTCCCCATATTCTTCAGTTAAAGGTTAGTCTTTCGAGGTTAAGCAAAATGTGGAAATATGGCGGTTCCTTACTTGGACACAGATGGTATAACTGAAAGAGCCAGAATTATGAGTATGTTGTTCCTTCTCTATGGAAAACACATTTAAAATCATTTTCAAAGGATAGTAGTTTATTTTCTTCCCATCTGAATTTGACCCACGAATACCATGAACAGTTATTTATTAGAATATTTGTTTAGAAGAGTCAAACAAAAGCTGTTTGTTGAGATTTTAAAAATATTACATTCAGCTTTTTTGAACAGGCAAGACCACTCTGTTTAACAGATGGTTCAGCAGTTGTAAGAAAATTATTCACAACCTAAAAGCAGCATAAACAATCACTTGAAAACACTGTTTGTTCTCAATTTACATATTTTTAGAAGATAAATTTATTCTGTTTCGTCTCTTTCTCTTTCTATTTCTTTGAGTAGACAATGTATTTTTTTATTTAAACATAGACAAGTAAATCTAACCTCTTGATGGACACTAGGTTGATGCCGCTCTTAGAAGCTTTTTAAAGCATTGTGAACTCATTGACTAAGATTGCAATCTTCAAATTATGCTGAGCTTTATTTACTGATATTTAAGCAGGAAATAGAAATATGGAATTAATCTAAAGAAATATTTTTCTATTACCAATTTCTATGGCTCATTTTGTTCTTGTGAGTTTTATGGAAGAGATAAATCAATTCTTACAATAAATAAGTCTGAGGAAAAATTCTTTAAATAAGTATTCTAGTTTAGTTTCTGCTGTTGAGATAAACACAATGATCAAAATTAGTTTGGGTGAAAGAAAATTTTAATTTGCTTTCATCATCTATGGATAGTAAGACAGGTAGAGACTGGAACCTGTAGGTAAAAACTGAAGCAATGACCACGAGGAACACTTACTACTACATTGTTTACCTTGGATTGTGTAGTTAGTCATCGTTCTTATGTAGCCTGTGCCCACCAGACCAGGGATGGAACCAACTTTGGTTGACTGGGCTATCCTATATCATTTAGCCATTACGAAAATACACCACAGACATGTTCCCAGGCCATTCTGATGGAGGCATGCCATCAGCAGAGGTTCTTGTTACCAGACACATCTAGTTTTGTGTCAAGATGACAATAGCAGATCAACTATGATGGGCACAGCACACATTTAGCTCCATTTGAAACTCAGTTTAGATGGAATTTCTAAGACTCAATAACATGGTGATTTTAAAATGCTCTGCTTCTTGTTTGACATAAAAGTGCTTATTTTATTTCTACTTTCTGACCATAGTGTTATGTGATAATTTTACTATCATTTAATCAGGTTCACATTTATATAGAAACTTGTGGTTTTGGTCTAGTTACCTGTCTTGATCAAAAGGTCTCAAGCTTATTTGAAATACATAGGTAGATTTCTTGGGATGTCTCATTATTCTGCGATCATTCTGTTTTAGTCAAATGGCTTTAATTTGGATAGAATTGCTAGTGGCATAGAAATAGAATCTTTTCTACCTGAAGCAAACTAGCCATTGTTGGAATATATCTAGTTGCAGTTGTCAATGTTAATTACATTATATGCTTTTTACTTTTTTAACCCTAAAAGTCATCCTTCTTATAATTTTACCAGTATATGTAGATTCATCCTAAACTTAAAGATTCTATGCATTTATATTACCTCAAGCAGAATCATAGACATGTAGATGATGGACTTCAATGGTTTGTTGTTTAGTAGCAGGGTCTCACATCTTATCTCAGTCTAGACTTGAATTTATTCAATCTCTTGCCTTAGCCTCCTGACTGCTAGAAATATAGGACCACCACAGACAATTCTCAAATGTATCTTAAAAGAGAGTTATTAAAGGTAATTATCTTAAAGGTTATTCAAGATAGCTTTGTCCTGTGCATTATCTTCTATTGATCACACTAACATTATTTTCCATGTAGAAAAGAAATGGAGTATTTTATTCAGTAAAGGTATATAAGTCTCAAAACCTTCAATGTGCCCATTGCTTTAAAATGTAATACAAATCTAACATTTCTCAAATTTGAGTCTCAATTCCATTTGACTTAATTTTCATTTTTGGAGAAAGAAATATCCAAAATGATTTCATGATAAATTTAAAGCAAAATCTTCTTTTAGATATTTCAAAGGGAAAATTGTAGGGATTTTGTTTCTCTTGGCTAAATTAGACCTTCGATCTTTTAACTGTAAGAACATCTGATTAACTAATTGGTTCAGTTATATTATTTTCTTAAAAGTCAGACCTCTCAACAACTGTAGTCAAGAGGACTACTATAACACATACAATATATGTTATAGGAAATCAGGAGTACCAGAAACCTCCTTTTCACATAGATATCACAGACAGATAGCAAAGTCATGTCACATCCCCTAAGGTAAGCACTCATAATAATTCCCATGATTACACTGCAGTATCTATTTGTGTCAGTGCTGTATCTTTAGCAAGCTATGCTCAGCAAAAGAAAGGCATATCTTCTTGCCAAATCAATGCCAGGAATTGTGTTTTACATCTCTCCAAAACTAGTGCTTTGGGAGAAGAGACAGAGTGGCTATCAATCACTAGTAGCCACCACCAGATCATATTGATTTTGATAGTTAAAACTGCCTTATGAATTGCAGGCCTGTTCACATTGTGATGTTAACAGTGTCTGTAGTTCAGATATGTCCCGACCTCTATTTCCAGTATAAGATCTTACAGTAAACTATTGATTTTTCTACAAGCCAAAACTCCTTTGCTTGGGTGCTTTCATGTGTTCATTACTTGGTTCTTTGAATGTCAGTCATTTATAACTTCTTGGGTTAAGAAAACAAACAAACAAACAGACAATAACAGACACAGGAACAGACATAACATAACATAAAAAAAACCCAAGAAAGTAGTTCTATGTTTGTTTAAGAACTTAAATCCTGTATTATTTTTATTTGATGCCATTAAGAGAAAAATTTCTTCCACAAAACTCTCCCAGCTATGCCCAATGTTTAGCTGTGATTTTTGGGCATCTATTTTCATCTATTGCTGGATGAAGCCTCACAGGAGACAGTTATGGAAGGTTCCTGTCTGCAAGCAGAGCAGAGTATCTGTCTTAGGGTTTCACTGCTGTGAACAGATACCTTGACCAAGACAACTCTTATAAAAGACAACATTTATTTGGCGCTGGTTTACAGGTTCAGAAGTTCAGTTGCTCCATTATCATCAAGGCTGGAGCATGGCATCCAGGCAGACATGGAACTGAAGGAGTGAAGAATTCCACATCTTCTTTCAAAAACAGCTAGGATAAGACTGGCTTTCAGGCAGCTAGAGTGAGGGTCTTAAAGCCAATGCCCACAATGACATACCTACTCCAACCAGGCCACACCTGCTCTAACAAGGTCATACCTCCTAATAGTGCCACTCCCTGGGCCAAGCATCTAGAAGCCATCACAGTATCATTACTAGTGTCAGGGGTTGGCTCTCTCACATAGAATGGGTCTCAAGCTGGGGCAGCCATTCACTGGATGTTCCCTCAGTCTTTGCTAGATCTTTATCCCTGCACATTTATAGGTAAGACAAATTTTGGGTTGAAAGTCTTATTGCTGGACTGATGTCCCCATCCATCCTTTGGAAATCTTGATTAGTTACTGGAGGTAGAAAATTCAGTCTTTATATCACTCTGTGGTAGGAATCTCAGGTGGAGTCACCCCCCATAGACTCCCCTTAACCTCCCCAGTCCCATGTCAATATCTAGTCACAAAGATGCCACCACTGATTTCCATTCTCACTCCCAACCATCTACATCCTCAGTCTCCTCACACTTGATCACACTATCTCTTTTCATCCTCACCCTCTCTCCTACTGTGTTCCTTCTTTCCATCCACCTCTGATGACTAGTTTCCCCTTCAGAGTGAGGCTTGCTCCTTCCTCTCTTGGGGTTTGCTTATTACTCAGTTTCTTTGGGTTTATGGATTGTAGCATGATTATCTTGTGCTTTATAGCTAATGTGCTCTTATCAGTGAGTACAGATGGTACATGCAAAAGTGTAGCTTGGTCTTCACATGGGAGTCTTAACAAGTGGAGCATGGGCAGTATCAGTCTTCATTCCCTGCCGTTGGATAAGGGCAATCTAGGTCTCTGTTTCCTGCCATTGGATGCCCTTCTCTCTACCTGGAATTCATAGTTTCTCTTCAGTGAAAGAGGATGTACCTAGTCCTTCTGGGAATGGTACCAATGGGGGTCTTCCTCTTCTATGAGAATATAGGGAGGAGACAATAGGAAGAGGGATGTGTAAAGGGGGAGAGGGAGGGGTTATTGTGATCAGAATATAAAGTGAATAAAGAAATAAATTATTGGAAAAAAGTATAAATAGAATATTAATTCCAACTAATAAGAACTCTTTCAACCAGAAAAAAAGAGAAAAATTCTATTCTGCTTTGTCTTCTCATATTTAGCAAAAGAAGAATGAAAGGGCATATTGGCAGAGTAGGAAAATATAAAAAAATTCCAGGCTTAAACACTGTTCTCATTGCTTGATTGCTATCTAGATCAGTGACCTTAAATAGGAAAGTCAAATAAGTCTTCAGAGCCTCAATTTCCTTCTCTTTTAAATAGGAACTAAACCAGGAAGGTGCTTTTAGATAACCATGAATTATGCTAAATGAAAGGTAACATTGTTAATATTCTTTTGAAAACACTCTGCGGGATGCATTTGTGCTTTGCTTATAAAACTCAAGCTCTGCATTCACTATCCATCATATTTCTCCTCCCTTATTATGAAAGAACTACTAACACAATGTCCTAAATTCTCTTTTTTTTTTCCAAAAAAAGTTATGTTCCATAAAAGTTAGCATTTTGGAGGAGTCATTTGCTATGTTCAGAGTTGAAACTGTTATTTTTTAAAAACCAAGCCTGTCTTCTCAAAAATATCTTATGAAATAAAACAATGGAAAGAACTATATTCTGAGCTTTTTCCTAGAATGGAATTCAATTTTATGAAAACCTGAAACATTTTTCTTATGCTGCTTTTTTTTTCCATTCAGACTGGCAAATGCTGGAGGGAGATGGCATTTCTCTACATTGCTTGACTTGCTCCAGTCTCTACCAAAAAATGTTCATGAAATGTCTGCAGTAGGGTCTGCCTTTTGCAAGGCAAGCAGGCATAAGTGTCCAACACATTCAAACTTTCTGTTGGTATGCTGAATTTCTCTGATTGTCTAATTGATGATATCAAGCAAATGATATTCGAGTAATCATAGAAATATAGGATCTATACCGATAGAACTGAGCTACAAATAGATTCTGAAGTATCTTCACTCCTTGCTCATCATTGAGATTGGTTGAATACAGAATAATTTACCTTATATTAGTCATAAACAGACTGTTTAATTATTTTTTCATTCATAATTTCATATAAATTTAATATACTTTGGTAGTATATTTACATGCTGTTCCTAGAATAGTTTGCATTATTTTAATGATGAAACGATGCTATATTTTGTCAGTCATGTTTTTCTGTATGTAATATTAACAGTTTTGATTTTACTTTATATACTATTTAACTATTTTAAATTTAATATTCTTGAAAGAATGTTTTTTTTCAAAATGTATATATTGAAAAAAGCAGCATGAGAATTTAATTTAAAGAGACTTCTATCATCCAAACAGTCAGCAAAATTGACATATTTAATCTGTATGAAGCATTGATATAAAATATTATTTTCTTTATGAATCTAGCCATGACCCTAGATGAGAAGCAATACACAATTAACAATGGGTATAAGAAGGAGAACTCATCCTCACTAGTTATGAACCCCAGGCTTATTCAATGTCAAATGCTTATCCCTAAAATGATACAAATGGTCAACACTTATTGGATTCATCATTTTACAGTGTAATACTTATTTAAATTTATACTTTAAAGTTAGTATACAAAGAGATGGCTTTAATGTGTTATTATATGTATCTTCAACTTAACTTTGTTTCATATATTTCCTATATATGTGTACATAGACACAGAGTTATAATAATTAAAGACAAGTTTATATATTTTAGAGGCGGAAATGGAAGGGATGAGGAAACAATAAAGTGATTTTTCAGTTTAAGACAAAAATACAATACAAACTATGTAAGAAGATGCCATGGTGAAATCACTGCTTCCCTCTTAACAATAGGTAGAAAATAGAATCACCAATATATATATATCACCTGGTGAATGGTATTAATAAAAATATGCTATAAATCCTCATTGAAAGTTTGTTTAACTATAAAGAAAACTTAAAATCTCGAAGTTTGCAAGTAAATGGATGAAAAACATAGTAACTCAGGCTGCGAAACAGCAAGTGTCACTTGTTCTCTCCTATAAGTGTGCACTAGCTTTATGTCTTTATACTTGTGTCTTTATGTAAGTACCTTTAGAATAAAGAAATTAGCAACTGAAGATTGCATTGGGTGTTGTCTTAAGGAAGATAATTACCAGAACCAGCTCAATCTCCATGTGGGTCTCCCAACAACTACAACTGGTTCTGGTATGAAAACTAAGAAGGTGATTTATTGCATTGAAAAATTTAAGTATGAATAATGACTGAGGTATGAAAAATGATCAAGGAATGCGGGTTAACTAAAATTAGGATTAGTAAAAATGCTTTATGTAAATTTCCATCTTTGTAAATTAGGAGCTGGAGAGATGGGTACATGAATAATTATACATGCTTGCTCACGAAGAGCACTAGTGTTTTGATCGAAGCATCTAGGATATATGGCTCACAACTGCCTGTAACTCAAGCTCCAGGGTATGTGACATTCTCCCTGTCCTCCTTAGTCACCTACACACATGTGAGCATACTTGTACAAACACATACACAAATCAACTTTTTAAATAATTAAAAAAAGTTAGAGTGAGATTTCTTGTACATCTGGATAGTAATACACTCAAAGGCCAAAGGTCACTAAATAGAAATGTGGTGCCAAGTGTGGAATATATCAATTTATTTATTTATTTATTTATTTATTTATTTATTTATTTATTATTTACATTCCAAAGCTGTCTCCCCTCCGGGTTCCCATCCCCAGACTTCCTTGCACCATCCTTCTCCCATTCTCCTCTGAGAAGCCGGGAACCCCATGTGTATTCTCCCACCCTCTCACATCAAGTCTCTGCAGGATTAGGCATATCCTCTCCCACTAAGACAAGACAAAGCAGCCCTGTTGAGCAATGGATTTCAGTCTGACTACAGCTTTAGGAACAGAACCAGTTGTAGTTGTTGGGAGACCCACATGGAGATTGAGCTGTACTTCTGCCACAAATGTGCCAGGGCCCTCTGTCCAGCTTGCGTATGCTCTTTGGTTGGTGATTCAGTCTCTGAGAATTCCCAAGGTTCTA
Organism: Rattus norvegicus; assembly: GCF_021556685.1. Taxonomy (NCBI): domain Eukaryota; kingdom Metazoa; phylum Chordata; class Mammalia; order Rodentia; family Muridae; genus Rattus; species Rattus norvegicus. The sequence continues at coordinate 104,416,736 of NC_141554.1, read as the reverse complement.
GCTGAGTTGAGTCTGATGGTTTTCTTGTGAAGTTCAATTTTTTCTCTTTTCTTCCATGATTCCCCAACCTCCATCCACTGTTTGACTGTGGGTGTCTGTATTTGTTTTAGTCAACTGCTAGGTAGAGCATCTCAGAAGACAGTTATGCTATGCTCCTTTCTGCAAGCATAATAGTATATCACTAATAGTGTGACGGATTGGTGCTTGCCTGGCCATGGTATGGGTTTCAAGTTGAGGAGGTTATTAGCTGGCCATTCCATAAGTCTTGTCTGTGTATTGGGTTTTGGGTTGAAAGTTTGATGGGTTGGATGGTACCCTGATCTTTCCACTAAAGGTCCTGCCTGGCTATAGGAGGTGGCCTCATTATTTACCATGTCTCCACTGTTTGGTATCTTGGCTAAGGTCACCTGCACTGACTCCAGGGAGCCTCTCCCATCCCAGGTCTCTAAGATATCCTTAAGATTCCCCTTGCATCCTATATCCAGCAGCTGCAGCTGCAGCTTCCTGGCCCACTGGGCCTCTCTCAACACCTGATCCTGACACCCCATTTTCCCCTACCCATCTCCTCTCCCACTAACTTCCCTCCTTCCTTTTGCCTCATATGATGATTTATTCCCCATTCCAAATGAGATTCCAGCATCCTCAAATGGCCCTTCCTCCTTGTTTAAGTTCTTTGGGTCTGTGGTGTGTATACTGCTTATCCTGTACTTTCTGCCTAACATATACTAGTCATTGATTAGCCACCACTGTTAGGTGGTAAGATGCAACTGCATCGTTATCAAGTATGTAACATATTCTTTGATTTTAATGTAAAGAGAAATGAAGCTAGAACTGACATAGAAGCTTCCTCCCTGCAGATGAGCTTTTAAAGTGTTGGAAGATATTATACAGAATGGTAGAAGTAAAAAGGAATTAATGGCCTCAGGCCTAATGGGAAACATACAACTAACCTGATGAGCAAAAAATATCTACCCAGGCAATAGTACTATAAGTTTAATGGCACAATGGATTTTAGGCCGTTTACCATAAGAAAGAATGTATATCGGGTACATTGTTCCTGAACAAAAATGTGTATCTGAGAAGAACTTAGATGAACTTACTGAATGCATTTTATTAATTACCTTCCAATCATTTTGATATTTGCTCAAAGAGTATAATGTACATTTTTTTGTTGTAACTCAGCAATAGTACTCAGTATAAACACTAAAGAACAAACATACATTTGTACTAATTATCTTACATCTACCTCTAGCTGGTTAGTTCTTGAATTTTTATTCTATTTCAATTAAATTTTGTTGAGATAACTTTTACTCTGTATAGTTTTAAGAAATAATATAAATTTCATTTACATATTCTAAGTTACCTATATTAATAATTTTTCATGGTTTCTAACATATATTACTTTATGTGTATATATGCGGTTGAAGGCATAGATATATACCATATATATGCAGCATGAGCAAATGTCAAAAAATAGTATTAAATCCCCTGGAACTAGAGTTTCAGTATTTTCTACTGAAAATACTCACTTTGATGATGATTATAAAGTATGTTTGCTGCATATGTAGCAGAGGATGGCCTTATCTGCCTTCAATGAAAGGAGAGACACTTGGTACTGTGAAGGCTCAATGCCCCAGTGTAGGGGAATGCCAGGGCAGGGAGGTGGGAGTGGGTGGGTGGATGGGTCAGGGAGCACCCTCATAGAAGCACAGGGAGGGTGGATGGGAGAGGGGGATTCCGGAGGGAAAACCAGGAAATAGGATAACATTTGAAATGTAAATAAATAAAATATTCAATAAAAATAAAGTATATAAAAATAATGTATGGTTTCATCAATATTTTATCCTAATAGTGATATTCTCGACTATATTTACCCTGAAATTTTATAAATAATTGTTGATTTTATCAAATTTATTCCATATTTGAGGATCATAATATTTTCATCTAAATTTTATTTTGTAATGAAACACGTTAATGAGTCTTGCTATTTTATTTAATACATTTTTAATATTGCTGCATTTTTGCACTATGATAACCAAATCAATATAGGTATAATAAACTGTCAATTTGTTTTGTTCTTCATATTGTTTTCTTATTATTTTAAGATTTTTTCCATCTGTGTGAAATAGGATTCTAAGTGTTTTTGTCATACTGTCTTTAATATGTTAATAGTGTTAGTATAAAATTATAGACGAATTAAAATCATTAAGAAGTTTGTTTAGAACGTAGACAAAGCTGTTGGGCATATTAGACCCTACTTTGGTAAAAGAAAAATGAGGTCTCACATGGTAGAATAGAATGATATGAAAGAGAAATGAAATGTGTTCTGTATCTAATCTCTCTGAATAGGACTTTATTACAGTGTAAAGTCTACAGCTTTTAACAAGATCAGAAAAGGTGGTTGACTAGAGCCCAGTGAAATCTAATATGGAAAAAGATGAATGTTCTTATAAAAGCAGTCATGTGTTATTCTCCATTCAGGTTGATAAATCCAAGACGTTGTTGGTAGATTTCAAATAAAAAAAAATCTAAAATAGGTAAAGAAAAATAAATTGGGAAGGGATGTTTAACAACATAGCACTCCAAGTGATTGCAGACAATGTGGAAATATCTGATAGCAGTAATGAATTATTAGGTGAGAGTTTTGTGGCATGCATTTTAAGGGAGAAAATCTAGGAGTTTCAATGAATTAGGGAGATAAAAATGGGATATCACAAAAAGACATTAAAGCTTCATGAAACAGGACAGTGATAGATCAAGTATATACTGGGTTAGAATTGACTCGAGAATATCTCCTGAGTACTATTATCCAGCTCTAGAAGGTGAAGGTGAACATAATTTGTCTGAAGACTAGATACTTTTGACATGTTGAATTTTTACTGGGTTCTTTTATGTCTTACTATGTGGAGCCAATGAAGATCAAGTTTGAAACATACTTTAGCAAAACAAACATCTGCATGACAAACAAGTAAAAGGGAAATTAAAGAAGTCGTCCAAATGCAGTGTAATGTGTCAGCATTCCATGTGTAGTAGTAGGAAACAGAAGAACATAAAGTAGGTTAACGGGCTTCCCGCTGAAGATAGAACTGAGTCATATTCCAACCAGGCAGTCTGAGAAGGAGGGGACGGGGCACTGGGTGAACTTATTTGTAAGGGAGACACTGGGGAAAGAGGAGGGAGGAGGCTATGAGCAGGATGGAAAGTGAATTTAAAGAAAAAGTACAAAAAAGAAATAACAGAAGAAATGACTGTGGCATAAGACTAAAAATGCTTATTTTTGGAGCATTCATAGTGAAAGCTTTGTCATTAGGCTATGACTGTGTTCAGTGTGACTTTGGGATTTAGAAACAAACAAACAAGCAAAACAGAAACTAGAAAATTATAACTGTGACATTTACAAAAATGAATACAGGCTTAAAGTAAAAGAACCTGGGTTATCCCAACATCCAATGGATAACATTTGCCAGGGATTACAAATGTCTCAAATGACTCTCCCTGAGCTATTAAACAAGACATCAAGATGGGCATTATTTCCAGGTAAAGTCTGCATCAATCTCAAACTAATTGCTATAGGAATTTTCCAACTGTTCTGAGGTTTTCAAGTCATGGACTCAGATAAATTGCCATTGACTTGGTGGCATTTTCAGGAAACTTCAGAAATTATTTTTCTCTGTTATTGTTCCTAGTTTATATATCACATGTTGTTAGACGCTGTGTTCTTAATAAAAAGCGGTACCTTGTAGAGTTGGCAATACAAACCCCAAGGCCTCAGAGGAACTACTTTAATCCAGTCAGAGAATTTCATAAGGTATTATTGCAAATTAGGTCTGTTTTCAAAGGGCAAATTTTCTGTTCTACTAATCTGTGCCATACATATTTGTTAAATGAATCCTCCATATAAATTCAACTTATAATATAGAATATGTTGTAATGATCCTCCTGTTTCTTAATTGCTCTCTCTGTCTCTGTCTCTCTGTCTGTCTGTCTCTCTCTGTCTTTCTCCTTGGCTGGGCATAACATTTTACATTTCCACCACTCCTTTCCATGTTGTGATCTTTGTTTGGCTTGAACCTGCATAGATCTTGTACATATCGTCACAAAAGCTGTAAATTCAGTTGCCATATTGTTTCCAGAAGACACAGTTTCCTTGTATGGGTTCCTGCTTTTGTGTCTTACATACTTTCTTCTCCATCTACAAAGATCCATGAAAACTGGCAAGACATTTAGAACTAAGCATTCTGAAGTCTCTTATTTGCTGCACCCTGTCCAGTTGTGGATCTCTATGGAAATCACCATCTAGTGTGAACATTAGCTTCTCTAATGATGATTGAGAAGTGTATTAACATATGGGTATAATGACAAGTAATTAGAAGTCATTTAGTAGTATGTGAACTTACCAGAATAATTGTAGTAGGTTCTCTCCCTGGGCTCTTTAGCAATCTAGCCACAGGTTGGAGGCTCCTGCAACAATGCTAGGTATGAGTTTAATCTTAAGGAGGACTTACATACAGTCAGAAACTAGACAGTTCGTCCTATGATGTTCATGCTACTATTGCACCTCATGCTAGAGCAGTGGTGGTTTTAGCTCTCAGGAGTTCACAGCTGGGTAATGCTGGCAATTACTTTTCCTCCAGTAGTGTGGAATAGCACCATTGAGCACTATGACAAATAAGCAAAAAGGAGTTAGCTTTCATTTAACTGCTAGCTTGGTAGCTAAATGTTTTATAACTCAAGCACAAGGTGAGTACAATCAAGTTCTGAGGGAAACCAAAAGAATCGACAGGACTGTGCAATGTTGGGGATATTTGGTATATCGCTGGCTAATGACCCAAAACGATGTAAACCATTCCTGACTTTGGACATTATTTGTTAGCTTGGGATGCCTTGTAGAATTGATGTTGCCGTGTGTGTGTGTGTGTGTGTGTGTGTGTGTGTATGTGTGTGTGTGTGTGCGCTGTTACAAGAGTAGATATATTTCCGTATGACTTTTTTGAAGGGATTTTAGCTTTTATTTGTTCCTCCTTACATAGCCTCTTGTACCCTGTCCACACTATTCTCAACCCATTGTAACCATTATTGTCCCATTTAAGCCTTGAAATAACCAACATCTATCCCACTTTCCTTAAAATCATTTCCCTGTTGCCATTTACTAATTCATGTCTTCTATAGATATTGTCAATGAAATGCTTGTAACTGGAGATTTAAAACTAACATGCATAGATAAGAGAAAACATTTTAAGTTTGTCTTTATGGACCTGGGATACATAAAGATCCATATAGTTTGGTTTTAGTCAAGTATAGAAAAGTAATAACCTTCTTTATTAAAAATGCAGTGATGTTTAGAGAGTTTTAAAATTTTGCTGAACTGTGTACTTAAAATGTAGATGAAAAGGAGAACAAGATAGCAACTAGAAGTAGAGAGAGAATGAAAGTTGACTTCATTGTCAGAAATTTGTTATCATGATAACCAGTTTTTTGTCTCATGAACAGCCAGAAAATGACATTAATTTATTTACTGTTTAAAGTTAAGAAGGTGTACCTGCTTATCCTCTATTAAACCATGAATGAACTGAAATAAAGGCCAAATTGGAGGAGAGACCAGGAAGATTCTTCCTGCAAGCCCAAGGAAATTAACACAAATAAAAAACATAAAAACTTTCTTTACCTACGATTCTTTGTAGGGAAATCTGCAACAAAACTTATAAACATGAGCTACACAATATTAAGGACTCGGCTTAGTGATTTCATGAAATAAGAGAACCACTAGCATTTTTATCATTGTAATTAGAATTTAAAAGAAGATAACATATATTTAGAGGTGAATCCTTGGCAACATATATTATTTCTACAGGTGGCAAATTAACATGTAATCCTTATTTAATTATTACAGGGAGGTTTTTATTCATTTTTTTTTATTTTTTGAAGCATAAGAACAACCCATAAAACGAAGTTATAACAAATATCCAACACATTCATGGCACTCATCAACACAGTGAAGAGAAGGAGAGATGTAAGAGCTTGAAGTAGAGGTGGAAAGTAAAATATCATTTTAAAATTTAACAATGATAAGAAAAAGTTCATTAAAAGTAACAGTTTTGGAAAATACATAATATATGAAAAATAAGTAAAAATTGGAAAACAAATTAGCAGACTAAACAAATAATATGGACTTATTGAAGCAGAAGTTAATAATACAATGTTATTACAATTTATCAAAGATGAAAATATGAAAAAATTCAAATATATTTAAGAGATATTGATGATGTGGTGTAGAGGAATTTTGATCCAGCAACATGGCTGCTCTGTTCACCTTCAAATGCCTTCAAGGTCTGCGGTCTGGCCAGAATACAAACATGCCCATAGTACACAACTTTAATTTTAAACAATTATGTCTAATTGAGGCACCAACAAAGTGATGAATCAGAGAAAGAGTTGACAGAGATAGGATATGCCTACCTCTCAGGAGAAGCTATTTAAGAGCAGTATAATGAGAGAGATTCAGTCAGTTAGACCAGTCACTTGAGAATTGTGTCAGTGGTGCGGTGAATGCAGTACAGTGAGGTGGACTGGAGTTTATTTTTCAGTTTATATGCCTTGTTGCAGGTCAGTAAAGGCAGTTGAAGTCAGAATATAGAAGGGGCCAGAAGATTACAACAGTGTTAGTTTGAGGCCAAGCACAGCAGAAGAGTGACAGAGAAACAAAATTGAACCAATCAGCTTAAAGGGGTGCTTCTGTTTCATCAGTTGAGTTGAACCAGCCAGCCAGGAAACTAGGAAGGGTGATATTATTCAGCAATAAGGATCAGAGTCATCAATTACATATGGTGAATAAAACATAATTTTACAGTGTGCAGAAATATAATGTATCCAACAACTCCAGAAGAATACAGGAAGTAGAATGGGTGAAAGGAGGAACCTACTAAGACTTAAATACTGCAAAATTTTAGCCAAAGGGGAAGAAAAAGATATTTTGGGAATATAGAAAAGACTATATATTTGGTATTTCTAAATTTATACTCATGTCAAAATTTGAGGTATACAAATATATATATATACACATATATATATGTATATGTATATTTCTTGGATAAAGCTATGAAAAATTCATTTACTACTCATTAATTATCATGGAACACTACAACACTTCTTTTGCATTTATTTAGTTGTTCAGTAGTCAAAATTGTTATAATTTTGTATCAAAATTTAGTAAACTTCTAAGAAACTATATTTAATGGATATACATAAAAAGTTCCGGGTCCACTAAACTTTTAAAGGAAATTGTGTAATTGTCCCCAAAGAACTGGAGCAGGGTCTTATCCTGACACTGCTGTCTGCTTGTGCATTCTGTTCTGATACTTGGGCTTCATTGTCTGGCCTCAGAGGAAAAGGATGTACCTCATCTTGCAGTGACTTTATGTGCCAGGGTTGGTTGGTTGATACTCATGGGGGATCCCCCCTCTTCTCAGAGAAGTAGGGTGGTGGGGAAGGGGGGGGTGTGTGAGTGGGGATACTGTGAGGAGATGGTGGCTTCAATCAGAATGTAAAGTGAATAAATAAATAATTTTTTTAAAAAAGAAAAAAATGTGAGGAGTTCCAACTACATGCTAACTCTCATACATTCTGCGATGCCCTTTTTGACAACTGTGGACATGACCTCTTCAATCTATGAGCCAAATTAATTCCTTTCTCCTGTAAGTTGTGTGTTGTCAATTAATTGCTTCCAGCAGTGAGAGAAGGGCCCAATAATGCCTACTAAAAATGCCTCCTTATCTTCCAAATTCAAACTGATTCCAAAAGTTTTATAAATCACAATGAAAAATTAATCCAGTACATCTATAGGAGTTCTCCAAATAAGTACTCTTTTATTACTGCTTAAATCAAAGTCTTGTGTGAATTAAGTCCTATAAAATAACTTTTAAAATTATATACAGCTAATATCCCAGTTATATTAAGCATAGGATAAACATTCTTGTTTCCAAATAAAGGGACAGCCGGTTGTGGTGGCGCACGCCGGTAGGATTTGCTGAAGGAGGCAGAGGCAGGAGGATCACGAGTTCGAGGCCAGCCAAATAAAGGGACAGAAAACCTAGTGGATATGGATCAAATTTAAGCAGGACACAAACCTAGTAAGGGAACTATTACATCCTTTCTTCAGGGTATGCTCCAATGGTATTTGAGTTCTAAGGAACTTCAGGAGACTTCCAGTGTGACATTGCTTTTCGTAAGCCACATTGCACCTTTTTCTCTCCCAGTAATTTATAAAAAAATAACTTTCATTTAAAATATTTAAGATACATCACTTTATTTACTTTTTATAACTTTTAGAGAAATTCATACATTGCTTCAGATGTGATTTTGCACATGGCTTGTGCTCTCATGTTTCTAGCATTTCTTCCATACCTGGAGAGCATTGACTTCATTCTTATAGAATCACATATCACTCAATGAACTTAGGGAAAAATTATGAGCATTCAACAGAATGCATGGACCTTTGATTTTCCTTCGAAATAATGGTGGAAGCATAACTCTACTATTTGGTTTTCTTGGAAACCTAGCACCATGTAGACAATATCCATGTCTTCTACCAGAAGAGCTGCACTTGAACATGTTTACACCATGACTGCAGCAATCTCTTTGCATATTGTGGACTGAAATCAAAGAGCTTAATGCACTGGTACTTTTGAAAAAGTAGGGCTTCCCAGAGCCTTTGACTTAAAGAACATTTACTTGAAACCAGCTGGACATTTCTAATTTTGTGAGTCTGTGATTTTTTTCAAAATAACTTTCATATCATGTAGTATAAAGCACTCATATTTTTTGGTGGACATTAGAATTGGTAGCAGCAGCCACCTTGGCTATACTTTTACATGTGTTTTTGTTTTCTTTTGAGGTGTCAAGTTCTCAAATATATCTGCAATAGTAATTTCTTCTGTCACAGATTTTTATGTAAATTTGGATCAGAATAACTAACAATTTTCGTATTGCCTAAAGGTTTTGCTGCTTAGAAATTGTCTCTACCATATGAATGATTTCTTCACTTTTAAGTCTAGTATTCAAAAATGTATAAGGACATAGACAAAGCTTTTTGACATAGTGAGACAAGAGTGGCAAAGGCCACTATTCTAATTTCCAATTGAATGCTCCTTTTTCTCTGAACCCATGTCAGACTATCTTTTATTCGTGATCATCTTCTGAGACATCCCTAGTATCATCTGTAAAACTCTACATACACATTTCTAGACTTGCTCTAATTCCTTTAACATTTCCCACACCCTTCATGTAAAGCAATGGAAAACTCCTTTACACATTTTCTGTACATAATAAAAGCATAAACCCCAGGTTTCCTTGAAATTTTCCTGTGTTATAAAAATAGCTGAAATAAACATCTTAGAAGGAGAAAGGTTCATTTTGCTTTATAGTTTTAGAGATTTAGGATTTTTTGGCTCCATTTTTTGAGACGGTAGCGGTATGTAATTTGCATGTGTTTAGAGTCACCTAAAGCTGTTTTTCTTGTGGCTTAAGAGTGCATGAAAAACAGGGTCAAAACAGACAGCTACCTCTGAGGAAATGCCCCCAGTGATCTAAAGACTTTATACTTTGTTTGCCCCTGCCTCTTAGCAATACCAACATTGAGGGGAGAGAAAAAGAAACAAAACAAAACATTAGCACATTACTTTGGGGGTAACATTTAAGTTCCAAATATTTTATCCAGGCAATTCCTTGTCTTCTACGAATATATATTTAAAACACACCTATAAAGAAAATAGATCCAGGCCAGGTGTCATATACCTAAAACCACAGCACCTGAGAGACAGATATAGGAGGATTCACAATTTGAAGACAATTTGGGTTACCTAGTAAACTACAGGCCATGCTTGATTTCTGAACAAGATGTTGTCTCAAAATAGCATCTTCTCTAATGAAAATCAGAACTTTTATAGCAGTTACGCGTAAGAAATATAAGAACAAGTTGTTCCTACTTAATCTATAAAAATTGATGTAGAAATTCAAGTAAAATATTAGAAATTAAAAGTATAGCAATATATTCCCAAACCCAGAGAAACATTTATTTCTGAAATATAGGAATGTGTGTTTTTTAAATTATATTGATTCTTTGTGTGTTTCACAACATTCACTGGAATCCCACTTATGCCCATGTCGTTTTGACTTTACCCTCTACCCTTACAGCCTTTATCCCAAAAGAAAAGAAAAGAAGAAAGAACAAAAAATCATGTTGTGAAAGCTATAGTTTGTCACAATGTTCACACAACTTTACTAGCAAATGTCCCTTGCAATGAGTCATTGGTCTGTTTCAAGACCTCTGGCTTCTGCTGCACTGCTTCTGCTATACTGGGAACTAATGAGAACTCCTTTAGTTATCTTGTTTTTGCCCTATGCCATGGTGATTCTGATGCTTTGGATCTGCAGGACCAGCACTTTTAGGTACTCCAAGAGATGATAGATTGAATAAATGTTGGAGTAGGCCAACTCAAAGCCCTGATCTGGGACTGGGCGTTTGCTGATTTGGTTAGCCCACCAGATATTTACACGCACATCACCATGGTCAGTATTACCCTGTCTAGCTCACAAAATGATGCAGCCATCAAGAAGCAGGGCCAGATCTTCTGTTCCCATGTCCTCCAAGGGCTCACTTGTTCCTTAATCACCAGGCCTAGCTCTACTGTGTTGCCAGGTGAGGTGCAAGGCCTGCTCTCCCAAGTACTACAACCAATGAGGGACAGGGCCACAGTTCCCACTCTCACAAACTCCAGGCTAACTTACCTGCCACCATAGGCTGTGAGGGGCCAGCGGGACGTCTTTCAGGAGTTTATATTTTAAAGTCAGCATTTTCTTTAAATTCTTCTAATTGTATCAATGGCATTCTGGATATACAGGAAATACTCCTGCTATAAAATATTTTTATGATTTAAAACTTATTTGTGAATACCTGAATGAAGATAAACTAATTATGTCAAACAGCAAAAGAAATTAAACATGTTTTTTTAAAAAAATTGACGAGGACAGAAATCTTCAATTACAATTTTAAGTGGACTAATAGATTCTAATAAATATAAATATTGTCAATGATTTTGCATTTTATAGCCAAAACTCAGTACACTAAAACAAAAATAAAGTGTTCAAGGAGAAAAAATATAAACTGTAAAAGGACAATAAAATTGTCAGCTGACTTACAGCTATTGCAAAAGAAGCAAAAAACCAATGAAATTAATACTTACAGTGTAATGTATATATAAATATATATATATCAAATATAGAATTTCATATCTAAGCATAAGTAGCTTTTTAATATTGAAAGAAGAATACTATGTTTGAGTAAACATAGAATTTGAAGATTAGTATGAATTTATCCTTATTTAAAGAAATTATGAGACTTGCTGTTCATGAAGAAGATAAGTGATTTCAGAGATACCTGATTGAGTATTATCAGGTCAGGAAATCAGGCAGTCTAACTGCAAATCTTTACTTTTCCCTCCTCCCCTTCAAATCCAATCCCCATTCTCACCCTGAACTCTGTAGCAAGCGACTTACTGTGCCCTCTCTATCACTCTCTGTCCCCATTTCCAGTGGATCATGCATATCTTCTACTCCAACCCTTACCCATTCCTTTTTATTTTTTATTTTTTTATTAACTTGAGTATTTCTTATATACATTTCAAGTGTTATTCCCTTTCCCGGTTTCCGGGCAAACATCCCCCTCCCCCTTCCCCTTCCTTATGGATGTCCCCCTCCCAACCCTCCCCCCATTGCCGCCCTCCCCCCATAGACTAGTTCACTGGGGGTTCAGTCTTAGCAGGACCCAGGGCTTCCCCTTCCACTGGTGCTCTTACTAGGATATTCATTGCTACCTATGGGGTCAGAGTCCAGGGTCAGTCCATGTATACTATTTAGGTAGTGGCTTAGTCCCTGGAAGCTCTGGTTGCTTGACATTGTTGTACTTTTGGGGTCTCGAGCCTCTTCAAGCTCTTCCAGTTCTTTCTCTGATTCCTTCAACGGGGGACCTATTCTCAGTTCAGTGGTTTGCTGCTGGCATTCGCCTCTGTATTTGCTGTATTCTGGCTGTGTCTCTCAGGAGCGATCTACATCCGGCTCCTGTCGGTCTGCACTTCTTTGCTTCATCCATCTTGTATAATTGGGTGGCTGTATATGTATGGGCCACATGTGGGGCAGGCTCTGAATGGGTGTTCCTTCAGTCTCTGTTTTAATCTTTGCCTCTCTCTTCCCTGCCAAGGGTATTCTTGTTCCCCTTTTAAAGAAGGAGTGAAGCATTCACATTTTGATCATCCGTCTTGAGTTTCGTTTGTTCTAGGGATCTAGGGTAATTCAAGCATTTGGGCTAATAGCCACTTATCAATGAGTGCATACCATGTACGTCTTTCTGTGATTGGGTTAGCTCACTCAGGATGATATTTTCCAGTTCCAACCATTTGCCTACGAATTTCATAAACTTGTTGTTTTTGATAGCTGAGTAATATTCCATTGTGTAGATGTACCACATTTTCTGTATCCATTCCTCTGTTGAAGGGCATCACCCATTCCTTTTTCTAAGCCTTAACTCCAGAAGGAATTCCTTGGGAAACTGCTACCCAAGCACACCAGAGAAGGAAGTAAGGTAGCAAAAGGAGTAATCAAGATTCAAATCTATCGCCCTCCTCACTTCCAAATCCAATCCCCCAGTTTCATTTCCAACTTTGTAACATACTGCCGTCCCTTGCTTTTTTTCAGTCTCTGATCCCATTCCTAGGGAACTAAGATCCTGACAGAATACCCTGACTTCCTCTTCCCCATGGACCCTACTAGCCTACCTACATTTTTAAGTATCAGCTATCAGTACAACACATTGTACATGGAAACTCTAGTGGCCACACTTATCAGGATCCTAGAAGCAGTCTCTATCAGGCAAAACACAGTATCACTTTCTCCTAAAACCCAGAAAGGGCCACAGAAACCGAGGAACGAACCCCTACCCTACAAAGACAAGACCAGATATCAGAACCTAGATTGATAACCATCCCAAACTCCGATTCTTAGAGAGCAGTGTAAAAACACATTAACAGTCAAGAAAACATGCCTTCACTAGAGCACAAAAAAAAACCCCAAAACCAAAACAAAAACAAACAAACAAACAAAAAAAAACAGTAGGCCCTGAGAATTGCAACACAACTAAAGCACAAGATAAAGACCATTATGAATATGATAGAGGTCCTTAAAGAGGAAATGAATAACTTCTATATAGAAATCTATGTAAACACAGTGGGAGAAAATGAATAAATCAGTTGAAGACTTGAATGTTGAAATAGAATCATAGAATCTATGTGCCTAAAGATAGCTTAAGGTAATTTGGATGTGGAACTGCAACATCAACATCCAAACTCTCCACTCAAAGTTTTAATCATTAGCATAACCATTCAGAAGTTTAATCAGTCAATTGGTCTTGTAGAAAGTTCCACAAAGGTACACAGTTTTGTTTGTTTGTTTGTTTGCTTGCTTGCTTGCTTTTGTTTTTTGTAGAAACTTCACTTGATAAATTTAGACTACATAAAACAATAGTATGCAGGAATATTTCTAAGTGTGACCTGGGATTATATACAACTGTAAAAATCTCTCTACATGGCTTCACATTCTAGAACAGAGTTAATATGGAATGTGTACTCTTATGTCTAAGGAACAACAAGACTATTTACAAGTTTGCCCGTTAGCCAGAGAGATCATGACACACACACACACACACACTCACACACACACACACACACACACACACACACACACACGCAGTATTTGGAAAGCTGAAGAAGATCTCTATCTCAAAATAATAAATGAAAAGGAAAATAAATAAAACACCTTTTGTCAATTTGCTATTATTAGTCCTTGTTTAATGACATTGACCAAGGAAGTTAAGATAAACAAATCTAACTTCTATAGCTTAACCATCAAAAAACCAAAATATTTACTCTTTAATTTTGTTTTTAGATTTAATGTCTCTTGATAATTCTATGATGGAGACCTGATATGAGTTCCAGGACAACTTGGTTATTTTTATTTTTTAACCTGTCTGTAACTAGAACAATTTGTTAGACTTGGTATTACTTAAGCCAGACATTTACATTAAAAAGACCTTCAAATTTCATCTTTGGTTCCTAGGTTTTAGCAACAACTGGAGAAACACTTCCAATAGTTAAATAAAAAGGAAGGGACTAGTAGAATGGATCAAGGGTAGTTGTCATGTAAGCTGGGCAGCAATAGTTTAATCTCCAAACTACAAATTAATGTAGAAGGAGATAACTGACTCCAGAAAGCTGTCTTCTGACCTCTACTTGTGTGTCTTGGCATGTATGTGTGTACAAACACATCACTATGTACACGTATATATAAGTAACAGTACCTGCAAATACATATAATGATAAAATTATTTAAAAGGAGAATGATTATCAATGTCAATGGTAATTTATCCCATGCCCAGAATGTAACCAGAAATATTTTTGGTTATATAACAAAGTTTGTTAGTATATGTTTTTTCTGTATAAAACTGCATCTTATTTATTTTGCAAACTTTTAATTTTAGAACAAAATAAAACAAACAAAAAGCCACAGTACACAACACCCAACCCTGCTATTCTGTGGGAGGTGATATTCCTGCCTTAAGGCACAAGGACAGGATAGAAGAGATTCTTGTAGACTTGAGCAGTGAGCCAGGTGGGTCAGGGCCAGTCAGGGCTGTTGGTGGAGCCACAGGATATTATACAGAGGTCATGGGCTTTCCAGGATCCTTCAATCCACTTCTTCAATGACAGAGGCATCCTCATCATCCTCCAGTGGGGGGAACTCATTAGATACAGCAGCACTGGGCTCTTCTGCAGTGACCTTGTCTTCATCAATGCCCAGGCCCAGTTTAATCATGCAGTAGACACTGTTGGCGGTTGGAGTGGGTTTGGGGATCCTCAAGTGAGAAGCAGGAGAGCAGAGCAGTTTCAAACAACAACATGACCAGGTCCTTGACAGCTTTGTCATTTTTGTTGCATCAGCGTTCACAGAACAATACAAAACCATTAATCAAGGTGTTCATAAAAGTACATCGGTGAGATAATCAGAGTAGATATCCAATTTAATAATAAAGCTTATAATATATGTTACAGATTGTTGATGTGTTAACAGAGATTTTCACACTTCATTGAAAAGCCATTAAGACAATTACCAGGTTATTAGTTTACACGTTAAGCCTCAGCTTTGAAACCCTATTGTCTAAGGACCTCTTTCAGTTTGTTTGATAGTTTAGCTCTTAGCATATGCTGAGTCAGAATGTAATCTGTTCTATCTTTTTTGGATACCAACCGGCTAGTCTTCAGAGGGTGCTAAGATGGAGTTTCTGGGATTCTGGCAGACCTGGGAGATGTATTTAACTATGCCTTGCAGATTCATTTAAGTTTCCTTAAAGAAAATCCTGCTAATCTGGCAGAGTGAATTTCTGGTCTAGTGAGACTCTTGAGTGACTATTTAAGCCTTTGTAAAAGTCAGTCATTAATGTTCATTTAAATACACACAGTTAAAAAAGAGGAATGCTTTATAATTTACTCACCCATTTAGCGTGCTAATATTTTAAAGCAACACAAATTGTATCAAAATTCCACCAGAGTTTGTGTAAAATATTTTAGTATTTTACAGACTTATTTACATATTGCATAATATACATATCTTGGAAGTTATTTTGTCAATACGTATAGAAATTCTTCTGTAATGGTTGAATTTCATTTTACTTTATGATTTATTCATTATTTATTATTTTACCTTTTTGAATAGAATCACAATGAACTTCCAAATATATATGACTATGTAATATATACATATAAGCATGTATACATATTTTTAATGTACTTCAATGATAATATTCATATGTTCCCTCCAATTTTTATGTTTTCTCTAGGTTCAATAGGAATTGAGAAGATGGTTTCACATGTCTAAAAGGATAGTAAAATATGTTTCAATCACTAAAACATTAAGGAAACATCCAAAAATCATGTCTCTGACATATTCTTATATATATCTATGTCACATTGGTTTTGCTCATTTCTAAATTCCTTTAACTCTGCTAATTTTATTCTCTCTCTCTCTCTCTCTTTGTTTGTCCTTCCTTCCCTTTCCTTCTGTCTTTCTTTCTTCCTTTCTTTCTTTCTTTCTTTCTTTCTTTCTTTCTTTCTTTCTTTCTTTCTTTCACATTCATATCACTGCCTCCTCCCCATCCCCCCTGCCAGAATTTGACCCCCATTCCTAAGATGGTGGAGGCCCAGCAGGGTACCACCTAACCCTGGTAGATCAAGTCTCCACAGGGCTAGATATATCCTTTTCCACTGACCCCAGACAAGGCAGTCCACCTAGAAAAACATAGTTCATGGACAGACCATGGTTTTAGGGATAGCCCTGGCTCCAATTGTTCAGGACCCATATGAAGACCAAGCTACACATCTGCTACATATTTGCGGGGGATGGGGGAAGAGGAGCTATGTCTTCCAGCCTGTGTATGTTCTTTGGTTGGTGGTTCATTTCAGTATTTGAAAGCCCCCAAGGATCCAGTTTAGTTGACTCTGATGAACTTCTTGTGGAGTTTCTTTCTGCTTTAGGAACTTCAGTCCTTCTCCCTACTCTACTTTTGAGTCTACAAGCTTCATTCAATATTTGGCGATGGGTCTGTGAATCCATCTGAGCCAGCTGCTGGGTGGAGTCTCTCAGAGGACATGTTAGACTCCTGTCTGCAAACATAACAGGAAATTAATAGTGTCAGGGATGGGTTCTTGTCCATGGGTGGGTATCTAGTTAGACTGATGATTGCCTGGCCATTCCCTCAGTCTCTGCTCCATGCCCTACCTCTACATTTCTTATAGACAGGATAAATTTTGGAAATTTTAAGAACATAACAACAAGTACTATTTGGAAACCCAGGAGAAATTATGAGGTTGAAACTTTTGAATGATATACTTCTATCCAAATTTGAAAGTATACTGAAAAAATAGTAAATACTTACTTGGCAAATATTTTAAAGCTGTGGAGAAGATATTTTATGTTTGGTGGGACCGCTGGTTTGGACAAATAATTGGATGGGGGAGATGAGTCTTTGTTTTTACATCAGTATCTATGTTCCTTAGACTGTTCTTTGTCTCCTATATTCAAGATACCTTTTTTCCCCAGATGAGCTAAAGCACCATTTCTGGCTTTAGCTCGCAGCTTAAAATATGTCTCATAATTTCTCCCTGTCTTTTGAATATATTTACAGAATTCCAACTATCGGTATACCTTATTATTGAAAAAAATTAAAGAAAATGCTGCCATATATCTGGAAAATGAGGTTACAAGTGAGAGACTGTTAACTTCCCCTGATATTTTGGGTGTCTGTGACTTACTTATTTTAGTCTCCACCTGAATGGGAATAGACCTCAGTTACAAGAGATCATATTGGCTATGTCTGAGGCCCCAAGAGTCCTGATTTATGACACTCCTGTCTAGCCACTCACTGAGCTGAACATGGCCTTGCTTGTTGACCCATCATATAGCTAACTCCATATGACCTGAGTAGTTATAAGACGCTGACCACAATTTAACATCTAGTGGTTCATGAAAAAACCTGCTTCTGTTAGGAGAAAAAAAGAGACATGCTCAGTCTTGCAAAAACCCCAGGAAGTCGGGGGATATAGCACATCTCAAAAGACTTGCAACTAGAGAAAAAATTATTTTTCTTCTGGCATGCATGTACCTGATGGAAGTAAGCCAATGAAACCCAAAATGCAAGTCTGTATCATCCCATTACTTTCCATAATAATAGGTATATATTAAAACACAATGATCTGTTTCTTTTGACATTTCTACAACTTGAGTACCCTATTGATTTATTTATATGGTACTCATAATGTTCTGCAGCTCTTTGTGCTATTAAATGTATAGATGAGTTTTAATATAACAGTTATTTCTCATAGTTCGTGGTACATATCACCACTAATTTACTTTAACATGAGCTAGAGTCACTTATGTAAGTGTTGGAATGGCATTTCTATCCACTTAATATCATCTGAAAGAAATATTCATGTGTGTATAAAAGTACCAAGATATTATTACAATGGTCAGTGGTTGACTGATCTTTACTGACTCCAGTACGAAGTATGTTACTATAGGATTGTGATTTAAGGTGGCTTGAAGATGAATCAAACAGAGAGAAATGAAGCCTCATGTGTGGCACTTATTATGAAAATAAGCTTCTAATCTATATCTGAAATGCTAAAGCAATTCCTTTGTGGAAAAAAATACTAATCAGTTGTGAATAATGATCAATTCTGTACCACAACAGTTGATTACTGATAGATGAACTTTTACATTCTATATATAACTCAAGAGTCTACCTTTGAATTTATGGAAGATGACATCATTCATAATTTTGACAAATAACATGTCTATGTATTAATTTAAATTTGATGAGTATTGATTACTTGATTTTATAGTTGTATCCACATATTACTTATACTTCATTAATTTCTCAAATAAGGTATGTGCTTCTGACTAAGCATATAAAATAGTAAGCATAGTTGAACACATTTAGCCAATTGAAAACCAACTACATAATATAAGGATGCATAATTAAAGTTATTTTAAAATTAAGGTACAAAGAAGCATATTAAATATCATCCTTAACTATAAAATAGTAACAGAAACAGAGAAGCAGGGTGGTACTCACCTGTAATTCATACTCTCCCGATGTTAAGGTAGAAGGATTTCTAGGAATTTGAACTCAGCCCAGACTTTACAGTGAGTTTCAGTCCCATCAGAGTAATGGAATGATTCATTCATTGTCTGAGAAAAAGTGATTATAATTTCATATATATTTTATTTCACATTTGATGAAGCTATTTATTCTACTTTGCCTTTTTATACTTAAAAGTAAATTTGAAAATTATTTTATTTTATCATCTCATCTTGAGTAGTATAAAAGTAAAACACATCTTCCTCTGTATTAGGAAGATTCATAAAATGTCACATAAGCCAAAAAGGTTAATGAGACTGCTCTGTGGCAAATTACCACCTGCTCAGTTTTTGAGATGTAAATCTAGCACTTTGTAGTATGAACTGTAGCTTAACTAAACCAAATTATTAAAACATATGAGCGAAAAGATGTGGTCTTATTTTCTCTAGTGAATGTTATTTTAAGCTTGCATTAGAGATATAATTCTGGATAGATATAGTAATTTTTAGAATTTATTAGGATGTAAGAACAATAAACCTAGTTGATTAGAGGGAAACAGTCCCACAACTAGTCCTATTGTGAACTGAGTTTTATAACTATGTTTCTAGTTGTATAATTTTTCTTCTAGCACTAAGTCATACTTTTTCAATTCACAATAAATGATGGTTTTCATGGGAGTCTTTACGTTGGATTTTGTTTGAAGGGCAACCAATTACTTTTGAATGTATAATATTTTTAAGTAAAATCATTATAGGAAAAAATTTATTCTATTTATATACTAACCATAACACGAACTGGCTTATAATTCACAGATTAAACTTTATTTATTTATTATAAAGTTTTGTTGTTTTTTTTTATTAACTTGAGTATTTTTTTTAAAGGATTGTGTTTTCTTTTTTTTTTTTTTATTAACTTGAGTATTTCTTATATACATTTCGAGTGTTATTCCCTTTCCCGGTTTCCGGGCAAACATCCCCCTCCCCCCTCCCCTTCTTTATGGGTGTTCCCCTCCCCATCCTCCCCCCATTGCCGCCCTCCCCCCAACAATCTAGTTGACTGGGGGTTCAGTCTTAGCAGGACCCAGGGCTTCCCCTTCCACTGGTGCTCTTACTAGGATATTCATTGCTACCTATGAGGTCAGAGTCCAGGGTCAGTCCATGTATAGTCTTTAGGTAGTGGCTTAGTCCCTGGAAGCTCTGGTTGCTTGGCATTGTTGTACATATGGGGTCTCGAGCCCCTTCAAGCTCTTCCAGTTCTTTCTCTGATTCCTTCAACGGGGGTCCTATTCTCAATTCAGTGGTTTGCTGCTGGCATACGCCTCTGTGTTTGCTGTATTCTGGCTGTGTCTCTCAGGAGCGATCTACATCCGGCTCCTGTCGGCCTGCACTTCTTTGCTTCATCCATCTTGTCTAATTGGATGGCTGTATATGTATGGGCCACATGTGGGGCAGGCTCTGAATGGGTGTTCCTTCTGTGTCTATTTTAATCTTTGCCTCTCTATTCCCT
Organism: Rattus norvegicus; assembly: GCF_021556685.1. Classification (NCBI taxonomy): domain Eukaryota; kingdom Metazoa; phylum Chordata; class Mammalia; order Rodentia; family Muridae; genus Rattus; species Rattus norvegicus. The sequence goes on along the minus strand of NC_141554.1, from coordinate 104,396,494 downwards.
GCCAAGGGTATTCTTGTTCCCCTTTTAAAGAAGGAGTGAAGCATTCACATTTTGATCATCCGTCTTGAGTTTTATTTGTTCTAGGCATCTAGGGTAATTCAAGCATTTGGGCTAATAGCCACTTATCAATGAGTGCATACCATGTGTGTTTTTCTGTGATTGGGTTACCTCACTCAGGATGATATTTTCCAGTTCCAACCATTTGCCTACGAATTTCATAAAGTCATTGTTTTTGATAGCTGAGTAATATTCCATTGTGTAGATGTACCACATTTTCTGTATCCATTCCTCTGTTGAAGGGCATCTGGGTTCTTTCCAGCTTCTGACTATTATAAATAAGGCTGCGATGAACATAGTGGAGCACGTGTCTTTTTTATATGTTGGGGCATCTTTTGGGTATATGCCCAAGAGAGGTATAGCTGGATCCTCAGGCAGTTCAATGTCCAATTTTCTGAGGAACCTCCAGACTGATTTCCAGAATGGTTGTACCAGTCTGCAATCCCACCAACAATGGAGTAGTGTTCCTCTTTCTCTGAATCCTCGCCAGCATCTGCTGTCACCTGAGTTTTTGATCTTAGCCATTCTCACTGGTGTGAGGTGAAATCTCAGGGTTGTTTTGATTTGCATTTCCCTTATGACTAAAGATGTTGAACATTTCTTTACGTGTTTCTCAGCCATTCGGCATTCTTCAGCTGTGAATTGTTTGTTTAGCTCTGAACCCCATTTTTAATACGGTTATTTGTCTCCCTGCGGTCTAACTTCTTGAGTTCTTTGTATATTTTGGATATAAGGCCTTGGTACAGAGACAGACAGATAGACCAATGGAACAGAATTGAAGACCCAGAAATGAACCCACACATCTATGGTCACTTGATTTTTGACAAAGGAGCCAAAACCATCAAATGGAAAAAAGATAGCATTTTCAGCAAATGGTGCTGGTTCAACTGGAGGTCAACATGTAGAAGAATGCAGATCGATCCATGCTTATCACCCTGTACAAAGCTTAAGTCCAAGTGGATCAAGGACCTCCACATCAAACCAGATACACTCAAACTAATAGAAGAAAAACTAGAGCAGCATCTCGAATACATGGGCACTGGAAAAAATTTCCTGAAAAAAACAGCAATGGCTTATGCTCTAAGATCAAGAATCGACAAATGGGATCTCATAAAACTGCAAAGCTTCTGTAAGGCAAAGGACACTGTGGTTAGGACAAAACGGCAACAAACAGATTGGGAAAAGATCTTTACCAATATTATAAAGTTTTTATTAGAAAGGATATTCACTAACAATTTAAGTTCTCCAGAGTTCATATGTTACGGTAAGAACATATCACACCCTGATTTGACAGAATACTTCTATGTAAGAAGTTAATGCTGAATCTGTCCTTCTAGAGCTTCAGAACTATTTGTGTACCTGATGTGACATAATATCTAAATGCTTTCTTGGGTTGTTATGATTATTTACCTGTAAAATCATTCATTTTAAACCTCTATATTTTTGTATTCCTTACTTCTGTATTTTTTTTCTATGTAATTCTATCCATCTGCGGTTGACTGGTCTTAAAATTATTTTTTCTGCTACTGTATGTAAATGAAAGAGAAAGAAGCCAGAATGGCTGAGGTGGCAAACAAACACTCGTCAACTCCTCTGACATCATTTATTGAGACTCCAAGATTATCAAATTTTAATTTTCTACTCTTTGGAGTTTGATCAAATGAATGCAAATTATTTAATAAATATGTTAATAAACTTCACTAATACTCAAATGAATATGCCACCGAGAAAAGATCTTTAAAGCAGGTTTAGATATTCTAAAGACCTCACTTTTTTGCTAATAGATATTTAAATAAGAGATTTTATGTCTTTTCGATTGCCTGGATATTGCATCTAAACACTTATTAAAGTGGAATTAAATTGTTTGACTTTTTTTCATAATTTAGTTCAGGAAATGTCTTCATTTGCTAGTAAAGGATTTTATGTGTGATGCTGATCTTCATTGTGGTATTAAATGCCTTTCAATATTTAATAACACTGAATATCAAACTGTATAAGATTTAAGTATATGTAAAAGAAAATTTCAGGGATACTAGAAGAACTCTGCCTCAAGATATGTCAATTAAAATATGATATGATACAGAAAGGAGTGTGGGCATGTTTTTGATAACTATCTGTAATCAACATCATTGGACCTTTCCTTTTGTCTAAGTAGAGTCCACTCTCAAATACATATTTGGTTTACAAGAATATATTTCGTTACTAATTTACTATATACTTGGTCATGTAATAGCAAAATAATAAAGAGAATGAGGTGTGATTTCCGGCACTTCTGGATTTAAGTTCTAGCTCTAATGATTATGAACTATGTTGGAGATACATCATTTCTATTACTCTCCATATCAATTATTTTACCTGGAAATTTGTATGCCATATCACATTTCATTCATTGATGATGTTATGGGAATATAGTAATATACATATACTCTACAACAAAATGCCCAGAATAAAATCACTGTTCAAAATATTACATGCTACTATAGCATGCTTTCCATTCTGACTCATTTTGTCATCTAAAATTTGCCTATGTGCATCATATGTAATTTCATATAAATAAACTAAACTGGCTGTAAATGCATAGATTTATGAAGTTTTGTAATTATATAAAATTTCATAATACTTTTACATCATGTCAAAAGTTCCCTTGTGCTTTTTTCCTATCAATATACTCCCTGTAAATATGACTTTTGACAGTATATCTGATTTTAGAGTATACTTTTGTTATTCATATTCTAACATGACTCATAGCATATGTAAAGATTTGCATCACTTCTTTCATTTTAATTGGAATTTTTAATTTTCTTTATTATCAGCTGTTTTATATTTATATTTCAAATATTATCACTTTTCCCAGTTTTTCTGTCAATAATCACCCTATCCCATCCCCTCTCCTTCCTTCTATGAGGGTGTTCCCCTTCCCCAACCACTCATTCCTTCCTCCCTGCCCTCCCTGACACTGGGGGAAGGGGTCCAGCCTTGGCAGGACCAAGGGCTTCCCCATTGGTGACCTATGAGGCTATCCTCTGTTACATATGTAACTGGAGCCATGGGTCTGTCCATGTGCACTCTTTGGGTAGTGGTTTAGTCTCTGGAAGCTCTAGTTGGTTGGTATTGTTGTTCTTCCTATGGGGTTGCAAGTCCATTCAGCTCCTTCAATCCTTTCTCTAATTCCTTCCATTGGGGACCCCATTCTCAATTCCACAGTTGGCTTCCAGAGTCAGCCTCTGTGTTCATCATGTTCTGGCAGAGCCTCTCAGGAGACAGCTATAGCAGGCTCCTGTCAGCATGCACTTCTTGGTATCAGAAATATTGTCTGGGTTTGGTGGCTCTATGTATATGGGCTGGATCACCAGGTAGTGCAGGCTTTGAATGGCCATTCCTTCCGTCTCTGCTCCAAACTTGGTCTCTGTATCTCCTCCTATGAATATTTTTGTTCTCCCTTTTAAGAAGGACTCAAGCATCCACATTTTGGTTGTCCTTCATCTTGAGCTTCATGGGGTCTGTGGATTGTATTTTGGGTAATCTGAACTTTTGGGCTAATATACATTTACCAGTAGTTTCATACTCTGTGTGTTTTTTTCTGACTGGGTTACTTCACTCAGGATGATATTTTCTATTTCCAAGCATTTGCTTATGAATTTCATGAAGTCATTATTCTTAATAACTAGATTTTCCAGTTTTGTTGAATATAGGTTTTTGTAGTAGGATCTGATGATATTTTTTTGAATTTTCTGAGTTTCTATTGTTATGGGTCCCTTTTCATTTCTGATTTTGTTTATTTGGATACACACTTCCTGCACCCTCTGCTTAGTCTGGCTAAGGGTTTATCCATCTTGTTGATGTTCTCAAAGAACGAGTTCCTGGTTTTGTTGATACTTTGTACAATTCTTCTTGTTTCTACTTGGTTGATTTCAAGTGCTTTCAGGTGTGCTGTCAAGCTGCTAATGTATGCTCTCTCCAGTTTCTTTTGGAGGCACTCACATCTATGAGTTTTCACTTAGCACTGCTTTCATTGTGTCCCATAAGTTTGGTTATGTTGTGACTCCATTTTCATTAAATTCTAAAAAGTCTTTAATTTCTTCCTTTATTTCTTCCTTGACCAAATTATCACTGAGTAGAGCATTGTTCAGCTTCCATGTTTATGTGGGCATTCTGTCATTTTTGTTGTTGTTGAAGACCAGTCTTAGTCTATGGTGATCTGGTAGGATGCATGGGATTATTTCAATATCGTTGTATCTATTGAGGCCTGTTTTGTGCCAGATATATGGTCAATTATGGAGAACGTACCACGAGGTGCTGAAATGAAGTTATATTCTTTTGTTTTAGGATGAAATGTTCTATAGATATCTGTTAAATCTGTTTGTTTCATAACTTCTGCTAGTATTTTATGTCTCTTTTTAGCTTTGGTCTCTCTGTTCTGTCCATTCATGAGAGAGGGATGTTGAAATCTCACACTATTATTGTGTGAGGTACAATGTGTGATTTAAGCATTAGTAAGTATTCTTTTATGGATGGAGTGGCCCAGGCTTTTGGAGCATAGATTTTCAGGATTGAGATTTCATCTTGATAGATATATCTTCTGATGAATATGATGTGTACTTCTTTATCATTTTTGATAACGAGATTTCATCTTGATAAATATATCTTCTGATGAATATGATGTGTACTTCTTTATCATTTTTGATAACTTTTGGTTGAAAGTCGATTTTATTTGATATGAGAATGGCTACTTCATCTTTTGTCTTGGAAACATTTGCTTGGAAAATTGTTTTCCAGCCTTTTACTCTGAGGTATAGTTTTTCAATGAGATATGTTTCCTGTTTGCAACAAAATGCCGGTCTTCTATACATATCCACTCTGTCTTTTTATTGGGGAATTGACTCCATTGATGTTAAGAGATATTAATGAATTTTGATTGTTGTTTCCTGTTATTTTTGTTGTTAGAGATGCAATTCTGTTTTTGTATCTCTCTTCTTTTGGGTTTGTTGCAAGAAGATTACTTTATTGCTTTTTCTAGGATGTAGTTTTCTTCCTCTTGTTGGAGTTTTATCTATTATCCTTTGTAGGGCTAGACTTTTAGAAAGATATTGTGTAGATTTGGTTTTTTCATGGAATATCTTGGTTTCTCCATCTATGTTAATTGAGAGTTTTGCTGGCTATAGTAGCATGGGGTGGCACTTGTGTTCTCTTTGGTCTGTATGACATTTGCCCAGGATCTTCTGGCTTTTATAATCTCTGGTGAGAAGTCTGGTGTAATTCTGATAGGTCTGCCTTTATATGTTTCTTGACATTTTCCCCTTACTGCTTTTAATATTTTTTCTTTGTTTTATGCATTTGGTGTTTTAAATATTATATGACAGGAGAAATTTCTTTTTTGACCTAATCTATTTTTAGTTCTGTAGGCTTCTTGTATGTTTATGGGCATCTGTAATCAACTTATTCTATTTGATAAATAATATTTTATGGCAGGAATATCATGATTTTCAGAGAGATTTTATTATTAGAGTTCAATACATCCATGTAATGGACTTTTACCTTGCTCATTGTCTTCATCATCTTTTCTTTCCCTCTTGCCCTGTCCAATATTTCAATTAGGTAGACTAATTGAACATGCCCTTTTCAGCTAAATTTCAGGTATGAGAAAAATTGTGATGCAAGTAGTTGTAAGAATTATTTTATTATTTAGCAAGGTTTGTGTCCAATTCCATCTATTTCCCCTGGAAAATGACTATTTTTTTCATGGCTGTCAAACAATACCTATATCTATATATTTGTAATCTATTCTTCCAGTGATAAACACATTGGTTGATTCCATTCCCCAATATCTATATTTTAAGCAGTTCAGCAAGAATTATGATTATGGATATACTTCTATACAAGTCATAATTTTATTACTTGGGATATATTTCTATAACTTGAATAAATGGATCATAGGAAAATTTCTTAAATTCTCAATTTCCTTGAAAGAAGCACTGTACTGATTTCTATAGTATCTGGGAAAATGTACATGAATACAAATAACATATGACGGTTTCTTTTCCCAACCGTCTTTATAGTTTTAATTCTTTTTTTATTTTGTGTATGATAGCCTTTTTACTACAGAGAGATCAGATTGAATCCTTAGATCAATTTAGATTGTCTGAAAAATTATGTTTTGATCATTGGACTGGGTGGACTTCTGTACTGTGGTGTCACCTAAAATTTCTTTCCTTCATGTTTTAGAGTTTCCAATTGAGCAGTCCTTAATTGTTAGGTTGGTTCTAATAGTCCTTCATCATCATCATCATCATCATCATCATCATCATCATCACCACCACCACCACCACCACCACCATCATCATCATCAATGGGAATTTTTACTGATTTCATCATTGACTCTAGAGTATCATGCACATGTTTTGATCATACTTAACTCCTGTCCCCAACTCTTTAAAGATCTAAACTTACCTTCTCTTTCCAAGCAACACTGTTTTCTTTCTTAAAACTTTTCAAGACTAATTTGTGCTACTCAATATTCAAAGCTTTGTGGTTTTTAACTAGACCATGGTTACACTACCAAACAAATGAAACAAGCAGTATCTCTGCTTATGAACACATGAGAAATGGACTTAGAAAGGAGTCAGGGAAACAAGACCCTTCACAAATGTCAACAAATATTAAAAAAATCTTGGTATAGCTCTAAGCAAGAAAGGGAAAGACCTGCATGTCAAGAACTTCAAGTCTTTGGAGAAAGAAAATAAAGACTGTGTCCGGAGATGAAAAGAATTTCTAGGCTCATGTATCACTAAGATAAACATAGTAAAAATGTTCATCCTACCAAAACAATCTACTGATTCACTGTCATCCCCATCAAAATTCCAACATAATTCTTTACAGACCTTGAAAGAACCTTTTTTATGAAAAACTCAGTATAGGTAAAACAGACCTGAATTGTATAGGTATCGCCATCCCTGATTTCAAACTGTACGACAGAGCTATAATGATAAAAAATATGGTATTGGAATTAAAATAGATAGGTTGTTGAACTTGAATCATAGACTCAGACATAAATCCACATACATGGGGATACCAAGTTCTTGATTTAAAAAAAATACACACTGGAAAAAATCTAAAAAAGTGGTGCTGGTCTAACTTGATGCCTCTTTGTTCAAAAAGTGCAAATAGATTCATAACTATCACCATGAACAAAGCCCAAGTGTAAGAGTTCAAAATCATCTCAACATAAAACCAAGTATATACTTGCTTGACAGGAAAGTCTTAAACACACTGGCACATCAGATCACTTTCTGAACAGAACACAGATAACACAGGTAAATAAGATCAACAATTACTAAATGGGAATTTATGACACTGAAAGGATTCTGTAAGTTAAATTACCCTGCCAATATATACAATTTCATTATCTGTTGATTTATATCTAAAATGTTGCCCACTCAAGGTTGTCCCTGACATTTTTCCTCCCCCTACCCCATCCCCTTCACCTCTGAGAGGGTGACTTCCCCAGTTAAACCCTATCTGGTACATCATCTCTCTTCAGGATTAGGCCCATCATTTCCGACTGAGGGCAGGCAAGGCAGTCCTCTGTTATACATGTGCTAGGTGCCTCCCAGGTCACTGGCATATTATACAGATGCCCCCATTCACTCTCTGGGTCCTCTCTGCCTGGCTCTCACTACATATGATTAAACCAGAGTTCTCCTTTCCATTCTGTCTCCCATCTAGTTCTCTCCCTTCATCCAACTCTGATGGCAATTTTCTTTCTTCTTATAAGTGAGATTGAAATATTCTCCTGTGAGTCATCCTTGTCATTTAACTGCCTTGGATCTGAGGACTATAACATGGGTATCCTGTATTTTATGGATAATATCCACTTGTAAGTGAACACATAATATGCAAGTAATTTTGTTTCTGCATTAACTCACTCAGGATAATAATTTCTAGTTGCATCCATTTGCCTGAAAATTTCATAGTGTCCTCATTTTTAATAGCTGAGCAGTTTTTTTTATTATGTAAAGGAATCATATTTCCTTTATCCATTCTTTGGTTGAGGGACATCTGTGTTGTTTCCAGTTTTTGGCTTTTACCAATAAATCTACTATGAAATAATGGAACAAGGGTCCATGTGGTGTTGTGGAGCATCTTTTTGAGAATGTGACCTTGAGTGGTGTAGTGAGGTAGAACTATTCCCAATTTTCTGAGAAACTGTCCAATTGATTTCCAGAGTGGTTGTATTTATTGTCACTTCCACCTGAAATGGAGAAGTATTCCTCTTGTTGCACATCCTTGCCAGTATGTGCTTGAGTTTTTGATTTTAGTTATTCTGATGGATGTAAGGTAGAATCTCTGAGTTGTTTTTACTTGTATTTCCCAGATTACTAAGGACTTTGAACATTTCTTTAAGTTCTTCTCAACCATTAGGAATTCCTCTGTGGAGAACTCTCTATTTAGCTCAGTACCCCATTTTTATTTATTTATTTTTATTTTTTATTTTTTTCATCTTTATTAACTTGGGTATTTCTTATTTACATTTCTATTGTTATTCCCTTTCCCGGTTTCCAGGATAATATCCCCCTAACCCTTCCCCCTCCCCTTCTCTATGGGTGTTCCCCTCTCCGTCCTCCCGCCATTACCGCCATCCCCACAACAATCACGTTCACTGGGGGTTCAGTCTTGGCAGAACCAAGGGCTTCCCCTTCCACTGGTGCTCTTACTATGCTATTCATTGCTACCTATGAGGTTGTAGACCAGGGTCAGTCCATGTATAGACTTTGGAAAGTGGCTTAGTCCCTGGAAGCTCTGGTTGCTTGGCATTGTTGTTCATATGGGGTGTCAAGCCCCTTCAAGCTCTTTCAGTCCTTTCTAAGATTCCTTCAACTGGGGTCCCATTCTCAGTTCAGTGTTTTGTTGCTGGAATTCGCCAATGCATTTGCTGTATTC